>NC_141698.1:27194191-27939137 GCF_964263255.1 Lissotriton vulgaris
TAGTTATAGCTCTTACATCACTCCTGTGTTCTGATCTCTTAGGAATCTTAGGAATCTGTGTCTCGCACCTGAGGTGGAGACCTGTCCTTAATAAAGCTCACTCAAGGAGCTGTGGCTAAAAATCCGGACCAGATCTTCCAACTACCAACTCGCAGGAGTGTCTCTCTGTCCATTCCCTCACCCTCTTTTCCCCTTAACCTGGGTCTTTGTTACCACCCATGACCTAATACAAGGGGCTAAGTCGACCTCTATGGGGGAGAGGGAGGGAATGACCTTGACACCGTAAAGTAGCAATACCAAGAGTGCTGACACTCAAAGATTTTTCCAACCATGAAGGTACAGATCCTAATTGCTTCAAATCTGCCTTGGTTGTGCACCTATTTAGGAAAAACACAACTGACCCCTCCAGACCCCGTCTACTTCATTTTTCTCCAAAATTCTTCAACAGATGATTTTCAATTAGCTACCCCCATCCTCTCTGCTCACAACTTGCTGGACCTCTTTTAATCTAGCAGGGCATTACCCTTCACAGAGATCTGATAGTTCTAATTTATGTAACCTTGTAACTCTTGCCCACCACAATCGCTTCTCTCCTGTTCTCATACTCTTTGATGTCTCCATGGTACCTGATACTGTCGACCTCTCCACTCTTCTATTCAAGTCTGTAGATCACAGACTGTTCTCTCAACCGGTTTTCTCCTGTCTGTCTCACTAATCCTTATAGGTCTCTAAGTGCCCTTGATCTCCATCCTCACACCCCTTCTCGCCTCACTGTAAACCTCATCCCTTCACTATATCATTCCTTCCTTTGTTATCATTTCTACGAAGATGATGCTTTCACTCCTCACCTCCAGGCACGAGTTTCAAACTGCCACACGGCCATTCACCACCGGATGAAAATTCATTCACCTTATGATAAATAAATCCAAAATTAAAACTATAAAATTTCCTGCCACACCTCCATTGCCTCCTTCCACTACCCTATCCACTTCCAACCAGACATCATCATCGAAGTATCTTCAGCCAGAAACCTTGAGGTGCACTTCAATCCTTCAATGAACATAGAGTTGTTCATAACTCCCAGCAGATATGGAGATTCCTACAGGTCGATATCCTTACTCAACCCTGATATCAAAATCTTGGCTAAACTGCTGGCTAACAAGTTGGTGGCGGTTGTGAGCGGACTGGTGCCATTGACCACGGTGCATCCAATGAACTAGCGGAGAGGAGTTGGCCTAACGGCTAGGGCGCTCGACCTTGGACCTGGGGATCTGGGTTCGAGTCTCTGTAACAACGCCAAATATCCTGTGATTCTGGGCAAATCACTTAATCTACCCGTGCCTAACAAAAATGAATGTGTGTTCTCATGTAACGTTACTGGTGCGTATGTAAAGTGCTCTGATACCCGATTCGGTTCGGGTCAAGTTCACGCTATATAAAACTCTGCGAAAAAAAAAAAAAGATCTGAGTGTTGAGCACCCGCAGTCGGCATGTCTCCCCCCAGAAGAGGAAGAGCCAGATGTGTCAGTGTGTCCCTCCTATGGACTGTACTTCGACTATGTTTTGCAGTGGTGAGATAAACTGTTGGTACTATTAAGTGTAACTGTTTGCACAAACTCTAGGGGGGACTACTGCACCAGTGGCTGACACCTATACTAGTCCACAGACAGACTTACAACAGCCCGCAGACAGACTTCAGCCCGGGAATAGAGGAGAGAGTGAGAGGAGGAGATTAGTGATCCCTGGGTACAGTGGCCGCTCATCAGTGAATTGCCCATTTCTCTATGTTTTTTATGGTCATGAAAGAACTTTGGGGCTGATATCGATCTCGGCAGACGGGCTACTCCATCACAACAGTGATGGATATCCTGTATGCCAAAATATAAATCCCATTATATCCTATGGGAGTTATATTTGGGAGGACGGGATATCAGTCACCGTTGTGATGGAGTAACCCTTCTGCCAAGATCAAAATCTGGCCCTTTGTTTTCAATAAAAATAAGTACTGTGTTGTACATTCAAATTATTGTGCTGCTGGATGATTGTGAGCCCTGAGCTTGAAGCATCCCCACACTACCTCCTCGAGAAGTCTGTGTATTCTCACCATCCCGACTACTGAGAACGAAGAGCTGAAGGGGTTGTACTTTAGTCCTGTTTGCAGAGCTATAGTAGGACGCACTCTGGAACATCAGAGGCAGGGCTTAATTTGTGCTGGTGGTTTCCAGTGCTCAGCCTTAATTGTCAACACTGGCACTTATGACAGTCTGCCACATGGGGCGCTGTTTGTCTAATTTAGAGGTGAGCACAGCAACAGTTGTTTATTAAGGAAATACACATTGAAATAACTAATACTTGCCTACCAAGTAATTCTAATGGCTTTCGGGGGCGGGGGGGGGGGGGGCTGGAACTGTCTGTATTGTCACACTTGTAGGAGTGTGACGGTTAATAGCTATGTTGGTACTGTAATTGGCAGCAGGGGCAATGGGTGGTGCAAGCTGCAGTGGCTATCACACGAGGACTCTTGCGCTTATTGTTTTACAAATGACTCACTGATCAGAGGCAAACAACCCCAGACCCCAAAGCTGAGGCCTAACCGCTCCTACTTGCCTTGTGGCTCTCTGAACGAGGTCTGACAGATGGTGTACTAAAGCTGACCCAATCAGACAATAGGCCATCTGTAAATAAAAATTCATTGAAACACGTTTCACAATACTGAGTTGCCAACAATAAAAATGAATGCTAGGCTGACCGCAAGCAATAATGATGCATTTCCTGCAAGCACTTGAGGAATGCATCTAAATTGCAAAAAGTGAACAAACACTACTGTCTCAGGTTGCCAATATGTTTCTAGGGGCACACCTAAAAGTCCTACACCACAACCTAGCAAAAGCCCACCACAACTGATATACAAGAGAGCCATCAGGACCACTCTACTACAACAAGTTCCTCTATCGAACGAGGGGTCATCCAACATAACAACATCTTCAACAATACAAGACAAAACCACATCCACTTAAGACCCAGTACTGTATCGGGCACAGAATAAGATTCCATAATAACTGAGGCTCACCCATGTAGTAGCATCACTAGCAATGCCTGTAAGAAAGTGGCTCTGTATATACTGGACCAAAGTAAGGTACAGTGTGCACAGAGTCCACAGTCCCCAGAGGTTTTGCAGAAGCTAGAGTTTGATATAACCTTACTCTCTAAAGTGGTAGCTTGGTTGAGCAGTAAGGCAGTATCAGAGGACAGTGTTAAGCATTTGTTGTTCACACTCAGTTAGCAAAAGGTTTCACACACTCAAGAACTGAACTCTAGGCCAATGGTTTTGTATCAAAATATATAGATGTTTTATTTTAGAACCAACAAGGTATCAAAATATACTTTCTCAGAATGAGTTACTTTAGTTAAATATGTTTCAAATAGGCAATAGACTTTTTGACTACAATAGTTACAGTTGTTGCAATAGGTAACACATTTTCAAACACAATGGTACATCGAGCTCAATGGGAATTTCTAGTTCAATGCAATTAGTTACTTTATAGATTACTTTTCTAACCACAGGACTGGATCCTAGATTCAATCCTGGGACATCTCCTGTAAACAGTTAAGTAAAAGCATTTTGGTTACAGTAGTGATTTTTAAGGAATATTATTGTATTTTAAAAGTTGACACTTCGAAACTTGTTCACATAGAATCACCAATGTTATCCTATGGGAGGAAATTCACTTAGCAGGTAAGTAATGCTATTGTTACTTTTTCTTACTCAGTGTTGGATCCTGGATCCAGCACTGGTGCATCTCCTGTAAACAATTGAAAGAATTTGATTATGTTATACGGGCAATTTTTAAGGAATATTTCCAAGTTTGGAAATTGGACACTTAGAAGATTTTCTGGTGAAAACCAGACAATGGTATCCTATGGAGGAACTTTGAGTTAACAGTAAATCACGGTTATAGTTACTTTTCAGGTTCAGTGCTGGGCTAAAATATACAGAACTGGGTTCTCTCCTGATAACAGGTGAGTAAATCGGAATTTGTTGTTTGGCTGATTTTAGGTGAATATTTAAAAGTTTAAAAACTCCACACTTAGAAGAATTTCCAAGTGAAACCAGTCAATGTTACCCTATGGAAGAAAAGTGAGTTATCGGCTTTTGGTTAAGTACTCGACTGGCAGAGGTAAGGTTCTGGGCATAGACTCAGGGGTCTCCCAGGGTCAGGTAGGTACAGTTGTTACACCCTCAGCGGCACAGGGGCAGCCGGGTGCAGAGGTGGTAGGCCCAATGTTAGCCTATGGGCACAGGGGGCCTTTGGTTGGTGGCTCCTGGCTAGCAGGCCACGTGTCTGTGGGAGCTGGGCTCCTGGTCACTTGCTCAGGGCAAATGGGGAAGTAGGTTAGGACAAAAGTTGCACTCCCAGGGGCACTCGGGCGGCAGGGTGCAGGGTGCTTTTGAGCAATCGGGCGCTCAATGTTATTCAATGGGAGTGTTGGAAGTTAAACAAAGGCTGCAGGCTCGGGGACGGAGATTCTTCAGGTGTGACCACCACTTTGAGAGGTAAGTTGGAATCTTGGAGGATAGGTAGACACCCAGGAGATGGGCACAGGGGGCCGTGGGACGCCAGGTGCAGAGGTGTCTTTGGACGCCGGGAAATCTTACCCTCAGCTGGTCGCGGTTGGAGGGGTCTCTGGTTGTGAGGCTGCAGGCGTCGTCAGGATCATCAAGGAGGGTCTTTGGGCACTGGATTCCAGGTCACAGTCGCCGGGGGATGTCCTCGTGGTCTTTGTCCGATCAGGCACAGGCCGGGATCGGCGGGTGCAGAGTGTGCTGGATTCGCTGTCCTGGCTGGCACCAGAGATATTATTGCTTGAGGAGAACCACTTCTCATGGGAGTCACAGTCTTTTAGATTATCATGGCAGGCAGGTCCTCCGGGGTTTTTGAGGTTGCTGTCCGCAGGAGACGCCGGGGTTTAGCAGAAGCAGGTCCAAGGATCAACAGGCCTGTAGGGTTCTGGGGCCAAGTCAGTTGGTGTTGTCCTCTTGTTAGCAGCTGCATGGCAGGTCTTCTTGTTGCTTGTTCTTCTTGTTTTCAAATCGGGATCTGAGGAAGGAAGGTTCAGGGTACCCCTAAATACTAAATTTAGGGGTGTTACAGGTAGGGCAAGGGCAGGGACCAATAGGTCCCTGTCCTTGGGTGAGTACACCCCCTATCCTGCTCCTTTCCTGTGGGAGGGGAGCAGGAGCCTACGTGTGATTGGGCAGGGCTCCCCATTCTCAAGATGGCCGGAGCACGGAGTTGTGTTTCACCTTGCCTCTCCCACCTGAGGGGTGGAGTTGGCACACCCCCTTTCCTCATTTAGGGTTTCCTGCCTGTCTTCCCACCAGAGTGGGGGTCAGAACCAGTGGGGGCCAGTTGCTGAGTACAGCAATTGCCCTGGGGAAGCTCACAAAAGGCGGCATTCCTTTGAAGCTTCCCCTGCCCATCCTGGGGGAGGAGGCTTGGCACCTCGCCCCCGGAATTTGTGCATTGTTTCAGGCCCCCGAGAGCAGCAAGCTCTCGACCCAGCTGTCCAGAAACATGTCTGTTGGTGGTAGCCACGCAGTCAGGACACTGGGAGTTGGTTAGGTTACAGGGGGCATCTCTAAGATGCCCTCTGTAGTGCATTTTACATTAGATTCCACACTGGCATCAGTGTGGGTTTAATGTGCTGAGAAGTTTAATACCAAACTTCTCAGTCTTCAGTGTAGCCATTATGGTGCTGTGGAGTTCGTAATGACAACCTCCCAGCACCATATACTCTTAATGGCATCACTGCACTTACAGTGCCCAGGAATGGCCCTGAGTACTGTAGGGGCACAGGGCTCATGCACCTGTGCCCACACCACTGGCATAGTGCACCCAACTAGAGGGGTGACTGATGTATGCCAGGGCAGTGTGTTTGTGGGCATGGCACACAGGAATGTGTGCCATGTTGACTCTGTTTAGTACTGCACCAAGACACTCTGCCTGCAAAGGCAGTGTGTGTGTGTGTCAGGGTACAGGACCCCTAATGGTGGCACAATAAGTGCTGCAGCCCTTAGGGGTCTTCTCTGGTCACAGTGCCCCTGGGTACCTAGTGTACCATTTACCAGGGGCTGACCTGTGGCCAGAGATGCCAATTGGCTTTAGGCTTTAGTACAGTTTTAGGGGAGGAACACAGGCCCTGGGCACCTGATTGGCAGGAGCCCAGGGCACATCAAGTCAAAGTGCATCAGTAATCTAGCAAGAAAAGGGGGGGGGTAACTGCAACAGAAATCCACTTCTTCCCAATGCCTCAATCAAAATGCCAAAAGGGAGCATCTGATCTTCTCTAATGAAGGTGCTTCACAATCTCCCATTCACCAGGCAATAATAAACACAAGACACTCATATGGTGATCTCTCTTCATCAACTCAACATGAGACAACGCTCAGCTGCCAAACACCTCAAGGAACAACTACAACATCTGGTACCTCACAAAGAAGGAATATGCCACCTCTAACATTCACATTTGTGAATTGTGTAACACTGTGTAATATATATAGAGAGAAATCACTGACCAAACAGGGCCAATATAGACATTCTCCAGGGCCCAAAGTTAGGTGAACTGACCCTGAAGTGGATCAAGAGGCAGGCAGCGTGGACAGTGGTACAGATGCAAGGGGTGTGTAACAGACTGGCAATTTAGATCGCATGAGCAAAAGGCATGTAGCTGTGCAGTGAAAATAGTTTAGAGTAATAAAACAAAATCCCTGTAATCAATACTGGTCCAAGCGTATAGAAAAGTTAACTGCCTTCAACACAAATACCAACCTTCAGATATTTACAGGAAGCTGGGCTAAATTTCAAATGACATTAAAGGTACATTATTAGCCAAATTCAGGCCTCTTAGTGTAAACCCTTGATTTCAAGAGCTGAAAGGAGTCCTCCCATTTGCCTGCCAGCCTGTTTCGACTATATTAAAAAGGATAATAATAATAATAATAAAAACACTTATAGAGCGCCTGGTTACACTTGTGACAGTGTGTCCCCGCGCTAGGATGAGATGTACTCCTGTGGTTTTCGCACTGGGGAGGAAGGTGATTTCGTACTTCTGGGTTTCATACCCTAGTGACAATTTTCTAGTTCCGGAGTGTGCTAGAATCATAAAGAATTCTAAAAGGAAGCCATAGGAGCAGTTTGATGCTGTGAAAAAAGATGGGGAGACATAACCCAAAACAATTGTACGGTTTAAGGTTAACTCTCATATAAACGCCACTGTACCTTTAATGCAGGGGACCAGCTTGGCGGGGTACCGTCTGTTTCCCAAAGGACCAGAGTCTCAGGATGGCCTTACATAGGAAATAGGAGAAAGATTCAAACCTCTTGGTCTCCTTCCTCCAGCTGCTGTGACCTGATCTATGTCACAATTTTCCCTTATGTCCAGGCATTCCGTTGTCATGGCAACCTCTGTCTCTGCCTGCTGAAGGCCTCCATCCCTGCCAGGCCAGAAGATGGCCAGTGAAGGGCAGCTGCTTCTGGGGATCGACAATGTGAAGGAGGTCTTTTTGAGGCCAATGGAAGCCAAGAATCAGCGAGTGAATCACGTCTTTCCAGCAGGAGAATCCATGACAATTTATGGAGTGTAAGGATGAGTTGATTGTTATTGCTTTTCTTTATTTGCTGTATTTATAAATCAGAGACATTAATTTGAGAAGAAAGGGGTGCTGGAGAGAGAGAGAAAATAAAGTGAATGGAGAGTGAATGGAAGTGAATGGAGAGACAGGAAGTGAATGGAGAGAGAGTGCGATCGTTAGATGACAGAGTCCAAGTGGATGTTGTTCCGGGATCTTTTATGTGTGTATATGTTATGTTATGTTATGTGTATTTGTAAAGCGTACTATCACCCTAAAGGGTATGCTGTCACTGAGCAGTGTGTATATGCCCAGTCCTGCCTACAGTAGTTTGGGTAATCGAAAAGCCAGGACTTTAGTTCTTGTGGAATTCAAGAAGAGAGGTGGAGGCTCTGATGTGGAGTGGGAGGTTGTTTTCATCTTTAGAGCGGTGTAAGAGAATACTTGCCCTCCTGATCTTGATCTGTGTATGCGTGAGATGTGTGCAAGTAGGAGTCCTGCTGAGTGTCTGCGTGTTTGGTGGAAGGAGATGCGACTGTTCAGGAAGGTGGAGCCTGAGTTGTGCGGTTCCTTGAATGTGTGTGAGAGGAGTTTGAATTGAGTGTATTTGTGCATCAGAAGCCAGTGGTGTTCCCTGAGATGTGATGTGAGTTAGGTTTGGTTAGGATTTATTAAGCGCTCGACTCACCATGGGGCATCTCGGCGCTGACTAGCGAATTCATCTGCAGCTAATGGGAAACCGGGCAAACCTAGTCGTTAAAAGAGGAAGGCTTTCAGCTGTTTCTTATTGTGTTCTGTATTGACGGTTGAAGATGAGTCTGGCTGCTGAGTTAGGGATGGTTTGTAATCTTCTAGTGAGTTGCTTGGTGATCTTGGCATAGAAGGTGTTCCCATAGTTCAACTTGCTAGTGACTAGGGCGTGATTGACCATTTTTCTAGTGTTGCTTGGGAGCCATTTGAAAGCCTTCTTCAGGATCTTCTGAATGTGGGAAGAGAATGCAGTGATGGCATTGACTTGTGGGGTAATGTCCAGTCTGCTGTTGATGATTATTTGGAGTTCCTGGCATGGGTTCTGGGAGTGAGTGATGGTCAGAGTTTGGCCAGCTACCAGTTGGAGTCCCATGGTGGGGTGTGCTGTCTGAGGATCACGACTTCTGTCTTGACTGTGTTGAGTTTGGGACAGTTGGCTTTCATCCAGCTAGCAACTTTAGTCATGCAGGCAGTGAACTTGTTTCTTGTGTTGGAGGGTCTTGTCCGAGAGGTACAGTAGTAAGGTGTGTGCCATCTGTGTTGAGGAGAATGTTGATGTTGTGTGTGTAGATGACGGTGGCCAAAGGGATCATGTATGCACTGAGGAGGGCAGGTCTGAGCAATGAACCTTGAAGGACTCTGCTGATGAGTTTGCGGTCTTCTGAGGAGTAAGGTGCCAGGCAGACAGCTTGTGTTCTATCCACTAGAAGGAACAGATCCAAAGGAGAGCAGGTCCTTGGATGCCAATCTCATCCAGGCACCTGATGAGAAATGGGGTGTGAGATAATGTTAAATGCTGCAAGAGGTCCAGGAGAATGAAGGCTGCCATGTCGCCTCTGTCAACGGTCATGTGGATGTCGTCTGTGGTGGCATTGAGTGCTGTTTTTGTACTGTGGTTAGGCCTGAATCCAGACTATGTGGCATCAAGAAGCTGCTGGTTGCTGAGGTGGTGTACTGCCGTGGGAGATGAGAGATATTTCTGAAAGGCCTGTCAATAATGTGTTACCCTCTTAAATATGTGAGAGCGGAAGAGCTTGAGCCATGATTCAGAAGTTAGTTAAAAGACTAATATGGGGGGCATGGCCAAGATGGCGGAGTGAGCGGACATGTTTTGCTTGAGCTCCGCTTCTGCCGGGCCTACAGCATTATCTAAGGGACCTTCAGCTCCCGGATCCCCTGGCGCAAGCAATGCAGCAATAAGGCGCCTTGGTCGGGGAGCGAGGGGGCGTCTCACCCGCTTGCTGTCCGAGCTGCTTCCGGCCGTCCCACGGCTCCGGCACAAAGGTGACGAGAGTCCGGGCCTGCCGCATGGGCTGACTGCGTGCCTTGGAGCACTGCGGATCCTCGCTGTTCTTCTTGATGGGCCCCAGGAGGGTATTCAAAACAAAAAGAATACACTGTTCCCCCTAGGTAGGAGATGCAGAGAAACCAAGGACAGTGAAGTGGGGGGAAGGCCCCCTTTTGGAACTAAAACTCTCACACACCCAGCAAGCTAGGTGTCATGCTTCATCATCTGGGTTCTGCTCCTCGTCAGACTGGCGCTGCAATGTCTGACGGGCGCCGTCAGACATTGCAGCATGACACCTAGCTTACTGAGTGTGAGGGTTTTAGTTCCGAAAGGGGGCCTTCCCCCAACTTCACTGTCCTTGGTTTCTCTGCATCTCCTACCTAGGGGCAACAGTGTATTCTTTTTGTTTTGACTACGTCAGGGGCTTATACACTGGACCCCGATAAATATCAGCCCCTCGAGTTCCTCAATTTGTTGTATTCCCAGGAGGGTATTCCACAGCAGCTCCCATACACGAGACCTGGGAGGCTCCCTGCAGCAGCACCTCGCCCCCAGGCCCATCGGCACACGAGCATGGCCCTGGGCCTGCTGCACGGTCTGAGACAGCTGTGGATTCCACACAAGCCTGCGGCTTCGCTGCGTGTGACAGATCCGGCTCCCAGCTGTGAGAGGGGCCCGATCTGGTACACTGCGGAGAAAAGAGAGTGCTCCCTAAGCAGAGGGCACACACAACACTGCTTACAACCCGCTGGAGCTCACACGGCGCCCGTCTGCTGGCTGTGGCCTGTTTGGGGCCTGCAGAGTGCCGGAGGTCCTGGGAGGTACAGCGTTCTTGGCCTGCACCGCCGAACACAGTGAGAAGCAGCGCCTCGTGGTGGCGAATTGGTGGCCCCCTGCTGGATCAACAGTGGTGACCGAGAGGAAGACCGCTTGTTTGCACGGGAACCGACGGATACGATGCAGACCTAGTCTCAGGTGAGGCCCACGGAGCTGGGGGTTGCTAGTGCCTTCTGTCCCCGCCTGGCCCCCTAACCAGGGGGGCGACAGCATCCTACCCAGACTCATAAAGATAAAGACCCATGTACTCTAAAAACCAAAGGTTATTTTTTTCTAAAGAATAAAAATTATTGTGATATTTTAACTGTGTTTTGCTTACCTTTCAGAGAGAACTCAGTTGCTTTCCCTCTACTCACCACCTCGTGTGTTACCCTCCTTGGGCGTATACTCACCTCCCCACTCAACAAGCAAGATGCCTCTCTTAGGCATCAGCAGGATCACCCATGTTGAAAAGTTTCTACACACTTCCACCAAGGGTTCCATTTACACGGATTTCAATGTACCAGTCAATTCGTCCTCAATTGGTGGGTGTCACCTTCTTTTGATTCCGGTTCACCCTTCTGACAAACAAAATGTCTACTTAGGGTTACCCTTTTCTCAATCCTTTATCACACTTCATAAAACTGTTAATTCCCAATTCATCTTAATGGGACCATCCTCTTAAATATCTGACTTAATCATTTTTTGGAGCAACTCTTTCTTTTATTGAACTATGTTATATGCACAGGATAATCCATGGTGTGGGTGATGGCTGAAACATAAAAAAACAACTTAGTGTCATTAATCTTCAAGAACTTCCATGCCCTCCCACCCCTTCATCAATATCAAAAGTTGTACGAACCTGAATCCTCTGCTGAATTAGTAATTGTAAAGTTCTTATTGGCTAGGCCAAAAATAACAGTCTTCCCCTTGCAAACCTAGAGCAGTTACGAGAAGTCTGGTGGAATAATGTATAATATGTTCAGATACTTGGGCAGGTGAATTCCCTGGATTCAATTGATAGATATTTCAGGAATGGTGCCCAGCCTTAAAAGGCTCACCCGTTTGTTCAATAGTGTAACACAACGTTTCTATTTGAAGGATTTCCTAGATGCTTTAATATCTGTCTCTTCTGATCCATATAGCAGTGAGTACTTGCTTAGTAATGTAGAATGCTGGAAACATCTGTTTCCCCCTAAGTGTAACTGGAATATTAATGTTTTTGGGAGGCCTGGTATGGTGTATGCTGGTTTTCTAGGTATGTTACCTATCTCCACATAGAATTGCCTCTGTTTCACTATAAGTCAATGAAGGTAAAACAACCTCCCCTCCATTTTGTTTCAAAGCGCTCTGACACCTTCGGGTAATGTTTGCGCTTTATAAAATCGCATAAAATAAATAAAAACTTTGCAGAACTACATTGTTGGCATGTTTGGTATACTTTGTTGCTTCACCCCTCCCCTCTCCTAGAAATAGGCTTTTAAAATAAATAAGGACAGGCTGTCTTTTAAACTGTTTGCATTTCTTTCCCATGCATGCCACTATCATAACATGGCAATAGACCCAATTCAGACGGAACTGATGGAGCAAGGATTCGTACGCATAGCGCCTTGCTCGTATGCAAAACCCTTGTCTATAGTTGCATAATAATATTAACACCAGTATTCGTCATTTGTAAAGTGGTTTCCCCTACACGCGGGTGTCCCTAGGATGCTTGCTTGTTTGTCTTTTCACGTACTAACGAAGCTTGCACTGAAAATGGCTGCTTTGCCGCAAATTCAGTCTGCGCATGCGTCGGTCATACCCATGTGATGTGACGCACTCGCATTCTGGAGGGATTCTGTGCTCATGCGCATTGATGCTAAATATGGCCGCTTGTCTCTCACCACGCTCTCTGCTTACTGCAGCAGCTTTCAGCCTATCTATTCTTTCGCATTAATCCTTAATGTTATAGTTATTATAAAAGTAAGGGTTGGTTATCTTTTATCATGGTATACAGTGCGATCATTTTTATGTATGATTCTAATTTGTCTTCGCTTACTTTTCATGTACCGCGTCTTTTGGGCTGGGGTGATCTTGAGCGGAGCCATGCTTGAGGCTCTGCTGGGCACCGTCACGTGACCTGAGAAAGTTCCAACTGCGCAGAAGCTAAACCTAGCCAGCTGGCACCTGAAGCATAATGCGCCTGGGAACATCGCTGGGAATACGGCGTCTCACCTTGGAAAAAGCTATACTGTTGCTACCCACTGTAGACTATCCTGTACTATTGTATTCCATGCATGGGAACGTGAACCAAGGGGGCGGGTATGAAAATTGAATAATTATGATGGGAACGTTGAATTTTAGGAGGTGGTAAAGACCACGCCACCTCTCCTGACCAATCACAATATGAGAAACTGTCACTTGCAACATTAGGGGGTGGTCTGAGGGTCCCCAAATCTGTATAACTACCCTAGTTTAGCTTAGGAAAATTGTCCGACTTGTCCGAGTAGCAGACCTGTCACTGACCCTACGATCTCAATAGGTGTTCAAGCCTGAAAAGTGCTGCGGAGCACTTTGTCCTTACTTTCCACAAACTCCCAAGGGGTGGAAAATCCTAAGTGCTGGCGAAGCACTTTGCTGGGGAATTCGAAAATCCAATCAGGGTTTCTGGCGGATTACTTGCAGGAGGGGGTAACGCAGGCGTTGCTGTCCGAAGCTGTGGGTGTTGATCGTACCCTGGGAGGCCCAGTCCCTGAATCGAACCTGAGGGGTATCCTGTCCTTATTCTCCGTGAGCTGTACCTGCTCACAGTCTGGCACTCCTTTCCTGAGGGTCCCTGTCCCCGTCTTCCCAACTGACCCGTGGCCAGGGTTGGTCTTCAATCTGAATTAGGTAAATATAGATTGTGGGTTTGCGTATCCCTGTTTCTCTCTCTCTCTCTCTCTGATCTGTTAAAGCATTCTTACCTGTGTTATTGCCTTATTGTCATTGAACTTATATGTGCCTGAATTTTAGTTGGTTCCTTCTCTCCCCCTCTCCTTTAGAAATTCATCGATTTTATAAAACCATAGCATGTTCCCGTTTTTCCCTTTCCTTTAGTGGATTGCAGTGAAAGTAGCAAGAATAGTCTGAACACGTAGGTTAAGTACATGTTCTAGGTCCAATCCCATTCCTATGTTCTAGCATGACGTGGCAGTGAATAGTATGTGCTAAACTTTTCCCTGTAGTTTCCCATATATTCTAAATGGTCATATTTTTTGTGCAAAGTTACCTTTTGGTACTTATTTTGATGTTTGATATATTACTCTGTGTATCGCTTATTATTTTGGCCTCTTCACTTTGAATTCTTATATAAAAACTCGAACTTTATCAGGTGTCTGTGGTCATTTTACAAAACTGTGGAAAGTATTTTATGGATTTAAGGTGTATTGAATGTTAGGCCTGTCTACTTTTTCTTAACAGCTCCAGGTCCGTCAAGGAATTGCGCCCGTGGTAAGTCGGGTGCATGGTAAGCAGAGGTAAATCCAAACTTGATTACTCCTAGCAGCGTGCAGGAGGAGAAATCCTCACCCAGTTTCACCCAAACGAAAATTAATGTGGTCTTCACGCCAAGGGCCCAGTGCGTGTTAGAGAATTGGTATCCCGGGTGACCTGGGGAAAACTGCGCGCTCTAGCAGTAATTTCTGGCTAGCAGAGGATGGTTTGGACTAGTTGGATTAGGTAGGCAGGATAGTCATAAACAAACCGTGAATACAAAAACGTGCTGCTGATTGTTATTGTATTTTTACAATATTTTTGAAAGGTGTTTTTATATGTAAATGTTCATGAATTTGCATTGCTGTTATAAATACTGCATGTTGAATTAACCCAGAATTGTTTGTAAATGTTCAGTGTAGTCTGAATCCCCGGGGAAGTATTTTAGCTAACGGTGAGTAGAATCCGGTTAGCTGTTGAAGTCACTAGGTTTGAGATATTAGTGCAGGGTTAAAGATAACTGGAAGCACTAATTAGGACCTTTGTTTCTGGAGTGAATGATAGCTACGAGTCCATTATAAAACTTTCATTGCGATATCACCTAGTAAGGGTCGCATACGGGAGGAGTAATAGGGTCTCCGAGGCTTGTCTGGTAAGTAAAATAGTTCGCTGGTGAAATCCTGGCTCAGTACATATCCCCGATCAAGGTGGATGAGTCAGAAGAATAACGGGTTCTATATTACTAGTGTGTAGGGACAGGCAAAGAAGTCTATCCAGAGTGAATGAAAAGTAGACAGAAGTGGTTTACTAGTAGCGAAAGAAAAGTCTTTTCTCTATTTAGAACACTCAGACATAGTGGCAAACGTTGTGTGTTGATAACTAAAACCTGCACTCGCACTTTAGAGAGAGTAAAAAGTTTCCGTTACCTTGTGAAGGCGGGAGTCAGTCGGAGAGCTGCTCTGACGTCACTCCGTGCCGCGCTGGTATTGGTCAGGATAGCGGGCGTGTAGCGGAGCTGAATTTGTGAAGGAGGGGTGAGCACCGAAGCGTGAGACTCTGTCTTGCGAAAAGGCCGCGCACCCATTGGTTGACCGTAGTTGTATTCTCTGATCTGATTGGGTGGCGCGAAATAGAAGTCGCGCTAGCATTGGAAGCACGAAAGTAAACAAAATTAATCAAGTCGAGTTAGAAGCGAGTCTGGAGAGTTGTATGTGGTATCCAGACTTCATACCGAATCCAAAGTACCTAGGATTTCATAAGGATCAGCTTTTACGAGGTAGAACACACATGATGTATGGAATAAAGAGAAAATTGTCATTTTCGGATAAAGTGAAGAACTTTTTCAAAACTGACAAACCCATTAGAACGAGAGAAGGCGTACTCATTCCCCCGCCAAATACCCCTGCCTCTTTTATGATGTTTGATAAAGGGTATCACACATGTCTCTGGCTAGAAAATTGGGTAAAGTATACTGTAGATGACGGAGTCCTGGCATTTCCTGTTGAAGGTACATTTAATGGTCGGATCCTATTTAACTTAAGGACCCGCATGAATGAATTACACCCTAGACCTAGGTTGACCCAGTACGAAGCTTTGGAGGAATGGGAGATTGAGGCTGCAGAGCGAGATAAACCACGAATGGATAAGGGAGTGAGTAGGTGGTATCCCAGACTTCCAACACCAACCAAAGAGCAGAAATTGAAACAGTGGAGGCAGTCTATGTTAACTGAAGGACTGTTTCCC
The DNA here is from genome assembly GCF_964263255.1 of Lissotriton vulgaris. Taxonomy (NCBI): domain Eukaryota; kingdom Metazoa; phylum Chordata; class Amphibia; order Caudata; family Salamandridae; genus Lissotriton; species Lissotriton vulgaris. The sequence continues at coordinate 27,209,875 of NC_141698.1, forward strand.
ATGATGGGAGTACTAGAAGAGAAAAGAGGAAAATGTAAAGCAAAAACCCATCACCTAGCACCTATGGGGGATGTAGAAGATGAACACCTGGAAGACTTGTTAATGAAGGATCCACCTCCCTATGTAGCGGAATCAGATTCGGTGCATTCCCAAAGTTCTGTTACCAATTACCCCCGGAGTGGGAGGGAAAGTGATACAGACAGGACAGCTACAAGCAGTAAGCATAGTGGAAGGGATGAGTTTTGCAGACCTAAGTCCACAATCCCGAATTATCAACCATTCGGGGAAAGTCCCCCACGATTGGTTACCCCGACTGCCCCGAGTATTTATCCATCCTTAGTACCCCAGGTATTACATGGCAATACTGCTGAAAGGGGGTTGCAGGAAAAGGAAAGAGAAGTCCTGACTAGACAGCGAGAGGACTTAGCCAGAACCATTGCACAGATGCATCCCCATCCTGAGGCCTTGACCATTCCGGTAACTATTGGTCCTGCTATCCCAATGTATAAAAATGACTTGATTAGTCCCCTTCCTCCTGTCATCACCCCAATGCTGCCTACTACTAGCTTCCAGACCCCGAGGAAAGAAATGTTCATAGATGAGGATCAGGAAAGTGAGTGTGAATCTGGAAGTTTAATGGATTTGCCCATAAGGGAGCCGAGGGCCAGTACAGTAGGGGCAAGAAGTCAGCCTAGACAAAAGGAAGTGATGATTGAAAGTGCATCGGGAATCAGGAACGCCTCTTTAGTTTCCCCTGAAGAATTAGACAGATGGACAAAGGAGATAGAGAAAGAGACCACTTCTCAAACTAAAACATTGGAAATATATAAATTAAGAATAGAAATAGAAGAAATGATGGCTGGGAACGTGGGAGTTGAGCGCCTGAGCTCGTATAATGAAGCAGAGTTACTATTCATCAGTAAAAATCTTACCCGGAGTGCTAGGGTGCTCCACGAAAAGATAATGGATGCTGCCACAGAAATGGGAGTTGATATTAGTCGCTCCAAGATTCTTCAGAAACCCTACAGAGTGGACTTTTCAGACAAGGACTTAGAAAGTCTGAATGTGATGGGGAAACAGATCCAAGTAAAAGAATTGTTGAAACTCCTGCAGAAATGGGGCGAAGTGGGGAAGTGGAGAACAAGGTGGGCAAAGAAGAAGGAAGGCAGCAGGGCTGGGTCAGTGACTTCAGAATTCGTATTAAAGGAAGTAACCCCAACAGAAAAATTGTGTCCCATGAGAGAGGTCCCGGGAGGGAAGTACGTCCATGTCCCTTGGTCCAGGCAAGACATTGTGTCATTTACAAATGACTTCCCGAAATTACGCGAGAAACCAGTTGACTGGTACCGACAGGTAGAGCGTTTCATAAAAGTTCAGAAATGCCTGCTGAAAGACCTGGATGGGTTTTTCGATATTGTGGTCCCTGTAGATCTGTGGACGGAATGTAAAATAGAGATTGATTGGCCTAATGATGAATATCCCAGAGATGAGAGAACGGGAGCCCCTTCACCAGATGTAATGAGGAAATATGACCAGGTCATACAGTATCTTAAGAAAAAGGTGCCAGCCAAAGAGACAGATTGGACCCGAATAGATAGAACGACCCAAGAACGCGATGAGACAGTGCATTCATTTTACGAAAGGTTACTACAAGTATTCAAAACTTACAGTGGTATTGATAATGTGGACATGAAAGACATGACCCATTTCAGTTACAGATTTGTGCTAGGATTAAGGCCTGAAATATCACAATGGATTCGAGATAACAAAATCAGTTGGCAGGGAAAGCCCATAGATGATGTCCTGAAATATGCAAAATACTGCGAAGATGAAATTGAAAATAAAAAGAAAGCCCTAAAGGAAAAGGTGATGTGGGCACAGGTAAAATTAGCCGAACAACAAGAAAAACAGTTAAGTAAAATGACTTCTGACAATAATGTTCCGAATACCAATTCTGGGGGGGGGGGAAAGCCCAGACCTAAAATGAGTCGTGAGGAGGCCATGAAAAAGTTTCCGTGCCATGGGTGCGGCCAGATGGGGCATTGGAGAGACGAGTGTCCACACCTACAGGCTGGTAATGCTCCTGTAAATGGTTTAAATCCACAGGTACCGAAAGAGGGGACAAGGAAAACCCAGCAACAGGTAAAATTACCTCCAGTACCTCGCGCTCCTAGACAGAATTTTAAGAATCAGGGTCAGCAGAATGAGAGGGCGGAAGTATGGGAGGTTGAGAGTGAAAGAAATGCAGTCATTCCACAGTACCTGCTAAGTGATACCTTCCTTTGTGAAGATCAAGATTGACGGGGCCTGAGAGGGGAGGATAAGGAGTGCGTACTTGGCGCCTCCTTGCCGGTAGACCAGACTGGACCATACATTGAAGGAAAGGTTGAAGGCAGAGATGTCACCTTTCTGTTGGACACTGGCGCTACCAGATCTACTGTAAGAACAGTGGATGTTCCTAACCTACCCCTCTCGGGAGAAGCGATCCAAGTAGTGGGAGTCTCAAACCAGATAATAAGTACCCCTGTAACTGAACCAATGGAGATTTCCATAGGAAATTTCAAGGAAATGCACAGATTTGTGGTCTGTGATTCCAGTCCTGTAAACCTATTGGGACGTGATTTGTTGTGCAAGATGCGTTGTACCATTTATTGCACACCAAATGGCGTCGAAATTCAGACCCCCGATGAAGATGGCCTGTACAAACTGATGTTAGTCAGACAAGATGCTGACATTAAGCCTTTGACAATTGAGGACTTACCTGAGGAACTCCAGCTAAGGGTAGTACCCGAAGTGTGGGATTTCACAGGAAAAGATGTGGGCCTGATGGCAAACGTGGACCCGGTTAAAGTAACAATAAAAACAAATGCTGTATACCCCAAAACCAGGCAGTACAAAATGAGTGCAGAAGTGAAGGCAGGAGTAGCGACTGAAATCAAGAGGCTGCTAGAAGCAGAAATAATAGAGGAAGTGCTGAGCAGCCCCTGTAATTCGCCTATCATTGGGATCAAAAAGCCTAGTGGGAAGTACCGGGTGGTGCAAGATTTGCGCAAGGTAAACCAAATTGTGGTGCCTTGCTGTCCTATTGTACCCAACCCTGCAGTGATACTCTACCAGATTCCTTGGAACGCAGAATGGTTCACTGTCATCGATCTGTGCCACGCATTCTTTTCTATCCCTTTGCATCCAGAAAGCAAGTTCCTTTTCAGTTTTGAATTCGACAGTCGTATCTATGTCTGGAATCGTGTCCCTCAAGGGTACACTGAAAGTCCATCGATTTTCAACCAGATACTGAAAAAGTGCCTTGAATCCCTAGTGCTGCCGAGAGAGTCTGTTTTGGTGCAGTACATAGATGACCTGTTAGTGGCATCTAAAACCCAGTCCGACTGTGTCACTGACACAATTGCCTTGCTGAATCACCTAGGAAAAGGAGGACATAAAGTGTCGCCTGACAAATTACAATTCTGTAAAAACTCAGTAAAATATCTGGGGCACCAGATAGAGAAGGGAATCAGGAAGGTCACTGCCGAAAGGATCAAGATAATTAGAGCCATGGAACTGCCCACGACCCAGAAAGAGGTGAGAATGTTCTTGGGAGTTGTGGGTTACTGCAGGCAATGGATTGCAGGATTTGCGGCTCTAGCCCGACCCCTGATAAATATGACAAAGAAAGGAGTGGAAGATCCCGTCCATTGGGACAGTGAGAGCATGAATGCTTGGGTAACTCTGAGAAACTGTCTGTGTACCGCACCTGCATTGGGTATGCCTGAGTACAATAAACCCTTTGAACTGTTCTGTGACACCAGAGAGAATTGTGCTCTTTCAGTCCTGACTCAGGAGCACGGATCAGTCAGAAGACCAGTAGCCTACTTTTCAGCCACCCTAGATCCAGTGGCCGCTGGATTGCCTGGCTGCTTAAAAGCCGTTGCTGCTACTTGCGTCAGCCTGGAACAGAGTGAGGGCATTGTCATGGGACATCCCGTCACTGTCTATGTTCCTCATTCTGTTGTCATCCTACTGACTAGAACTAGGACCCAGTACCTCACACCTAGTCGGCTGACTAAGTATGAGAGAATTTTGATTGGTGCTGAAAATGTAACTATCTCCCGGTGCAATGTCCTAAATCCTGCGACACTGTTACCTGTCCCTCTGGATGCAGAATCGGATGAGGGTGGGGAACATAATTGCATTGATCTGACTGACTATAGCACCAAGCCCCGTCCTGACATTCGTGAAATGGCACTACGGGACGGGGATAAAACCATGTTTGTGGATGGCTCGTGTTTGAGACATGAGAGTGGGAGTCTGAGTGCTGCCTATGCTGTGGTTACTCTGACAGGAGTCGTCGAGGCATCTTACATGCGCGAGGTGAAATCTGCACAAGTGGCGGAGCTTATAGCGCTAACTCGAGCATGCAAGAGGGGAAAAAACAAAAGAATTACTGTTTACACAGACAGTCAGTACTGTTTCGGGGTTGTTCATGACTTCGGCCAATTGTGGTTGCAAAGAGAATTCATGACTTCCTCTGGCACACCTATCCGAAATGGGAAAGTAGTGCATAACTTACTGGAAGCCATCCAATTACCCAAAGAATTGGCTGTGGTCAAGTGTGCGGCTCACAGATCTGGAAATGATGATGTGACTGCCGGTAATAGGTACGCTGACCAAATTGCACAGTTTTGTGCCCGACACCAGATGTCCCTACAAATTGCCCGGTGGGATGGAACCAGCTGCCAACTTATGTTGTTTGATAATGTGTCAACATGGGAAGAATTAAGAGAGATACAACAAGCCACAGACAGGCAAGAAAAAGGCAGGTGGGCCGCAAAAGAGTGCGAGTTGCGAGAAGATGGTGTGGTGGTAAACCCGGCTGGGGTGCCTGTACTGCCTGATAGCTTGATCGACCCCATGGTCAGAATGATACATGAGCCAACACATATGGGAAGAGATGCGATGTGTCGGGTGTTTGACCAAGTGTTCTACAATTCAGGGTTCAGGGACCAGGCGGAAAGGCTTTGCCAGAGGTGCCTAGTGTGTCAGCAATTCAATGCAGGAAAGAAGACTGTAGTGAAACAGAGTAATATTGGAAAGGCAGTAGGTCCCTTCGTAAGAATACAGGCAGATTTCATAACCATGCCCAGATGCAACGGATATAGATATGTCTTAGTCATAGTATGTCTATTCTCCAGGTGGGTGGAAGCATATCCAGCTAAGAAAAATGACGCTATCACCACAGCCAAATTATTGCTCAGGGAGTTGATACCTAGGTTTGGGATCCCAGAGACGATCGAAACGGACCAAGGTGGGCATTTTGCCAACGATGTCCTATTGGAACTCTGTGGAGCATTCAAAATGAAGCAAAGACTGCACTGTGCCTACCACCCAGAGGCTTCTGGGGTAGTGGAACAAATAAATGGCACTTTGAAGTCCAGACTGGGAAAAATGTGTGATTCCACAAAAATGAACTGGATAGAAGCTTTACCCCTGGTGCTGATGAGTCTGAGGAGTATCCCAAATCGAAAGACTGGCCTGAGTCCCCATGAAGTGTTGATGGGAAGAGTGATGCGCCAGGCATGGGTACCCGGAAACAAACTGCTAAGCATTTCTGATGATATGGTGCTAGAATACTGCAAGCAGCTGGGTGACCAAGTGCGTTCTCTCTCTCAGCAGATTGGAGAGACTGAAGACGAGTGGCCAAAGACTCCAGCACACAACCTGCAGCCAGGAGACTGGGTGGTGTTAAAGAAACACACCCGGAGCAGCTGCTTGAAGCCAAGGTGGGGAAAGCGACGACAAGTGATCCTCGTCACTACCACTGCTGTGAAGTGCGCTGGTGTACCGAAGTGGATCCACGCCAGCCACACAAAGCGGGTATCTGGAGAAAACGCGACTGGAGCTGAAGGCAGCACAGCTGAAGAGACCTCCGAGGAAGAGAGTCCGGAGCTAGCTGACATCGAACTGCCGAGCACAAGTCAAGACGTTGGATGGTATCCCGCTGACGAACCAGTTCATGACCCAATACGAACAAGGAAATATTCTTACTTAGACAGTGAGTGGGATAGTCCAGGTGAGTCAGAAAAAGAAGAAGCAGGTCAGGTCAACGAAAGCCACAACACACCTGATCAGGACATAGGCCAAGTAGGGTCAGATCAAGATCTCGAGACTCCTCCTGGAACTCCGGAGCCGAGAGAGGGACAGTTAGAAGTTAGAGCTGACGTTCATGCAGAAGAAAACGAAGAGATCGAAGAGCATGAACAGGAACAGATAGAACTAGATCAAAGTGCTCAGACAACGGAAACAACAGTAACAAAAAGTAAAAAGAAAGTGCGATTTGAATCTGAGCAGGGACAGATTAGCGACCAGGCAGAAGAAATAGACGAAAGACCTGGAACTAGTCAGACAGGCAGGGAATCAGAAGTGCCACAGCAAAAGGTGAAAAGAGGGCACGAGGAGGGAGAAGTCTCCTCAACCACTGGGAGGCACGGAGGAAGAAATACACCTCGATACGTCAAAAGACTAAGGCTCAGACTAAAGACAGTCGAAGAAAACGATAAAGACCGAAAAAGGGCTTTAAGTGAAAGGAATGCAGCCCAAGGCAAATCGCTGAGAAAAAGCGACCGAATAAAGAAACAGAACAGACTGTATCGGAGCCCTGAGTGGACGTACTTTGTGTTGGAAGAAATTGACGAGCCTCACCACAGTGGCAACAGTGACAACGAGTCCATTGCTGATCGGAGTTCGGACGAGGACCCTCCTTAAGTGAGCCCTGAAGTGAGCCTTGGTGCAAAGGACCGAAGAGGGGTAGCAAAGGCCACCTGTAAGCTAAAATGTCTGATCCGAGTGTCTCTGGGAGATCCCGCTGTGGGTGTCTCAAAACCTGTTGTAAGATATGCTTGTGTAGTGTAGCTACGCTAATAGTGATGTGGATAGGACTAACAGTTTTTCTACCTTTTATGATAAGTAAGAATCCTAACTTGTCCCCTACTGAACCCGAAGTAGTAGATGTAGGAGTTGTACAGACTGCAGAAACACCACGAAGACTAGAAAGACGAGACAAAAGAGTAGGACTGACACACACACGACCTGATTTAGAAGCACCAGATGAGGATGGACTACACTTTCACAAAATGAAGAACAGGACGCACTTAAATGTTTTTGCTAACTTGTTAGTGCATTATGTAGAAGCTATGGAAATAGAGGACTGTTATGTCTGCATGAAGCTGCCAACTTCAGTGGCTGAGGGCGTGACATACCACCATCTACCTTTGACCTATGGAATATCCTGTAGTATATTAGCTAGCTTGTTCTATAGAAGCTCCTTGCAGTACTATTATTCAAATGAGGACGTAGTATTTTCTGAACTTCCCATTAGAAGACATTTGAACCGTGTACATACTACAAGTGACGTGACCCGCTATATGGGAGAATATTTCCTGACTATAGGTAACATAGACTTGGATCAAGCAAAAGAAGACAATCTGACCTGTTCTCTGCAAGAGCAGGAAAAGATGTTTATAAAGATGGCAGATAGAAGGAGAGAAAAGTTTCAGAAGAAGGCAGATGACGAGAAGGAAAGAGTTCCTAGGTGGGCTGAGCACATGGATAACACCTCAGAAGGCGAAGCCAGTCCTGCCTTGTTGCTGGATTTTGAAGGAAAGGGGAAACTTTGTATCCATAGGGAGAGGACAGAGTACTATAACAATGTATTCATCGGTTCCAGCGAGTGTGAACATAATTATAAGGTAATTGGAGGTTGGGGTTTCAAAAATGGGTCAGAACCTGTGTTTCCCGGAATATATTATATATGTGGGAACAAGGCTTATTTCAAATTGCCGGATCACTGGTATGGAAGCTGCTACTTTGGCATTGTATTCCCGAAAATATACCATGTGAGCAATGCAGCTGGAAGCGATGATGAAACTAATGGCTTAGTGCGTAGTAGACGCGAAAGTGTAGGCGAAATTGTAGGTGATATTTTTAGTGCACTGATACCTGGAATGGGGGTAGTTCTGAACACCCATAGAATCTGCAAATTGTCTACAGTGGTGGACCGGTTATCAACGGACACTGCTGCTGGTTTCCTGCTGGTCAATACTGAAATGGTTGCGATCAGATCAATGGTTTTACAAAACCGTCTTGCCCTTGACACCCTATTAGCAAAAGAGGGCGGAGTCTGTAGAATGCTGAGAGCGCAACATTGTTGCACCTACATTCCTGATAAGAGTATCGAATTAAAACAATATGTGAAGAACATAACTAATTTGGAAAAGGAACTCAAACCATTGGAGGTTGACAGTGCCTGGACGAGACTGACTGGAGGTCTCTCCTCTATAGGTAGTTGGTTTACTAATCTAGGTAGAAATATTTTGTGGAAAGTACTGATGCCAATAGTCATAATAGGTGTGATTGTATTGATCATTTTTATCTGCTGCAAATGTCAGAAGTGTAAAAAGAAATACACAGTAAATCCGAGGGGGGTGAAAAGAAACATTGATGAGTTAGAATTAGAAGAGCTGAAGAGTGCAATTTATAAAAAGGCGAAAAATCACCACTCTCATAGGGAAGCTGAAAGAAAACTAAACAATAAGTTTATCGAAATCGAAATGGACGATATGAATGAATGAGAAAAGTTGGCATCTGTTTCCTTCATGTAGTGATGATAGTAAATATCATCAAAGAGGGGATTGATGGAGCAAGGATTCGTACGCATAGCGCCTTGCTCGTATGCAAAACCCTTGTCTATAGTTGCATAATAATATTAACACCAGTATTCGTCATTTGTAAAGTGGTTTCCCCTACACGCGGGTGTCCCTAGGATGCTTGCTTGTTTGTCTTTTCACGTACTAACGAAGCTTGCACTGAAAATGGCTGCTTTGCCGCAAATTCAGTCTGCGCATGCGTCGGTCATACCCATGTGATGTGACGCACTCGCATTCTGGAGGGATTCTGTGCTCATGCGCATTGATGCTAAATATGGCCGCTTGTCTCTCACCACGCTCTCTGCTTACTGCAGCAGCTTTCAGCCTATCTATTCTTTCGCATTAATCCTTAATGTTATAGTTATTATAAAAGTAAGGGTTGGTTATCTTTTATCATGGTATACAGTGCGATCATTTTTATGTATGATTCTAATTTGTCTTCGCTTACTTTTCATGTACCGCGTCTTTTGGGCTGGGGTGATCTTGAGCGGAGCCATGCTTGAGGCTCTGCTGGGCACCGTCACGTGACCTGAGAAAGTTCCAACTGCGCAGAAGCTAAACCTAGCCAGCTGGCACCTGAAGCATAATGCGCCTGGGAACATCGCTGGGAATACGGCGTCTCACCTTGGAAAAAGCTATACTGTTGCTACCCACTGTAGACTATCCTGTACTATTGTATTCCATGCATGGGAACGTGAACCAAGGGGGCGGGTATGAAAATTGAATAATTATGATGGGAACGTTGAATTTTAGGAGGTGGTAAAGACCACGCCACCTCTCCTGACCAATCACAATATGAGAAACTGTCACTTGCAACATTAGGGGGTGGTCTGAGGGTCCCCAAATCTGTATAACTACCCTAGTTTAGCTTAGGAAAATTGTCCGACTTGTCCGAGTAGCAGACCTGTCACTGACCCTACGATCTCAATAGGTGTTCAAGCCTGAAAAGTGCTGCGGAGCACTTTGTCCTTACTTTCCACAAACTCCCAAGGGGTGGAAAATCCTAAGTGCTGGCGAAGCACTTTGCTGGGGAATTCGAAAATCCAATCAGGGTTTCTGGCGGATTACTTGCAGGAGGGGGTAACGCAGGCGTTGCTGTCCGAAGCTGTGGGTGTTGATCGTACCCTGGGAGGCCCAGTCCCTGAATCGAACCTGAGGGGTATCCTGTCCTTATTCTCCGTGAGCTGTACCTGCTCACAGTCTGGCACTCCTTTCCTGAGGGTCCCTGTCCCCGTCTTCCCAACTGACCCGTGGCCAGGGTTGGTCTTCAATCTGAATTAGGTAAATATAGATTGTGGGTTTGCGTATCCCTGTTTCTCTCTCTCTCTCTCTCTGATCTGTAAAATCATTCTTACCTGTGTTATTGCCTTATTGTCATTGAACTTATATGTGCCTGAATTTTAGTTGGTTCCTTCTCTCCCCCTCTCCTTTAGAAATTCATCGATTTTATAAAACCATAGCATGTTCCCGTTTTTCCCTTTCCTTTAGTGGATTGCAGTGAAAGTAGCAAGAATAGTCTGAACACGTAGGTTAAGTACATGTTCTAGGTCCAATCCCATTCCTATGTTCTAGCATGACGTGGCAGTGAATAGTATGTGCTAAACTTTTCCCTGTAGTTTCCCATATATTCTAAATGGTCATATTTTTTGTGCAAAGTTACCTTTTGGTACTTATTTTGATGTTTGATATATTACTCTGTGTATCGCTTATTATTTTGGCCTCTTCACTTTGAATTCTTATATAAAAACTCGAACTTTATCAGGTGTCTGTGGTCATTTTACAAAACTGTGGAAAGTATTTTATGGATTTAAGGTGTATTGAATGTTAGGCCTGTCTACTTTTTCTTAACAGCTCCAGGTCCGTCAAGGAATTGCGCCCGTGGTAAGTCGGGTGCATGGTAAGCAGAGGTAAATCCAAACTTGATTACTCCTAGCAGCGTGCAGGAGGAGAAATCCTCACCCAGTTTCACCCAAACGAAAATTAATGTGGTCTTCACGCCAAGGGCCCAGTGCGTGTTAGAGAATTGGTATCCCGGGTGACCTGGGGAAAACTGCGCGCTCTAGCAGAACCTCCTGATTTTTTTAAGCTAAAACATTATATTGCCTCTTCTCCAATATGTCAATGAGAGAAAAAATTCCTGATTAGTGTTTTTAAATCGTCCACTTTCCTCTTTTAAAATGTTGGCACAGATGCAATATATAAAATTTTGAGTAAAAAATGCCTTTATATTAGATAATTCATGACTGAAATTGCCATCACGTCAGTGCAAGTCAATGGGCAAAATAGATTCATTTTCTAAATCGCCCTCTTTCCTTTAATCCCTTTGCATCATTTTTTTGGATTAAGCGCCGTGATATTCCACTGGGATGAGTCTTGCGCTTCATAAAAACTGTAAATAAATAAATACATATGTGTTCATTTAGACGGTAATGTAGTAACTTGCCTTTTTGTTCACCAATGTTTGCTAGATAAGAACATAAAAATAAAAACATTAAAAACAAACAAAAAAGGAGAACGCTGATGATGGTTGTTTATTGGGAAGAGGAGTTCACTTACTGGATATGAAATTATGTGACGCAGTCTAAACCAGTGGAAAGTTGGACTCCGAAAGACACAATGCCTTCATATAGAAAAAACTGACCGAAAAATAAGCACCATCGTTTTTCTAATATCTAATTAGGCTAGGATATGTTTATATTACTTGATAAAAAATTGTTTTAAAATATGAAAAATAAACAAGGCCTACCTTTTTTTCTACAGTATTTCATTCGAATGCAAGAAAAATTATTCTAGATCTTGTGGTGACCTGTATTTTTTAGATAAATCACACTCATCCAAGCAGGTAATTTGGTATTGATACAGTCACTTCTTTCAAATATGGCCGTCTTTTTTGACTGGAGCGATGTCTTTGTCGTTCGTGAATTGACACTCAGTTGAGCTTTTTTTTTCTCTCCGCCTGAAAATATTTTGGATACAACTTTATTCAACATATGGACAGAATAGTGACAAATCGACAGAACTGTTGACCAATCCGAAGGTGTGAACAGCTGGCCAATTACAAAGAGGATCATCCCTCTTCCCTCCTACGACCAATCACAGAGTAGCTTTACTGGCGTACATCCAATCACGGCTCCAACGCCCTCTCCTTCCCTGCGTCGGCTAGGAGGCCGCCATTTTGTATTGCTGTGGACGTTGGGTCGCCTGGCTGACGACAGGAACCTTGGAGGTGGATGTTTGATAATTTCTCCAAATTTAATCTTTCGGGAATTATTTCAGCTGTTCTGAGGAAGGTAATCGCCTCCCGTGTACGCATGGCGCTCTGCAGGAATGGGTTGTTGACGTCATATTTTCGATATACCCTTTTCTGTTAATGGTACATTTCATTGTCGGTATTTGTGTGTGTGCTGGGTTGGCTCAATAATGTTAAACAGGTGGGGTGCGTTTTGACGGCCGTGGGATGTTGCGCTCTCTTTTTAACTTACATGAGGACGTTTTCGGTCTTCGGTGGAGATTTCACCAGCGAGAGAGCATTTCTAAAGTTACATTTGGGGACCTGCTGGTTTTCCACTAGATTGCATTTGTCCCATCTAGACTGCCCAGTCAAGACTTATTTGGCTTCTTTTATTTGCATTTGATCAACGACAATACTGGACATTACGGCTAATGTTAATATCCCTGATATTACAACAAACATTGCCTGCAGTAACCTCACCCATTGCAGTCTTTAATACCAACACAAGCTCAAAACTGCCCCAGTTTGATAATGAGGACCACTTTTAATATGTTGCCCGGGCCTTATATTTTTTTGTCTGTCCGACCCTGCGTATACACACCTTTACTTTGCACTAAGGTTATTTGTCCTACATTGTGCACATCTCAATATAAACCTGTGATTGTTTTGTAAACCGATTTTATTAGATTTTACAGGAGGTGCATTGGCTCCTTATGCCCCAACCCTATCAGCCATCAAACATAAATTATTTTTTAAAAAAATATATATTTTTTTTATTTGCTTTTTTAAGATCTTCAAAACTTACATTCAGCCATCATAGGACATGAGTACAACTAATTAGGCAGTTCAGGATGTTCTGTTTTTTCGACATTCATTTGCGGTCCTGTGCATATACTAACATTACCTCCTCGTCCTGTCTTCCTCGCCACAGTATTCACATATGAGCCTCCGGCTCCACACAGAACTCCAAGTATAAAAACAGCGCTCTAGTCTCCCTCCTCCAAGATGGCCCCCAGTGGCTCCAGCCAATCCCATAAAGGGACACATAAACACCAACACACTTCTCCGAGTGCTGTGTTCCCTGCTGGTCAGTTGAGTGGGGCTGGGATCCTGCTTGAGCACTCCCCTTATGTCCGTGGTATCTAGTTTGGGGGAAGTCGTTAGTTGTGGATACTGCTTTGTTATTTACGCTGTGTGGTGTCGTTTTTAGGTTTGTTTTTTTCCCCCATTCTTCTGCCTTCGTGCCTCTCATCCTGCTTTAGCGGACTTTCGGGCTTTTTTCCTTTTCAGCATCGTGTCATTCTGGACACCCTCAAGTCTCTATTGGAGTCCTGCTCTGCCGATTGTTTGATTCTCATTTCCGGCCGCGCGTCCTGCTGAGCGGACATTGCACGGCCGGTTACATTTGCTCTGGGGGCCGGAGGCTCCCGGTCGCGTTTGTTTTCATGTTGCCGCGGTTGCTCTTGAAGGGGGGCCGGTGGCTCCTGGGCGCTTTTTACCTGCTGCCGAGTCGGGATTCACTGGCTGTGGCGGGAGCTCCTTCGGATCTCCATTGTTCCTGACACCCGCGTGTGTCTGTGTTTGTCTCTGCGCATGCGCGCGGCTCATGGCATTACGTTTATGTCCTTTTGGAGATTGGTTTATGGTTGCCTAGCAACCTCGGGGCCTTTTTTTACCGGGCTTGTTGTCCTATGCATTGCCTGTGTTTTTCTCTTTTCCGACTGTTCAAACGTGTATGGCTGACATGGAGCGTGTTTCTTTGGATGCTCCTGATCCTGGTCCCTTGGATGAGGCTTCTGGTTCTGGTATACATATGGACTTATTGCAGCAGATGATCAATTCTGCTGTGGCTGCTGCATTGCAGGGTCAGGTGCCTGTCCCTCCTGCGAAAAGGGCGAGGGTTGATGGCACTGCTGCTGCTGAATCTGAGCATGAAGAGGAGGTTGATGTCAGGTGTCGCTTTGTGCAAGGTACCGACCTGAAGGAGGTGCTGGGTCACATTTGCGAGAATTTGGTGTTTCCTGCTTCTGTTGTACCTCTGGAGGACACAATATCACCATCCTGAGCCTGATTCTTTGCCTCTCCATTCTTCTGTTTTGAAGGTCTTGGAGAATGAATGGAAGGATGTGGACAAAGGTTCCTTTCCGCGTTTTTTGAGTAAGAGATACCCACTGCAGGATTTTGCTGTAAAATACCCTGCCTCTGTGAAGGTTGACTCCTTGTTAGCCAGCATGTCTTCGCATGGGACTTTTGTCTCGGAGGATTCTTCTCCTGCTGACCCGATTGACCGTAAAGTGGATGGCGCGGTGAAACGCACTTTTGCGGCTGCAAATTTTTCTATCAGGGCTGCGGCCTATTCATCTTACACTATCCAGTCCTTGCTTAAGGATTTTCAGTCTCTGTCGGAATTGTTGGACCAGGGGGAGTATGTTTCTTTTACCCTGATGGAGCAAAAGGTTTGTCTTCTTTCAGTTGTCTCCTTTGATTCATTGGGGGCTGCGGCTTCGGCGGCCGGGTCTTCTGTGGCTGCGAGGCGACAGTTATGGCTCCGTTCGTGGAAGGCTGATGCTGCACAGAAAAATTTGCTTATGAAGATTCCCTTTTCTGGGGTTAAGCTTTTTGGGTAACCTCTGGACGAGATGGTGAAGTAGACGGCGGAGGACCGTAAACTTCTTGCTCCGGAACGTCCTGGCCGATTCCGTGCCTTTGGTTCACAGAGGTCTTTTGGTCCTTCTAGGAGGGGTCGGGCTGGTCAGCCCTTTCGTGGTAGGGGGCGTGGCCGGGGTGCTCCTTCCTTTTGATAAGTCCCGGTTCTCCGGTGCGTCTACCTCCTCCGCTCCTGCTTCCAAATCCTGACTGGATCGCTCCTGGTGTGGCTCAGGTTGGGGGTCGCCTGGCTTGCTTCATGGACTCTTGGCGAGAGACTGTCGTATCAGTGGGTGCTCCAATGATTTCGGAGGGTTTGCGCATTGGATTTGCACAGACACCCCCAGACTGTTTCAGGGCCACTCCTTCTATGCCTTCCAAGGCCACGCCTTGGAAGGCATAGATTCCCTGGTGGTCAAAAAGGCGGTGATTCCTGTGCCCAGCGGTCAGATGGGGAAGGGGGTGTATTCCATACTTTTTCTGGTGTCCGAACGCACCGGGGATCTTCGGCCTGTGATGGACCTGAAGTGGGTCAACAATTTCATCCCTCACCAGAAGTTCAAAATGGTTTCACTTCAATTGATCCTTCCTCTGGTGTCTCAGGACGATTTCCTTGCATCAATAGACTTAAGGGATGCTTACCTACATATTCCTATTCATCCGGACTTTCAGAAGTTTCTCTGGTTTTGCGTTCAGGGTCATCATTACCAGTTCCAGGTATTACCTTTTGGGCTCTGCTCTGCTCCCAGGATCTTTACTAAGATTCTGGCTCCTCTTAATGGACATTTGCATGGGGAGGGCGTTAGTATTTTTCCGTATCTGGACGACATTTTCATTTCTGCTTCTTCTCTTCCAAAGGCGGAGTTACATGTCCGGAGGGTGTGCCATGTCCTGTAGCATCATGGGTTCCTCGTGAATTTGCCAAAGTCCTCCCTGGTTCCTGCGCAGGAATTGACTTTCATTGGGGCTCTGTTAAAGACTCAGTTGGGGATGGTGTTCCTGCCCCCTCCCAGAATTCTGTCCCTGATGTCTGCTGTTCGTGCCCTGTTAGTGGGGCATTCTCATCCAGTGAGCCTGTGGTTGAGGGTTCAGGGTCTGATGTCGGCGTCGTTGTTGACGGTGCCGTGGGCTCGCCTCCACATGTACCCGGTGGTGTCCCACATTTTGTCGCATTGGGACCCTTGTTCCCTCGATATGGGTGTTCTGGTTCCTATGTCGGCGGATATTCGGGTGGTCCTGAGTTGGTGGTTGGATAACTGCGATTTGTCCAAGGTCCGCCCCTTTCTGATTATTCCCACCGAGTGGTCACTACCGATGCCAGCCTGCTGGGGTGGGGTGCTGCTCTGGGGGATTCAACGACTCTGGGGGTTTGGCCTCAGTCGGTATTGTCTTGTTCCTCCAACTACAAGGAGCTGAGGGCTCTCCTTCTGCAGGGCTCCACAAATCCACTCGCCCGCTCGCATTTGCGAGGGAGAATGGATGAGGACGAGCTATTTTTAGGTCCTACTCGCCCTTACTGGCGAGTAGGAAGTCAAACTAACTTTTGTCCTCTGTCTTTGAAAACAGAGCAAAAGTGACAAGATAACATGATTTAAATGCATTTTTATTGCTCATAAAGGGAATGAGCAATAAAGATGCCTTTAAATCTTGTTATCTTTGTAGGAGAGTAGGGTCTGCAATCCTATGATCACCCAGATTTTTTGCTTTTGTTTCACTGGTTTACGACTTTCTCTGGCTGTGGGCCTGCCAATCAGACCCACAGCCTGGCTGTTCTCTTTCTAAATTACTTCATGTACCCTAGGTGCATCTACCAATTGGTACTGGGCCACCTTATCAGACCCTGTAACTCAGGGCATAGGTGTACCCAGGGCTACCAGGGGCTGCAGCATGTATTATGCCACCCCTGGCTGGCCTCCTAAATTTGACACAACTGGCTGCATGACAGCTGGGGCAAAGTCGTGTAATCACCCTTTGCTGTAGGTGTAGTATACCTATACCTAACCCTAAAATGGACACACAGATTCCTATCAGTCACTCCTATGGCAGGCCTTGACAATCCTGAAGGCAGAGTGCTTGGAATCGTGTGAGATGGTGCTCTGGCATGAGCTGAGCCTGTCTGCAGCTTGCGGAATCAAGTCCTAATAGCTGTTCCATGATATCGCATACCATATACTCTTAAGTGCATTATAATCCTCGCGGTTAAATGCTATCTTTGGTATTGCTTTATCAAAACATGTCGAGTAAGGTGTCATACGAATTGGAATACTAACCCCTCGCCAATTCTGGCGACGGGGTTAGCATTCCACCCTTCTAGAGGGACACGACATGTATGTAACTGTGAACCCCGGTTAAAGTTAACTGAAGCCTCAGCTCCACAAAATGGATGCTGCCACCACAGACACGAGTCTGACCCCCTACAGCTGGGAGTCCTTCCAGCGAGGGGAGCCTGGACAAAGGGTTTCCTGTCAGGGGCGGTGCTAGCACCGTCCCAGACATGGTTTTGTGTATCCTGGGTAGGCAGGGCTTTACAGGAAGGTGACTGCTGAGTGGCACCCCGGTGCTCACTACGCATAGGCCGGTCTGAACCAGTTCCAGGGGCACCCCAGCCCCTGGCCTGGGGAAGTCCGGCATGGCTGAGGGGTGTAACCACCCCCCACCTAGTCCCACCCATAGGCAGGACCTAGTCACCGGGTCAGCCCCTTTTTTTAGTATAAAGATGGGAGCGGGCCCCCTGTTAAAATTAGATCATCTTTGGAATCAAGATACCACTTTCTTCGAAAGGACTTCACGATTTCTTCTTCAAGATTCTCCCTTGTGGCTAAGGAGTAGTCACCCTGCATCCGCAGGCACCATCCTAAAGAACACTGCGGTCTGCTGCAAGTCCTTCATCACGAATCCGACGACCCAGCTCGACGAGACCCGGCTTCCCTGGCCCCTCTGACCTCTACTCACCTCTACAGCCCAGCTGAGAACCGTGAGTGCGACGAGACCTCAAGGGACCGACGATCGCCAAGACTGCACGACATCTTTACTGCAAGCCCACCGTGTCCTCCACTGGTGAGTGCTTTGGGGTCCGAGAAGCCCCGACCCTGCGCAGCTCCAGCACCCAAGATCAGCCCCCCTGCATCTCCACGATCTGCGTGGGGCCCTTCTGCTGTTTGCTGTGCACCGCGTTGTTTGGCTACTAGCCGGCTGGCTTGTGGCCCTCTGAACGACGCCCAACGACTTCACGACTGCTGGCCTGGTTGCTCCAGGCTGGCCTTTGCTTCCTTCTTCAAGAGAGGCACCCCGGACCCTCCTGGTCCACTCCAGACGCCATTTTAGGTCCACCGCGTGGGCTTGAATTTGCCAAGGCTTTGTTGCCCAATCCTGGGTCCAGCGACGCCGACAGCTTCTATCTTCGTGGGACAGCTCGATCCTCCATCCTGGTCGCCGACAACGCCTCCTGGTCCGTGAGATCTTCGAGTCAAGCGTCACCCACTCACCTAGTCGAGGTGGCTACCATCCGGTGCCCTCCTGGTGCCCACTGACTACTGGCTAGTAGTCTCGAACTTGGTCCCCTCTGCTTTCAGGTGTCATCTATCTTCAAGATCCAGGCTTGGATCCGACTGAACTTTCTTCACTGGTCACCGGCCAGCATCTTTTCTTCCGGCTCCTGGTCCGTCTACGAGGATTCCCGACGTCTTTTCAGACCTATGCAGCTGCAGCCCCTGGGCTAGGTAACTTCGGCATTTCGGTGCCCCAGCATAGCCTCACTATCCAAGGGTCAGAATCTACTTTCGTTTTCTCCCTACCAGGTCGGGTTCGCCCGAGAACACTAACTTTCTAATTCCTAGCTACCATAGACTTTTGTCCCGCATCTCGCGTGAGAGTGCACACACTGCACCCGAGTCCCCTAGGCCTCCTAGACATAATCTAACGATTCCCTAGTCAAGTCCTAGCGATTCCAAAAGCTATTAGTACTGTACTTACCTGCTAGGAATTTCGCATTCCACTTTCAGAGTATATGGTTTTCCGTGCCCCTCGGGCATTTGTATATACTGTGCTAACTTAAGTATTTTTGTAAGAGTTTTGGTTTGTGCTTAGTACCCTGTCCTCATAAAGAGTACAGGGCTGTTGTGATCTTTAAATAAATAACTGTTTATTTTCATAACACTTGTGTGGTGTCCTTTCACTTGGTATTCAAGGGGTATATGTGTGGTAAACAGCTGGCTTAACGCGCCCTCTCGAGTCTTTAGCCTTAGACTGCTCGTATCCACGCTACTAGGATAGCTGGTCTATAAGGTTGACTTACAACCAATCATCAATAAGGGTTGCTGGACTGATACATAGTGTTCACTAGAATAGTGAGCACTGCATATCAGGCCACCTTCTCACATTGGTGAGCAGCGGTTGGGATTTGAGCTTGCTGTTGTTTTACCACACGTATCCTAAGAATATCTTGTTGAAAGATCACATAAGTACTGTTAGGTACATATAACTAAAGCTTAGAATACTCTGAGTTCTACTGAACCAGCTGTTGTAGCTCCTCAAGGCTTAGCACACCTTGGCTGCAACTCTTAGCAAGGGATCAGTAGGTAAACACATAGTGTAGGTAGGTGCATCACTTACACCACACTAGAAACAGTATGTCGGACAAAGGAGGAAACACTGAGGTTCCCCTTGTGTCAGTTGACCCTCCACAGGTCATCCCTTCAAGATATACTGCGCTTAGCTTCCATGAGTTACGACAAGTGTGTACCTCTAGGAAGATTAAGCAGGGGTCTAACCCCACAACTGCCTTTCTGATTGGTCTCTTAGAGACTCATGATGCAAGGAGGGCTGGTAACCCAGACCCTTCTAATTCAGATGGCAACATGCCCTCCTTACAGGGTCCCTTTGATGCCCAGGACCATCCTCTTCAGGAAGCAGATGATGCTGATGATGAGGATGATGATTTGGTATCAGGGGATGAGGCAGAAAAGGAACAGGTAGAAGTCAACAGACTAACCAGGTCCAACTTAAGCAGACATGAGATGGGCACTAGGGGACCCTTGGGGCCACTCTCAGGTCAGCTTAACATTGGGAATGGACGAGATAGATCTCTATCAAGAGGCTCTATCAGATCCCTTCATACCAATGGCTCTCAACGTTCCTCTCAAAGGGGAATGACATCTCCCCAGAGGAGAATGTATGAAGCTAAGGAAAAGGCAGCCAATCTGAGGATTGAAAGGGAAGAACTTGCCCTGGCCAAAGAGAGGCTTGCCTTTGCTAGAGAGCAACAATTGAGTGGGACAGTCCCCACTGGTGGCAGCATTGTACCTAGCAATAGGGAAAGGAGTTTTGATACAAAACACCTTGGTAAGATAGTGCCCCCCTTTAAACAAGGGGATGACATCCACAAATGGATTACTGCTTTGGAGAGGGCCTGCACTGTGCAAGGTGTTCCCCCAAGTCAGTGGGCAGCTATCTTGTGGCTCTCCTTTGAGGGTAAAGGAAGAGACAAGCTCCTCACCACAAGGGTGGAGGATGCTAATGATTACCAAGTCTTGAAAAATGCACTGGTTGATGGGTTTGGCCTAACCACTGAGCAGTACAGGGTGCTGTTCAGGGATACCCAGAAAACTCAGTCTCAAGATTGGGCTGACTTTGTAGATTGTGCCACTAAGGCTTTTGAGGGCTGGTTGCTGGGCAGTAAGGTTACTGATTATAAAGGATTGTACAATTTGATGATGAGAGAGCAAATTTTAAACAATTGTCAGAACCAGTTGTTGCATCAGCATCTTGTTGACTCAGATCTGACCTCTCCCCAAGAATTGGGAAAGAAGGCAGACAGATGGGTTAGAACAAGAGTTAAACAGAACCAGGGCCAGAATCAAGGTGGTCAGAAGAAAGCAGACCAGAAGGGTAAGGATTCGAAAGGGGAACAAAATGACCAGAAGTCTTCGACAGGTCCCCAACAACCCAAAGAGGGTGGGGGTCAGGCTCCCCAAAAGAAGAAAGAAGGCCAATCTAAAAGGTGGTGCCAATACTGCAAAAGTAAAACTCACTGGTTTAGTGAGTGCACCAAGAAAGGAGGAGGGCAGACTCCTGCCACTGCAGCCCCTAAGGCACCTGTGCCCCCTAGTACAGCCAGCAGTGGTAGTGCACCTCCCAAGGGTTTAGTAGGGTTAACCCTGGGTTCTGAGGGGAGTGACAACTTAGTTGGCACCCTCACTCAGGCTGTCCTTGTCAGTACAGGGGATATGGATATGTCCCCTGACATAAGTCCCAATACTTTGGGCAAATACAGACAGACACCTTTTATTAATGGAAAAATGGCTCAGGCCTATAGGGACACTTGTGCCAGTGTCACAATGGTGACACCTAGCTTTGTGGACCCTGGACAGATCATGCCAGGTACAGAATTCCTGGTGACCAATGCAAGCAATGTCACTACCAATCATAGTATGGCAATTGTAGCTTTCTCCTGGGGAGGGGTAACTGGCCAAAAGAAGGTTGTAGTTAGTTCAGACCTCCCAGTGGATTGTTTGTTGGGCAATGATTTGGAGTCATCACAATGGTCAGAAGTGGAGCAGAGGACTCATCTGGAAATGTTAGGTTTGCCAGCACATGTGTTTGCTGTGACTAGGTCACAGGCCAGAAGATGCCCCACTGAACAGGTGCTGGATCCTGGAACAATGGACCAGACACCTTCCAAGAAAAAGAGCAGTAGGGTTAAGGCTGTGCCTTCCCCCTTGCCCCAGGTTGTGGATCAAGTCTCAGAGGAGGCTGACCTGCAGGAATTGAGGGAAACTGAGCCTAGAGAGTTTGAACTTGATCAAGTTGAATTCTTGGGTTCAGGGGGACCCTCAAGGGAAGACCTGGGGAAGGACCAGTTAGGCTGCCCTTCTCTTGAACCCCTCAGACAGCAGGCTGCTGCTGAGGCTGCTGGGAACGCCACAGGTACCCACAAGGTATACTGGGAAGATGGACTCCTGTACACTGAGTCAAGAGACCCCAAGCCTGGCATGACCAGGAGGCTGGTTGTACCCTTGTCTCAGAGAGGTTTCCTACTTACCTTGGCCCATGAGATTCCCTTAGCAGGACACTTAGGCCAGACAAAGACTTGGGACAGGCTTGTCTCACACTTTCACTGGCCTCACATGAATGAGGATACCAAGGAGTTTTGTCGCTCCTGTGTCACTTGCCAAGCCAGTGGTAAGTCAGGTGGCACAACAAAGGCCCCCCTTATACCAATGCCTGTGGTGGGGGTGCCCTTTGAAAGAGTGGGGATTGACATTGTTGGCCCAATGGAACCCCAGACAGCATCAGGGCACAAGTTTATACTGGTGGTAGTGGATCATGCCACCAGGTATCCTGAAGCTATTCCACTTAGGACCACCACAGCCCCTGTGGTGGCAAGGGCCCTAGTTGGAGTGTTCTCCAGAGTGGGCTTCCCTAAGGAGGTTGTCTCTGACAGAGGTGCAAACTTCATGTCAAGCTATTTAACTGCTATGTGGAAGGAGTGTGGTGTCAATTACAAATTCACTACACCCTATCACCCACAATGCAATGGGCTTGTTGAAAGGTTCAACAGGACCCTAAAAGGGATGATTCATGGACTACCTGAAACACTCAGGCGTAGATGGGATGTCCTGATGCCCTGCCTTCTGTTTGCTTACAGAGAGGTCCCACAAAAGGGGGTTGGCTACAGCCCTTTTGAACTTTTGTATGGGCATCCTGTGAGAGGCCCCTTGTGTTTGGTGAAGGAAGGATGGGAGAGACCTCTCAAAAAGCCTGCAACCAACATAATGGACTATGTACTTGGTCTCCGCTCCAGGATGGCTGAGTATATGGAGAAGGCATCAGAAAACCTTAAGGCCAGTCAAGAACTTCAAAAAGCTTGGCATGACCAAAAGGCTGTCCTGACTGTTTATCAGCCTGGACAGAAGGTGTGGGTGTTGGAGCCAGTGGCCCCAGCAGCACTCAAAGACAAATGGTCTGGGCCCCACACAATCCTTGAGCAAAAGGGAGAGGTCACCTACCTGGTGGACCTTGGAACTCCCAGGAGTCCCCACAGGGTACTCCATGTCAACAGGCTCAAAGCATATGTCGACAGGAAGGACATGAGCTTGCTCATGGCCATAGATGAGGGACAGGAGGAAGAGAGTGACCCTCTCCCAGACCTGCTCACTCAGAATCCTGATGATGGGTCAGTAGATGGTGTTGTCTTTTGTGGCAGCCTCTCTGAACATCAGCAGAAAGACTGTAAACAGGTTCTTCAGTCTTTCAGACGTATGTTCTCTCTGACACCCAGTCAGACCAATTGGTGCACCCATGAGGTTGACACTGGTGACAGCCTGCCAGTCAAGAGTAAAATCTACAGGCAGCCTGATCATGTTAGAGACTGCATAAAAACTGAAGTGCAGAAAATGTTGGAATTGGGAGTCATTGAACCCTCAGATAGCCCTTGGGCTAGTCCAGTAGTTCTAGTGCCAAAGCCTCACACCCAAGATGGTAAGAGAGAGATGAGGTTTTGCGTAGACTACAGGGGTCTCAATGCAGTCACTAAGACTGATGCCCATCCAATACCAAGGGCAGATGAACTTATAGATAGATTGGCTTCTGCCAACTACTTAAGTACATTTGACTTAACAGCTGGGTATTGGCAAATCAGGTTAGCTGAGGATGCCAAGCCCAAAACAGCATTTTCAACCCCTGGTGGGCATTATCAATTTGTGGTAATGCCCTTTGGTCTGAAAAATGCACCTGCCACCTTCCAAAGGTTGGTGAATCAAGTCCTTACTGGGCTGGATGACTTCTGTGCAGCATATCTAGATGATATTGCTGTCTTTAGCTCCACCTGGGAGGATCACCTGGTCCACCTGAGGAAAGTGTTAGAGGCTCTGCAAGCAGCAGGCCTCACTATCAAGGCCACCAAGTGCCAGATAGGGCAGACACAGGTTGTATACCTGGGCCACCTTGTAGGTGGAGGCCAGGTTCAGCCACTGGAGAGCAAAATACAGTCAATCAGGGACTGGGCTCCTCCAACCACCCAGACTCAGGTTCGAGCTTTCTTGGGCCTGACTGGATACTACAGAAAGTTTGTCAGGAACTATGGTTCCATTGTGACACCATTAAATGAACTGACAAGTAAGAAAATGCCAAAAAAGGTTCAGTGGACAGCAGGCTGTCAAAAAGCATTCGATGACCTAAAGCAGGCCATGTGCACAGCACCTATCCTTAAGAGTCCAGACTACTCCAAACCATTCATTGTCCAAACAGATGCTTCTGAGTTGGGTGTGGGAGCTGTTCTTTCTCAACTGAATTTTGATGGTCAGGATCAGCCCATTGCTTTTATAAGCAGAAGGCTGACCCCCAGAGAGAAGAATTGGTCAGCTATTGAGAGGGAGGCCTTTGCTGTGGTTTGGGCCCTGAAGAAGCTGAGGCCATACTTGTTTGGCACTCACTTCAAGATTCAGACCGACCATAAGCCCCTCTTGTGGCTAAATCAGATGAAGGGTGAAAACCCCAAACTGCTTAGGTGGTCCATTTCCCTACAGGGGATGGACTTTACAGTGGAACATAGACCTGGTACTGATCATGGCAATGCCGATGGGCTCTCCAGATATTTCCACTTAGAACAAGAAGACTCACCTGGTCAAGGTTAGCTTATTGTCCCAAAGTTTGGGGGGGGGTCATGTAGGAGAGTAGGGTCTGCAATCCTATGATCACCCAGATTTTTTGCTTTTGTTTCACTGGTTTACGACTTTCTCTGGCTGTGGGCCTGCCAATCAGACCCACAGCCTGGCTGTTCTCTTTCTAAATTACTTCATGTACCCTAGGTGCATCTACCAATTGGTACTGGGCCACCTTATCAGACCCTGTAACTCAGGGCATAGGTGTACCCAGGGCTACCAGGGGCTGCAGCATGTATTATGCCACCCCTGGCTGGCCTCCTAAATTTGACACAACTGGCTGCATGACAGCTGGGGCAAAGTCGTGTAATCACCCTTTGCTGTAGGTGTAGTATACCTATACCTAACCCTAAAATGGACACACAGATTCCTATCAGTCACTCCTATGGCAGGCCTTGACAATCCTGAAGGCAGAGTGCTTGGAATCGTGTGAGATGGTGCTCTGGCATGAGCTGAGCCTGTCTGCAGCTTGCGGAATCAAGTCCTAATAGCTGTTCCATGATATCGCATACCATATACTCTTAAGTGCATTATAATCCTCGCGGTTAAATGCTATCTTTGGTATTGCTTTATCAAAACATGTCGAGTAAGGTGTCATACGAATTGGAATACTAACCCCTCGCCAATTCTGGCGACGGGGTTAGCATTCCACCCTTCTAGAGGGACACGACATGTATGTAACTGTGAACCCCGGTTAAAGTTAACTGAAGCCTCAGCTCCACAAAATGGATGCTGCCACCACAGACACGAGTCTGACCCCCTACAGCTGGGAGTCCTTCCAGCGAGGGGAGCCTGGACAAAGGGTTTCCTGTCAGGGGCGGTGCTAGCACCGTCCCAGACATGGTTTTGTGTATCCTGGGTAGGCAGGGCTTTACAGGAAGGTGACTGCTGAGTGGCACCCCGGTGCTCACTACGCATAGGCCGGTCTGAACCAGTTCCAGGGGCACCCCAGCCCCTGGCCTGGGGAAGTCCGGCATGGCTGAGGGGTGTAACCACCCCCCACCTAGTCCCACCCATAGGCAGGACCTAGTCACCGGGTCAGCCCCTTTTTTTAGTATAAAGATGGGAGCGGGCCCCCTGTTAAAATTAGATCATCTTTGGAATCAAGATACCACTTTCTTCGAAAGGACTTCACGATTTCTTCTTCAAGATTCTCCCTTGTGGCTAAGGAGTAGTCACCCTGCATCCGCAGGCACCATCCTAAAGAACACTGCGGTCTGCTGCAAGTCCTTCATCACGAATCCGACGACCCAGCTCGACGAGACCCGGCTTCCCTGGCCCCTCTGACCTCTACTCACCTCTACAGCCCAGCTGAGAACCGTGAGTGCGACGAGACCTCAAGGGACCGACGATCGCCAAGACTGCACGACATCTTTACTGCAAGCCCACCGTGTCCTCCACTGGTGAGTGCTTTGGGGTCCGAGAAGCCCCGACCCTGCGCAGCTCCAGCACCCAAGATCAGCCCCCCTGCATCTCCACGATCTGCGTGGGGCCCTTCTGCTGTTTGCTGTGCACCGCGTTGTTTGGCTACTAGCCGGCTGGCTTGTGGCCCTCTGAACGACGCCCAACGACTTCACGACTGCTGGCCTGGTTGCTCCAGGCTGGCCTTTGCTTCCTTCTTCAAGAGAGGCACCCCGGACCCTCCTGGTCCACTCCAGACGCCATTTTAGGTCCACCGCGTGGGCTTGAATTTGCCAAGGCTTTGTTGCCCAATCCTGGGTCCAGCGACGCCGACAGCTTCTATCTTCGTGGGACAGCTCGATCCTCCATCCTGGTCGCCGACAACGCCTCCTGGTCCGTGAGATCTTCGAGTCAAGCGTCACCCACTCACCTAGTCGAGGTGGCTACCATCCGGTGCCCTCCTGGTGCCCACTGACTACTGGCTAGTAGTCTCGAACTTGGTCCCCTCTGCTTTCAGGTGTCATCTATCTTCAAGATCCAGGCTTGGATCCGACTGAACTTTCTTCACTGGTCACCGGCCAGCATCTTTTCTTCCGGCTCCTGGTCCGTCTACGAGGATTCCCGACGTCTTTTCAGACCTATGCAGCTGCAGCCCCTGGGCTAGGTAACTTCGGCATTTCGGTGCCCCAGCATAGCCTCACTATCCAAGGGTCAGAATCTACTTTCGTTTTCTCCCTACCAGGTCGGGTTCGCCCGAGAACACTAACTTTCTAATTCCTAGCTACCATAGACTTTTGTCCCGCATCTCGCGTGAGAGTGCACACACTGCACCCGAGTCCCCTAGGCCTCCTAGACATAATCTAACGATTCCCTAGTCAAGTCCTAGCGATTCCAAAAGCTATTAGTACTGTACTTACCTGCTAGGAATTTCGCATTCCACTTTCAGAGTATATGGTTTTCCGTGCCCCTCGGGCATTTGTATATACTGTGCTAACTTAAGTATTTTTGTAAGAGTTTTGGTTTGTGCTTAGTACCCTGTCCTCATAAAGAGTACAGGGCTGTTGTGATCTTTAAATAAATAACTGTTTATTTTCATAACACTTGTGTGGTGTCCTTTCACTTGGTATTCAAGGGGTATATGTGTGGTAAACAGCTGGCTTAACGCGCCCTCTCGAGTCTTTAGCCTTAGACTGCTCGTATCCACGCTACTAGGATAGCTGGTCTATAAGGTTGACTTACAACCAATCATCAATAAGGGTTGCTGGACTGATACATAGTGTTCACTAGAATAGTGAGCACTGCATATCAGGCCACCTTCTCACAATCTTGTCACTTTTACTCCGTTTTCAGAGACGGAGGTCAAGTGGGTTGCAGTCAGGTCGAGGGGATTTTCCATGGTACTAGACCAGCAGGACTCGTACTATTTTTCTGATTTGTTGAGCCCTGTTCTGGGTCTGTTGGATTTCTCAGATCTTGTTCGGGGTCACCACGTGCAGATCCGAACGGACAGTCAGGTTGTAATGTCTTATGTGAATCATCAAGGGGGGTGCAAGGTTCGCTGCCTCAGCCGTCAAATTTGTTGTTGGGCGGAGGTACATCTGGAGTCCCTTTCTGCCATTTACCTGCCTGGCACGGAGAACACTGTGGCGGATTGTCTGAGCCGGGTTTTTCCTTCCATGAGGTCCTTGTCCCTCACGCGATGGATGTTCAGGAGGTTGCAGGTGATGTTTGGCTGTCCGATTGTGGACCTGTTTGCCTCCCAGAACAATGCCCAGATCCGATGCTTTTGCATGATTATGCCTTGCCGGGGTGCCTGGAGAGTGGACGCGCTTTCGTTTCTTTGGCCGAAGGGTCTGTTGTATGCGTTTCCCCCTGTTCCCCTGATTCCGGCTGTGTTGCAGAAGATCAAGAGGGAGGGGTCCTTTGTGCTTCTGGTTGCTCCTTGTTGGAAGCGTTGCCCTTGGTATCCCCTACTGTTGGAATTGGCTGTGTCTCTGGGGTGGGCCTTGCCTTTCGTTCCTTATCCTCTGTTGGGTCCTCTTCTTCCCCTGCCTGTGTTCCGTTCCCTGGGTCTGCGGGCCTGGCTCTTGAGAGGGATTCTCTGATACGTGAGGGTTGTTCTGTGACTGTGGCTGGGGTCATTCAACAGTCCCGACGGCCTTCTACGCTTCAGTCCTACGCCAAGCACTGGGATAATTTTGCTTCTTGGTGTGTTGGTCGTGGGCTGTCATTGGATTCTTTGGATCCGGCTCGCATTCTGGATTTTCTAAATGATGGGTTTGTGTTGGGCTTGGCTATTTCGACTCTTCGGGCTCAATGGGCCGCCAATCGGGCTTTTCATGTCCTCCCTTTGGTTTCTGTTTCTCCATTGGTTGCTGGACTGTTTAAGTCTCTTTCTTTCCAACGCCCCCGTCCTATCATGTGTCCTCCTCTTTGGGACCTTCCTTTGGTTTTGCGTTCCTTGCAGTTGGCTCCTTTCGAACCATTGGAGTCGGTGGACTTGAAATTTTTAACACTCAAGGTAGTGTTTCTTGTGGCGATTGCTTCTTCCAAGCGTATGGGTGAGTTGGGTGCTTTCCTTCGTTCTGCCCCATTTTTGTTGGTTTTGTCGGACCGTGTGGTCTTGCGCCCTCATCCTACCTTTGTTCCTAAGGTGGATTCTTATTTTCACCGGTCTGCTGAGGTGGTTCTTCCGGTTCTTTGTCCTGATCCTTCCTCGGCTGAGGAATCCCTTTTGCACCTCTTGGATGTTCGTCGTGCCTTATTGATTTATTTGTCACGCACGTCTTCCTTTTGTATGATGGACAACTTGTTTGTCAATTTTGGTTTGTCGCGTCAGGGCCTGAAACCCTCCCTCTCCACGATCAGTCGTTGGATTAAGGAGGCCATTATGTTGGCATATGCTTCGGTTTCTGAGGTCCCCTCACTTCCTGTTCAGGGTCGTTCCACCAGATCTGTTGCTGTATCCTGGGCTTCTTTCAAAGGGGTGTCCATGGAGGATGTTTGCAGGGCTGCTACGTGGTCTTCCCCACATACCTTCATGTCCCATTACCGCCTCCAGGTTGGGGGTGGGGGTTCTGTTTCTTTTGCCTCTTCTGTTTTGTCTCCGGGGGTTCCTTGAGAGGTTATCCTTTTGGTTGCTATACCTCTGTATATTAAAATGTTTTTCACTACACTGATGGTGTGGTCAGTTTTCCTTACATGAAGCTGATTGCTTTGGTATCGGCTCATATGTGAATACTGTGGCGAGGAAGACAGGACGAGGAGGTAATGCCCCGGTTACTTACCGGTAATCTTCATTACTCCGAGTCCATGTCTTCCTCGCCACAGTATAGTTTCCCTTCCCTCCCGGCCCTGGTGGTGGCTTCATGTATACGGCTTGGTTCTTCAGGTCGTGTTGCTGTTTGTGTCCCTTTATGGGATTGGCTGGAGCCACTGGGGGCCATCTTGGAGGAGAGAGAGGGAGACTAGAGCGCTGTTTTTATACTTGGAGTTCTGTGTGGAGCCGGAGGCTCATATGTGAATACTGTGGCGAGGAAGACATGGACTCGGAGTAATGAAGATTACCGGTAAGTAACCGGGGCATTCAGTCCCGACTGAAACATCCCAACTACCCCTACCCACCCCACCACCCAGGCGTGTCACTTACATCTAGGTGGTAAGTATTTAGTAGACCAGCGTCCCAAGCCGGGAACCATCACTGAGTGAAGAAGCACTATTGGGGATCGCAGTCCACCCAGGCAACAGAGGTCCACCCAGGCAACAGAGGGCCACCCACAGTAGTGTACCTCCATGCCTCAAGAAACCCTCCCTCTCTTACAGCCTAACTTGAGTCTGCTGAGGGAACACCATCAGAGTCTGCGTCTTCCGGGGATTTAAGCGCCACGACTAGCGCTTCCCAAACTTTCGCCTCTTCTAATGCTCTCTCGCTCCGTATTCTCCTGGCTATTGTCTGTCTGATCACCTCTTTCAATATAAACCTGTGATCGCCATCAAACGGGATTTGTATAGCCTTCCTAATCCCCTGTGAGAGTATTCAGGCGCTGGGGGTTCTGCTGCTCGAGTGAAATTGGTTGAAAAAACGGGTCTTGAGTTATTTCTTAAATACCTGCAGGGAGGGTGAGGTCTAGAGGTGGATGCTGTTGCAGGCCTTTGCAGGTAAGTAGAAGAATAAGCGCCCATCAGTCTTACTTCGGCGGATACAGGGGTATGGGAGAAAAAGGAGTGCAGATGTCTGGAGGATTGGTGGATGCTTCGGCAGTGGTTGATGTATGCTGGTCTTAAATTTTGTAGGCATGGGTTAGCATCTTGAATTTTATTTAATTTATTTATTTTAAAAGTTTTATATAGCGCTAGCTTAACCCGTAGGTATCAGAGCGCTTTACATACACCCTGTAAAAAGCAGACGGAAATTGCATTACATAGTAGGCAGGCAGTAAGTAAGCAACCCAGGGATTAAAAAAAAAGCATGAAAAATAAGGTGGTTAACACAGTCCGGTCACCAACTATCCTTGAATGTCAAGAGAGAGGAGTGAACTCGCATATTGAAGTCTAGGTTAGTTGACGTTGGTCAGGAAAGTATTTGTTAAGGAGATGGAGTTTCAGGTCCCTTTTGAAACAGGAGGAGGAGTTGCATCGGAGAACTCTAGTGAGAGCGTTCCACATCCTGGGAGGGTTGCTAGAAAACAAACGGTATTGTGTGGTGGGCGGAGAGCCAGTGGAGTTTCTTGAGGTGTGGGGTGATGTGGGTCTGTCTGGGGCGGTCGGGGATGAGTCTGGCTGCTGATTTCTGTGTGGTCTGTAGTTTCTTCCGTATTTGTGTAGTGTTGCTGTAGTCCAGACGGCTAGTGATGAGGGCTTGGCTAATGGTGCGTTTGGTACTGACTGGCAGCCACTTAAAGATCTTCCAGAGCATGCATGAAGGTGGGGAAGCAGGCTGAGGATACTGCGTTGATCTGTTTTTAGGTCTCGGCATCAACGCACAGAAGCGCGTCTCCGCCGGAGATCTTTTGTCAGGGACTATGCTTCCCAGGAGACAGTCCCGGCCACGCGCATCCTTCCAGGTGATTTGTAACTGGAAAGCGCGCTGTGGCCAGGCGCTGTCTCCTGGGAAGCGCAAGCACCACACACGCATGCGCATACACACACACACACACACACACAAGCGCCCATGCACGCACACACCCACACATACAGAGAACCCACCCCCGCCGTCGCATACACACACACGCGCGCACACACACACCCACAAGTGCACCGAGTGTCCCCCCCACCCCCCCTTACTCCCCCAGCCCACTTACCGCCATTCCGGACTTCAGCCGCCACCACTGCTCCTCTCCTGGCCAGGCACTCCGTGGGCGCGAGCTTCCAGCAGGAAACGGAAGTCCCGCCCCACGGTAGTTTTCCTCACGCGCATCACATGACCAGCTGGGGAGTACAGGAGCAGGTTCGCTGAGATGAAGTGCTGTCTGGGCGGCCAATATCTGCCGGTGGTGAGTCATATGCGCTATACAAAAACCAACAAACATCAAACATCATATGTTGGGAATGGATCAGAACCTCACACCCCTCCCCCCCCGCGCGCGAGTTCGGCATCTACAGGATGCCCCCCCGCCTGTCCACCTCCAGCCCGGAGCCCCCTGCAGCCCCTGCTTCCCGACGCTGCAGAGCGAAGCCCCCGAAAGACGAACAAATAAACATAGGTTTCGCCGGCGGGCAGAATAATAAAGGTTTAAACTTGGTGCCTGAAGGGCTGGTTCTTTATCATGTCGTCCCCTCTACAGTACATACCCTTCCTGAACATTAATTCCTAGAGTCTCGTTACTTAGTGCAAGCTCGATATTTAGGCACTGCAGTGCTTTGCACACCACATACGTTACAGATGAAAACATTCATTTTTTGTAGGTGTGCGGAGATTGTTATTCCTGAAGACTGTGTGCGTGGAGTCAAGGCTGCTCTCCTTAGGTCCTTGACTCTGGTTGCCGTGGAGCTAATGGTGCCGTGCCGTGACGGTGCAGGGACGATGGCCAAGCAGGTTCGTGTCCTGACCGAGGCACCGGTCCTGGTGCAGCTGCTTGAGGTGCAGCCCTCCGAGCTGTTGTATTTTTCTGTAGAAGCTCTTCAGGGCATGACCCAGGGCAAACCGGAGGCACAGAGCTGTAGGGTAGTGTGCCATTGCTGTATGTGTGCGTGGTGCCTGTCTGCAGTGTGTGTGTATACAGTGCCTGTCTGCAGTGTATGTGTGCGTTTGGCGATGTTTACCACCGATTTTATATGAACTGGTTTAGGAGTTGTGTGGCATGTGCTGTAAACGGCTTTTCACTAACCGCAGCTTTGATGTGGTTTGTTTGATAAATGTCTGTTGTTGAACCGCATCATTAAAATTGCCTTCCGCACCCCGAATAAGCAGCAGCGGTCGCCTTTGAACAGTCAACGCTGCAAATATATATACCCTATTGCTCCAGAAGCTTGCTTTTTTTTTTTTTTAACAGTTCCTTGCAACATAGTTGGGCTGTGCAGCTGCGTTTTCAGAATGCTGAATCTTCAAAACCCCGCAGGGGGAAGGATGGTTTTCTAAAAAAAAAAAAAAAAAAAAAAATTGCAGGTGCCTAATTTCACAATTATTACCTAAGGCATTCCAAAGCCATGGGCAGGGTAAAGATAGGGAGATGAGATTAAAGCACAGGGGAGGAGGTGCGAGCCTATGAAATGATAGGTGCGCTCAATTATAATGCCAAAATCTGCTCTCACATATTAGCGCAATATTTGGGAATTGTACATGCCCGGCATATACGAGTGGAAACTGAATTTCGAGGGGGTTACATGGAATTCGCGGTGGCATGCTGTCAGCTCCAGAACGGAGGTGCAGAAATCAGTTCCGTGCTCAACTTCCGGTTTCCCATTGGCGGCCTACCTTTGCCTCAGGAAGGACTGCCATACACTGCTGACAGCTGGCGCACCTGCCTGTTGATGAACACGTGAGCATCATGTGGACCGGCGATTAGGGATTCTTACTTTAGATTATAAAATCATGAGGTGTATACCACTTTCCCTTTTGCCAGGGAGGGATACTATCTGACTATCGAGTTTTAAATATTGTGCTACTAAAATATAGCCAGAATGTTGACTATCAAAATATTGTAGGAGCCGAGATAAGATAATCTACATATATATCAATATATACTGATTGAGTTAGAGAGATGTGGTCTGCAGCCAATAGAATTTGGGTAAAACCTTCATTTCAGATGAGTCCTGAATTAACTAAAAAATAACAGATGATGGTCAAAATCAAGCCCAACATGTATACGAATGCACAAACTATAGGTCTGAGGCTTTGTAAGCTTATGTATAGGTTCGAGCCATTCTAACCACGTCAATTGTATGCAGGCAAGATGCATTTAATGGTGCGTCCCATTGTTCCAAAAGCCGACTCTAGTAGTAACTGTGTGGAAAAACAAACACATGGAGTTAACTGAAAAAATCAGAATTGCACAATCTTGATTAAGGTCTCAGCTATGAAATCTTAATAAAGCATGTTAACCTTCATGACTGTATTTCGGACCCTCACTAAAAAAAATATTTCTCTTAGCTAGTCTCCAGGAGTGCGCACATTTAGGGCTTGCTTTAGAGAAGGGGTGTAAGGTTTGTCAAAAATGGTGCATCAATCATTTCCACCTCTAGCTTTAGAACTGTCCTATGTGGAGTGGCCTACCTGACTAGCGCCCATCTGGTCAGGACACCTCTGACTCCACCACGGGAACAGTTGCGGCTTAGTATTCACATGGCAATTATTTCAAGACTGCTACCATTTTTGGTGGAATGCTCAGTGTGCAATACCACAATGCCAGATGCGGCGTACTTTCACAGAAAGATGCATATTGCATCAGTAATACGCTGGATACCTCTGAGCAGGTCATGAAGACAATAAATGCAGGTACTGAAGATGTACCTCCTATTTGACACTGCTTTTCTTTTGCTCCCAGGGGTCGTAAAATTGCATCATTTAACATCAGCATTGGCAGATATTCTGTCAGATTGTTTCCTAGCAACGTGGCCCCTCTCCTGGCTACAACAGACCCTTTGAGGTAAAACTATCACTAGCGTTGAGGAGAAATGAAATTATGATGAAGTAACCACTATTTGTAATTCACGGGGAAACAACTGCTGTACTAGAAGATGGGAATTCCTCTACTAAAACTCTGCATCACCCTAACAACTGGGAATGGCTGGTTCATATTATAAAGGTTGAACTATTATGCCATGAATGTCAGTAAAAATATCCAAGAATTTCTTAACAACAATAAGATCCAAAGGCAGAAATAGAGCCTGTGTGATAATTAATATAATAATGGCACTACTAAAGAAAGGCCAGTATCGCAAATTCATCGTGCATCATTTGATAGACTAGATTTCCAGTGCATATCTGAGCATCACCGGCAAAGTTGCAAATCATGTGATTTCGTGTTCTCTGGCTACCCTGATGTCAATACAAGTGCCCCTGTATCAGTCTGAGTGTGTGCACATTTACAGCATGACAGCATAAACTGTTAGACCGAGGTGTTGTTTGACAGCATGTTTTTTTACCCTATAACATGTATTGTTATTTGCTCCATTATTATTCCCAGGGAGTATCTGACTGACAGCGTTCACTGTTGCGAACACAGAGATTCAGTAAACCTCCATTTTTATCCCACAGGGAGCAACTCACACCATGCATTGTTAGCCCCAGGAGTAACTCTCAGAATACAATGTCATTTATTTAAGATTTAAATAAATAAATAAATAATTAATGAGCAATGCCAATAGCTCTACCTTTAATGCTGCCGAGACCATTGCATTGTAAATGCTTGTTTCATGGTGAGTTTGTTGTCCAGAGTGATGCAAAGGTTCCGGGGGTGGTCTGTTGGGATGAGTGAGTGTCCTAGTCCCGCAGGTCACAAGGAGTGGTTCCATGGGGAGATGTTGTTTCCGAACATTAGTCCCTCAGTTTCGTCAGTGTAAAGTTAAAGGCAGTTTTGCATCCAGTGGGTACTGCTGGTTATGCACAAGCGGAAGTTGGCCCTTCGCGGTAAAGCAAAGATAAGCTGGGTGTTGTCTGTATATGATATGATGTTGAGTCCATGGGTCCTGATGACGTTGGCCACGGGGGTCCTGTTGGTGTTGAATTGGGTGGGGGATTACTTTTGAGGACACTGAATATTTAGGCCCAACATTCAAGACCTCTTTTATATACTTTAGTATATACTTATATGTGTATGTACTTTGTGGGCTCTGGAGATCAGCCACAGAACTTGACTGCTTTCGCTTAGGGACATTTTTTCTGTTCAACTGCATGTATTTAACTGTCTTGATAGAAAACGACCAGCAGAGGTCAGTCAAATACCAGAATTACTTTCTGCTGAGGGACTTTTTTAGGTCGAGCCAAACGCAGCGCACATACGTTGCTCTATGGGAGGCCTCTTGTAGGCACTCCCAAATCCCTAGAGCTTTTCCCGTGTTGTTTTTTTACGCCCACATATTTGATTGGCCATTGCGTAAGGTTTTAACAAAAGAAAGCAAGCAGATGGCCAAAAGCGCCGGTATGTCCTGCCTTATCTTTAAATGTTCCCTCCCATAGCCTATGTGTCTTGGGAGCGAGTGCAGTGATTAGCTGCGCACAGTTTGCCAGCTGCACGGCAGCCTGCATTCCTGTATCAAGTTACTTGTACTAATTTCCCCAGCACGGGTGCTGTGACTTTCGCGACCATGCTGGTTTCCTGTCTCAGTCTGTTTTGTCTCCTTGGTATGTATCTGCTGCTAAGCACAGTCTCCCTGACAATACCATGGAAAAGCTGAACACTCTTTAGGTCACATGTAAATGGTTAGCTTAGTTACCACCTTTTCCTGCTTTTCAATCGCAAACAGCTCCAGGGCAGACCAGAGACATGGAGCTGTCAACGTGAAAATGAAAGTCCTTCTGCCTTCCAACACGTGGAAAATCTTTCAACTGCTCCAGTAATAATAATAATAATAATAATCTTTATTCGGGTTTTTAACATTTTAAAACCATGAAAGATATCACAATATACAAACATTCACAGTAAAAAAGATCAGTTGAGTGTACAGTTAAAAAGTAGAAAAATGTCAACCGTGTACGTAAGAATGCATTAATCCTTTGTTTTACAGATTGTTTCTGTGCCTCATAATGCACTTTAAAAAATTTAGTACATGGTACACAGTTGATTCAGAGTCCAAAGTTTGGAGTGCCAACATAGCTGGGCGACATTGTCTATAGCCCCATTTTTTTAGTAAAGGGATAAGCCATATTTTCCGGTGGGTGTGGAAAAACTTGCAAAACAGTATTGTGTGCATGGTGGTCTGTTGAGAAAGATCATCACATGGGCACGGAAGCATCTGAGTTTTCCAATTATTTTTTTCCGGAAATGTCACTAATCTAAAAAAAAAAGGTTCATTCTGAACCTAGTTAGGAGCATCCTTTCATAAGCGGTGATCTCTAAAGTCAAATATAGCTGGATTTTTGTAGACTGCTGTATCATGATTGCGTGCATGACAGATTTCTTTGCAATCAGCGTTGACAGTCTCAGGGATTCCAAGTGGCTCAATGCAGTTTGTTTCAGTTCTTTTTTGGATATATCTTTTAGGTTTTCTGGTTTGTCGTAATAATGTTGTAGACCCAGGTCGGAAAAAAAGTGTCTTATGTAGGAGAGCCAAGCTATTTTGTGAGCATGGTCCAACTCCATAGTGTTCTGTAGGATAGTTTTAGTCAGGCTATTTTTTTCCGACAACCAGACTCGCCTCCAGAGTAAAAGAGATTGAATTTTAATTAAATCTTCGATATATGAGATTCCCAATTCTATATGTGAGGCATAAGTAGAGGTGCCTCGTGGAGTTGATAAAAGGAATCTCAAGAAGATGTTTTCCTCTTTTTGTATAGAGCCGGTGGGTATGTGTCCCCAGATCCCTGCACCGTATAGTGCGATGGATTGGCATTTCGCAGTGTAAATCTGTAGCAGTTCTACTGGAGGTCTTTTTCCAAGTTTGTTTGAGAATTTCATCAGCGCCATGATTGCTCGTTTAAAAAGATGTTTCCTGGCCTCAACCGCCACTTTCCAGTTTAGGGCGTCATCTATCATAATCCCTAAATAGGGATATTGTGAAGTCTTTTCAATTTTTTGTTTTTCTAAAAAGATGGACTTAGCTGTTTTTCTTGGTCCACCGACTACCATGACAAACGTTTTTTTGATGTTGATGTGCAAGTCCAAGGCACCCATAAAATCTGCATATTTAGATAGCGATTTCTGCAGTTCGATGGGGGTACGGGCTAGAATGACCGCGTCGTCCGCGTAAAGTAGCGCGGGGATCAAGCGATCTTTTACTCTGGGGAGGTCCCTCGCCCCTCTCAACATAG
The DNA here is from genome assembly GCF_964263255.1 of Lissotriton vulgaris. Taxonomy (NCBI): domain Eukaryota; kingdom Metazoa; phylum Chordata; class Amphibia; order Caudata; family Salamandridae; genus Lissotriton; species Lissotriton vulgaris. The sequence goes on from NC_141698.1 coordinate 27,246,919, forward strand.
TCTCTTCCAGGCCGTTGGTGTACAGAGAGAAGAGGAAGGGGGCCAGGACACAGCCTTGCCTCACTCCCCGCTCTACTCCAAATGGCCTCGTCAGTTCCCCTCTTGTCCCGTACCTCACTCTCGCCGTGGCTTTGCTGTAAAGCTCCCTTAAAAAATCCAAGAGAGGGGGATCTACCCCCATTGCGCTCAGCAGTGTCCAAAGCTTCGCATGCGAAACGCAATCGAATGCGGAGGACAGGTCCACGTATACCATGTAAATGACACCAGGTTTGGCGTGGGTGTATTTAGATGTTAAGAGGCTTAGGTTTAAGGCCTGTTCTATGGTTCCAAAGCCCTCCCTGAACCCGAACTGTAGGTCCGAGAGGATGTTTTTGTCTTATGCCCAGTGTTGTAATTTTTCGAGAAGGACTCTACCCACTACTTTGCCCAGGGAGTCAAGGAGCGAGATTGGTCGATAACACTTCGGGTCTTGTCGATCCCCCTTCTTGAAGATTGGGACCATGGTGGAGGATGACCATGAGTCTAGCAGGCCGAGTTCCGTTGTAGCCATACAGACTCTAGTGATTATTGGTACCCAAAGGTCAGGGAGATGTTTGAATAAGTCGACTGGGACCCTGTCAGGGCCGGGGGCTTTCCCACTCTTGCTTAATGATAGGGCCATTTCAAAGTCCTGCAGATCCACCTCCATTAATATAGGATAGGCTACTGGGTTGATGTTAGCCTGGGGTTCTTCGCTAGTAGGTGTCAGTTTGAAGATTTTCGAAAAGTGATTCACCCACGTATCCTCGTCAACAGCCACGTCGATTTTTGGACCGTTGGAGTCAGTTAGAAATGGGGTTTTAACTATTTTCCAGAATGCCTGGCTGTCTTTCCGGAGGGCACTCTGGTGCAGAGCGTTCCACAACGATTGTTTTAGTTCTTTTTTCCTTGATTTTCTGGCGGAGTTATACTCCTGTCGAAGTGCTTGGATGTTTGTTTTGCTTCTGTTTGGATTTCCAAGAGCTTTCCTCAGTTTGGTCTGTGCTTTGGTGCAGTCTCGATTAAACCATCCTGTGGAGCTGTTTTGGTTTGATGTTTTAGTTAGGAGAATTTTAACTTGTTCGATTATTATATTAAAGTTTTCCAAAATTTGATTAGGCTCCGCGTGAGGATCGAGACAGATCAAAATGTTATTGTAGGCAGATGTTATTAACCGCTTTGTAAGAATGTTAGGGTCGGCTTTTTCCCATCTTATTGTAAATCCATTACTTTTACCCAGTTCAAGACTATTCTGCGTTAACGCTGTTGCTATGGTTGCCATCAATGTTCTTGGTTGGTTTATTTGTAGATTTAAGCTTAAGGCGGAGTGATCGCTGAGATTATTTTCCAAGATTTTAATATTTATTTGACCTTTCAGAGCTTCTGGGACTATTACATAGTCCACGGTAGTCTTATGGCCCCTTCCTCTGTAAGTGGGTTCTAGTATGTTGTTTGATTGTTGGATGGGGTTTATAATTTGCAAGTCCATATCAGAAAGAATATTGTTCATGGCTAGGCATACTCCTGAATGGATAAAGTGGACTAAGGGGTTGTCATGTTCGTCCACCATGCCACAGGTGTCGTTATTGGGGCAGGGATGTAGATTGAAGTCTCCTCCCCAGATTATGTGAGCTTTTTCCATTTTCTGTTTGGAGTGGCAGTGTTCGTTTATTTTTTCCTGAATTAGGCAAAGAATGCTCAAGAAGTTGTCGTCCTCTAGGTTATTGTATATGTTGATTAATGAGAGAGTTTTTTCCCTATTATAAAAGTGAGGATCTGGAAGTTCGATAGTAAATCTACCTTAATGATCTTCATGTCTGAGATTGTGTTTGCCAGGTAGATTACCAGTCCCCCTTTAGGTCTGCCTGAAATGCTGGGAAGGGCAGGGGATGTAAATGTCCTGTACCCTGCAAGGTGAAGAGGCGTCATTGCCCAGGTTTCTTGGAGGCAGATGATTTGGGTGTCCTTCAAGAAACTGGCGGCCGAACCGTCCTCGATTTTGTTTCGGAGGCCAGCCACGTTCCAGAAGATCACAGATAGCTGAGTGAATGTGTGATCTGGGGCTGTGTTTTTCATTTGTGGAGGAGCTGGGATAGAAACTAGAGGGGCCGGGATTGTTTGTGGGGGCTCCAGGGATGTAATTGTTGGTCAATCGACCATTTCCAGGCCGCTAAACCGGTTCGTGGTTGGTATGCCTAGCCAGTTTTGCCCATTGCTAGTATCTCTATAACTGGGTCCGTATGGTTGGTGGGATGGTCTCTCCCACTGCTCCCAGTTTCTAAATCTATTTTGTGGGCCGATAAGCTGCCAAGGGAGTTCTCTCTGCTGGTGATTCTGGTTTACTGGCCACCAGGAGTTATCGGGGTCGTTAAATTGCTGTGGTAGTTTTGGACCCCTAACGTCTAATCCCCACGGCTGCAGGATTGGTTTCCGCCAGATGTTGTCAGTATCACGTAGGTAATTGTTGTTATTATACCTTTTTGGGTAAAAATACGATAAGGATCTTGTTGCGATCCCCCCTGAGGTGTTGTTATATTCCCAGGAGCAGATGTATTCAGCAATGCTGGGGTCCTCAAACGTGATTACTATGCAATCTCCCCGGATAGTTTTTTTCCTATGGCCCACCCACGAAGTCCGGCATACTGACGCTATTCTGCTTTTCCAAGGTGGCGGGACAGGGCGGTTTGTATTCAGCCAATACTGGCTTTAATGACCAGTTGGGTTCCGTCCCCTCACCTGTAAGTTCGGGGACCCCCGTCATGACTACCACGTATGGAGATGCCTCGGGGGGCATATTTAAGGTAGGTCTTTGGTCAGTGGTCCCTCTCGGGGCTCCTTTTGTTTTTGGTGGGTTTGTGTTTGTTGTAGCAGGAGTTTTAGGCGCGGGTGTGTTTGTGATTGGGGTATTTACTGTTGGTGTCGAGTGGGAATTAGGTTGCGGGGGAATGGTCTGAGGCTAGGGGATTGTTTTTTGTACAGTGGGAGTGTTTGTTACAGTAGGAGGTTTTGCTATAGTTTGTTTTCTGGTCTGTGGAGGAGGTAAGGTTACAGGTTTCTTAAGTGCAGAAAGTGTATTCGTGGGATTTGGGACCGGTTTTGGATGTGGTTGTGAAGGTATAGGTTTGAGAGCACCGGAAATTTTTGTTAATTGACTCTCAATATTGGTAAGTCTAGATTCTAGGGGACGAATGTAAGAATTTAGGAGGGAGGCTATCTCCTTAATTAGCCTCGCTGTTTCTCTTTCTCTACCTGATTGTTGTGGACTTGAAGGGTCTGGAATTAAGGAGTCTTGAAAGTCATGCGGTAAGTGGTGTATTGTTACAATGTTATTGGTTGGAGGGGCAGAGGGATTGGGTAATGGTGCCGGGTTTGTATCGCCAACCAAGACTATGTGGTCGGTTGCTTTGTTGTTTCCGGTATGCTCTCGGTTTTTCCTAGCATTCCTTTTCTTTATGGCACCCTCCCGCCTCCCTCTCATTTGCCTTATGTCTTCAGGGGTTGGGTCAGGGAAGATATCAGGAGTTTTTTCTAAGTCGCTCTCTGTGAAAGTTACAGAGAGTTGGGAGGCTGAAAGGTCTACGTTGTTTGGAAGACTGAGTCTATTTGCGGTCACCGAGATTTGATTTAGCGCTGGCTGCACTTCTGGGGTTGTAGCAGTAGCTAGTAGCCCCATTGAGGAGCGGCGTGCGATTGCAAGTTCGGTTGAGACTCTCCCCTCGATTAGACTTATGCTCTGGTCAATGAATGAGTTTGCTTTGGCCAGAAAATCATCCATCGGACCTAACAGTTTTTCTCCTATCCCGTTCTTTTTAAGTTTTTTCAGCTTACTAGATCTCGTATTCATTTTTCAATGTTTAGTTGTTGAGAGATCTTTCTGAGTAGACTGTCGGGGTTATCGGAGAAGTCAGAGAGAAGATAAGCACCTGTATTGAGGCCCCAGGATGTAGTGCTTAGGGGGGTGGGCCGGACCGGACTCTCACGTTCTCGAACGGCCCGCTCTTTGCCCGCTCTTTGCCCGCTCTTTGCCCGCTCTTTGCCCGCTCTTTGCCCCGGTCTTTGCCCCGGTCTTTGCCCCGGTCTGCGACCCGGGCTGCGACCCGCGCGCGTCCCGCGATGCGCGTTCCAAGGATCGCTTTTAAGATGTGGCGGGTTGTGGGGGCGTGGCACTGTGAGGGGGCGCGGCTCTCGCGGGAAGAGGACCAGCTGGAGGTGTTGTATGCTGGTCCTCGCAGTCCCGGGGCCAGCGCCTCACCCTCCTCTGCGGCCATGCGGTGTTGACCGGCGTCCTCGCCGATCCAGCAACTCGGGGTCAGTGTGGTTCAGCTACTCCTGTAGCGTAGGCGGCGATTTTGCTCTCCAGAACGGCAAGGGCAACAATGTCAATTGCGAGTGGTAAATCAAAGCACGGTGTCATGAAATGGAAAACAACACGTCATCGCATTGTCTCAAAGTCCAGGGTCTCACTGACCTACGGGACTCAGCCGATCAAACACTTAATCAGTAAAGTCAAACAGCAACGTGAAATCAGCTCAAAGTAGTGTTTATTCGTTGCACAGACTCATTTCAGGCTTAAAGTCGTAGTCAGAGTAGCTAAGGTTCCTGGATGCACATGAAAGTTCCATCCAGCATCAAGTGATGATCCTGGGGCACTTTAAAGTAGCAAAATATGTGTGATAATTCTCGACACCACCAGAGACCAGACTCTCACTAGTTCCTCATGTCACCCTAAATGCTTTAAGAAACACATTTTCTCCCCTCTCTCCCATGTCCAATTTAAGGTATGTCTGAAGCAAGAAAAAAGTGGGTATGATTAACAAAACATGTATATGAGATGGCGAACTAGGCTGTCATGGGTTACCGTAAATCATCATAGAGCACCATTGTGCGAGGGCTGCTGCTTGTGTGGTTATAGGACTTGATACATTTCACACTTTTAAGTAAACGCGTACATTAGGTCCCCAAATGATATCTCTTTGAAATGCGGCCTGAGATTCTTTATCAGTATGCAGATGACACTCCAATCTATCTTACTCTGATAGCCTTGGATTACAGTGGCGGCCGCCACAAACAACAAGCATTTGCAATGCAATAGGTCTTGCATTTACGTAAGTTTTAGCTATTGGCATTGTAAATGACATAAACTTGTATTTATGTTTTCTTTTTTAAAATGTAAATAAAAGGCATTGCCATTTACAATGCCAATCTTATACTCGTGTAAATGCGAGACCTATTGCATTGCAAATGCTTGTTTTATTTTTCTGCCAATTGCCTCTATTTAACTTTCTTGTTAGAAAACGACCAGCAGAGGTCAGTAAAATACCAGAACCGCTTTAGCATTCTCTAGATTCCAGTCCATAGAAATTGTCTTCCACGAGCACCTGTAGACCATAATATTTTTTTCAAATCTTATGTTTTCAGTGATCTGACTACAGAAGGCCCTGATTTTATATTAAAAACCGAGCTTTGGACTATTCTATTTCCAGCTGAAAGGCAATATTTCTCTCCATGTGTTCCCATTCCTGGCGTGTCAGTTTGGTGCTAACTTTCCCTCAATTTTAAAGAACAGTAGATGTTTCAGCACCCAGGCTAATGAGCAGCATAGCTAAATACATATAAGATCCCAACGGCGAGACCGATTGCATTGCAAATGCTTGTTTGTTCTTGGAATCCGAGGTGTAAAGTGGAAGGCGGACTCTCTGGGTTCTTAAGGTTAGGAAGGTTGCGATTCATTTGATGGGTTTCCTGTTGGAGCCTCTTGATCAGGATGTGGTGGAAATAAAAGTCAAAAGCTGTGAGGAGGATCAAAGTGGACTTTTATTCTTGGTCCAGGAGAGTCCTGATGCCGCCGGTGGCCGTGATTAGGGTAGTTTCCGTGCTGTAGTTTGAGCGGAATCCTGATTAGGGTGGGTCGAGAAGGTAATTGTTTTCCAGGTAGTCTGTGAGTTAGTGGATAATGGCTTTTTTGAGAACCTTGGTGGGAGCAGGGAGGTGGGTTGGTAGTTCTTGAGTTCGTTTGGCTCTGCAGATGGTTTCTTGAGGGGCGGATTGTATTTAGCTTGTTTTCTTTCTTTTGAGAAGGTGGCGGATGTGATGGATGCATTGGAGATGCTGGTGAGCTTGTTGCTGATAGTCTTGTTTTTGCGGTTAAACATGTGGTGGGGACATGGGTCCTTAGGTGCTCCTGAGTGAATAGAGTGCATGATGGCTGTGATCCTCTGTGCAGTGAGCTGCTCCCATGTGGTGGTCCGGTGGTTGGGGTAGGCGTCACTGCAGGCTGAGGATGCTGGCGGGGGAGGGTTATGGGGCGAAGTGTTTGTAGATGGTGGAGCTCTTGTTGTGGCAGAAGTCCGCCAGGGTGTCGCAGAGATCTTGGGAAGGGGTGGTGATGTTTTTGGCTGCTGAGCGCTTAGAGCACTCCTTGACAATGCTGAAGAGTTCTTTGGTGTGGTTAGAGCTATCTTTCGAGCGGTCAGCCAGGTGGTCTTTTTTGTTGTTGTCTCTCTCAGGGGTTGGTGGTAGTGGTTGAGTTGTCTCTTGATGGTGCACAACCAGTAGGCTCCTTTCTAGTTGCTTGCTCATGCGTTTCATAGTTCTTAGTTTTGCAGTGTGCCAACTGGTATGTTTGGTGGGTTTCATGCATTTGGTGAGCCGATGGGGGCAATTCTATCAGCGCAGTCAGTGATCCATGTGTTGAAGTTCTTGACAGCCCCTTTGAGGTCTTTACTGGTGTTGGGGTGGTAGGTGTTGAGGGCATTGGTCCTTTGGATTTCGGATATTTTCTTCCAGCTCCTGTGTATGGTGCTGTGCGGCTTGATGGTGGGGGGTGCTGTGATGGTAAAGTAGACGATTGTGTGATCTGTCTAAGTGAGCTCAGTGACATGGCTGCACCTGACTTTTGGAGTTGAGCGTCTGTCCGGTGTTGAGTGGGGTGGATCACTATTTGGGTGAGACAGTTCATGCTTTCGTGAAGGTTGGGGTCGTCAAGGTGAAAATTGATGTATCTGAGGGAGATTGCGTTTTCGGTGTTCATGGCCAGTGAGTAGTCATGGCGGTCTGTAGGCGAGGGTGCCTCTGATGGTTGTTTTGCTGTCTGTTGGAAGTTGAGGCGTTCCATGATCAGAGTGGTGTTGTCTGTGACGGCGGTGAGCGGATGGATTCTTTGTGGATGATGGCTATTCCACTTCTGTATCTCTTGATGCGGTCCTGCTGTTGTGATAATGTAAGGGCCCTCTGCGCGTGCCTTCTGCAACAGCACATCTCTTTCCCTGAAGTGGAGCAACCGGGCCACTATCGGCTGCGGAGGACCCCCCTGCGCCAGGGGCCTGGTCTGTACTCTGTAGGCCCTCTCGAGGGTGTAAAAGGTCGATAGGCCCTCAGGTGCCACCTCATTCCGCAGCCACTGTTCCAAATAGGACTCAAATGTTGTTCCGCCTGTTTCGTCCTTCTGCATCTTCAGCCCTCCATTCCAGCACGCCCACCATGTCCGAGAGGAATCCGACCTACTGCTCCAGGGCCTTTTGAGCGGGAGCTTTCGCTGTAATGCTGTACTCCGTCTCCTCCACCCTCTCGGAAAGTTTCTTGTGTTTCTCTTGCAGGCGACCGAGCCCTGCCGCCACTGCGATGATGTCCCGATGGAGGGTAGCCTTCGTGTTCGCAATAGCCTCCAGTATCTTGCCTACTGCTGCTGTACTGGGTCAGCCGTAGCAGTCGGCAGTGGGTCCTGGGCACTGTTTTCCGGATCATGTGTGCCCCCACCCTGCAGGTCACAAGGTTTTCCCATGACGCCAGGCAGCCCCCATCTGTTGGGCTGCGCCGGAAAGGGAAGGCCACATGGCAACTGACTTCGCAATTCCACCACCCGTGGTACAATGCAGGCCTGCGGCACTGCCACTCCAACCTCGAGGACAATCACTCTGTTAAAGGGCTCAATGCTCGGCGTGCATCTGTGGCCCCCTGATGGGCGAGTCACTATCCAGACCATGCTTCCACCAGTGTTTGGAGCAGCCCTCGTACGGGCTCAGTCGGCATTGTGCCCAGCGCCACCTGCGTCGCAATTCGGGGAGCATCCCTTTGTGGCGTCTCCACTCTCTCCAAGAAGACCCACCACTCCATAGCAGGGCATTGGCCGACAGACTACACTGACGGGAGGTCCGCTGAAGGAATGTGAAGCAGCTTGTCTTACCAGTCTAATCTCTTGAATGATCAAATGAAAGTACACCACACAAGGTATATATCAAATATATATGAATGTATTCTAAACACAACCCCTCTAGTCTCTTTGAGGCTAAAGGCAAAAGTACAATACAAGTAACTAGCACAGTATACGTTTTGCCCTAGGGGCCTTACAAACCATATACTAAAATAGTGGTATAAGAACCACGTGAGGGATAGAAGTGAGGCCTAGGGCCTGTAGAACCGCTGGGGCAAACAGGAACCACCCATGGTAGGGACACAGGAGACCCACGGGGGACGTGTGCAGTGTCTAAACACAGCAGCGAATCACCATTGACTTCAATGGAGTAAGTTTAAGTTAGAATTTTAAAGTTTAAGGACACTTAGGAGTGGACTGCGGGGAAACCACTTTAGACTAGGACACTTCGAGAGTCAAGACCAATGGGAGCACCGTAGTACTCGTATTACCTCACCCAGGGAAGCCGGGTGCATAGGTGTCTTTTCTTGTCGGGTTTCGTCGTCGATTCCAATGGAGAGCTGCGAAGAAGTGCTGCAGGTGACCAGAGGAAAAGTGTCCGGGTGAATCCAAGGGTGGATCGGAGATCTGAAAAACTTAGCAGAGGGGACAGAGTCTGGGTCACTAGCCAGTGACCAGGATGGCGACAGGAAGATGCCAGCCGATGTCGGGTGCTTTAAGGTGAAGTAGGTGAAGCTTGACTCTTCAGCCACGAGGACCAGGAGGCGTCAACGACGACCAGGAGCTAGATTCGACCTGTCCCACGAAGGATGTTGAGTGCTGCAGCGTCGGAATCCGGATTTGACCCAACAAGCCTTGGCAACAGCAACCCACGCAAGATGACAAGATTGGCTTCGGTGCAGACCAGCAAGGTCTGAGAGACTCGCCCTTTGGAGGGGAGTCAGAGCACGTCTGGAGCAACCAGGAAAGCTCAAGAAACAAAGGATTGTCCTTCGTGGGGACCCACTAGCCAACGGATTAGAGATCGAGAAGGAGCCTCGAGCTGCGGTGAAGAAAACAGGCCCACGGAACACTCGTGGAGTGTATGCCTCTCAGCTTCAGTGCAAAAGGTGCTCGGTGCAAGGGCAACAAAGAGCCCAATGCACAACTTCGGGAAACTTCGGGAAGTAGGTGCACTTGCAAACTTGCAGGATGTCCAGGAGTTCCGGTCCCACGTCTCTCGTGATAGCTACAGGTCTCAGCTTTGCTGGGGACTCGTGTCAGCCTCGGAGATGTCTGGAAGTCCGTGCCATGTGTCGCAGATTCTTCGGGATCCGGCGGGAGCTTTGAAAATGCAAACCGGCAAGATCCTTCTTTGGTGCCTGTTTGAACAGGGAGGTCACTCCTTGACCCCAAGGGAGATTTCTTCAGTTTTCCAGTCGATATGGAATGTCGAAGGTCCAAGATTTCGCCTTCAGAGTTTCGTCCAGGGTAATCTAAAGTCCGAGAGAGAGAGAGAGAGAGAGCGAGAGATAGAGAGAGCGAGAGATAGAGATAGAGATAGAGATAGAGAGAGAGAATGAATATATATATTTATTTATTCTAAGTAAGGGGTGCTTACACCACCTTACCCAGGCTGCAAGTGCAGACCTGTGGTGTCCTTTTGGAAGTCTTCCCAGGGGTGGCATAATACATGCTTCAGCTCCTGGTAGGACTCTGGGGTACCTATGCCCTTGGTACCATATACCAGGGGCTTACAAGGTAACTCGGTAACCAATCTGGTATGTACCTAAAGTACATGCAATCAATTTAGAGAGAAAACAACTAGGCTGTGGGCCTGATTAGCAGGGCCGCAGCCAGGCTAAAGTCCAAAAACCAGTGAAACACAGCAAAAAATGTGGATAACCATAGGAAGCAGACCCTACTCTCCTACAAACGCCTCAAAGTGAGATGCTATAAAATTTTGGCTCAAGATTTGGATAGGTGTTTTGGGTTTCCAGATCTGACCTCGCTAGTCTCGACTCTCCCATATCTCTTAAGGCCTTACTTGACCATAATGTTGTGTATTCGCATTAGGCAAGGTTTGAAGTATAGCTGAGGTATTTAATTCAATGTCAATGTTTACCCTCTTAAGTGATTTCTTTGACCTAAAACTTTCGAACTGCATCTCATTCTCATCAGGCTTGAAGTCCCTGATTAGTAAATTAGTATGTCCTGCCTGTCCTAAGATGATGGTCTTCAAACTCTTGTCACCCCAGTTTACAATAATATGTCCCCTAACTAATAAGCACATTTTCTCACGATTCTAAAAATACTTTACCTACAGATCAGTTTAAGAATTTTAGGGGGCTTTAGAGCTCACACTATAACAAACATAATGCTTTTCAATATTTAATTCTAGGTATATGTAGGGTAAAAAATTTAGTATGCAGGCCAAATCCTTCAAACGTGGTCACTGGGTAGAAGTACGTATTAAAAGAATTTTCCAAAACCCATGCTCTGTATTTTTTTTCTTACTCTAAATCTTAAATGTGACATTAAAAAAAGGTTAGCGGAGGAATCAAAATGTTTAAGGAAAATTATTAAAAATAGAGGCTACATATTAGTTATCTCCTTTGCTCACTGGGAGGGAATTTAGGGGAAATGCAGTATTAAAGAGATGCATCCATATATGATATTTTTCCAAAGTCTGCAAACCCTGTTGAAATAAATGCAGCCTTGAAAACTGTTATGAACATTATTTATGCTACATTGAAAATAATATTGGCAAAGCAAATAGGTCTCACCTTTGGGAACTATGGGCCTTGTCAAAGCCTTTTGGTGATGGTGTGCCAGAGTCAACTAAAAGCACAAAAAAGTTGCGAAGTGCATCATTCTGTATTTGCTCACGTTGAATCATTTACACAAGCGTGCCTAAAAGTGCCATTGACAGCATTTTTTTGTTTGCCAGTACGGGAGGGGTTGGTAAATTAAAAAGAAATAGCATGACATTTTTTGTTTTTAAAGACAGACGTCTGGCAGTAATTTTGCTGCTTGCTCCAAGGTTTCGCCTATGCCAAAATGTGTTTGTCTTTGTTGTTATGCATGGTGGACAGTAAGTAATAAGCTGAATTAGTTGAGTGTTTGTGATTTAGTACCTGACTTTCCCTCGTTTTGGAGCAAGGAGTTGCAGATGTGTGTGGGCAAGGAATGGAGCAGTTTAAATATCCATTGAACATGCAATCAACGCAGATTCTTTCAACCCAATCATCTTCATCACCTGAGAACATATGAATTGAGAGGGGCGATCCTGATTGAGCGGGTCATCAACCTGTCACAGGACTGCTGTGTGGCTGCAGAGAAAGCCTGGAGCAGAGTCTTAGGAATCACTCCATTGGGCAATTGCAAGTAATGTGTCACTATCCTTACACAGACCGTTTACATCCTATTCACCTCAACAGAAAAGCATCACTGCAGTTTCCCCCTTTTGAACAGGACAGCGCCATATAAAACTTCTTCAAAAAAGTAAAAGTACCACATTTGCCATCGAGCATACGGTTGTTTTGAATGTTTTTAATAGCATAGTGCATGAGAGGCGACACTGCATATGGAACTGTAAGCCTTTAAGCTGCTTTGCATACGCAACCTTCTCCCCAACTCTACTGTTCTCAGTTTTATAATGAACACTTGAGTTAATTAACAAAATTTGCTCTACACTACATCAGGGGTCTCCAAACCGGTCCTGGAGGGCCGGATCCATGCCAGATTTTTAAAATTACTACATGTATCTCAATGGGGATATCCCAAAAATCTGCCTGGATCTGGACCTCCAGGACCGGTTTGGAGACCCCTGCACTACATATACGAGTATGGCTGAGCGAAAGATATACAGGTGTGGAAATCAGTACAGAGATACTTGGAAGATACGCAGAAAGAGACTGAGATATACTTGGATTATTCACAGGTTACATGACTTCATAGCGTAACATTTATGGCATCGCACCCACTCTGAAAATAGTTTTAACACCCCTGCCTATGAACTGGTTCCCTGGCAGCAAGGCAATGCAGGCTTTCCTTACGATCGGTTGTTGTGCGTTACAAGGCAATTCAGAGCCGACATGTAACTTGATTGTTCGCTTTCTGTGCTTCAAAAGTTTGTTTGAGTTCTGATGATGGCTGCCTGTAAATCTCGCACACTTGTAAATGAACGTCGAGCATTTCAATTTATGTATGCTACTATAATCTATCCAGCGATGGTAATGAGTGTTGATCACTGCCGACAAGCGGAGAGACAGGAAAAAAGGCTGCAGCCTTGAAGCAAAACATTTGAGGGGGCCTGTGATATACATCGTTTGCTAGTATGGAGAACAAACTATTTCATTCAATTGATTTACAGTACAGTGAGGCATGCAATGAAAACAAACTACAAAATACCTCAAGACTGCGCTTTTAAGAACATCTGAACGTGAGATGAAACTAAAATTCTTCCCATGGAATACTGTTCCAAAATCAGGTATAGTGTGCACAGAGTCCAGTGGAGCCCCAAAGGTAGACAAAGGTAAACGTAGATAGCACCTCGTTCTCTATTTGTAGTAGTGTGGAAGTAAAGCAGTCCTATAGGAAGTAAATTAAGCAATCGGTTTACAGGTAAGTACTTGTTTCTGGGAGTTGGTATTCTTGGTTTAGAACAAGGTTCCCCCAGGGTCGAGAATGCACTCTCAGAACACCTTCAGCGGCACTAGGGCGGCCGGGTGCAGAGTGCTGAGGCCCAATGTTATCAAATGGGGGATGGGGGACTCCGATTGGTGGCTGCTCACGAGCACGCCACAAGGTTGTAGGTGCAACGCTCCTGGACTTAGGCTCAGAGTAAAAGGGGATCCATTTTAGCACAGAAGGTGCACCCATAGTGCCACAGGCCGGGCAGGTGGAGGGTGCGCAGGTGAGCAGGTTTGCTTTTATAGCCTTGTCTATGTGAGCACAGTGGAGAATATTGGCGTACCTGTATATAAGCAGTGAGCCTTGGAATGTACAATTAATATTTTGATGTGTCAATTGTAAAGGCACAACTGTTAAGGTAGAGTGCATTGGTGATATTTTGTGTGTTAGGCGTTCTGCTTTTATGGGAGTAAGGAAGAGATTTATCAGCGAGTCTCCTTATTTTACTTAATAAAATATGTACAGCAGCTCTGTTCAGAGATGTGTTTTTTCAATGATTTCTCAATAAGTGTAAAAGCGTTAACTATGTTGTTCCTTCTTACATTTGACATGCTTTACTTAATCTTCCACTCCCTATGAGTGTTTGCTATTTCCAGGATGTTGTTACTCCCCCGCCCCCCCCCCCCCCCCCCCAGCCAGCATATTACTCTTGTCTTCTCCCCCCCCCCCCCCCTCATAACCTAATTCCCATTTTGTGGTTCTCAAGCACCGCAAGGTTCATATAATTGGCAATAGCGCTATGCAAATATCACTCCCGTGCATACAAAAAAACAAAAGTAATAAGCATTGTTATGTTTTTGCACCAAAGAGCTCTAGCTTTCACTAATGCAAGACCTATTGCATTGCAAATGCTCGTTTAGTTTTCCTACTGCAGACTGTCTCACCTTGCCCTCTAAATCAGTGTTTCCCACTCTGAGAGTGGGTTTGGAGCAGCTTTTAGGTGGGATGTGAAAGTCAAAGCAATAAATAACAAGCATTTACAATGCAATGGTTTTGCCTTTGTTAAAGTTAGAGCTATTGGCATTGCTTTTGACACTCTGCACTCTGAAGCTCCACTCTGCACTCTGCACTCTGCACTCTGCATCCGCACTCTGCATCCGCACTCTGCATCCGCACTCTGCATCCGCATCCGCACTCTGCATCCGCACTCTGCATCCGCACTCTGCATCCGCACTCTGCATCCGCACTCTGCATCCGCACTCTGCATCCGCACTCTGCATCCGCACTCTGCATCCGCACTCTGCATCCGCACTCTGTATCCGCACTCTGTATCTGCACTCTGTATCTGCACTCTGTATCCCCACTTATTTTTTTAGGATTTGTTCCCTGACTATAACCCACCACCAAGCAATGCACATACCAGTCTGCTCCCAGCCTGCCCGCCTCTCATGAGGGACACATTTCTACACACAACCGCATTCACGCCAGTGAATGGGCGAGCCGGACAGGGCACGCGGATCCTGAAAGGTTGGGATTGTGCGATTCAAGTGCATTTAACGTAACATCATATTCGCATGCAGGGTTTCCGAATTTTTAGAGGTACAAGCTGTCTTCATGACTAATGAATGTTATGCCCTGTACGTTTCCTGTTAACCGGTATCTTGGTCCCGTTTGTTTAATTGAAACTGGCCAAGACTACATCTCCCACAATACAACAGGTTGATACATGAAAGCTCAACACTGAGGCCGTCTTGAAGCCCTATATTTTAACAAGCCATAACGGTAATGTTTCATTTACTATAGAACTCGAGATGCCTCATCGCACCCCCGGGCAGAGCTGTGGGTGGGACCTGCGATCACAGGCTCGAGCCCCGGTTCTTGCTTCGGTCCTCCCAACCCCAAGGCTGGTGACATTTGCAGCGCTTTGAAACTGCCCTTGCGTTGAACAGGCACTTTACAAGTAGCTAAGATATTTGCAAACTTTCCAAATTCCTACATTTCTATGTCAAACATTAAGTAGTCCGTCTCTTCGCTAGTTTGCTCGTCAGGACTTTGCCAATGCTGTGCACTTGAAGGTGGCGCGAGTACTTGTACATTCGGTAACTTGCAATGCGCAGCTTGTCGTAGTGAGAACGAGCGAGAGCGAAGATATTGGCTGCCGGCACAATCATTTAATCTGTAACAAGTGGATAAATACATTTTGTGTGTACTACCTAAAAAGGGTATCAAACGAGAAGGGTTACACAAAAGAAAGGATAATGAAGAGGGGATGAACAGTGAAGAATAAGAGCGAGAAAGTAAACATCGAGCGAGATAAGGACGAAGAGCAACAAGATCAGGAACCACGGGTGCGGAGAGAAAAATAAGAAATCGAGAAAAAAGTGATAAAGAAAAAAACTCCCGAAAGATAGATTGAAAAGGGGTGTGTCGTGTTTTTTTGTAGTTTTTAAGTCGTGATCAAGGAGATGGAGGGGCTGAGAGGCAGAAAAGGGGATTAAGGAAAGGAGATGGGCCAGCTGGAGAGTAAACCAGGCAGGAGCAAGTATGTCAGAGACTAAAATATACCAGTGGAGGGACGAGAAAGGATCAGAAAAGGGGCAGATAAAGGAAGTATTCGGGAGTCAGAGGGCAGCAGGACAGGGGCGTATATACCTCAGATTGATGGTGCGTGTAAGGGCAGATGGAGAGGCAAGAGAAGGGCGGTTGGAGGAACAGATATGGGGCAGGAGGGACAGAGAATGTAAAGAAATGACGCTTCATGGAGTGGATGAGGGTTGGCCTCGGCAGGGTCAATGGAGGGCTGGGGCAGGTACAGATGCAAGAGAAGGCGCAGCTAGAGGAACAAATGGGACAGAGAGTGGAGAGACCGAGGTTGGGGTTGATGAGGGCAGGCACTGGAGGGGTCAAGGCCAGAGCGGGGGCTGGGGCAGGTACGGATGCAAGAGAAGGCGCAGTTAGAGGGAACAGATGGGGCAGAAAGTGATGGAGCAGAGATAACTGACACGTATATGGGTAGAAACGGGCAGGCACTGGAGGGGTCCAGGGCAGAGCGGTGTTTGGGGCAGGTACTGATGCATGAGAAGGGGCAGTTAGAAGAAACTTAAGGAAGAGATGGGGCAGAAAGTGGCGGGACAGAATAGAAAGAACTGACACTCACTGGGGTAGATGCGGGCAGGCTCTGGCGGGGTCAAGGGCAGAGCGTGGGCTGGGGCAGGTACGGATGCAAGAGAAGGGGCAGTTAGAGGGAACTTTGGGTAGCAGATGGAAGAGACTGGAGGGAGCCGATACTGGGGTAGATGCGGGCAGACACTGGCGGGATCCAGGGGGGGGGGGGGGTGTTGGGGACACGGAGGGGCAGTTAAAGGGACGCTGGAGTGCAGGGGCGGGCCCAGGGATGCGCTGGCCTCCTCCCCCATCCCTGCTCACCTCGGGGGGGCCGGAGGCTGGGGCGCCCCCAGGGGGATGGCAGGACCGCCTCAGCCCCGCCGGGGGGCGTCTAGAGGGGGCTCCGAGCCTCGGCCATGGCGTGGATCCTGCAGCACAGGCTCTTCCATAGGGCTCCACGGGGGGGAGGGGAGCGGGGGAGGGAGGGAGCCTGGCCTTGTACGGTGGCCCCGCTGGCCCAAGCCGAGGCAGCATGGCCGCCGGAGAGGGAGGGAAGGGTGGGGGCCCGGGGAGCAGCGCCTGCCATGCAGCAGAGCACAGTGCGCGACAGGGGCCGAGCCGAGGCGCCGCAGGGACGATGAGAGGGAGTCCGGACCCGAGAACAAAGGAACAGACAGAGCGATGGAACAGAAATGTAACCTTCAAAGCACCCCCCAGCACACCCCATCAGAGCCCTGCGACCCCCCCGCCTACATCGCATTCCTCCTGTAAATGCTAGCACTGACCACTTTAGCTCAACAATAATTTTATTCCGTTATTTTTTTGGGGGGGGTTAATAATTATTGTTTAAAAATGTTAACTTCAGACATGCGTAAATACATAAATACTTGTGTTTTGGATCGTTAAGTGTATATGTTTTGGGAGAAAAGGCTCAGCTACAGTACAAGCACACAGGTTGATCATTTTCGCTGACTCACTGTGACAGAAGAACGTACTATTGACAGCCTGACTAAGCATCAATCTTTCGGGCATGCCATTGCACGCTCCTCGTTATTTTACCAGCAAGGCTGATTCCAATTAGTAGTTTATAAAGAGTGCTTTCAAACTGAGCGCACCACACAGGTGGCCGACAGTGAACTCCACAATGGCACACAAAGAGAACGAGGAAATAATCGGCTACAGCAAAGTATTACTTCGACAAAAACTCTGTCTTTTAACCATATAGTTTATGAAAAATAAAATGCGCTTTTCTTAAATCGTAAATGTTTCAATAAAAAGTAGACTATTTTCATTGTTATTTTATCAATGTGTGGGCTGCTTATTGTGTTACATATCAATATTTCTTCAATGCTAATCCCAAGGTAGGTTGAGCCGTGTTTTTGATAAAATTGTTTCATTAAAATGGAAAAACACCCTTTATATATGGCCGCCTGGCTAGCCCATGACGTTCAACTGGCTCAATGGGCGCGCTTCGACTGCGCTTTTGTCAAAATTAAAAGGCGTCCTGGGCTCTCTTTTGCAATGGGCATAGAAATAGCTGCGATTCCGGGCATCGTATTATCAGTTGCAACGAAACAAAGGCCGCCTAGGTCTCCGCGAGGTTTCACGCCAAAACCCCATACTGGGTAAGTCTTTGGGTCGTTTAAATTGCACATAGTTTCGGTAAATTGATTTGAGTCATACGCAGGCTGTTTCGCTGATGTGAGTAATGCATAGACCCTTGATATCTGCCATATTCCTGTTGAAACTTTTTATTTAAGCTAAATATGATAGAAAGCATAAACAGCACCGTGCCCCGTGGTAATACACATAGATTACACCGTTACTGAAAATGTAAAATGGCGCCTGCCGTGCTCCCTTCCCTCGCTTTTCTTGCCGGTAAGTGCCAGTCTTTCTTCTGTTTCAATGTCCGGCGCTCGGTGTTGTGTAACCGGAAGTGGTTGCTTGCTGTGGTTGGGGCTGCTGGTGTCACCGAGTGACCCGCGCCCGCTCCACTGGCAGCATGAAGCCGCGCGGGGAGCGTCGGAGGAAGCCCGCAACCCGCAGCAGAGGAGCCCCAGGCCATCGAAGGGCGCAGCCCGACAGAGCCACCGCCGCAACAGCCCCGGTTAGTACGGAACCATGCGAAACATATTACATTGACTACCGTGGGGTGAGAACGTCTCTCGATGTTTAACAGCAGTCCTTGGGATTTTTGGGAGCTGAGCTCTGGATTGAGTGGTGTATGTGCTATTATAGTACCTCACACCGGAGTCAGGGAAAGCAAGACACCTGCCCATTGTCGTGCAGGGTCTGGGGTTGATGTCAGGGGTGAGGCGGTTGTGACGAACCCCTGGGGTTTGGGGGGGGGGCTGCTGGTGGTCAGACGTGCTGCAGGAGGTGGAGCTGTCAACTCCGGGTGTGGTGGGGACGGACCATCGCTGAGAAGGGGCCAGTGCTTCATGTTAGTATACGGCCGGCAAGACCGAGAGCAGCAACAAGAATCCGGGTATGTGGAATACTTATCGTTATACACTGAGCACAGAAGTATTGTTTAGAATTTTCTTTATATATTTAGAATATGATTGAACTGTTCTTTCCTGAGAAAACACTGTGCCCTGTCCTAGAAGGTCTATACGTTTGTAAGCAACATTTGATAAAGCACTTTGTGTGGTGCTGTCGTAGTCTGTTTGACCTTTACAGAATTTAAATTCTCGTTGATTTGTATTCGAGGTTGTCCGGAATCATTGACGCCTGGATAGGGAAGATTTTAATTGGTAATCTTTTGCTCATCATGGTATTTTTGACGTGTGCTTTGCTGCGTATGGGTGTCTGTGCCTAATACCGGTACATTAATTTCCCCGGAGTCCATGGCTGTCCAGTGCTTAAGCCACTTATTTTGCTCATACAAATGACTTGTGTGATTTTTGCACTATTGTGCGCAAATGTGAGTGGTATTAAAGGTCACTTGTTATGATTTCCAGCCAAATAACGTTTGGCGGTATGGCTTGTGTGCCCGGAAGGCATGTGAGGCTATTTAATGAATACTTATGGTCCAGAAAGTGCTGTTGATATTACGGGCAGGAGAGACGCAGAAGTGCCGGCAATGCCGGACCAGACACGGGGGCGTTCCCGGCGTCCTGTGACGTCGGCAAAAGCCAAAGAATGTCGGGAACGCCCCCGTGTCTGGTCCGGCATTGACGGACAGGCCCCTCGTCCAATGGCAAGGCTCAGTTTACGGAGCCAGCCAATCAAGGACGAGGGCCGAACCAAGCCACACTACAGTTATCATCAGGTTTTCGCCTGCGCCGAAAAGATGCGCAGAGCGCATCTTCGGCGAGGCAAAACCTAACAAGCATTTACAATGCAATGGTTTTGCCTTTGTTAAAGTTAGAGCTATTGGCATTGCTCTTGACATTTTCATTTATGTTTTTTTTTAACATAAATAAATGGCATTGTCATTTACAATGCCACTAGCTTTATCTCTCGCAAATGACACACAAACACACACAGAGCCCCCCCCACACACACCCACACAGAGCCCCACACACACAGCCACACAGAGCCCCCCCCACACACAGCCACACAAAGCTTCCCACACACACAGCCACACAAAGCTTCCCACAACAGCCACACAAAGCTTCCCACAACAGCCACACAAAGCTTCCCACACACACAGCCACACAAAGCTTCCCACACACAGCCACACAAAGCTTCCCACACACACAGCCACACAGAGCCCTCCACACACACCCACACAGAGCCTTCCACACACACCCACACAGCACAAGCAGGCAACAGGGGCACAAGCAGGCAACAGGGGCACACGGAGGCACAAGCAGGCAACAGGGGCACACGGAGGCACAAGCAGGCAACAGGGGCACACAGAGGCACAAGCAGGCAACAGGGGCACACAGAGGCACAAGCAGGCAACAGGGGCACACAGAGGCACAAGCAGGCAACAGGGGCTCACGGAGGCACAAGCAGGCAACAGGGGCACACGGAGGCACAAGCAGGCAACAGGGGCACACAGAGGCACAAGCAGGCAACAGCGGCACAAGCAGGCAACAGGGACACACGGAGGCACAAGCAGGCAACAGGGGCACACGGAGGCACAAGCAGGCAACAGGGGCACTTACGGAGGCACAAGCAGGCAACAGGGTCACGAAAACTGAGGCACAAGCAGGCAACAGGGGCACGAAAACTGAGGCACAAGCAGGCGACGGGCACAAAAACGGAGGCACAAGCAGGCAACAGGGGCACACGGAGGCACAAGCAGGCAACAGGGGCACACCGAGGCACAAGCAGGCAACAGGGTCATGAAAACAAGTACAAGCAGGCAAAAGGGTCACAAGCAGGAATTGTAATTTAGACGGGGCTTAAGTGGAGAACGGTCAGTAGGGAAGTAGTGCGGCTGGTGCAGTGGTACCAGGCCGAAAGGTGAGAGGGGCTGTCTGCACCCCAGTTTGGACAGTTTCCACTACCTAACAGGGATTGGTGGGAGGGGGGCGTACTTCTTGCTTGCTTTAGGGCTGTTACTTCGAGGACGCAGTGCACGCTCCTGCCTGCTGCCGCCGAGACACGACAACAGGCAGGGAGAGGACAGGCTGGGAGAGGGCAGGGAGGGGACAGGCTGGGAGGGGACAGGCTGGGAGGGGACAGGCTGGGAGAGGGCAGGCTGGGAGAGGGCAGGGAGGGGACAGGCTGGGAGAGGGCAGGCTGGGAGAGGGCAGGGAGGGGACAGGCTGGGAGAGGGCAGGTTGGGAGAGGGCAGGCTGGAAGTGGACAGGATGGGAGAGGAAAGGCTGGGAAAGGGCATGAAGTGGACAGGCTGGGAAACGGCATTTCGGTTTTCTTGTGAAATCAGTCAGACTTCGGGAAACCTCGATGCCATTATAAGACCATGAAACACGGCTACCCCAAGGATACTTCCGTTTTCAACCACAGGCCCCGTTTGATGTAACAGTCACTACGCTAAGTGCATCCTGTTTTAAATTGGTTTCTTTTTCCATGTCTATCTGCACTCCCTGTTGGCCAATTAAAAGCCTACACCTCATGTTCACCATGCTACAGGATTCACATAGTAAGAAAAAGTATGAAAGGGGGCGACTTTAGTGAGAAAGCACGCGTTTCCCCCTGGGTTGCAGAGCCACATCTTCTGAAATAAGAATTCAAAGTCCTCTCTCTGCATATCTAGACATCTGCTTCCCCCTCCAATCATCTCACTGACAACCACACCTGACCAGTCAATCATTCGAGCTGTGGACTCCGCTTCAGCACTGATGGGCTTAACTTCTGCCCCTCCCCAATTGCAATATCTTGACGCTTTGCGAGGCAGTGCAGCTCGCTTGTGCCAGACCCCAGCACATATATGATGGTATGACGCCAGCCTATGTACACAGATGTGTAAATAATAATCACATTATAAGTAATAAGGGTGTGTGTGGGTGTGTATATATATATATCGTCCCCTCCTTCCCAGTCCATGAAAAGGGCTCCCGTGCTTGCTCCGGGGCAGCCCCAGGGTCTCTGCATGTTACTGGTCCCGTGTAGCCGAGGCCCAGGAAGAAAAGACACCGCTCAAGGTCAGCGGCTGAGGTTGAAACCTCTGGCAAGCAGCGCTTCCAGCCCCCGCCCTCCCCCCTCACACACACCCACCCCCATGAAGGATTCCTATCGACATAGTACTGCTACGTGGGATGGAAAGATCCGTTTTATTTTTTTTTTTTTATTTGTGCGTTTTTATATAGCGCGGACTTTACCCGAAGGTGTCAGAGCGCTTCACAATAGGAACAGAACTGATACATGAGAACATTACAAGTGAACAAAATATAAAAGCAAACGTTACATTAAATGAAGTACAAATGACAATCGTGAGCCAACAAAATACAAAAGCTCTTCAAATGTTAAGAAAGCTTCAGCACAACCGCTAAACAACCGAACGGGACGCGGTACAAGGTGCCGGGACACACAGAGCACAAACACACACACCCTAGTGGCCTGAGCCACCCTCACAAGTGCTGCTGTGTGCAAGTGTGAAATAGGAAGTGGCGACAGGGCCCTGTGGCAGCAGGTGGGCGTGGAGAGTGCAACCCATGGCGCGCAACACAGTAAGTGAGTGCACACAGGCCCCTCACACGGTACACGTCAATAGATTGCATCCCAGGTTGTGCAACGATTTCCAAATATGACGCTGAACACAGATATTGAAATGCCTTATAGTGCCCTGCCCCCCACAAGATGCAGAACCAGGCCTGGTGTGCAAATCACAAACAACCACCATACGTTGTGCACGAGAGACACCAGCACACTGCATACACGCAGGTCTCCCCCCAAACATAGAACACCAGAGGTCTTTCCACGCAGAATTGGTGTGATACGCAACACCCCGTTACTCGCACACTAGGCTAGGGACACAACGTCCTGCTCTCAGGCAAACAGCTTCCAAACAAGACTCAGGGGCAAACGAGGACAGCCGAGGCCCACTTATCAACCCCTGTCTGGGCAGGTTCTCCCCCCCGTCAGCCGGCACCAGGGCGGGCCGCGTCCTCGCCAGAACATCCACTTTAACAATCACACCAAACACATAAGTTAGAGGTGGGTTTCACGTGGAGCTGATGGAGGAGCACGACTACGCGCAATTGTGCCACCACCATTACTGTGTGCAATCCAGCCACACGCACACACCACAGCCTCCAAGCATTACAGCCACACGCACACACCACAGCATCCAAGCATTACAGCCACACGCACACACCAAGCCTCCAAACATTACAGCCACACGCACACACCAAGCCTCCAAACATTGCAGCCACACGCACACACCACAGCCTCCAAGCATTACAGCGACACGCACACACCACAGCCTCCAAGCATTACAGCCACACGCACACAGTACAGTGCCCTGTAAACACAATCTGGCCACACACTCGGCAAACACTCCCCACTGCTGAAGAGCAACACGTCCTAGTGCTTGTTTTTGCGTATTTTTCTGGGCAGCTGGTATTTTTTTTTTGGCACAGGGATGGCACAGACCCTGCCAGGAGGGCTCCTTCACGGAGGGTTTTTACATGCAGAAGAGATTACTACCAGGCACGTTTTTGTTGTTTCAATTCCCCCTCCATGTGCCTCACTGCCAGAAATCGGGTATATAAAATGACACTGAGTGGCTTGATTAAAGGTTATTGGACGAGGACGGAAAGGAGCTCCACAAAAGGCTTACACACCCTCAATTTATTAGCCACAAGCTTGATTAGACGGAGGGAGGCCTCGCAGATGCGGCCGGGCCGCCTTGAAGGCGGCTGCCGGCGGGCTGACCCGGGAAGCCCCGCGCGGAGCTGATTGCAATTACCCGACGCTTTACACATCGTCTGGCCCGAGACTGGGCTGTCGCAGGACCACCAGACGCTGCTGCGGGCGCTGCAGATGGCACCGGCTGACACACTTGGGGCACATTACACGAGCATCTGCACAGCACATGATGCCGGGCTGTTTCATGATAGCTGGGGCTCCACAGAGTGTGTAAACGAGCCGGCTGTCAAAGGCAGATATATGGGAAGCCTCGTGAAGCCCACACGGCAGGGGAAAAGGAAATGGGAGGGGAATCACGCGCAGGCTGGATCATTTCAAAGAAGCCCAAGAAAAACCACGCTGCAATAAAACTCCCATTACCTTATTAAAATGTCCTTGTTAGAATGAGTTCCCTTTAAAAGCACGCACTGCAAACACACTGCGCTGGTGCTCTGCTGACTTATCCCGCTCGGATTCTGCATCTACTCGAACTGCCTCATACGAGCCTTCTGGCGACTTTTGCTCGGTTGTCATTGTGCATCCAGAGTGGCTTTTAGGATGTGATTCTGCCTCATTAGTGATGTGTTCTGGTCGTACGGTTCGGCTCCCGGTTCTGTGCACGCAGCAGAGAGGCCAAGGACTGGTTGTGCAGGTAGGGGGGCGGGAACGGGGCCGGGGAGACACGGAGAGCGAGGCAGCGGTAGGGGGGCGGGAACTGGGAGCCGAGGCAGCGGTAGGGGGGCGGGAATGGGGCCGGGGAGACACGGAGAGCGAGGCAGCGGTAGGGGGGCGGGAACGGGGTGTATAATTCTGCACATCGCTGATGTAATTATTGTGGGATGAATGCAACTTTGAAATGTGACAATTGTTCGCAATTCCAACAAGCATTTACAATGCAATGGTTTTGCCTTTGTTAAAGTTAGAGCTATTGGCATTGCTCTTGACATTTTCATTTATGTTTTTTTTTAACATAAATAAATGGCATTGTCATTTACAATGCCACTAGCTTTATCTCTCGCAAATGACACACAAACACACACAGAGCCCCCCCCACACACACCCACACAGAGCCCCACACACACAGCCACACAGAGCCCCCCCCACACACAGCCACACAAAGCTTCCCACACACACAGCCACACAAAGCTTCCCACAACAGCCACACAAAGCTTCCCACACACACAGCCACACAAAGCTTCCCACACACAGCCACACAAAGCTTCCCACACACACAGCCACACAGAGCCCTCCACACACACCCACACAGAGCCTTCCACACACACCCACACAGCACAAGCAGGCAACAGGGGCACAAGCAGGCAACAGGGGCACACGGAGGCACAAGCAGGCAACAGGGGCACACGGAGGCACAAGCAGGCAACAGGGGCACACAGAGGCACAAGCAGGCAACAGGGGCACACAGAGGCACAAGCAGGCAACAGGGGCACACAGAGGCACAAGCAGGCAACAGGGGCACACGGAGGCACAAGCAGGCAACAGGGGCACACGGAGGCACAAGCAGGCAACAGGGGCACACGGAGGCACAAGCAGGCAACAGGGGCACACAGAGGCACAAGCAGGCAACAGCGGCACAAGCAGGCAACAGGGACACACGGAGGCACAAGCAGGCAACAGGGGCACACGGAGGCACAAGCAGGCAACAGGGGCACTTACGGAGGCACAAGCAGGCAACAGGGTCACGAAAACTGAGGCACAAGCAGGCGACAGGGGCACGAAAACTGAGGCACAAGCAGGCGACAGGGGCACAAAAACGGAGGCACAAGCAGGCAACAGGGGCACACGGAGGCACAAGCAGGCAACAGGGGCACACCGAGGCACAAGCAGGCAACAGGGTCATGAAAACAAGTACAAGCAGGCAAAAGGGTCACAAGCAGGAATTGTAATTTAGACGGGGCTTAAGTGGAGAACGGTCAGTAGGGAAGTAGTGCGGCTGGTGCAGTGGTACCAGGCCGAAAGGTGAGAGGGGCTGTCTGCACCCCAGTTTGGACAGTTTCCACTACCTAACAGGGATTGGTGGGAGGGGGGCGTACTTCTTGCTTGCTTTAGGGCTGTTACTTCGAGGACGCAGTGCACGCTCCTGCCTGCTGCCGCCGAGACACGACAACAGGCAGGGAGAGGACAGGCTGGGAGAGGGCAGGGAGGGGACAGGCTGGGAGGGGACAGGCTGGGAGGGGACAGGCTGGGAGGGGACAGGCTGGGAGAGGGCAGGCTGGGAGAGGGCAGGGAGGGGACAGGCTGGGAGAGGGCAGGCTGGGAGAGGGCAGGGAGGGGACAGGCTGGGAGAGGGCAGGTTGGGAGAGGGCAGGCTGGAAGTGGACAGGATGGGAGAGGAAAGGCTGGGAAAGGGCATGGAGGGGACAGGCTGGGAAAGGGCAGGCTGGAAGTGGACAGGCTGGGAAACGGCATTTCGGTTTTCTTGTGAAATCAGTCAGACTTCGGGAAACCTCGATGCCATTATAAGACCATGAAACACGGCTACCCCAAGGATACTTCCGTTTTCAACCACAGGCCCCGTTTGATGTAACAGTCACTACGCTAAGTGCATCCTGTTTTAAATTGGTTTCTTTTTCCATGTCTATCTGCACTCCCTGTTGGCCAATTAAAAGCCTACACCTCATGTTCACCATGCTACAGGATTCACATAGTAAGAAAAAGTATGAAAGGGGGCGACTTTAGTGAGAAAGCACGCGTTTCCCCCTGGGTTGCAGAGCCACATCTTCTGAAATAAGAATTCAAAGTCCTCTCTCTGCATATCTAGACATCTGCTTCCCCCTCCAATCATCTCACTGACAACCACACCTGACCAGTCAATCATTCGAGCTGTGGACTCCGCTTCAGCACTGATGGGCTTAACTTCTGCCCCTCCCCAATTGCAATATCTTGACGCTTTGCGAGGCAGTGCAGCTCGCTTGTGCCAGACCCCAGCACATATATGATGGTATGACGCCAGCCTATGTACACAGATGTGTAAATAATAATCACATTATAAGTAATAAGGGTGTGTGTGGGTGTGTATATATATATATATCGTCCCCTCCTTCCCAGTCCATGAAAAGGGCTCCCGTGCTTGCTCCGGGGCAGCCCCAGGGTCTCTGCATGTTACTGGTCCCGTGTAGCCGAGGCCCAGGAAGAAAAGACACCGCTCAAGGTCAGCGGCTGAGGTTGAAACCTCTGGCAAGCAGCGCTTCCAGCCCCCGCCCTCCCCCCTCACACACACCCACCCCCATGAAGGATTCCTATCGACATAGTACTGCTACGTGGGATGGAAAGATCCGTTTTATTTTTTTATTTTTATTTGTGCGTTTTTATATAGCGCGGACTTTACCCGAAGGTGTCAGAGCGCTTCACAATAGGAACAGAACTGATACATGAGAACATTACAAGTGAACAAAATATAAAAGCAAACGTTACATTAAATGAAGCACAAATGACAATCGTGAGCCAACAAAATACAAAAGCTCTTCAAATGTTAAGAAAGCTTCAGCACAACCGCTAAACAACCGAACGGGACGCGGTACAAGGTGCCGGGACACACAGAGCACAAACACACACACCCTAGTGGCCTGAGCCACCCTCACAAGTGCTGCTGTGTGCAAGTGTGAAATAGGAAGTGGCGACAGGGCCCTGTGGCAGCAGGTGGGCGTGGAGAGTGCAACCCATGGCGCGCAACACAGTAAGTGAGTGCACACAGGCCCCTCACACGGTACACGTCAATAGATTGCATCCCAGGTTGTGCAACGATTTCCAAATATGACGCTGAACACAGATATTGAAATGCCTTATAGTGCCCTGCCCCCCACAAGATGCAGAACCAGGCCTGGTGTGCAAATCACAAACAACCACCATACGTTGTGCACGAGAGACACCAGCACACTGCATACACGCAGGTCTCCCCCCAAACATAGAACACCAGAGGTCTTTCCACGCAGAAATGGTGTGATACGCAACACCCCGTTACTCGCACACTAGGCTAGGGACACAACGTCCTGCTCTCAGGCAAACAGCTTCCAAACAAGACTCAGGGGCAAACGAGGACAGCCGAGGCCCACTTATCAACCCCTGTCTGGGCAGGTTCTCCCCCCCGTCAGCCGGCACCAGGGCGGGCCGCGTCCTCGCCAGAACATCCACTTTAACAATCACACCAAACACATAAGTTAGAGGTGGGTTTCACGTGGAGCTGATGGAGGAGCACGACTACGCGCAATTGTGCCACCACCATTACTGTGTGCAACCCAGCCACACGCACACACCACAGCCTCCAAGCATTACAGCCACACGCACACACCACAGCATCCAAGCATTACAGCCACACGCACACACCAAGCCTCCAAACATTACAGCCACACGCACACACCAAGCCTCCAAACATTGCAGCCACACGCACACACCACAGCCTCCAAGCATTACAGCGACACGCACACACCACAGCCTCCAAGCATTACAGCCACACGCACACAGTACAGTGCCCTGTAAACACAATCTGGCCACACACTCGGCAAACACTCCCCACTGCTGAAGAGCAACACGTCCTAGTGCTTGTTTTTGCGTATTTTTCTGGGCAGCTGGTATTTTTTTTTTGGCACAGGGATGGCACAGACCCTGCCAGGAGGGCTCCTTCACGGAGGGTTTTTACATGCAGAAGAGATTACTACCAGGCACGTTTTTGTTGTTTCAATTCCCCCTCCATGTGCCTCACTGCCAGAAATCGGGTATATAAAATGACACTGAGTGGCTTGATTAAAGGTTATTGGACGAGGACGGAAAGGAGCTCCACAAAAGGCTTACACACCCTCAATTTATTAGCCACAAGCTTGATTAGACGGAGGGAGGCCTCGCAGATGCGGCCGGGCCGCCTTGAAGGCGGCTGCCGGCGGGCTGACCCGGGAAGCCCAGCGCGGAGCTGATTGCAATTACCCGACGCTTTACACATCGTCTGGCCCGAGACTGGGCTGTCGCAGGACCACCAGACGCTGCTGCGGGCGCTGCAGATGGCACCGGCTGACACACTTGGGGCACATTACACGAGCATCTGCACAGCACATGATGCCGGGCTGTTTCATGATAGCTGGGGCTCCACAGAGTGTGTAAACGAGCCGGCTGTCAAAGGCAGATATATGGGAAGCCTCGTGAAGCCCACACGGCAGGGGAAAAGGAAATGGGAGGGGAATCACGCGCAGGCTGGATCATTTCAAAGAAGCCCAAGAAAAACCACGCTGCAATAAAACTCCCATTACCTTATTAAAATGTCCTTGTTAGAATGAGTTCCCTTTAAAAGCACGCACTGCAAACACACTGCGCTGGTGCTCTGCTGACTTATCCCGCTCGGATTCTGCATCTACTCGAACTGCCTCATACGAGCCTTCTGGCGACTTTTGCTCGGTTGTCATTGTGCATCCAGAGTGGCTTTTAGGATGTGATTCTGCCTCATTAGTGATGTGTTCTGGTCGTACGGTTCGGCTCCCGGTTCTGTGCACGCAGCAGAGAGGCCAAGGACTGGTTGTGCAGGTAGGGGGGCGGGAACGGGGCCGGGGAGACACGGAGAGCGAGGCAGCGGTAGGGGGGCGGGAACTGGGAGCCGAGGCAGCGGTAGGGGGGCGGGAATGGGGCCGGGGAGACACGGAGAGCGAGGCAGCGGTAGGGGGGCGGGAACGGGGTGTATAATTCTGCACATCGCTGATGTAATTATTGTGGGATGAATGCAACTTTGAAATGTGACAATTGTTCGCAATTCCAAAAATACCAAATAAATAATACATTAAAACAAGGAGCTGAGGAGCCGAGGAGAGGTGGGGAGAGGAGGACACCATCTCACTCACCTTCGCTTTTAGTGAGAAGCGACTCAGCATCCAGCCTTTAGCCTCCAGACTCCTGCTGCCTGCCTGCGTGTATTCGGCGGCGGGGGAAGCTCCGTGCTCCGTGTTCCTGCAGCCTGCAACGGGAGAGGACACGGGGGGCGGGAGGGGACACGGGGGGGGCGGGAGGGGACACGGACGGGAAAGCAGAGGGAAAGCAGAGGACACGGGGGGCGGGAGGGGACACGGGGGGGGGGGCGGGAGGGGACACGGACGGGAAAGCACTCACGCAAGCAGGAAAGGGTGCCGGCTCAATGCCGGGACAGACTCGGGGGCGTTCCCGGCGTCGCGTGACGTTGGCAAAAGCCAAAGAATGTCGGGAACGCCCCCGTGTCTGGTCCGGCATTGACGGACAGGCCCCTCGTCCAATGGCAAGGCTCCGTTTACGGAGCCAGCCAATCAATGACGAGGGCCGACCCAAAGCCACACACACAACTCAAGAGGTTTTTTTGGCACATGCGCAAAGCGCATGGCCAGTCAAAACCTAAAAATACCAAATAAATAATACATTAAAACAAGGAGCTGAGGAGCCGAGGAGAGGTGGGGAGAGGAGGACACCATCTCACTCACCTTCGCTTTTAGTGAGAAGCGACTCAGCATCCAGCCTTTAGCCTCCAGACTCCTGCTGCCTGCCTGCGTGTATTCGGCGGCGGGGGAAGCTCCGTGCTCCGTGTTCCTGCAGCCTGCAACGGTAGAGGACACGGGGGGCGGGAGGGGACAGGGGGGGGCGGGAGGGGACACGGACGGGAAAGCAGAGGACACGGGGGGCGGGAGGGGACACGGGGGGGGCGGGAGGGGACACGGACGGGAAAGCACTCACGCAAGCAGGAAAGGGTGCCGGCTCAATGCCGGGACAGACTCGGGGGCGTTCCCGGCGTCGCGTGACGTTGGCAAAAGCCAAAGAATGTCGGGAACGCCCCCGTGTCTGGTCCGGCATTGACGGACAGGCCCCTCGTCCAATGGCAAGGCTCCGTTTACGGAGCCAGCCAATCAATGACGAGGGCCGACCCAAAGCCACACACACAACTCAAGAGGTTTTTTTGGCACATGCGCAAAGCGCATGGCCAGTCAAAACCTAAAAAGGCGTTTGAATTCTGTATTTATCTTTGCACATTTGCTGCGCTTCAGGGACAAAGATCACCTGCCAGGCTCTCTCTTCTGACAAATTGCTGTTTATTTTTGTGTGTAACATGGGGCTTGGTGTGTACAGACTCCTCTCACTTTGCCGTCGAAGAAAGTATAGTAAACTGAATTATGTGACACTTTTGCTGGGGAATAGATTGTGAAAGAAAAGGCTTTATGAAAAAATCTTTGTAACACCACAAAATGTAGATACTTGAAATTGAACTGTACACAGCAGTTCGGCAAGCACAAATGAGGCACTCTTTTTGTAACTCTGAAGTATGATGGAAACAAAGAATTTAATAGGATCAAAACTAATCGGGGCACTTTTTCTTGGTGATGCGCAGTTGATTCTCACTAGAGCCCAATCTCCACACGTGCAATAAAGCCTTATTATTAAAACTGTATGTCCACGCAAATATAGTGTGCATTTTATATGGAAAATGTTCTGTCTGTAAACGACAGTGTGCTATGACTGAGTTGCATAAAAAAAATTGCCTGACTCATGGCAATTAAAGCTAGATTGGCCGCAAACGTTTGTCATGCTAAAAATGGGTGGTGGTCACAAAACGTTTGGGAGGCACTGCTCTAAAGGGTTTTTAGGTCTCGCCTGTCGATGCGCATGCGCATCGAGCAAGGCGAGAGTATTGGCACTTATCCGCTCTTTATCCACACTGCAAGGAATCGTGGCGATTCCTTGCAGTGCACGAGAAATTTAAGCTCAATGCGCATGCGCATTGAGCTTAAATGCGCGTGCACATGCCCCCAGCCGCCTACTCTCTCTCACAGCCTCCCCCAGCTCCGCCCCCTCGCTACTTGATTGCACGGCCGCTAGGCCGTGCCTCCCCTACTCTCCTCCCCCCTCCTCCTCTCCTCCCCTGCCTGCCTGCCTCAACTCTCCGCCTCCCGATCTTTTCCTAGCTCCTGATCTTCTCCTGCCGGGGTTCCGATTTCCCTTGCACCCCCGATCGTCCCCTGATTTCCTCTTGTCTCTGCCCTCGCCGGATCCTCGGTTTCCTACTTCCTGGCTCCCTTTTCCCGGCTTCCTGGTTGCGCCTCACCGAACCCGGGGCATCTCCCGGGCGTTGCACCCTCCGGTCGGCGGAGCCTGAAAGTGAAACCACTACTCTCCTCCCCCCTCCTCCTCTCCTCCCCTGCCTGCCTGCCTGCCTCAACTCTCCGCCTCCCGATCTTTTCCTAGCTCCTGATCTTCTCCTGCCGGGGTTCCGATTTCCCTTGCACCCCCGATCGTCCCCTGATTTCCTCTTGTCTCTGCCCTCGCCGGATCCTCGGTTTCCTACTTCCTGGCTCCCTTTTCCCGGCTTCGTGGTTGCGCCTCACCGAACCCGGGGCATCTCCCGGGCGTTGCACCATCCGGTCGGCGGAGCCTGAAAGTGAAACCACGCGGGCTCTTCCTCCTGACGCTGCTTTCGGTTCTGAAGGAACACGTGTGCAGACTACAGATGAAAGCCATCTGCCCCGCGCCCCCTCCCCCTAGCACCCCCAGCCCGAGGCAGCTTCCCCTGCACAGACCTGCTCTCGGAGGTTCAATTATCGATCCTGTTTCCGGTGCCTTTGTGTGTCTCCGAAAGTGGGAATTGTACTGAACGTGAGAAAAACACACACAGCTACTGCTGCCTTGGAAGACTGCCAAAAGGGCGCTGACGCTGGCCACAAACTTGCACCTCTGCATTTTCTATTCTAGTCTTTTAGTTTCACTTTCATCAACGCGCACGACAGCTGGGACAGAAAACTTTTTTTGTGTCTATTTATATAGCGCCAACTCGACCCGAAGGTATTGGAGCGCTTTACATGAGCCCTGTATTTGCTTTACACTTTTAGGCACGGGGAGATTAAGTGATTTGCCCAGAATTTGACCACAATTTGCGTATTTGGTGAAGTTTAAACTGTTGAGGTTAGGGGGTATTATACGCCTTTGTAAATCGAAGACTACACCTGCAAACTGATGTAGTAACACTCCGCAACAGGAAATCAGAGAGGCTTAAAAACACACACACAACCTGGAAATTGTATTATAGACTGATTGCGCCACTGAGGTATTTCGACATCATGGTTTATTTTAACCCTTGGGCATGGCCAGCTGCCGCTCATCCCTTCCCACTTGATGATAACCTGTCTGGAGCGTAGGTTATATATCAGAAATGTCTTACTTGTTGGGGATGACGTTTAATGTCAAGAGTTCTTCAAGAGAGTGCACTTTATAGATGGAATAAAATACCCCCAGCCATACAGCTGAAGGGTATTGCAAGTTACTGAGAAGTTCTGTGTAGATGAACGAAGTTGAATAAACGCAAAATCTAGTGCAATGTTAAACACACCGCAAACATATATATTTGTAAAGCACACGTTCACCCATAAGTCTCTTGGCGCTGAATAACAGATGTTTATTGGTACCCAACTCAATGGTACTCATTTTATCGACCTCAGATGGATGAAAGGCCCCGCCAGAATTTGAACCTGTGTCTATGAGATCGAACACAAACCCCTGCAGTGGATGCATCGGTCCACTGAGCCACCAGAACAGGCACAAAGCACTTAGTAATCTCTTGCTATTAAAATCAATTTAATATGAGCAACATTACAAATGAACTGAAGCTAACAATGTGTGTATTTTTATGTTTTTCCTGCAGTGATAATCAGAGTGTAAAATATTAAATACGTTGCTGTAGATATTTCCTTCCTGCTGACCACTGTTTGTTTTAGAAAAGAAAAAACATAAGACTGGAAAGCCCTCACTCACTCACCCTCAACCCCTCACCCTCAACCCCTCACTCACGCTCACTCTCACTCATCCTCACTCAACCACCCTCGCCCTCACTCACCCTCAACCCCTCGCCCTCACTCACCCTCAACCCCTCACCCTCACTCACTCACCCTCAACCCCTCACCCTCACTCACCCAGCCTCAACCCCTCACCCTCACTCACTCCCCCTCAACCCCTCACCCTCACTCACTCACCCTCAACCCCTCCCCCTCGACCCCTCCCCCTCAACCCCTCACCCTCACTCACCCTCACTCACCCTCAACCCCTCACCCTCAAACCCTCACTCACCCTCAACCCCTCACCCTCAACCCCTCACTCACCCTCACTCTCACTCATCCTCACTCACCCTCAACCCCTCACCCTCACTCACCCTCACCCTCACTCACCCTCAACCCCTCACCCTCACTCACTCACCCTCAACCCCTCACCCTCAACCCCTCACTCACCCTCAACCCCTCACTCACCCTCACTCTCACTCACCCTCACTCAGCCTCAACTACTCCCCCTCACCCTCACTCACCCAAAACCCCTCACCCTCACCCTCACTCACCCTCACTCACCCTCAACACCTCACTCACCCTCACCCTCACTCACCCTCAACACCTCACCCTCAACCTCAACCCCTCACCCTCACTCACCCTCACTCACCCTCACTCACCCTCACTCACCCTCACTCACCCTCACTCACCCTCACTCACCCTCACTCTCACTCCCCCTCAACCCCTCACCCACCCTCACTCACCCTCACCCTCACTCACCCTCACTCACCCTCACACAGTGCAATAGTTCTCAGACCATTTCAGTTAGAGCTTTTAGAAATGTTTATGGCTTTTTTTATTTGTAATACTTTCGCATTGGCTACAGGAAACAAAAATGCTAAACATTTACAAAAAAACCCATAAACAATTCTAAAAGCACTAACTCTAATGGTGCGAGACCTATTGCATTTCCAATGCTTGTTATCTATTGCTCTGTGACAGTAAGCTACCCAGCATTCATGAGCAACCTGCACAAGCTTAGTGATCTAGGAACTGGATGTGGTGCTTCTCGTTTTCGACCTCCATCTCCAGGGGTCTTGTTCAGATAAAGATGGTAGTGCAAAAATACACCTACACACTTTCGCGTAACACCAGCTGCTAACATGTTCGCAAAATCAGAAAAACCTGTAAATTAAGCCGGGTAGATGGGCACAAAAACAGTTTGCCCTGGTCATTCACCACGTACAACTGATTGCTAAATTGTGACCACAAGCACTGCAGGCACCTGGTGAAATGTAATTTTGTACTAGTCTGCTTTTGTGCCCCAAGTTACTGCAGTGCTCACACCCGTTTTGGTGGTGAACTGTCAAATTTTATTAAATAGAACACAGTGTCGTGTCACATGGAGCTTTACAGTCCGGCTACTTTTGAGTATGCAGAGGCGATCCCAGCCTGATCTCACCTACTAGCTGTATGTAGAAAGAACACCACCACTAATCAAACAAGAGGAGAACATTGACGAACTCAATAACAGCACTTGCCTGATTTGACAACCAGATGTTGGCAATCTGGCATAGAGTGGAAGAAAACCTTGACCCTTGTGTTAGTCTACATGTGATACGGTTCTCCTACTTTGGACGTGCACCCTCTTGGTATAGCCATTGTTTTGTATTGCAGGCACAGGACCTATTCCTTTCTCCAGACTACATTTAAATCGTGGGGCATTGGTTTGTAGTCCTTGGCTCCAACTCTTGTTCTGAATTTGTTTAGTGTTTACACTTATCTTAGTGCATAGATACAGGTTGGTAAGTGGTGTGCAGGATCGAAGGAATATAGTTTGTATTGTAGCTTGATCTTCGCTTTTCAGAGGAAAAGTTACCGAAGTGTGGCCAGTTCCAGTCCAGTGCTGCATTCCATTGAATGTTTTTGTTGTTCATCTATATTGATCCCCTGTGGCAGATTGGACTAGTGTAACCTATCTCTATTTAGGGGCTGACTTCACCAGGTCTGTCCCTCAAATATGGCTGCCTAGCGGGATCGAACTGTCGATCATAGTAGGGCTACAAAACACTCCCAGTGGAGTCATTGGATGCATTTCTTTGCTAGCACAAATACTGCTAGCAGTTCTTAGAACATGAGGTCCTCCAGGTCTAGATCCAGACTTTATTTAATGACTGGTGGCAACATTAAGATGGGGAAGGGAAGGAGAGAGTGGGTCAGTCACTAAGGAATGCTTATCTGCAACGGTTAAGATGGAATGGGTGGGGCTTCATGGAGGTAACTTTGAATATTTCTTCATATTCAGCCTTGCAGATACTAAGTTGGGAAATTGAGTCTGAGTGGAGTTTGGGCTTGGAAATGTCCCTATATGCTGCCCTTACAGAACGCTCTACCGCCATACTGTGTTTTCCCACGTTTGTTTTAACCTCTATTATTCCAAAATCACCTAGACCCTGCATGAGTTGTTGTTTAGAACCGACCTCTCTGTTAACAGATTTCAAGCTCCTGCCTAATCTGGGATCACACTTCTGGCCATGAGGTCGAAGATGGTAACTGCTTTGTATTGAATGGATGAGGGTAATGCTAGCCTATGCAAAACAACTTGCAGTGGGATTTTAATATGGCAGATTCCTGGTTTCGTTGTGTTCCATCAGTGCTGTAGTCATGTCCATAAGGTCTCTAGTGTGACTCCTAAAGCAGCCAGATGAACCAGAGCTTAACATGGAGAGCTTACATACTGAAGCAACGCACTTCTGAAATTGTACATAGACCCATCTAGCAAGCGTCTTTAAAGAGCTTGGCCATCTGTGGCTGAGAGAGTGGGCAATTGTGAAAGTCACCAGATCCCATCTCCTGGTTCGAATAGTTCATAAGAAGCCTCATTTTTTAAAATTAAGTAATTTATCCTTCTGAATAAGATATTTTGAAATGTATCGCCAAAGGATATTGATGCCGATACTCTACCGCAGAAAAAGTTGTGCCATATGATTGCTTCTTAAACTTCGTAGACATTTTGTATCTTTTTTGAATTGGACTGTGAAACGGAGCAAGTTGAATCCCAGCATGAGATAAATCTTTTATTTTGTTAGAGGACTTAATTTCCCTTGGGTGCCCCACTCCTCACCACTTTGTCTACTTTTGTTCCTACCACAGGTGTTAACTGCTAGCCTGAAGGGCACAGCCATCTGCAGAGATGCCATCTGAGCATCGGAGGCGAGAAGGCCGCAGGTCCATTTTTAGCAGCCCTGAGAGGGAAGGTCGGCGTCCTATTTTCAGGAGCCCGGAGAGGGATGGCCGGCGGGCCATCTTTAACAGCCCCGAGAGGCACAGGCGTAGGGAGCTTGATAGACGGTAAATTCTCCATCTCTTTGGTAGTGACATAGGCCTACAGCACAGCTTCGAAGACTGACAGTTGGTATTTTTCTATTTGCACCTAGATATGCCATGACAAACAGCCCAGAGAGAGAAGGACGGAGGGTCATTTTTCACAGTCCAGAGAGGCCCAGGCGCAGAGAGCCTGATCGACGGTAAGCACTTCCTGCCTTCTCTCAGGTAATACTTGCCTTCTGCACTAGCCTTAAGACACATTAATTTGTCCCATCCATACATAATTAGTATGAATGGGACACATTAGTGTACTTTTAATATCTCTTGGGCTGCAAGAATTCATTTAAGTAACAGAGGAAAATGCAGCACAGTTGTCCATTGTATCCAGTGGAGGCAAATGCTGCCTGCCTGATATTTGACAGGGGAATATCCTCATTGTTCCTCCTAGTAGGGTATTTTTGTAGGATCTCCTAAGGGAGTCATCCCACAACATGCCCTGAAATGCATACGTGTTAAGATCCAGAACGATCATAAGCACTGTTTGTTCTTCATCATGAGCTTTATTTTAATATTCATGAACACTGAATGTCTCCCCCTATGTCCCAGATCTCCAAAACAATGGTTTCAAAGAGAAAACGAGCCATTCTGAGTTGCTGATTTTTTAAAATATATCAGTAAATAGAAGGTGATGTACTTAGACTAAATCATAAATTGGATTAAAAGATATACAGTGTGTCCCTATCTTTTTGTTCACATACCTGTTCAGTTACTGGAGGCCTTTTTTGATGGACCCATTGGGTGGCGTGATAAATAGTCTTGAAAATTCCATCTAGTTAGATTGTTGTAGTATTGGATATTTTACATTTATTTGAACATGGTGTTTTTGTGAGTCTGCCCATTAAGTGGATTAGATTTGCTACTATTGCTCTGACTTGGTTCCGGCCCTCTTTGGGGCTTCTGAATCCGTCCTCTCCAGCAAAGAGCACTGACAGCAATAGACAGACCAGAGAGCATGTCCGAGCTACTCACTCTGAAAATATAACTTTGTTCTCCTCCTCCGATAATATGGCTGTGATTTTACACCTTTCGTGTTGATAGAGGATTTTCTAATGACGAAGGACCTAGAGGCACATTAGACACACCACGAATCAGTTGTGCCCTTTTGAATGTGTCATCAAAATGAGAAGAAAGATGCATTTGAATGCACATACAAATATTTGGCTGACATCATGTTAACCGAATAGTCACCTTGGGAGAGCCACATGGCTGGGATGCTAGTGTGCATCTGCACTTTGTTTCCAGAGGACCTTGAGTTCTGATTAGAAATAGCCCAAGTTTAGTCACTGCCAAAATGTTGGTCAACTTGTTGCATCATACCCGCTTGAAGGGCTGATTTCCTTCATTAGACGTAACAGATGGTCTTTACCTGTCACTCAGCTTTTTCTCCGTTTGTATGAATTAGATGTGTTCGCCTCCTGAGTTCTAACCCCACAGGTTATAAGGCAAGTGAGTATTTCTCCCCTTAGTGTAGTTCGGGAGGGGCTACATTCTTGAGGAATTGATGTCCTATCCGTGAATAGTCCTGCATTTAACTCTACTGCAGAACATCTACGTGGGGGTAATAAGCCCTCTTATACAAGTACCTAACTCTGATCTTTGCTGACTAATTATCTAGTGGACACTATTGTTTTTTTTATGTTTCTTATAAGTCCTGTGTAATGGACTTTCGTTATGGAATTACTTCTCCTGGTATATTTGAAGCGACGTCTCCTTCCTTGCAAGATAAACTACTCATAAAATTGTGGTGTTAAGCCTCTGTACTAATCCCTGGCAGAGCATGCAAAGTGCCTCTAAGCAGAGTTCCACAGAGTTGGGAAAAAACTCGGTGGAACTCTGTTCCTCTCCCCTCCTAAAGTAATTATAGTTAGGGCAAAAAAAAGTACATTTCCATATTTATTTAACTGATAGACGCGCACTCTTACTTTGATGTCTGTCATGTTTTAACTATTGAAGCTGTCAAATATTACATAACAATACACCCAATGGTGAATACTAGCATTATAGCATAATTGTATGTTGCTATATGCCATTATTTAAATACATTTCATCCTGTTTATTAATTTCCCATACTGTCCTTATGCTCAGCTGCTGACCTATAATTAATCAAAGACTGCAGGGAGAGTCACTAAAAAGAAGCACAATTTTCTGTATTTATCCACTTTTAAAAATAAATGCAGACAGAAAACGAATAGTTTTCTGTCTGTATTTAGCTGTAAAAATCAGTAAAATCGGAAAACGGGGAACCTTAATTATAATGTTTGGAAAAAGACACCTGCCGTGGCTGCCTCCTCCTCGCTATGGCCTCTTTCCTTCCTCGCCCACCTTCTTTGATAACCCCCTACGTTGCACGTACAACGTATGGGTTATTTATTTATTTAATGAGCTTTATAAAGCGCTGGCTAGACCCGAAGATATCCTAGCGCTTTACATGAGGTTCCACAAAGTTACAAAAATTACATCAGGTAACAGGTTACAACAGTTACTAGTAAAACAGGGTAGTGTGAAGGGGTAGGAGGGAGATACGAAGGAGAGACGAGGGAAAGTCTTCCCCAAGTCCGGCTGGGTAGGCGATGGCCTAGGGGGACGTCCACGGCCCATCTCCTCTTTAGCCATCGGGTAGCTCCACCGGGCTTTGGCCAAATAGCAAGGTCTTGGCTAAAAAACATATAAAGAGTATAGGAAGGCAAGGTAAATGGTGCGTAGAAGGGTAGGGGGAAGGGTAAAGGGGTAGGGGGAGATACAAAGGAGAGACGGAGGAAAGTCTGCCCAAAGTCCGGCTGTGTAGGATACGGCCGAGGGAGAAGTCCACAACCCATCTCCTCTTTAGCTAACAGGTAGCTCCACCGGGCATCGTCCAGCTAGGTAGGTCTCAACGGTCGGAGGAAGATCTCATAGTTTGTCATGACTGGAGAGCCGGGTAGGGAAGGATGGTGGAGGAGCACCCCTAGCCTCGCTGGTGTAAGCTCGATGAGCCAGTCCATGGAGTCCGGTGTGGTTGGAGGGGCTTCTCTATTTGCTGCAGACCGGTGGAGCAATAAGGGGGTGGGTGGTGTACGGGCTTTGAGAGTGAGGGATAGGAGGTAGGAGTCTAGTTGTTTAGTCTGTTTGTGTAGCGTCCATGACGAGGTCAGGCACCCTGGTATTCTGAGATCCCTCATCCGCTGCTTCCTGATGATTGGGGCTCAGAAGGCCGACATGTCGGAATCAAGCATCCCCCTCCATGAGTGTGTTCTCACCTGACCCCTTCAACCTCACACTGTTTCTCGGCGGGGGGTCTAGGTGTAGACAGGGTAAGAAAGTGGCTCTATATATACTGGACCAAAGTACGGTACAGTGTGTATAGAGTCCCCAATCTCCAGAGGTATAACAGAGGTTAAAGTCAGGTATGACCTTACTCTCCAATTGGTCGAGCAGTAAGGCAGTACCAGAGGACAGTGTAAAGCATTTGTTGTCCACACGCAGTCAGCAAAAGGTTTCACACACTCGAAGAACTGAACTCTAGGCCAATTGTTTGTATATTAAAAGATATTGTATTATTTTAGAACCAACAGGTATCAAAATATACTTTTCTCAATATGAGTTACTTCAGGTTGTTACTTTGCAGAAAGGCAATAGACTTGATAAGTACAATAGCTACAGTGGTTGCAATCGGCAACACAATTCTAAACACAAATTAACATTGAGCTCAATGGGTTTTTCTACATAAATGCGGTTGATTACTTTAAGGATTACTTTTCTAACCACAGGACTGGATCCTGGATTCAGTCCCGGGACCTAAGCTGTAACCAGTTAAGTAAAAGCGTTTTGGTTACAGTTGTGATTTTTAAAGAATATTAATGTATTTTCAAAGTTGACAAACTTTTCAGTGAAAAACTAGCAATGTTATCCTATGGAATGAAATTCAAGTCACAGGTAAAGTAGGTTCTCGTTACTTTTGTAATCCAGTACTGGACTCCTAGGTTCAGCACTGGGACCTCTACCTAAGACAGGTAAGTAATTACGTTCTAGTATTTTGTACGATTTTTAAGGAATATTTGTAGTTTGCAAAAATCGACCCTTAGAAGAAATTTCACAGAAAAACAGTCAATGGTTTCCTATGGAAGAAAATGCAGGTAACTGGTAAGTACAGTTAAGATTACTTTTGCGGTTAAGTACTGGGCTAAAATGTACAGTACTGGCTTCTCTCCTGGTCACAGGTGAGTATTTCGGAATTCGTTATTTGGCTGATTTTAGATGAATATTTTAAAGTTTCAAAACTCCACACTTAAAAGAAATATCAGTGAAAACCAGTCAATGTTAGCCTATGGAAGGAAAGTGAGTTATTGGCTTTCAGGTAAGTACTCGACTGGTGGGGTGAAGGTTCTGGGCATAGATTCAAGAGTCTCCCAGGGTCGGAAAGGTACAGTTGTTACACCCTCACCGGCACAGGGGCAGCCGGGTGCAGAGAGAGTAGGCCCAATGCAATCCAATGGTGGGTAGGGGGCCTTTGGTTGGTGGCTGCAAGCAAGCAGGCCACGCGGCTGTGGGAGCTGAGCTCCTGGTCACTTACTCAGGGCAAGTGGGGTAGTAGAGTAGGGTAGTAGTTGCACTTCCAGCGGCACTCGGTCGGCTGGGTGCAGGGTGCTTTTGAGCCGTCGGCGCTCTGTTATCCAATGGGAAAGTTAAAAAGTGAACAAAGGCTGCAGGCTCGGGGACGGCGATTATTCAGGTGCGACCACCACTTCGAGAGACAAGTTGGGATCTTGGAGAAGAGGTAGGTACCCCAAAGGAGGGCACAGGGGGTGTACTTTGGCGTTGGGAAATCTTACCTTCAGCTAGTCGCGGTTGGAGGGGTCCCTGATTCTGAGGCTGCAGGCGTCGTCGAGGAGGGTCTTTGGGCACTGGACTTCGGGTCCCAGTCGCTGGGGACGTCCTCGTGGTCTTGGGTCACTCAGGCACAGGCCGGGCGTGGCGAGTGCAGAGTGGGCTGGATTCACGGTTCCTGGCTGGCGCCAGGGGTATTGTTGTTGGAGCAGAACCACTGCTCGTGGGAGTCCCAGTCTTGTGGAAGGTTCAAGGCAGGCAGGTCCTCCGGGGTTGTCGCGGTTGCTGTCCACTGGAGACGCCGGGATTTCACAAGAGCAGGTTCAAGGATCAACAGGCCTGTAGGGCTGGGTCCAAGTCAGTGGGCATCGTCCTTTTGTTAGCAGCTGCACGGCGGGTCGTCTTGTTTCTTGCTCTTCTTGTTGTTGGTAACAGGATCTGAGGAAGGATGGTTCAAGGTGCCCCTAAATACTAGATTTAGGGGCGTTACAGGTAGGGCAAGGGCAGGTTCCAATAGGTCCCTGTCCTTGTGTGTGTACACCCCCCTAGTCTGCTCCTCTGCTGGGGGAGGGGGGCAGGAGCCTAGCTGTGACTGGGCAGGGGTCGTGCTTCACCTCGCCTCTCCCACTTGAGGGGTGGGGGTTGGCACAGGCTGGCACACCCCCATTCCTGACATACGGTTTCCCGCCAGAGTGGGGGTCAGAACTGGTGGGGGCCAGTTGCTGAGTACAGCAAGTGGTCTGGAGAAGCTCACAAAGGCAGCATGCCCATCCTGGAGGAGGAGACCTAGCACCTTGCCCAAATACGTGCATTGTTGCAGGCCCAGGAAAACGGGGGGCTCTCCACCCAGGGGTCCAGCAACATGTCTGCTATGTGGCAGCCTAGGCAGCCTCTCAGACCAGACGTGGATTGTAGGTTAGGTTCAGGGGGCATCTCTAAATGCCCTCCGGTGCATTTTACATTAAATCCCACACTGGCATCAGTGCGGGTTTAATGTGCTGAGAAGTTTGATATCAAACTTCTTAGTCTTCAGTGAAGCCATTATGGTGCTGTGGAGTTCGTAATGACAACCTCCCAGCACCATATACTCTTTATGGCAGCACTGCATTTACAGTGCCCAGGAATGGACCTTGGTACTGTAAGGGCACAGGTCTCATGCACATTCATAAATCAATCGTAAACATCCGCCAAAGGCTTCCTCTATTTAGAGGGATTCTCTCCAAATTGTAAACAAAACCATCTTTTTCACAAAACGTACGATTGCCGTAATATCCTCAATCTCATAGAAAAAGATACACAATATTTGTAATTATTCTATATTTAGAGTGATTATCTCCAAGGCGTAAACACAACCATCTTTTTTATATAGAATCACAAGAATTGCCGTTTTATCCTCAATCTCGTCAACATGGGTACGCGACGAGTAGTTCTACTGCGTATCTTTTTCTACGAGATTGAGGATATTACGGCAATCGTACGTTTTGTGAAAAAGATGGTTTTGTTTACAATTTGGAGACTGAATGTGGATTGACAAAATTGAGGAATTCTTTTCTATTGTACTTTATGATTGTTAGAGGTGTAACTTACGGGTATACTAGTGGAAATCTGAGTTGCAGAATTCTTACTCTGCCCTGAAGAAGTCGAAAGGCATGATATGAATGCCAGACGAAACACGTGTTGGCTGCTATCTTTGATTGATGAAAACCAGAATTGAAATAAATGGAAATGATGCTATAACATACCTTGGTGTTGTCAATAAGGCGAATACACTACTTTGGATATAAAGTTGGACACTTCAATAACCTAAAATACTGTGGACAATTGCTAAAATAATCTTGGACTGGAGAAAGATTGTGGTATATTGATTATTGATTGCTCAGCAAAGAATCTTTTGAATGCTTTAACCAGAGGGATTCTTCTGGGGTTGTTAGGAAGAGAGGTGACCTTCCTTTTCTTTGCTTTGTAGCATATTTTCTTTACAGGGAATATTTACTTATTGCCTTAATCTTGTTGAGCGCCTGTCCTTTACCTGGTCATCGTATTTTACTAGTGACTGGCTGACTGTTGTAGATCAGCCTGTCACCACAGACCGGTTCTGACCCCCTGCAGGTGAAAGCCCACACTCTCAGAGGGGCAGAAATAATGCCTGCTCCGGCCGGTGGTGTCACGCCCCCACCAAGCAGGATGGCTAAGTAATCAGCATATCGAGGCAGAAGGCTTGAAAGGCTTCTGCCACCTTTGATATGTGACCCCTGCTTCCCCAGACAGGAGAAATGCCAACCCCCTGCCCTATGCCCACTTGGCACCAGGACAAGTGGAAAATTAGCTAATCAGGAGGGGTGTTCCCTATCCGAATAATTCCACCTTTAATTGGAATAACTGGATCATGGTTAAGTCCACTTACCACAGGTAGTGGTCATACAGAGGGTGTAGTCACGCTAAAGGTAAGTAGGCCATTGGCTACTACCTGTCACTCTTTTAACGCATCTAAATTGAAAATGTGTGGGCTCCAAGATACCAGATTATTACATTTCGATGGATCCAGAAGAAAACAAAGAAGAGCCGTGAGGGACGGATATCTGAAGCCTGTTGTGGACTTTTGGTGCCACACCCTTCCTGCACCACACTTGTCAATCGTAACCGAGTGACTTGTCCTGCAGCTGATCAACTACCTAGAACCCCAGTAG
The DNA here is from genome assembly GCF_964263255.1 of Lissotriton vulgaris. NCBI lineage: Eukaryota > Metazoa > Chordata > Amphibia > Caudata > Salamandridae > Lissotriton > Lissotriton vulgaris. The sequence continues at coordinate 27,290,709 of NC_141698.1, forward strand.
ACTGCCAGCCCTTCGCAAATTGCCAGCAATTTCCCTTGGAGTAGAGGAGCTACTCCCCTTCGGGTACTGAAGAATCGGAGTCTGGTTTACTGCGTTGCCCCTCCCTGGCCAGCCTAACGCAGCAGCCCTCCAAGAAGTGGTACCCACATAGAAACTTTTGGGCACATGTTAGGTAAGTGTCAAATTTGTCAAATTTGCCAGTGCTTGTTCACTGTTAAGTAAAACATGCATATTTACTGTACCGTGTAAATTCTGTACCTCTGGAACCCTCCTGTCGATCTTATTCCTTTTGCTTTCAAAAAGAAAAGAAAAAATTGAATATTTTTTCATAAGTTGGTGTTTTGATTTTGTGTATTTATACAATTGTTTTGGTGCCGTTTTAAATACTTTAAAACTTGGTATTTTGTGTAAGCCAGACTGGTACCCATGGCTGAGCTAAGGGTTTCACAAAGGAAACATACTGGTCATAAAGGGATTGTTAATTGTATTACACAATGAGTTTGCACGACCACACCATATAATACACCAAGTCTACTAACAAAAGAAGAATAAAGTTTGCTACCATTTTGTTTATATGAAGGAGCACGTAAGGGATAAGTTAATGAGGTGAGGGGCATTTGAGACTAGCGAGTGGGTTGTTGAAACAAATTAAAAAGGGGACAAACCGCTTAGGAGAATGGGGAAACTAGTTGGCGAGATGAAGGAGCAACATTGAGCACACAGTGGTATCTAAAGGGGGCAGCACACGAGAGACCTGGGAAACACATGCAGTTTAATGCTGCGCTGCAAGAAAAAGACAAAAGTGGTTCCTTGACTGCAAGCAGTGGAAGCATGCACGGCAACCATACAGAATGATGATACATAAACTATGGATGTGTGGGAGGTACAAACAAAACCAGGTGTGGGGAAGCTTTTGTATAAGAAGCAAGGAAACGAGATTGACAAGAAGGCGAACCAGTTGGCTGTCCCAGAGCTGATTGTAAGTATTGTTATTCAGTACAATCAGTCTTTAAGCAACTGATAGCTGCACAAGCCCTAAAACTTGGAGGATGGGATGGTGCTCCAGCTTATGACTGGGGCACATTTCTCAATAGTTCTGCTTCACGTTTTGTTCATTAAGCGATTACGAAATCCCTCACTTAGATGTTTTACGTTTATGAATTTATGGATGATGCTCATTATAGAGAACTACTCTTTACAAGTAAGATAATATTTGTTTCCTTGGAGGATATCACTAACCTGCCGTATAACCTCAGAGGGTCATACATCTAGATTTAAATTCCTCTCTCATTCGTAGGTATGCCATGACAAGCAGCCCCGAGAGGGAAGTTCGGAGGCCCATCTTCAGCAATGCCGAGAGACCTAGGCGCAGAGAGCCTGATCGATGGTAAACATTCTCTGACACGTGACAGGTTACATTCCCCACATTGCAAGGTTTGAGATCTAAGGCAGATTGTGAAAACAACTTTTCCTTCGGCCTGCAGAATAGTGTTCTCTACTGCTGTTTAGTACTACTGGCTGAATTGTTTCGGGAAAAATGTATCTAAAAAGTTAGACCATGGCAGTTTAGAATGAAAGGATCACTAGGTGAACATTCCTGTAAAAGCACTTCTCTCTGAATTTGAGTCATGTGCACAAGGCTTTAGCCTGAGGGAACTACGCTTTTGTTATTTTGAATCTTGAATAGTTATTTGCAGAGATACTACCCTATAATAGTGCCTTGTGGTGTTCACTGTGGATTATAGTTCCTGAGCCCGTCTTCTCCAGCTGCATAAGTGCTGCTACAGTAGCATAGTTTCTTGTGTTGGTGAATAGGTTCAGAATGGAGCCTAACATTTGTATTTTCTTCGAACGGAGGAAAGGTCAGATGACATACGGGTGGTCAGTAACAAACCTGTGATATTCATGTAATGGGTAATGATGTATGTGGGGCCATTGTAAACCAAATGAGGAAGGAAGCCCCTTACATAAGATGTATTTTGGAGTTACTTGTTGCCTGATTAGATGACCGTGTGAATGTTTTTCCTAATTATTTAGGCGAGGCCGTGGGGACAGGATGGGTCGGTATGGCACGGACCGGGGCCAGGAAGAACGCTTTGACTCTCGGGATCATGATTTTCGAGATGTGGATTACCGTGCCTATTCTGATGACTACGGTGGTGGCAGCGATGTCCAGGAAGAGTATCTTTCACCTGAAAGTGGCGGCGAGGTAAGGCTGAATAATGGAAGATTTGTCATACGACTGTGCTTTTAAGGCATATAGGGAGGATCTTGCCTTATTGTAAACTTCATAATTGAGGCTATTGGAGAGATACGTGTTACTATCTGACAGCAGAGAAAAAATTGATGCATGACTAAAGAAATGGGGAAGGACACAAAAAGCTTGGGCTAGGGCTTTTGGAAGGAATACCGATTAGAATTTATCAATAAGCCCTAAAACAAGGACTGGGAAAGAGTGCTCTTAGACTGCTCTCTTGAGTTATGATTGAATGAGGAGGGTAGGGAGAATTGTAGGTGTCAACATAATTGAGGTGAAATTGAATTAAGAAGCCTTAATGTTTTAGAAGTATGTATAGGTGAAATTATATTGAGAAGAGAAAGTGTAGTGACAGAGGTATCTGTTAATAAGTTGCTGTTTCTGGAAGACTTGTGGAAGGCAGAGGGAGATGTGAGCATGCATTTCAGAGGCAAAGGTGAGCTGCATCTGGGAGGAATGGCCCTTTTTGCAGGATCACTCCTACTTAGGTCTCACCTAGGCAGCGCATCCGCTGTCTTTACAAGACTGCTGATTCTGCTTTGTGGGGTAAGTGCTCGCTCATTGCTTCCATTGGTTCTTTTAAGTCCCTCTCCTGAATGCGTGTTTTTTTCTGGTCACTTAGTTGTATTTGTCCCTCCAATTGTTGCTTGGTTTCCTCCCATGAAATCTGCCCTTGTGACATGTACGTAGGTGTTCGTCAGCGTACAATTTTTTTTGGGGGGGGGGGGGGGGTTTGTCTCCTTTTCTTCAGAATGGCGACATACACTCCAGCCGCTACGGCGCTTATTAAACCCCGTAGCACTTAAGACTTGTTTTAGATTGAAGTGATAGTTTCAGTTGCGAAGAAGTAAATCGTTCCTCAAGATTCAAAACAGAATTTTGGGAAGCTAATGTTTCTTTTCTATATGGTGAGGTATCGTACTCGTTTTGTGGCAGTTGAGTATGTGGGAGTTATTTAAAGACATGGGGACCTGACGTGGTAATATTTTTCGAGAACCCAAAATTTTGCGCAATTTAATTTATGACTTTTTAAACATAAATACTTTCAAAAGTCGACACTTAGGACAATTACTGAGCAGTTCAATGGTATCCTATAGAGGAAAATAAGTATGTGGTTATCTGGGTAAGTATGACACATACAGGTCTAGTCTTAGGGACCCACGGTCAGCAAGGGTCACATAAGTACCAAAACTGAACCACCAGCGACAAAGGGGCTGGTGCAGAGGCCGAATCGGAGTTCGCCCAATGCATGTCATTGGAGACTGGGGGGGGTGCTCAAAGCCACACTAAACTGGTTGCAGGGGCCACGCTTTGGGGGTTAGTTCAAGCACAGTTTGGCCACAAAGCAGCTCTAAACATACACCATCAGCGCACAGGGGTGTCTTCAGGCTTTGCTGCATTGCGTCGTCTTCGTAGGTTGCAGGAATCTCTTTCTAGCTTTGGGGGAGCCACCTGAATACTAAATTTAGGGGGAGTTATAAGGGAGTGGCAGGTATGGCCAATAGGCACCTTACCTAGGGTGACAACATCTCCTATTTTGCCAGCCTCCTGTGGGAGGTAGCATAAACCTAGCCCCGATTGGAAGAGTCCCTCCATCTTCAAGATGGAGGGGACAGAAAAGTGTGCTTAACTTCGCTTCTTTTATCCGAGGGATGGAGTTGGCAAATGTGGGCACAACTCCTAGCCTTTCAAAGTTTCCCCCCAATTTTCCCACCCAAAGCAGTGGTGTAAGCAGGGGGCTGCCATCTGCTGCTAGCAGCTTGGGGTGTTGTTACAAAGGCGGCCAGCCTTTGAAGCTTTCCCTTCAAGCACTGGGCCATCCTGGGGGAGGTGTAATACCTCTTTCCAGGATGTGCATTGTTTCTCATCCCAGAGAGAAGAGGCTCTCTACCCAGGGGTGCAGAAACCTGTCTGTGTGCCTAAAGCCAGTCAGTGCCCACACCAGGGTCAGTAGATTTTCAGGGGGCACCCCTGAAGTGCCCTCTGAGTACATGTAAAAGTAAATTCCACACTGACATCAGTATGAGTTTGCGAGGAGTAGTTTGGTACCAAACACTCCTATGTTCAGTGAAGCCATCATTGTGCTGTGGAACTTGAGTTGTCGAGTTTCCAGCCCATGCACCCTCCAAGGCTTCACTGGCACTTACAATATTAAGGAATAGACCCCAATATTATAGGGGCACATCTGCTCATGCAAATATGTCAACACCGGAGATATAGTGCACCGTGCCTTAGGGCTGGAAGGCCTGCTAGAGAGGTGACTTACCTAATATCTCCGGCGGTGCTAGCTGGCATGGCACACAGGTAGTGTGCCATGTCGATTCTGTCATTTTGTCTGCACCAGGCCATGCATGCTGCAGTGACAGCCTTCAGGCCTAGGTGAGGGTTCATTAGGGGACCCTCTTCAGTCCCAATGTCCTAGGTACCCATGTACCTTTTACTATGGACTTACAGGGGGCCTGAAGGCCAAATTGTGGATTCGTTTTAGGGAAAGAACACTGTTACTGGGAACCTGGACAGCGGGGACCCACTACTCTACAGTCAGTCTCATTAAAAGCCAGGCTGGTTAAGGTTTTTTTTTTTATCCTACATCATTTATTAGTCACTATGTATAATATAACAAATGTCTTAGACTACCACAAATAGAGCACTTTAGGTTTACTTCTGGGGGAATCTCTGGACTCCAGCATCCAAGCACATCAATAAGCTGGAGTTGGCCAGAAGGTCTCAAGAACTTTGTTTTAGACATCTGCACCATCCACTGGCAGGCCACTGATTACAGGAGCACTGCTTTACAGCACAAGTATACCTACAGTCACACATTGTGAGAAAGTGGCTCTGTATATACTGCACCAAAAAAAGGTTGTGTGCAGAGTCCACAGTCCCCAGAGGTATGGCAGAGGCTAAAGTTAGATATAACCTTACTCTCTAAAGTGGTAGCTTGGTCGAGCAGTAAGGCAGTATCAGAGGACAGTGTAAATCATTTGTTGTACACACTCAGTCAGCAAATGGTCTCACACACTCAAGAACTGAACTCTAGGCCAATTGTTTTGTATATAAAATATATTGTTGTTTTATTTTAGAACCACAAGTAGGTATGCAAGTACTTTCTCATAATGAGATGTTGCAATTGAATCCTTTCAAATAACAATAGACTTTAGAATGCTATAGATACAGTTGTTGCAATATGGAACACAAGTTAAACACAATTATAACATTGAGATCATTGGGAATTTTAAGTAAAAGGCAATATCAATTACTTTGAATAGGTTTTTCTTACTCAGGGCTGGATCCTGGATTCAGCCCTGGTGCATCTCTTGTAAACAGTTGAAAGAAATTGTTTTTGTTACGGCAATTTTTAGAGAAAGAAAAAGTATAGAGAAAAAAGATGATAGTAAGTAGGCCCATGTATGTGCGAAGAAACTTTGGTCAAAACCAAGCAATGTTATCCTATGGAAGGAAATCAAGTTATCGGAAAATCACAGTTGTAATTACTTATGAAGGTCGGTGCTGGGCACAAAGATCCAGCACCAGGATCTCCCCTGATAGCAGGTGAGTAATTTTATTTTCGTTGATAGGACGACTTTTCAGTAATATTTAAAAGTTGCAAAACTCAACACTTAGATGAAATTCTGAGTGAAACCCAGCCAATGTTACCCTATGGAGAAAATCGAATTATCGGTCTTTGGGTAAGTACTCGGCTGGCAGAGTTAAGGTTCTGGGGGTAGACTCCGGGGTCTCCCAGGATCAGGTAGGTACAGTCGTTACACCCTCAGCAGCACAGGGGTAGCCAGGTGCAGAGTGAGTAGGCACAATGTTATCCTATGGAGGATAGGGGGCATTTGGTTGGTGGCTGCTAGCAGGCAGACCACGTGGCTGTGTGAGCTGAGCTCCTGGTCACTTAAACAGGGCAAGTGGGGAAGTAGGATAGGACAGATGCTGCACTTTCAGTGGGACTCGGGCGACTGGGTGCTGGGTGTAGGATGCTTTTGGGCTTTCGGGCGCCCAATGTATTTTAAATGAAAGTTGAAAGTTGAGCAAAGGCTGCAAGCTCTGGGACGGAGATTCTTCAGGTGCGACCACCACTTCGAGAGGTAAGTTGGGATGTTGCAGGATAGGTAGACACCCAGGAGTTGGGCACAAGGGGCCGTGGGGCGCCGGGTGCAGGGGTGTCTTTTGGTGTCAGGAAATCTTAGCCTCAGCTGGTCGCGGTGCCCTGGGTACCGTTTACCAGGGGCTGACATGTGGCCAGAGATGCCATTTGGGTTTAGGCTTCAATGCAGTTTTAGGGCCCTGGGTACTTGATTGTCAGGAACCCAGGGCACACTCAGTCAAAGTACATCAGCAATTCAGCAAAAAGTGAGGGCTTACCATGTAAGAAAGAGGGCACTTTCTCACACACAGGCTACACACGGGATACATTACTTACCCTGTAAGCATCTGTTTACAGCATGTAGTGCTGTAGATGACCATGTGCCCACCTACCTCTCCGGGAGCCAGTGGTTGCTGCTCATACCCTGACATTTTTTTATGTACACTACATGCATAGTCATCATACTGTCTTACTTACCACTCCATACGCATTTTCACTTGATGTTCGGAAAACAATCTAATAATGGAGTTGGTTACCTTCTACTAAGAGAGGGATCACATTATACCCTGTGATTCGAACGACTTAACAAAAAAGTCAAGTTGCAATTGTCTGAGCCCAACTCTAAATTGCAGGAGTATGCGCAGCATGTTAATCTCCCCTGTGTCAGTGGTGCACTGGTAAAACTTTGCCTTGTGGCGTGGTATAAGAATCCATAATCTGAATGTATGAAAGTTAACATTCTGTAAATGTATAGTTTTCATGTGGTTGTCTTTTGATGTCAGAGTAAACATCAAGGGAGACTGAGGAGGGTTTCCAGCAAGATTGTGCAATAATTCTAAGATATGTAATGTTGTGTTACATTGCTGCATTTCAGGGGTTGCGTAATTCAGAGTCCGTGATCTTTCAGCAACTCCAACAGTAGTAGAAAGTAGTTATGGGATATGCTTTACATAGGACTGTCTTGTGTTGTCAAGGAGTACTACGATGGCTCGCCAGACCCTGAGCTTCGACACCGCCATGGGAGCCCTACCGATGACATGGGATATTCAGGTGATGGTGATGGTGACTTCAGAGAGGACTATCGGGAAACTGAGATGAAGGCAAGCAACATCATAATGCTCCGGATGCTACCACCGAATGCCACGGAGGATGATGTAAGCCTGTCTCTTTTTTCTTGTTTGTTTTTTTGTGTGCAAATCACTGCATGCAGTGGGCAGTTGTTCAGCAGAAAGGCTGTTGATTGAGTTGTCACATGGTCTTTTTCTGGCTTTTCAATGTGGCCTAAGCCTTGAGTTACTACAACAGTAATCTGGAAGGGACCCATCAAAGAGTATCTGGCCTGAGAAAGCATTGAGACTGATGTCCCATATCTTTTGTAGAGGTTGTTCCTCTAATCATCTATCACTTGGTTCTTGGCAATGAGATTAAGTGCTGGAGGCTAGAAGGTGAATGCTGAGAGTGGCATTTGGATTTTACTTTTTCATAAAGCAACAATGTGAACCTTTTATTTTGGGTCTAGATCCGCTTGCAGCTTGAGGAAGATGAAAGCCCCTATCGTGAGGTGCGGCTAATGCGAAACAAAGCTACAGGTGAGCTGTGGTTATAGTTTCTGTTTTCCGTATTTCCCTTCCCCCAATCAGACACTTCATTCTCCCTTCTGTCTTACATTTTGTGGTTAAACTGTATTTATGTAGTCACATGAGACTTCGTGAGAATAGGGAGCAGCATCGGAGGCTGCTGGATTACATAGCCACAGTAGGGTTTCCCATATTTTATACTTTTGATTAGTTTCATGGGTGGGGACAGAAGGTGGGGAAAATGGATTAACAGCACAGCTAGTCCCACTTCCCAAAGGTGGACGCCTCATTTACCAATATCCAGACTAAAGGTTGCATGCCTGGCTCATCCATCACTTCAAATGTAAGGCACGCTTAGACCACAAAAAAGTGATTGGTGCAGAGAGCCATGGCTTTTCTTTCCCAAGTGTACAGTTATAGCAGTGTCTGAAGTGTAGCGGTTATAACGTTGGGGACTGTTTGGGTGGCAGAGTTAGATGTTTATCAGCAGTTTTAGGTAAGTTAAGAAGTATGGAGTTTCAGGTAAGTTCCTAGTATGATGCTATACGTGTGGCCCAAAGCAATCCCTCCCTTACCCCAGCTCAAGATCAGGCTTTTATTTTCTTTTGAAGCAGGGTGTATTTTCTCTACATTTCTGTCCTGCGCCTGTACCAGACTACTGCTTGGGTTGTAGATATCCTGTGGGGTAGGGTAATGTGCTATAGGACAGACCTGCAGGGTGAGCAAGAGCAATAGGACCAATCTTGTGGTGTCAGTTTCCTCTCTGACCTTATGGTTCTCTTTCCATGCATCTCCTCTGCTTTCAAGATCGTCAGGTGCTTCACCACCATCCCACAAATTAAAACCCACAGCCACTACTCTATATTATCCCACAATTTCTCGACTGCATTACAATATAGTATATATCTGCACACAACTGACATTAATGCAGGAGGAGCACAAGCTGCCATCGCTGTACCGCCCACCCATTAGTAAGTTAATTGTTTTCTACCTACAGCCACAGCTCTGGAAGGCATTTTGTTGCATTAGGAAGTATAATAACTCTTGGTGTAACCAACTTGACTTCCTCACACAGTAGGCCACCCTTAGTTTTCTGCACAGCTGGCAAGATCCGGATGAAATCTAAATGAAAGGTGCCCAAGACTTTGAACATCTGCATGTCACTGGTGTGTGTGGGGGTTTTTGTGTTTGCAGTTCTAGGCTTGTGTTGGCTACACTGAACATCATTGCGAGCAGTGTGGCTTTTGCTAGGATCCTTGAGGGTGGTCGGGGTGAGGGTTGGATGGGGGTCAGCTTCCTGTGGGTTGATCTGTTAGTGCGACCATGAAGTAGTAGTTACTACACCCTATATTGTGAGAGTAGAAGGTTAATCTAGTGCCAACATGTTTGATGTACAGTAAATTATGAAACTCAAAATACAGATTGCCCATCAGGTTCCTAATAGAAGCCATCCTGTACTATGAATCATGCAGATCAGTACCTGGTTTGACTTGCCTACTGATAAGAACATCCTGTATGAAGATTCTTCCTTTTCCTCACACCCCAGGCTGTTATCCCTCTGCAGTCTCCTAGACGTTTACATGAGTCCTATCACAGCCCACAGACCTTTCTCTTAGAAATATGGGATAATGCATATCTGGCTGGCTGGATTGTTCATGATCTATGTCAACTTCTCCACCTAATGCCTTTGTTCTACTGTACTGAAACCATGCTAATAGCACTTGATAATATCTTGGGTTCTGTGGATTACGTCAAATGTTATTGGTGCACAATGTATGTTCCTCTGAAGAAAGAAAGGCTGCGATCTAACTGCTGGAAATCCACCTTGTAAGCTGCAGGTCGGACCAAGTGTTTGTAGCTGGTACTCTGCGCACTCTTGTGATGCATCAGTACTTTATTACTACGTACAGATCCATGTGATGACCCGATCAGTGTGGTGTCAGACACGGTCCATTTAGAATACAATTAGTGTTCCTAGACCTATGGTGTCACAGAGGGCTCTCACAGCTTTATATCTACTCTACAGTGTGGCACTACTTTCATGGTCTTAGTTTTAGTCCTCTGGTATTGCATGAGACCTTCTAAGTTACTCGTTTGTTGCCTTGCAGTCTGTGCCGTCTTGAGTTTACTGCAAGTAATTAGTAGCAGGTCTATTTTGTTTACATAATTTAGGCTAAAACAACTTGGAAGTAATCTTTCATATACGTGTTGATCAGTGAAGGCTCGTATCATCCGCTTTCTCTTAAACTCCCTGGGGCAGTGCTAACATTGACTGCACAGTACAGTTGTGGCACTGGCCATCTAGGAAGGCTAAAGGGATGGCCTTGTATTTCTTCTGAACGAGCAGCATGTTTCAATGAGTCTGTCTCTGATCAATGCAGCACACATTCTCCAGAAAAAGCTTGTTTAAAAAGATGACAACAGATTTGAAATGTTAACATTAGGTTGCTTTTTGGTTTTAATACTTTGGGTAGTAAAATTGATAGAAGAATAAGAATTGTGCCTACATTCTCTCTTAACCTGGATTAGTACACCCTCTGTAAAATAGTTGAAAAACATAGGTATGAGTGGTGCGGGTACATTATTAACCATAAAGCCATCGCTATCAGGAGCGGCCTTCTTCTGGAATCTGTTTCTGTTTGAAACAAAAAGGTAAGTGATGTTCAATCCCTTAAACAACAGGCAGTCTACTTCATCAAACAGACACAGCAAACCTTTCCATTTTCTTCAGTTTTGCTGATTATCACACATGAGCTCCTGAATGCACTTCTCCCACTTTCTCTCCAATAGATTGTCTAGTTATGAGCAGACACTATTAAAAAAGAAAAGGTGACCCTCCCATCCTAAAATTAATAGCAGTACATTTAAGTGTGGAGTCAGTGCATTTCGCTATAAGAGTGTGTGGCCTATTGCCTTTGCTCACCCCTCATGCCTAGCCTTCCTTCCTTTACAGAATACCACCCGTAGTCCTCTGGTACAGTGACAGGGCCCATGATGTGACAAAACTGTTAACTAACACACTGCGTCTGTATCTGAATGCTATCTCCAGGTCAAAGCCGGGGTTTCGCCTTCGTCGAGTTTAATCACTTGCAGGACGCTACACGATGGATGGAAGCCAATCAGGTTGCTTTGCTGCACTTGAAACCCACAAGTATTACACTGTTAAATGACCGATCAAAACGCCTGGTTCACATGGACGCAGCTCTCTTTAGAAACGGCGAAACCTCCCATTTTCCCAATACCTTCTCTCCTCCTCCTACCCACCTGCTTCCCATCTTGCCCCTATTTCTTCTCTTCTCAAACTTGAGCTATTTGCTTGGGATATGAGCTATAATTCAAAGCCACATACTAAGAATGGTTTTTATTTTGGCCCTTGCATGCCTTTCACACCCTGTGCCCTTGTGTTGCGTGTTAACTTGGTGTTACACTCAAATCACTAAACCACAACTTGTGGTTGTGTGTTCTGTTGACGTCTACCCCAACCCCTGTATTGTCCAGTGTATTAGTGTCCTATGCAAGATGAGGACTTTTATGGTAGAATGTAGTTTTGCTGTGAAGTTGCAGACTCCGCTTAAGTGTGCACTCTGGGAATAGTTTAGCGAATTTGAGCTGACAGAGTTGACTAACTTTTAGCAGTGTCCTCTCAGTCTGTAGAATAAATTCCTGTGTTGTATGTTGAATTATAGATTGATAAGCCTATGCGCCCATGGTGTTGGCAAAATGTCTCTGTAAAACTTGAAACCCCATTTATGTTCTGCCCAAGTCATTGGGCTAATAAAATATATTTGTTGTCTGTTAAAACAAATGGGTGCAAGTAGAAGAAATACTAATGTGGGACATAGTGGCAGATGTGGAAATACTCATACCAAGGAAGAGGATAGTCTCTGCACCTCCTCAGATGCCCACTGTCTTCTAACTCGCCTCCACACCACCCGCACACCAAAATGGAGCTTGCTAACAGTATTGCCTTTTTTAAACTTGAGACCTTACTCACAGTGATGCCTTGTTTTCCTTACTGCTTCCTTGTAGTGAGGTACTACATGGTTTATGTGCTTGAGCTTCCTTCCATAACTTTCAGTCCAATGGGCGATCATCCTCACATTAATGTACTTCAAATGTTCGATCCTTATGACCTCAGCACTCTTCAGTAGTGCTTATGTGTCCCAATCTGAGACCTATCAATCCTGTCTGTGCTTCCTCATGTTAATACCCTTCTAAGTTGCCCAGTCCTCCTCAGTGGTACGTCACATTCTAGGTATGAGCTTCTTCACATTGAAGCATTCCCAGTTGTATGTGGTCTTACATCGATGCAGTTGCCATTTATTTCTGAGCCAGTTCATTCGGTTTGTGTAAGCTTCCTCATATTATTTCACTTCCAGTAAATTATCTTCCTTATGTAAGCACCTCTAATTCCTGTGCCTTGGAGTTTCCTAGTATGTCAGAGTGCATAGTCTTACTATCTCCCATTCCAATGTTGTTGTACTTCCACCTTTCTTTTCACTGCCCCTCCTTGACCTCTTCCCCTCTTTCTGAAGGCAGAGCGTCCTGTGGACCTATTAGAGCACCTTTTGTGAACCAGGCATTTTAGACCTCAAGATGTTTTTACAGGTCAACCATTTTTTTTTGTTGATTATTGTAATTATTTTGAAACCAAAGAATATGGGGGCAGAAGAAATAATACATTGTGTGGCCCTATGACAATTTTATGGCACTTGTGCAGTATATGGCAAGTTAGTCTGCACAGTGTCCTCTGTTGAACTGGTGACCTGGCAGTTTGTCCGGTGACAGTGCAGGTCAAAGGTTAAGCAATCCAAAGGTGTCTGGGCCAGGCACACAGGGCCAAATTGAAGGCGGTTGGTGGGAAACAGTTGAGGGGAATAGCATTTAATTGCACCTGTATTTTGGTGTCTGCCTTTGTTTTTGGGCAATTGTTTAGGATGGAGAGTTCAGCATCTGAAGGAATAGCATGGGTTGGCATCTTGAGCTATGCATTTGCTAATACCTGGTATAATTGTGTTTGATGTTGTTAAGGTGGAATAACCCATGGGATGACAGATCAGCACATAGGTCTAAAAAAAAAATCTCCTTTCTTGTTGTCAATTTGTGAGGACTTGATAGAGACGCTGGTTCTGCAGGACTTGTTTGTGTTGCCATAGATATATATCGGTCTTTCTTTACGATTTAAAAGTAGATTATTAGGGCTTTTTCTTGAAATACTCTGCCAGAAGTGGATGTCTTTATGTATCTTGGGCTGGTTTCATATGTTCATGTTGGTGCTCTAGGCTAGTGCACTGTGGGATTTTCATAGAGCTCTTGCATTGTCAAAAGAATGATTACTTTTGTGTTCCACTTGCTATTCTTATGCAGTTCATGGATGGTAGTATTTTGACTGGCTTTATGGTGCAGCTTCATAGATCCTTTTTGGTGCTACCCTTTAGAAGTCCTCTCCTGTCAGCAGTTCCAACCTGTGTCTGTATTTATTTATTTTGCTGGGTAGTCCACTCCATATGTCTGTTACGAGGATCGCTTTGGTGTACTACCATAGTTTATTATCTTATTCAGTTAACTTCGAAAATAGATGCTTTTCATGTGCCCCTTGTATGGCCCCATTTAGATCTTCATTTTCATATCTATGAAGTAGCATAGATGCCTTTAATAGGGAAAGTTAGAAAGGCCTCATCTGCCTTGGCTGGTCTTGCAGATGTTGCTCTCATGGGCAGTTACATTAAGGTTCTTTTGGTGCCTCTCTATAGATACCTTTTGCTTCATGTAATGAAGCAGCTGACTTGATCTTTGAACCTCTGGGGTTTCATTAAACCGGCTAACATTGAGATGAATGTGGGCCATTCATTTTGGTTGAATTTGTATTGGGCCTCGTCCTTTTATTGAGGATGTGTTTCTACTTCTCATCTGAGGCCTTTTCCTTTGGTTTGGGGGCAAGAGCATTGTCCTTGGATTTGGGGGTTGAGGCCTCCTTCTTGGATAATGTTTTGGGACCAAGGCCTTGTTTTTTTGGTTGATCTGGTTGAGAGGCCTCCTTGGTGAATGGTCTGGGGCTGCAGCCTCGTTCTGTGGATGATCTGGGGCCGCTTATCATTCTTTGGCGAATGATTTACAGCTGATGCCTAGTTCTTTGATTAAGGGGTCACTGGTGTGATTTCCTTTGAGCTCCCTCTGGGTTCATTTTATTTGTGTGGTATGGTGCGAAGTAGTGGTTTGGTTAAGAAAATGGTAGACCGGTCCTTTGGTTGAGATTGTGTTGGTTGAGGCCTTTTACTTAAATCTAGTATGATGGGCTTGTGTCCTTTGGTTGGCTGCAATAGGCCTCATCCTTATATTAACTGAGAGCAAAGTTCATAATCTTTGGTTTAGTCAGTCCTAATCTTGCCATTGTTTTGAGCCATGCTGCAGCCTTTTAGTTTACCATTTTTTGCATAGATTTGCAGTGACTAAGAGCTGCAGGGTATTGGTAAATATGGAGTTTCAGCAGGGGCTGCTCATCATTTTGTGGAGGACTTTTTTTGTCTGGCTCCTATTTTTTTTTTTCTCATTCTATCCTCTTTGCTTTGAACCGTGGTCACAGACGGTGGTTTTTCCACTGCATTCAGAACTCTTCTTTCTCCATGCCTTCCTGTGGTTGCATTGGGCACCACCCTTCCTGCTTCTGTTGTTTTTTTTTCTCTGTTGGTAGCCAGGCCATGTTTTTCAGTGGTAGGCGATTGAAAAGGCCAGGTTGGTGGTGGCCTTTGCTCTGGAGAGAGCCCGCAGTGCTTATGTTTGTTCCCCTCCGTTCAGCTGAAGGGTTGTATCTCTAGTGTGGAAGTGGTCTGTCTCCAGTATTTTGATTCTCATTTGTTTATATTTCTTCCGGCAGCGCTGCCTGACCGTCCTGGGCCAGCGAGTTTCTATGCACTTCAGTGATCCCAAGCCGAAAGTTAATGAGGACTGGCTCTGCGCGAAGGTAAGCAAAGACACAACTGTAAGCTGAAGGCCACAAAAACTACTTTTCCTGGCTGCATGAATGCTGGAAATGAATTGGTCCTAGAAATTAGACATAACCTTTCTGTGAGTGGTGCGTTGTGGATGATGTACTGGTCAGCTGTTGTTACTTTTATAAAGAGCTTCAGTGGTGATGGCAGTCTTTTGGATTTTTAGTAGACAGCAGCTTAGTCTGTTGCTTGCTTCTGTAGTAGGGGATCTCTGTGTATAGTCATAATCTAGTGAATAGTCCCGCCCATGTGCGTGGACCCCGGAGCAATCAAAAATAATTTCTTAAAGTGTCGAAAAAATGTAGAACTGCACAGACACTTAAGAGAGAATTTAAAGACAGATATTGCAGCCTATAAACAGGCTACACTGTCCAGTACTTCAACTAGAAATTCCACCAAAAATCCACCAACAGCAAAGCCTGTCCAGATTTCCTTTGCCTTAACAGCAAAAACCCTCTGGAATGATAGAGAGAAAGACATGGACAGACAAGCCCCATAGGCTGCCATTATGTTGCTCAAAAGAGGATACTGTGCCTTTAAGAGAACTTTCCAGAACTTCACAGTATCCCAGAATGCACTGCAGGTCCCTTTTACTTTCAGTTCTTTTTTCCGGCTCCTGCATACAGGACCCTGGAGCATTGAGCTCTCCCTTTTTAAGGGTTTTTGGTGACTTTTCACTAGTTTTCTCATAGTTAAGTACTTTGTTGTACTTCAGTGTCTTTCTCCTTGGATTTTGCACTCTGTTTTTTGTCGAATATGCCTGCATTATTCGATAAATGCATGGAGTGCTCCAGGAAGAAGGCCAAATCGGATCCCCATGAGGTGTGTATCCTCTGCCTTCCTTCTTCACATGCCCCAGAGGAGTGTGTGATCTGTCAAGGCTTCTCTGGCAGGACCCTGAAGGACAGGAAGAAGATCAGACTTCAGGGCCTCGAGGAAAGAAGATTGAAGGCACAAGGTGGGTCTGGAGGGGCTTCTTCTGCCCATGCTGAGGCCTCTGGGGGGCTCCCCAGGGGCAAGAAGGCCAGCAAACGTCACCATTCTCCGCCTGGGTCTATTGCGCCCACTAGGGCGTCGAGAGGAATGACTACGGTCTGTTCCCCATCGTCCGAGTCGAAACAACGTCGACTCTCGGCGTTAAGGGATGTTACAAGACCATCAAAGTCCCCGGTGACTGTTTCATCGTCGTCGATGTCGGCGTCGAGCGATCGACGTCGACAGGCCCGGCGTCGGCGCTCGCCGTCGAGGCGACACCACCGTTCACCGTCGGCGAAGAGGAGACGTTCGTCGTCAAGGAGGTCCTCGTCGTCAAGGTCGCCGTCGAGGCGCAGAAGATCGCCGTCGAGGCGCAGAAGATCGCCGTCGAGGCGCAGAAGATCGCCGTCGAGGCGAAAGGAGGTCGCCGTCGAGGCGAAAGGAGGTCGCCGTCGAGGCGAAGGCGTTCGTCGCCGAAGAAGAGACGCTCGACGTCAAGGGGCCGGCGCTCGCCGTCTGGTCGCCGTTGTTAGACGTCGAAGAGAGGTGAAAGGAGGCCTGACGCCGTGGGAGGTTCGCCAACGTCCCAGCATGGTAGAGTAGGAGGTTCGCCGGGCGCGGTGTATTCCGAGGTGTATACTCCGTCGGGGAAGGTGACTCCCCCTCCTCCATTGCCAAGGGGTCCCCCTCCGAGGAATCCTACTCCTCCTCCGTTGCCTCCACCGCAACCTGGGCCAGGGTTGCCAGTGAAGCCGCCTCCGGTTCCACCAAGGTAGACTTGGTTGCCTATTCTTCCGACGCCTCCCAAGGGTACGTCGACACTGAAGGCCCCGTCCAAGCACAAGTCACCCGCTCCGGTGGATCCGGTTGATCGTCCTAGGCCGAGGAGGTCACGTTCACACTCCGGACGGAGAGGAAGATCAAGGAGTTGTCATAGATCCTCCACCAGATCAAGGCGTTGCCATAGGAGGCGGGGGTCTAGGACCCGCACAGACTCTTCTAGGACCCATTCCTACTCGCCGACCTTATCGGACTCCCCTGAGACCAGGGTTTCTCCAGTGGATGGCATTGCCAATTTCCAGGAGGTTCTCCTGAGGGGGGCTGCGAAGTTGGGTATCACTGTGACGGCTCCTACACCTTCGACGTCAGTGATATTTGAGACGCTTCAAAGAAGCATTTGTCTCGCCCTCTTCTACCACTAGTACCTGGATTGAAGGAACCTGCAGAGGAGCTGTTCCTCACACCAGCGGTGGTGAAGGCCGCTCCCTCCCGACTTCTAAAGAAGTACAGGGCCCCGGATTCGGACCCTGCCTTTCTGAGAGTAGATCCGGTACCGGATTCGGTGATAGTGACGGTGGCCAGAAAATTACACTCTACCTCCCCGTCATCGACCGTGCCGCCAGATAAAGAAAGTCGATGGATCGACTCTGCTGGAAGGAAGACGTGTGGGACCGCTTCCACAGCCATGAAGGCGTCCAGCGATACAGCTCTGCTGGGACGTTATGACCGGGCGCTGTGGGACTCCCTGCAACAGTTCGTGGAACTGCTACCAAGAGACAAGAGGGAGGACTTACAAGAGATTCTCAAGGAAGGGATGCTGGTGTCCAATCAGGTCATCAGCGCAGCTGCGGATGCCTCCCTGTTGGCTGCCCATGGTTACTGCCATGGAATCAATCAGCGGCGACATGCCTGGCCCGGCTCACGTCACTCAAGCCGGAGGCCCAGCAGCGGGTGGCCAACCTGCCCTTTTCCGGGGATACCTTGTTCGGAAAACACGCAGATGATGAGATGGCCCGCATGAAGGCGGAGGTGGAGACCCTTACGGCTGTGGGCTTGGAGAAGCCCAAAGAGAAGAATTCCTACTGTCCTTTCCAACGACGGTACGGTGCACAAGGAAGAGGACGGGGGCAGTCTTCGGGACAGCAGCAGCAACAACAGCAGCAGTTCCGGAGACCCTTCCAGAAACGGCAGAATGGTAGAGGGCGACAGCAGTCCTCTACCACGAACAAGGGCCCGGCCGGGTCTCGACCCTGAGCGGTTACTTCCCCTTCATCCGTTACCCGCTCCGGTGGGGGGGAAGCTTTCAATTTTTTCTGGCAGAGTGGAGAAAAATTACTCAGGACAAGTGGGTGCTGAATATTGTTTGCAATGGATACAGTCTTCGGTTCATCAGCCCTCCTCCAGCGATCCCTCCGGTCAGCTCGCAGTATCAACTGCGCGAGCTCCATGCGGAGGCCGATATCCTGTTATGGAAAAGGGCGATAGAAGGACGTACCTCTGTCTCAAAGAGGAAGAGGTCTGTACTCCCGGTTCTTCCTGGTTCGCAAGAAGGACAAGAACGAGTTCAGGCCCATTCTGGACTTACGGCAGGCAAACAAGTGGATTCGCAGAGAAAAGTTTTGCTTGCTGTCGTTGCATTAGATTTATCCTCAGTTGCAACAGGGAGACTGGCTTTGTGCAATAGACCTACAGGATGCGTACTTCCATGTGCCCATCACGTGCAAACACAGGAAGTTTCTGCGATTTCAAGTCTGCACCAATCATTATCAGTACACAGTGCTGCCATTCGGGCTGAAATCTGCGCCCAGAACATTCTCGAAGTGTATGGCAGTGGTAGAGGCACACCTAAGAAAGAACAAGGTGTTTGTCTACTCGTACCTGGACGATTGGTTGATCAAGGCCTCCTCCTCGGAAGCTCAAGCACACTTCCAGAAGACGTGCGTTCTCTTGAACAAGTTGGGGTTGCACATCAACATGTCCAAGTCTGTCCCGATCCCGTCCAGTGCATTCAGTACTTGGGCGCCACCATCAATACGCTGTCAGCAAGCGTGTCTCCTTCGGAGGAGCGACGGCTATCGATCCTTCGGAAGGCTCAGGCTCTTATGACCGCTCCAT
Source organism: Lissotriton vulgaris (assembly GCF_964263255.1). Classification (NCBI taxonomy): domain Eukaryota; kingdom Metazoa; phylum Chordata; class Amphibia; order Caudata; family Salamandridae; genus Lissotriton; species Lissotriton vulgaris. Next base: position 27,309,495 of record NC_141698.1, read on the forward strand.
CTACAACAGTGAGGACGGTGTCTTCTCTACTGGGGTCGATGGCCTCTTGTATCTTCCTCACGCACGGCTACACATGAGACCTCTGCAGGAGTGCTTGGAGGACCAATGGGACCAGAGGAAAGGATCTTGGGACGACAAGATACGACTGTCTCTGCATGCTCTTCAGTCTCTGTGAAGTGGTGGTGTTCAGCGTAGAATCTCCTCAGAGGGGTTCCCTTCCACAAGGACATTCCCATTCAGACTATCGTGACGGATGCCTCTCTCCACGGCTGGGGAGCGCTTTCGGGAGAGTTACAGATTCAAGGAACGTGGTCTCCGATGTAGTCCACGTATCACATCAATTTCATGGAACTTAGAGCTGTTCACTTGGCACTGAAGGCCTTTCATCCATCCTTCCAGACCAACTCTCTGCTTGTACAGACGGACAATACGACCACGATGTATTACCTCAACAAGCAGGGGGGCTCGAGATTGCGCACCCTGTCTCGGGAAGCGCAGACGATCTGGCACTGGCTTCTGGCCAGAGGATTGACGATAACGGCTACCCATCTACCAGGTGTGCAGAATGTTCAGGCAGACGCACTGAGCAGACTGATTCAGGAAAACCATGAATGGGTCATAAACGACGAAGTACTAGGAGAAGTCTTCGAAAGGCGGGGGACTCCAGACGTAGATCTGTTTGCCAACGCCGAAAACAGCAAATGCCGAGACTTTGCCTCCAGGTACTACCAGCAAGGGACGCTGGGGAATGCGCTATGGATCAACTGGTCGAACAGCTTTGTGTACGCTTTTCCACCCATTCCCTGATTCCAGCGGTGCTCATCAAGCTGTCCCAGTCCAGGGCACGGATGATCCTGATTGCCCCGGAATGGCTCAGACAGTGGTGATTCACGGACCTGCTTCACCGGTCTCTCCTTCCGCACATACGGCTGCCGTGCAGGCCGGACCTTCTCTCGAAGTTCGGGGGGCAGATGTTGCACCCCAACCTCTCGTCTTTGAGTTTGGCGGCATGGCTCCTGAGAGAGTGCAATATGGCCACTTGAATCTGCCCGAAGATTGCATGGACATACTGAAGGAGTCTAAGCGACCTTCCACTCGGACATCCTATGCTTACAAGTGGAAGAGGTTCTACATTTGGCGCGGTCTGGCCTTAATGTTCATTCCATTAAGGTTCATCTCGCTGCATTGACTGCCTACAGGAAAAGCCCTTCACAGACTTCCTTCTTCCAGATCCCTGTGATCAAAGACTTTTTGGAAGGCTTGAAGAAAGTGTTCCCTCCTGTCAGGCTTCCTTCGCCTTCATGGGAATTGAATGTGGTGCTGTCCAGATTGATGAAGGAGCCTTTTGAACCTATTCATAAGGCTTCGTTGCAGCACCTGTCCTGGAAGGCGGCATTCCTCGTGGCCATTACACCGGCCCGCAGGGTGAGTGAAATTCAGGCGTTGTGTTGCCAGGAACCTTATACTGTATTTCATGCTGCTAAGGTTGTTATGCGTACTCACCCTAAATTTCTTCCCAAGGTTATTTCTGATTTTCATGTCAACCAGACTATAACTTTGCCTACCTTTTTTCAGAATCCTTCCTCTCCAGCGGAAAGGTCCTTACATTCCCTGGATGTTAGGATGGTGTTGAAATTTTATCTGGATAAGACCAAAGATATTCGTAGGTCAGACCAATTGTTCATCAATTATGGATCAGTTTGGACGGGTCTTGCGACCTCTAAGCAGTCCATCTCTAGGTGGATTGTGTCCTGCATACAACTGTGTTACCAGAAGGCTAATATGACCTTAGGAGGTAAACCTAAGGCTCATTCCAACAGGGGCAAAGCTGCCCAGACAGCTTTGCTCCGTAATGTTCCTATTGCAGAAATTTGCAAGGCCGCCACTTGGAAGTCGGTTCATACCTTTGCTAAGCATTACTGTCTGGACACTGATGCCAGGGGAGATGCTCAGGTTGGACAGGCTTCGCTGCAGAATTTAGTATAGATACAATATCAAAGAGAACATTTATAGCGAGCACATCAAGACTTAAGTGAGTCGTTCAAGTGATGTAGAGCAAAAAGTTCAAAAGGCTGTTAGGTTCTTGGTGTATAACACCGGTTTTAATGTTCCTCTGTACTGGCCAACACGTGTTTCATCGCAGGGAACAGACTGCGAATCTTCAGGGCCTCATAGATTGTTAACGCGGTAATGGTTATTTGGCCACCCGGTTGGGATTAGAAATCTAGATGAATAGGTAGTGTACACGAAAACTCGCGTAGTAGGCAGTCTCTCATTGGTATTCAATGAAGGCCTCAAACCGGGAGGAGAAGAATTGGCGCGGTTGCGCCCGAAGTCCAAAACAGGCGGATACACCTGAGTATCAGCATTCCCCCTCCTGTAGTTCCCGGTGCCGTCTTTCGAAAAACGGCACCGGGAACTACAGGAGGGGGAATGCTGATACTCAGGTGTATCCGCCTGTTTTGGACTTCGGGCGCAACCGCGCCAATTCTTCTCCTCCCGGTTTGAGGCCTTCATTGAATACCAATGAGAGACTGCCTACTACGCGAGTTTTCGTGTACACTACCTATTCATCTATATTTCTAATCCCAACCGGGTGGCCAAATAACCATTACCGCGTTAACAATCTATGAGGCCCTGAAGATTCGCAGTCTGTTCCCTGCGATGAAACACGTGTTGGCCAGTACAGAGGAACATTAAAACCGGTGTTATACACCAAGAACCTAACAGCCTTTTGAACTTTTTGCTCTACATCACTTGAACGACTCACTTAAGTCTTGATGTGCTCGCTATAAATTTTCTCTTTGATATTGTATCTATACTAAACAATTACTGTTTGTCTACAGTGCAAGGGCTCTGTTGTTTCTATACAATTTGTGTGGATCTCTATGGTCCCACGTTGAGCGGTTACGAGGGATTACCGCCCGCCCCTTTTTGCCTGGACTTATGTACTCCTGAATAGCATATAACTTGCGGTAACTTTGGTGTGCGCCTGATCAACTCTGGAACAACCCAAAAACCCTCCCAGTTGTTTTTGTTCGCTGCGGAATTTGTTCGCACAATAGTGGTGTTGATTCTTTCTCCACCGCCGCTTTGGTGCGGGGATGGGCTTGCCATTCTATTCACTAGATTATGACTATACACAGAGATCCCCTACTACAGAAGGAGTAGTTTCTGTCCTGTAACTCCAGTTCTGTAGTAGGGGTATCTCTGTTATAGTCATAAGCGCCCGCCCTCCTCCCCGGTGGAGAGATATTCATGTAAGGAATGCTACAGGTCTGGCGTGTTACGCCTTCAAAAAGAACTGAAAGTAAAAGGGACCTGCAGTGCATTCTGGGATACTGAGAGTGTTCTGGAAAGTTCTCTTAAAGGCACAGTAGCCTGTTTTGAGCCGCATAATGGCAGCCTATGGGGCTTGTCTGTCCATGTCTTCCTCTCTATCATTCCAGAGGGTTTTTGCTGCTAAGGCAAGGGAAATCTGGACAGGCTTTGCTGTTTGTGGATTTTGGTGGAATTTCTAGTTGAAGTACTGGACAGTGTAGCCTGGTTATAGGCTGCATTATCTGTCTTTAAATTCTCTCTTACGTGTCTGTGCAGTTCTGCATTTTTTCGACACTTTAAGAGATTATTTTTGTTTGCTCCGGGGTCCACGCACATGTGCGGGACTATTCACTAGATTATGACTATAACAGAGATACCCCTACTACAGAACTGGAGTTACAGGACAGAAACTACTCCTTTCTACGCAGGACTCCATGCATTTTATCATGTTTTGTAGTTTGTACATGGCCCCCAGGAAGAAATATCTGGCACCTCTACTAAGAGAGGCAGGCTTATCCAGGTTAGGCCTGCCTTAGTCTATTTACAGTCCTTGTGTAGCAATCGGGATATTTTCTGTGTAGCCAGTTTTTTAGTGGCGGCTTATAGAATTAAATCTAAAAGGGGCCTTTGAGGGATTTTGTACAGTTTTAGCGTGTAATAACAGCATAATGCTTGTATAGTGTTCATGTTTACATCTGTCTAAAGCATGCACCCATAATGATTTTTATGACTGTGTATATGTATGTAATAAGTGATTTTTAATTGTATATAAATGTTTTATTCCTTTTATGATTTTAACAAATCGAGTAAAGTGTATTTGACTGACTGATCAGAGTCTTGATATGTCACATACAGAGCCAGCTTCCTAAGGAGTGATGTATTTAAAGAAAGTACTGATAACACTAGTGACGCTCACTAACCGTTACTTCTTAATTAGCCATCATACACACCAGTATTCTCATTCACATTATCACCTTTGATCTTGAGCCACTACTGTTGGGTTAATGTAAATCTGTCTTTTGAAAATGAAGTCTCTCCCTGTGTATCCTAATGGAATCCAATTAGTTAAAGCAGACACCGAAGAATGCCTCTGCATCAAAGCAAAAAAAACAGCTGGGGAGTTTATGGAAGCTGAAAAGAAGCTCTGCATCATAATGAACCTTGCTGCCCACGTCTGTGCTGTCATTATAGCTCACTTGCATGTCTGATGCAGGAGGTCTGCTATAGAAATTAGAAATTGAAAATTTGAGAGGTTTCAAGACCTTGAGGAGGACTTTGATCCCCTTGATCTAGAATTGGCAGTCTTCTCACTCTTGTAAAAGGCTTTCCTTCCTACTGAAGATTTTTAACCAGAGGACAAGTCGTCTTGCGCTGACCTCATTCATAAAGTTACCCACATTGCACTACAATTTAACATTCCATTGAAGGAAAACTACTCTATTTTTGCTTTAGAAACTGTGGACCAACAGAAGAAATAATGATAGTCTTCAGCTGATAAAAATCCCTCAAGTTTGTTTCCAACTGGAGCTGCACAGACAAAATAAAGGTCTTTGGCAGTGAGAGGCCTGCACTCAGCTGAATGCAATGTAGCTCTCTATGTAATATTCCCAACAGCATGGTCACTTCCCTGTCAATATTCAGGATGCTCATATTTGGCCCAAATCTACCTGCTTAGCAACATAGCCCTGTACAAATAATGGGACAGGCACACGCTGGAGCACAGAAAACTTTCCTGGAATGTTTCCCTCATGAGAAACCACTTTCTAGGAATATAAGAAGGCTTCTGGTGAAGAGAGAAGTAATGGATTTGTATTACGGCTTTGCCAATAGCCAGCCGGCAGTGGGCATCACTATGTTGCGGTGCATGGATTATGGTGTTCTGAACCATTAGTTAACCATAGATTAGCACTATGTTTAGCTTCTATGAAGAAGCAGGTTGCAACGTGTGAAAATCCTGATTCCAATTTTTAAGCAGCTATGTACAAGGGATCCTTTGAATAGTAGGTTTCCTGCTGCTGCTCCTTAACCCCTTCGACACTGATGACGAGCTGGGCTCGTCATGGTGTAGCCCGCTCGCACACTGATGACGAGCCCAGCTCGTCACGCAAAGTGCGATTTTGAAAAACCCAGCGCGCTAGCGGAATTCCGCTAGCGCGCATGCGGTTAAAGTAATGAATCGGACTAGGTGGGTGCACAAGTCCCTAAACAAAGTAAATATGGTGCAATTTGAAGCACATCAAAATCCTTGACTGGCCACCTAAACACAAATGCTTACATTTGAAACATAACATCTTCCTACTTAAAGGCCTTTCAGCATCCTTGAGGGTGCACTTAGTTGCAAATTTCAGAGTGCAAGCTTTAGGATTTGAGCAGCCACGCCGCCTGGATCATTCACAGAATATTCCCTTCATCTTGGACAGTAAACCAGATTTTGCCAGCATTTCTTATAAAAGCACAGACACCTGCATTAGGTCTTTGGTGTTCTCCTATGTAGTACTCATGGGTAACTCTTGTCGATAGGACCGTTCTCTTATTTTGAAAATTAGTGGCAAAGGAGTAAAGTCATTTGTAAATGTCTTGAAAGGAATGATTTTCAGAAATTTCCTTCTGGAATCCAAAAAATAAAATATTGCCTTTTCTCTTCTGATGTATACATATCTGTGAATAGGCAGGAGGTTGTCCCGTGGGGGCCAAGGTACTGGGCTGAGGGTTTTGGTGACTGAAAGAAAGGAATTTGATTACTGCCATCCAGTGTCATCATTTGTTTTTTGTTTGTTTTGCAGTGCGGAGTCCAGAATTTCAAGCGTAGAGAGAAATGCTTCAAGTGTAGTGTCCCCAGAGCAGGTAAGAATTTTAGACTGGATAGTACAGATTCACAGTTCTGACCTACAGTATTCCCTGTTCCAAGCACACTGCCTCACTTCCCAACCTTTCTGTCAGTGGACTTCGACCTGTTCTGCAAAGCTCTTCTATGGCAGCACTGAGACACATGCATGTATGTGTGGTTCTGCTAGTGGCCCTAAATGCAAATCTGCTTTTCAAATGCAGGCTAGCTACAGCTTTTTCTAACCACCGCATGACTGACCTGCATCACCCCGCTACAACTAATTATTTCTTCTCACATTTGCCATTGCTCACCATTGTTGACCTGCTGCACACACTATTCTATTAATACCACATTCACAGCTTTATCAGTGCACATTCATGTAGACTTGCAGCTGCCCTGCTTTTCCTCATTTGCTGTTATAAGTCACTCTGTGTTCCCTCAGATCGTACCAGCCTCCTATGTTGTTAGTCTCTACTACTACTACTTGCTCTGGATGTTGGTCTACAGGTTCTCAACCTGTTAAAGTGCAGCATTCCTCAAGTTGTAGTAATCTGTATTTGACAATATAAGCTTGCTGAGCAGATCTTATCACTTAACAGGTCAAGTATTCCTTTAGGTTCTATGTTATGTTATGTTAAAAGGATTTTTACCGCGCACGGTCACCAATCGGTTTCATGGCGCTCATAGACTAAGCGGGGAGGATAAGCAGAGAGGTTTATTCATAGGCTAGCATGGTAGAGATGGGTTTTAAGAAGTTTGCGAAAACAGGTGTAATCAGAACAGAGTCGTATAGTGGAGGGAAGGGAATTCCAGGTTGAAGGGGCAAGAAAGGAAAAACAGGAGCCACCATGTTTTTTCCGTTTGAACCTGGGGACGATTAGAAGGTTGTGTGCAGAGGACCGGAGATTCCTGAGGGGAATGTGACGCTTGAGGCTGAGGGAAGTGAAGGCTGGGGCAAGGGCAAGGAGTGACTTAAAAACAGTACAGCCCAGTTTGAAAATACATCGAGAGGCTACCGGGAGCCAGTGCAGTCTCCTCAACAGGGGCGAGACATGTTGATGCTTAGGTTGTTGAAAGATCAGTCTGGCTGCCTGATTTTGCACCAGCTGAAGCCGATGAAGATGGTAGGCAGGGATCCCCACATACAGGGAGTTGGCATAGTCAATACCAGAGGTGACAAGGGCCATGATGACAAGTGTAAGAGCCTCTGTAGTGAGGAACCTTCGGATTTTACAAATTCTGCGCAGATGGTAGAAGCAAGCAGCAGTGACGGCGTTAATTTGAGGTCTCATGGATAAGTCACTGGAGATGATAACGCCAAGGCTCCTCACAGTATTGATGGGACAGGGTGGGGGTCCAAGAGATTGGGGCCAAAAACTGGAGCGCCAGGGGTTGGAGGACCCTCCTGTCAGGACCAGCTCTGTCTTGCTGGGGTTGAGCTTCAGCTGGCTAAAATGCATCCACTCGGAGATGGCAAGCATAGTGGATTGGAAGTTGGTACAGGAAGAAGGGGAGGAGTCGATGGGAAAGATTAACTGTAAGTCATCCGCATAGTTGAAGATGGTGACAGGGGTGTGGCGAAGAGAGGCTAAGAGGGGTTGCATATAGAGATTAAACCAGAGGGGCGAAAGGGCAGAACCCTGGGGGACACCACAGGAAAGTGAGGAGTAGGGGGCAGAAAAATGGATAGATGAACTGATTGGGAACGCTGGTGCAGGAAGGAATTGATCCATGTTAAGGCCAGGCCCTGAATGCCTGCATTTCTGACACGGTCGATCAAGATGGTGTGATCGACCGTGTCGAAAGCAGCCGACAGATCTAATAGGACAAGGGCTTGGGTCAGATTCTTATCGGCACCTTGTCTCAGCGCATCCATTACGGCCACGATGACAGCTTCCGTTGAGTGGGCCGGTCTAAACCCGGCTTGTTGGTCGTCAAGAAAGAAGGATTTTTCAATGAAAGCGCTGAGGCAGCGGGTAACATAGGTCTCCAAAACTTTCCCCAAATAGGGGAGGAGGGAGATCGGCCGATAGTTGCTCAGAACCGATGGATCAGCACAAGACTTTTTAAGTATAGGTACAACAACTGCTTGTTTGAAAGCATCGGGGACAGAGCCTGTAGCGAGTGAGTTATTAAGAAGAGCTAACAGGCCAAGAAGGCAGCTTTCAAAATTTGAGGGTGACAACAGTCATTGGGGGAGCCTGAGCTGACCGCGTGTAATAAAGAGATGAATTCAGACTGGGAAATGGGGGGAAATTCATACAAACAGCAAGGGTTCATGGGAGGTAGGGAGCAAGCAGTGGATGAGGAAGGGGAAGGAATGTTGTTTTTGATGGTGGTAATCTTATCAATAAAGAATGAATTGAGGGAATCGCAGAGGGCCTGTGAGGGTTGGGGTTGCGCAGTAACACGGTCGGGCAGGGATAGTTCTTCTACGATTGAAAAGATATCCTTAGTTTTGGATGCTGAGCTAAGAATTTTCTGGGAAAAATAGAAAGATTTAGCCGATAGAATAGATTTTTTGTACAGTTTTAATAGGTCAATATAGACGGTTTTTAGTAGGGGGTCATAGTTACGCCTCCACCGGCGCTCGGCTTGTCTGAGAGCTAATTTGTCAAGTTTAAGTTGGTCTGTAAACCAGCGCTGAGCATCATGCGGGCGTTTGGTTTTAATGGTTCTCATCGGGGCGACCACGTCGCTTGCCTGTGTCACCCTTTGATTAAGGATGGCTGTTTGGGTATTTATCAGGGTCAAGTCACTGGGGGAAGTAGTAAGCAAAATAGAGTGAAAATGAGAGATATCGGCTCGCTTCCAGTTACGTGCCGTGAAGTTAGTAGTGGATGGGGGACGGGTGGGCAAAGTAAGTTTCAGTGAGAAGGAGATAAAGAAATGATCCAACCAGGTACAAGGATAGACTAGAGGAAGGGAGATGTCAAGATTGGCCGTCCATACTTGGTCGAGAATGTGACCTTTAGTGTGGGTAGCTACTGAAATGTGCTGTTTACAGTTCAGGCCATGTAGCAGATCTGTGAATTCTGCAGACAAACTACTTTCCCGGGGGTCAGATGGCCAGTTCTAGCTGTCCTTCAGTTCATATTGCTTTGTTTTTTTTCACCTAGGTGATACGTACCCCATCACTGGAATACATTGGAACGTAAAAATGCTTCTAATCCTAATTCTGTTTCTCCATTATGGTTACTTCACTGCCGATGTGCAGGAGTTTCCAAGACATTACCGATAGACTCCTATCCTATTTGTCATTCATAAATATCAGTGGAAGTTCCTATGATGAAAGCAAATTCTTTCTTAATTCTCGTTCTTGGGCGTGGACGAGTTCCATGATGTTCATGATGAAAGTCCTGCACTTGAAGCTCTTAATCGTTGAAGATCCATGTTTGACAAGCTCAGTTTCTATTTCGATGCTGTTTGGGAAATAATGGGAGTCTTGTCCGGAATGTGAATGCCTGTAGCAATCCAATCATTGGGGAGGAAGTTTTAAAATAATTTCTGGCAGTGCAACCTTATATCTTTTAGGGAAATCTACATGCAAGAAAGATGTAGACGGTAGGGTTAAAACACCCTTGTAATACTGTTCTGTTTGTAGTGTACCCACCTCATTATTTGGCCCTCACTGCAGTTCAAACTTGGAGGGACTTTAAAGTCAATTCCTAATGGCTACTTAAGAGTTATGTTGTAGTGCAGGTAGTATAAAGAGGATTTCCTGGCCGCTACTTACTATAGACTATTCCACTACCTTGGTGCGCATTTGAAGATAGACTGTTCACCAGGTCAGTTGCCTGTTCTCGCCTGAACTGTATTTGCAAATTTGGGCTAGCAGAAAGCTCTGTTCCCATTTAATTTGCTTTGATTCTGATACTTCTAGTCGTAGCTGGGCTTAGTCCATGTAAAACTTGTGGTCCTTGTGAATGGCCCTTGTTCAAAATGCATCTACTACTTCTGAACAAAGATGAAGCCATTGCAACATTCTGTAGTAGGGGATCTCTGTGTATAGTCATAATCTAGTGAATAGTCCCGCCCATGTGCGTGGACCCCGGAGCAATCAAAAATAATCTCTTACAGTGTCAAACAAGCATTTACAATGCAATGGTTTTGCCTTTGTTAAAGTTAGAGCTATTGGCATTGCTCTTGACATTATTTTTATTAATGTTTTTTTTAACTTAAATAAATGGCATTGTCATTTACAATGCCACTAGCTTTATCTCCCGCAAATGACACACACAGAGCCCCCCCCCCCCACACCGAGCCCCCCACACACACAGCCACACAGAGCCCCCCACACACACAGCCACACAAAGCCCCTCACGCACACTGCCAAACAAAGCTTCCTACACACACAGCCACACAAAGCTTCCCACACACACAGCCACACGGAGCCCTCCACACACACCCACACAGCACAAGCAGGCAACAGGAGCACACGGAGGCACAAGCAGGCAACAGGGGCACACGGAGGCACAAGCAGGCAACAGGGGCACACAGAGGCACAAGCAGGCAACAGGGGCACACAGAGGCACAAGCAGGCAACAGGGGCACACAGAGGCGCAACAGGGGCACACGGAGGCACAAGTTTCAAGATTTGGGCATAAACAGGAGTTTTTACTCTACAAGGCCCATGATAATAACTGCAAGCAGACTTGTCGTTGTATATTCCAGAGACAAATCCTCCAAGTTAAACATGGAGGAATTGGTCTCAGGAAAAAGGGCCAGAATTATAATATGCAGGAATCGCTGGAGTTCCTCCCCATTCCAAAGGGGCCTACAGGAGATGAGTTAGGATGTCCAATTAATACGGCAACCCGAATTCTCCCAGGTTTTGTAACGAAGGTCTTAGTAATCCTCTTCCCCCAAAAGCCACTGTGCACAGAAAAGCTCTGGAAAAGGTCAACTTGCAAGGAAAAATTCTGCTGACCTTTTCCAGCTGGAATCTGTTGGAATAGAGAACTAAGCAGTAAAAAATACCCCGATAGGAGGAGAAAGACTTGGCAACAGCGAATGGAGAATGTCCAAAACCATGGATAGAGTGACTAATGTGTGAACTTTGCAAATCATTGCCAGTGGGGAAATTATACTTCAGACCTACTATAAACAGAGCTCAACCAGTTTGATGTACACATTGACTAAAATATGACATACTATAGTTCACATAAGAGAAACGTACGAAAATGCAAATTAGCTAAACTAGAAATGTATCGGGTCACAAGCACACTGCAGCATTTACCTTACACGCACCGATACATGCTTGAAACCTCAAACTACCCTCTACCTTCAGTTTATGCAATGGGGTCCTTCGTACTGGCCTTGGGAGGAAGATCACAATAGTATTTGGCTCTTCGATTATTTTATACACCCACTGGGGGACTGGAAACTGCTTGGAGAGCTGTTTAGCATAGCCTTATGCACTCTGTACCACAAAGACGTATACACATCGGATGGAGGCACGCTCTCCTCCCTTGCACACGTGCACAGCGTGAACAGTTCCCTTCTTGACAAGAGACAACACGGGTTTTACTTCAATCCAATGAGAGGAGGGCTGGTGGGAATGTGCTGACAATGGGCGAGGGCGAGTCTATAGACCAGTTACTCTAGGGGTGACTCTTATGTCCTTTGGTAGAGTCCACATCACAGAGGAGGGGTGCGCCTGCAGCACTGCACTGCTCGGACAGGCTGTTATTAAATTTAAGTAAACAGACTCACTGCACATTGACTCAGAAGGAAGTTTCAACAGTGCACTGAGGGAGGGAGCCAGGGTAGCAGCTTGAGTATTTTTACTTCAAGTACTTGCGTGGCGAACGCCGATGAAGCTGTGCTAGCCCTGGAGCGTCTGTCTCCTGTAGTGGGAAATGCAGGACACAATTCATCTAGCAATGGTGACCGTAACATCAATGACTCGCGTAGTGAGTTCGGGACACTATATCTGGGCAGCCCCATCTGCTTATCAGCATGCATAGAACCGGAGTGATGATCCGTGGCACCAACGAGCCTCACCTGTGACAGATGATGGAAGCCCTTACGGCATTAATGACATTCTATCCCTAACTCATGTCTTAAATATGAGGGAAACAAACACGAAACAGAACACCTGGCAGCAAAACGGTGAATGCTTTACCGGCCAAACGTGCCGAGGGTCACATCTACACTCAAAACAAAAATGCATTTCACGCATATTTTAGAAAGGATTTTAAGGGCTACGGGCGGCCATTGTTTGAATACAATGGTCAAAATAAGACCGATAGCTTTACAAACAATACAACTCATTCATATGTGGCTTAATTACAATAAATACATGTTTTGGGAATATATACCAGACTTCATATGTTAGCACAATATTAGCGGTTTTGTCAATAAGTCAGCACGTATCCTCATATGCGCAGAACGGTTTTGTAATCAATACAACTCAGCACCCGCCTCAGTTCTCTGGTTATAGGAAGGCTGCCTGGTCCCAGAAAATGCTAATAGGAATATCCAACTCAGGAATTTTTCCCAAATCGGAAAGTGCATTTCTAAAATAACTGAAAAACTCCTATCTCTCGCCTATGAAATAAGCTGACATTTTAGTCTACAATACGTTCTCTTAATCACGCAAATTCGGCTCAGCAAATGTCTCAACGTATTTCAGTATTTTCTAAGTACCCTCCGTGCTCTGGCCGATACATGTCTCGGAATGCCATGGAGCCGTAATTATGATGGTATTGGAGGGCGGGGTGGGGGGGGGGGGGTAGGGTGTGAAATACTTTCTAATTACCTTCCGTGCTCTGACTGCAGAGTGAGTCATTTCGCACAGTGTGATCTTCGGCGCACGGCACCAGCCAGTCCACCGCCGGGGCTGCAGCCTCCATGCACAGGATGCAGAGGTAGCAACAGGAAACGGCTTGTGCAGTGGCAGTACGGCACACACTGCTCTTGGATGGAGGTGCTACTCTTGCATGTCCACGGACAGCACAGTACCCCTGCTTCCACACAATGGCAGCGCTGGACACTCGGGTCTTGGTTGGAGGGGTTGCTCCTGCGTTTCCACATACAACACAATCCCACGGATGCATTGTACCCATGTATGGGTGTAGACTTGGCTGCCTCGACTGTAAAACGCGACACTTACCAGCCGCAAAGCCCCTGCCTGCGGTTGTGCTGACCAGGACTGCAAGTACCAGAATGCAATGGGAGTTGGCGGGGCTTGGCCTGCCCACAGCTGAAATGGAATAAAGTGTGAGGGGTGTGCGCCGCAGCACGCTGATTTATAGGCCTGCTCTGGCTCTTTAAGGCCTAATGAGAGCGGGTATCTTTTTCTTTTAAATTAAAAAAAAAAAAAAAAAAAAGCTTTTCGCGGTTAGACGGGGAGTCGGTTGAGCTGGGGCCGGAGGTCATGGAGGACGGACAAGGAATGGATCCGCTTCTCGGGAAGGTTGGCTAAAACTCAATGTTCATATTTGGGGGTTATCTATAGAGGTTAGGTTTAAAAATCTCTCTTCCGGAAATGTGTGCCAGTCTTCTACGAGGGGGGCCCTTCTCACAGTTTTCTCTGAATCCCATTGAACGAGTCGCTTTATAACTTGTTTTGCCCCTTTAGAGCGGCGGGGCGGGGGGTATTTTGACTCCTTTGGCCGGTGTGGGGGGCCCGCCCGCTATGAACGAGCAGACGACACTGGCCTTTAGAGACTGCCCCTGCCCCAGCCCGCCAGTCTCGCTGACACGTACTTGAGAGCCGACAGCTGCTACCCGCCCCAGCCCTGCCAGCTTGTAACTTCGCCCTCCACATCCAGCGCTGACCACTGACTCTGCCCCCTCTGCTTTACTGGCCTTTCCGAGGCGGTGCGTGAAATCTGACTGATCCTGCCCCAGCCACCGGCCGCTCAAAGGCTGCCCTGTCAGCCCCCCGCAGCCCCCCAGGGCTCCCTGAGGCTGCTCTGTCGAAACACCCCCCCCCCCCCCCAGCCTCTCTGAGGCTTATCTGTCGAACCCCCCCCCCCCCGCCTCTCTGAGCCTTCTCTGTCGAACCCCCCCCCCCCCCCCCCTCGATGTCTTTGTTCATGCCTTCACCCCTGGCGTACAAGGCCCTCTTTGACCTTTAACCCCTCGCTCACTTTGTTCATCTGTATCCCACTGCACCCCCTCCCTCCCTCCCTCATACACACAACCCCTGTATGGGAGCGGGTGATGCGGGGGCCGGGTTCGCGCAGGCCGCAGGCCCCGAACCAAGTACCGTAGTTATTGTCGTACCTCAGTGGGTGAACGCGCCTACGGCACGGATCGCCATAGAGGTCCGTCCCAGCAAAATGAGCTCAACCTTTCATCCTTCCTGGGCCGATAAAATGAGGGCTAGTGAGATGGGTGATAGATAGTTACTCTTATTTACGCATCGCAGGCCCATGTACTATTATTATTATGTGTGAATGTTACTATGAGAATGCTGTAAATGACCGCAATGTTCTCCCTACTGAGCTAACAGCGATTAGTGTGCACATGTTGAAAGGCGTGTGCAGGTCAGAAACCGTGGACTGTGCAGGTAACCAAGCGACAGGTGCATCCCTGCAGTCAGCGCTCCCATTGCATGCTGGGTAGAACCCCTGCTCGTCGAACAATCGGGGCCTGTCTCTGTGCAGGGCTCCGACGGAGGGACAAAGGGGGCTCAGAGAGGTCCGTGGCTTCCGCCTTTCATCCCCCCTCTAATCACCGAGCCCTGGGGACCACAGGTCACAGAATCACCCTCGCTGAACGGTGCTGGGCAGAAATCAAAGGCGGAGGCCGAGACCCGTGTGACCCGTCACAACAAACATAGCCAATAATATGTTAAAATGATGTCACCTGGTCATTTCTTTCTGCGGCTATCAGCACAATTCCAGGGCATTTATCAGACAATGCCGTCAATGGCGGACCAGATTTGGGGGCGTTCTCGGCTTTTGGCTGACGTAGCGTGACGTCGCCAAAAGCCAAAAATTCTCGGGAACGCCCCCGAATCTGGTCCGAGATTGACGGACGGAGCCCTCTCCCAATGGCTAGCCTCCATTTATGGAGCTAGCCAATGGGAGGAGAGAGCGTATTCCCGACCCCACACACACACATCAAAAGGTTTTTTGGCGCATGCGTACTGAAGTACGCATCGCCAGTCAAAACCTAAAAATGCAGAAATGCATAGACACTTAAGAGAGAATTTAAAGACAGATAATGCAGCCTAAAAAGGCTACACTGTCCAGTACTTCAACTAGAAATTCCACCATAAAATCCACAAAAACAGCAAAGCCTGTACAGATTTCCCTTGCTTCACCAGCAAGATCCCTCAGGAATGATAGAGAGAAGAACCTGGACAGACAAGCCCCATAGGCTGCCATTATGTGGCTTAAACAGGATACTGTGCCTTTAAGGAAACCTTCCAGAAGCTTCTCCCAGTATCCCAGAATGCATAGCAGGTCCAACTTACTTTCAGTTCTTTTTTCCGGCTCCTGCAAGCAGGACCCTGGAGCATTGAGCTCTCCCTTTTTAAGGGTTTTTGTTGGTGTTTTTTACACTAATTTCGATTTTGTGTACTTTTAAAGTACTTTGGTGTCTTCTTCTTGGTCTTTTGCACACTTTAGTTGTCTATAATGCCTGCATTATTTGACAAATGTCCGAGGTGCTCCAGGAAGAAGGCCAAGTCAGACCCCCATGAGGTCGGTATCCTCTGCCTTCCTTCTTCCCACATACCAGAGGAGTGTGAGATCTGCCGTGGGTTCACTGGCAGGACCCTGAGGGACAGGATGAAAATCAGACTTCAGGGACTCGAGGAGAGAAGGATGAAGGCACAAGGTGGGTCTGGTGGGGCTTCTTCTGCCCATGCTGAGGCCTCTGGGGGGCTCCCCAGGGGCAGGAAGTCCAGCAAACGTCATCTGTCTCCGTCTGGGGCGGTGGCTCCTACCACGACGTCGAGAGGAATGACTGCTATCTGTTCCCCTTCTCTCCAGGGCTCTGGGTCGAGACGACGTCGACCGTCGACGTCGAGGGATGTGGACAGGCCGCCGAGGAGAGAAGGATGAAGGCACAAGGTGGGTCTGGTGGGGCTTCTTCTGCCCATGCTGAGGCCTCTGGGGGGCTCCCCAGGGGCAGGAAGTCCAGCAAACGTCATCTGTCTCCGTCTGGGGCGGTGGCTCCTACCACGACGTCGAGAGGAATGACTGCTATCTGTTCCCCTTCTCTCCAGGGCTCTGGGTCGAGACGACGTCGACCGTCGACGTCGAGGGATGTGGACAGGCCGCCGTCGAAGTCTCCAGTGGCTGCTTCATCGTCGTCGACGTCGAGTGATCGCAGTCGTGTGGCCCGGCGTCGGCGCTCGTCGTCGAGGCGACACCGCTGGCCGCCGTCGGCGAAGAGGAGGCGATCGGCGTCGAGGCATGGACGGTCGCCGTCGAAGCACAGAAGGTCGCCGTCGAGGCACAGAAGGTCGCCGTTGAGGCACAGAAGGTCGCCGTCGAGGCACAGAAGGTCGCCGTCGAGGCTTCGACGGCGCAGGAGGTCGACGTCGAGGCATGGACGATCGACGTCGAGGCGAAGGAGACGTGCGACGTCAAGGTTGTCTCGCTCGACGTCGAGGAAGCGCAACTCGGGTCGACGTTCTCCGACTCCCAAGAGGCGCGGAAGGAGCGCTGACGCCAGGAGTCGCTCTGGCAAGCGTCAGGAGGCTGTGGATGACTCTCCTAGGTCCCATCCTAGTTAGGGGGGAGATTCACCGGGTTCAGCGCACTCTGCTGTGTTCACCCCTAAGTCGGTTACTCCTCCTCCTCCCCTACCAAGAGGGCCTCGTCCTCGGTCCCCTACTCCACCACCACTGCCACCTCTTCCACCTCCTCAGGATCCTCCGTTGGAGAAGCCTCCTCCAGTACCTCCGAGGACCTATTCGTTACCAAGGTTCCCTACTCCTCCTACAGGGACTCCTCGGCCGGGGGCGCCACCCAGACCTAAGTCTCCTGCCCCGGTAGCTCCGGCAGGGCGACCTAAGCCCAGGAGGTCGCGATCCCGCTCCGGGCGGAGAGGGAGAGAGCGCAGTCGGCACCGTTCCTCTACGAGATCGAGGAGGCGCCACAGGAGGCGAGAGTCGCGGTCCCGCACGGATTCCTCCGGGACCAGGTCTTTCTCCCCAACGTTGTCGGACTCGCCAGGGACAAGGGTGTCCCCAGTGGACGATATCAGTACCTTTCAGGACGTACTCTTGAGGGGGGGGCGGCGAAGCTCGGGATCACGGTGACGGCTCCTACACCGACGACGTCCGTGATCTTTGAGACACTTCACAAGAGGCACCTGTCCCGCCCTCTTCTGCCGCTCGTGCCAGGTTTGGAGGAACCAGCAAAGGAATTGTTCCTTACCCCTGCAACTACGAAGGCCGCTCCGTCCCGCCTTCTTAAGAAGTACAGGGCTCCGGACTCGGACCCGGCGTTTCTGAGAACTGACCCGGTGCCAGACTCCGTGATTGTGACGGCGGCCAGGAAGCAGCACTCGACCTCCCAGTCTTCTACTGTTCCTCCGGATAAGGAAAGTCGTTGGATCGACTCCAATGGGAGAAAGGCCTGTGGGACGGCCTCTACGTCCATGAAGGCCGCTAGCGACACGGCCCTGCAGGGACGTTATGATCGGGCGCTGTGGGAGTCCCTGCAACAGTTTGCGGATCTCCTTCCGAAGGATCGGAGGGAGGATTTCCTGGAAGTCCTGAAGGAGGGGATGCTGGTCTCCAATCAAGTCATCAGCGCGGCTGCTGATGCCTCGTTGCTGGCGGCCCATGGTTATTGTCATGGGATTGATCAGAGACGCCATGCCTGGCTTAGACTGACTTCCCTCAAGCCGGAGGCACAGCAGAGAGTTGCTAATCTGCCCTTCTCGGGGGAGACCCTCTTCGGGAAGCACGCGGACGATGAAATGGCCTGCATGAAGGCGGAGGCGGAGACCTTGACGGCGGTGGGCTTGGAGAAGCCCAAGGACAAGAAGAGCTACCGCCCGTTCCAGAGGAGGTACGGGGCGCAGGGCCGAGTGCGGGGACAGGCTGCGGGTCAGCAACAGCAGCAACAGCAGCAGTACCGCTGGCCCTTCCAAAAGCGCCAGAAGGGTAGGGGAGGCCAACAACCCTCTACCGCGAACAAGGGCGCAGCAGGGTCTCGACCCTGAGCTGTTACTTCCCCCTCGTCAGTTACCCGCTCCGGTGGGGGGAAGCATTCAATCTTTTCTGGCAGAGTGGAGAAAAATTACTCAGGACAAGTGGGTGCTGAATATTGTTTGCAGTGGATACAGTCTTCGGTTCATCAGCCCTCCTCCAGCGATCCCTCCAGTCAGCTCGCAGTATCAACTGCACGTGCTCCAGGCGGAGGCCGATATCCTGTTAAGGAAAAGGGCGATAGAAGACGTACCTCTGTCTCAGAGAAGAGGTCTGTACTCCCGATTCTTTCTGGTCCGCAAGAAGGACAAGAACGAGTTCAGGCCCATTCTGGATTTGCGACAGGCAAACAAGTGGATTCGCAGAGAAAAGTTCCGCATGCTGTCGTTGCATCGGATTTATCCTCAGCTGCAACGGGGAGACTGGCTGTGTGCCGTAGACCTACAGGATGCTTACTTCCATGTGCCCATTGCACACAAACACCGGAAGTTCCTGCGATTCCAAGTCTGCGCCAATCACTATCAATACACAGTGTTGCCGTTCGGACTGAAGTCTGCACCCAGAACATTCTCGAAGTGCATGGCGGTGGTGGCCGCACACCTGCGGAAGAACAAGGTGTTTGTCTACCCGTACCTGGACGATTGGTTGATCAAGGCCTCCTCCTTCTCGGAAGCTCAAGCGCTCTTCCAGAAGACGTGCGTTCTCTTGAACAAGCTGGGGTTGCACATCAACATGTCCAAGTCTGTCCCGACTCCGGTCCAGTGCATACAGTACTTGGGAGCCTCAATCGATACGCTGTCAGCAAGCGTGTCTCCTTCGGAGGAGCGACGGCGATCGATCCTTCGGAAGGCTCAGGCTCTTATGACCGCTCCATCTACAACAGTGAGGACGGTGTCTTCTCTACTGGGGTCGATGCCCTCTTGTATCTTCCTCACTTCCCATGCAAGACTTCACATGAGACCTCTGCAGGAGTGCTTGGAGGACCAGTGGGACCAGAGGAAAGGATCTTGGGACGACAATATACGACTGCCTCTGCATGCTCTTCAGTCTCTGGAGTGGTGGTGTTCAGCGGAGAATCTCCTCAGAGGGGTTCCCTTCCACAAGGACATTCCTACTCAGACGATCGTGACGGATGCTTCTCTCCACGGCTGGGGAGCGCATTAGGGAGACTTACAGATTCAAGGTGCGTGGTCTCCGATGGAGTCCACTTATCACATCAATTTCCTGGAACTCAGAGCTGTTCACTTGGCGCTGAAAGCCTTTCATCCGTCCTTCCGGACCAACTCTCTGCTTGTACAGACGGACAATACTACTACGATGTATTACCTCAACAAGCAGGGGGGGTCGAGGTCGCGCACCCTGTCTCGGGAGGCGCAGACTATCTGGCATTGGCTTCTGGCAAGAGGATTGACGATAACGGCCACCCATCTGCCAGGTGTGCAGAATGTTCAGGCGGACGCACTGAGCAGACGGATTCAGGAAAACCACGAATGGGTCATAAACGACAACGTGCTAGGAGAAGTCTTCGAAAGGTGGGGGACTCCAGACGTAGATCTGTTCGCCGCCGCCGAAAACAGCAAATGCTGAGACTTCGCCTCCAGGTACTACCAGCAAGGGACGCTGGGGAATGCACTCTGGATCAACTGGTCGAACAGCTTTGTGTACGCTTTTCCACCCATTCCCCTGATTCCAGCGGTGGTGATCAAGCTGACCCAATCCAGGGCGCGGATGATCCTGATTGCCCCGGAATGGCCCAGGCAGTCGTGGTTCACGGACCTTCTACACCGGTCTCTCCTTCCGCACATACGGCTGCCGTGCAGGCCGGACCTTCTCACGAAGTTCGGGGGGCAGATGTTGCACCCGAACCTCTCCTCTTTGAGTTTGGCGGCATGGCTCCTGAGATAGTGCAATATGGCCATTTGAATCTCCCAGACGATTGCATGGACATACTGAAGGAGGCTAAGCGACCTTCCACTAGGACTTCCTATGCTTACAAGTGGAAGAGGTTCTGTATCTGGTGCAAGTCTAAGAACTATGACCCAACGACATGCAAGGAAGACGTCATCCTTCCTTATCTTCTACATTTGACGCGGTCTGGCCTTAACGTTCATTCCATTAAGGTTCATCTCGCTGCCTTGACTGCCTACAGGAAATGCCCTTCACAGACTTCCTTCTTCCAGATCCCTGTGGTCAAAGATTTCTTGGAAGACTTGAAGAAAGTGTTCCCTCCTGTCAGGCTTCCTTCGCCTTCATGGGATTTGAATGTGGTGCTGTCCAGATTGATGAAGGAGCCTTTTGAGCCTATTCATAAGGCTTCGTTGCAGCACCTGTCCTGGAAGGCGGCGTTCCTCGTGGCCATTACATCGGCCCGCAGGGTGAGTGAAATTCAGGCGTTGTGTTGTCAAGAACCTTATACTGTATTTCATGCTGCTAAGGTTGTTATGCGTACTCACCCTAAATTTCTTCCCAAGGTTATTTCTGATTTTCATGTCAACCAGACTAGAACTTTGCCTACGTTTTTTCAGAATCCTTCATCTCCAGCGGAAAGGTCTTTACATTCCCTGGATGTCAGGAGGGTGTTGAAATTTTATCTGGATAAGACCAAAGGTATTCGTAGGTCGGACCAATTGTTTGTCAATTATGGATCTGCCAGGACGGGTTTTGCTACCTCTAAACAGTCCATCTCTAGGTGGATTGTGTCCTGCATACAGCTGTGTTACCAAAAAGCTAATAAGACCTTAGGGGGTAAGCCTAAGGCTCATTCCACCAGAGGTAAAGCTGCCACGACAGCTTTACTCTGTAATGTTCCGATTGCAGAGATCTGCAAGGCGGCCACTTGGAAGTCGGTTCATACCTTTGCTAAGCATTACTGCCTGGACACTGATGCCAGGGCAGACGCTCAGGTTGGGCAGGCTTCGCTGCGGAATTTATTCGCACTATAGTGGTTGTTTGTTTCTCCACCGCCGCTTTGGTGTGGGGATGGGCTTGCCATTCTATTCACTAGATTATGACTATACACAGAGATCCCCTACTACAGAAGGAGTAGTTTCTGTCCTGTAACTCCAGTTCTGTAGTAGGGGTATCTCTGTTATAGTCATAAGCGCCCTCCCGCCTCCCCGGTGGAGAATTCTTCATGTAAGTAATGCTACAGGTCTGGCGTTTTGTACGCCTTCAAAAAGAACTGAAAGTAAGTTGGACCTGCTATGCATTCTGGGATACTGGGAGAAGCTTCTGGAAGGTTTCCTTAAAGGCACAGTATCCTGTTTAAGCCACATAATGGCAGCCTATGGGGCTTGTCTGTCCAGGTTCTTCTCTCTATCATTCCTGAGGGATCTTGCTGGTGAAGGAAGGGAAATCTGTACAGGCTTTGCTGTTTTCGTGGATTTTATGGTGGAATTTCTAGTTGAAGTACTGGACAGTGTAGCCTTTTTAGGCTGCATTATCTGTCTTTAAATTCTCTCTTAAGTGTCTATGCATTTCTGCATTTTTGACACTGTAAGAGATTATTTTTGATTGCTCCGGGGTCCACGCACATGGGCGGGACTATTCACTAGATTATGACTATAACAGAGATACCCCTACTACAGAACTGGAGTTACAGGACAGAAACTACTCCTTCCCTTCCCCATGCGAAACATTGAAGGAAGATAGATGCCCCACACAATCGGAACCTGTTTCTGTAAAGGTTGTTGTCAGACGTGCTCCACCTACCTAAGAGAAAACGCGTAAGCATATGTATGCTTTACTCATTGATGGTTAAACTTGAACGCTTCTGTGGGTGGTTGCTGTGCTGATGGACATTTTTCTGTTACTGCATCATTGAGAAATTATTTTATACCATCCCCCATTTTCCAATACTTTACCACCCAAGACGTCCTGAGACCTTGGTGTTAAAAGCCCTGTTTGGGCCTTGCCCGGTGTAATTATCAGACAATTCCTTGTTTTTTAAACGCCGAGCGGGTGTTTGGCTCCTGCAAAACCATCCTGTGCAGCTAGGTGCTTCAGGAGACAATATTCATTGTATTCTGCTTGAAAATAATCTACTAAAGGGGAGTGTAACAAATAACTTCTTTACTGGGCTCTCAACAAGCCCCTTGCACACACCATTTTGAATGATGTGTCCTCTTTAAGACTTGTCTGGTTACGTTTTCTGCTTGGCTAAGTTTACTACTTTTACGTTTAAAGTTCAAGAGTATTCAGTCACTCTCCCTATTCAACTGAGGTCCTCTCTTGGATGAACAGGACCCTAATGTCTCTTGGTTACATAATCATAAGTACTCCTCCACGGTTTTTAGTCGACCAGGAATGCCCGCAAACATTAGGGCAGGAAGGTGTTGACAGTATAGTGTTTCTATATAGTCCTTCTGCTTGGGAGGGTTAAATAAAATAGATATTTAGTGGAAATATGCACCTTGAAACAAAACCTCTACAGCAAAAACATTAGTTTAGAGTTACACAGCTTAGACTAAAATACCAGCTTAAAACAGCTCTTGGTGCACCCTGCAGCAATTCAGTTTTCAGGTGAGGAGTTCCCCTCCTGATGAAGCAGGCCACCTATTGTGGGTGAGGGGGATCCAAATCCATTTTACAAAATACACTTAAGAAACAGTGTGGTTAAGCGTGAATACAAGCCTTTGTAGCTTTGTGATACAGGAATCTGGTGTCTCTACAAGAAGACCATAGGAATCACATTCCCAAAGTCATCCTGAAACTTCTGACGTTCTAGATCTTACTAAATATTGCTTGCAAATTGGCCTTCCAATAACATCTGTTACTCTCCTAAATGTTTTGTTTGGTGTACGTTTTGTGGCCTTGATATATACATTTTTTAGGGTGGCCTGTACCACTTTTATTCTGTTACGATTAATCCTTCAGCTATAAAGGTACTCGGAACATCTCCCAATGGAGTGATTTTTAGGTCTTGTGATCCAGCGCATGCGCTGCGAGACATTTAGTGTGTGGCTCCTGAAAATGCTACCATACGCTTTTGCTTGTGGCAGCCTAGAGCTTGCGGAAACTTGTACAAGCGCGCGTGCCTCGCTCCGCCTCTCCAATGCTCGCTATGCCTCTCCTTCGTCTCCCGCGCACACAACTCTCGGCCGCACACATGCTTTTTAAAAATTTCCTCTAGCAGCTCCACCACTCGTGGACTTGTGCTTGTTTCATTTAGACTTCGTTCTCTGACCACTGCCTCCATTCCTAACCTTCCTTATCCCTACCCGTCTCTGATTTGCCCTTATACATGTTCTCCTTCGGTCACGGCTGTAGGAAGGTACATCCTGACTATGGTTGCCCCCAACTTTTTGCCCTGTGTTTTAGCTGGTTTTGGACATAGTCGACCTGGGACCCTGCCAATCAGGACCCCAGGCCTACTGCTCTCTCTTTAAAATGGATTCCATGTACCCTAGGTACATTTCCAATTGGTACTGGGCCACCTTATCAGACCCTGTAACTCAGGGCATAGGTGTACCCAGGGCTGCCAGGGGCTGCAGCATGTATTATGCCACCCCTGGCTGGCCTCCTAAATTTGACACAACTGGCTGCATGACAGCTGGGGCAAAGTCGTGTAATCACCCTTTGCTGTAGGTGTAGTATACCTATACCTAACCCTAAAATGGACACACAGATTCCTATCAGTCACTCCTATGGCAGGCCTTGACAATCCTGAAGGCAGAGTGCTTGGAATCGTGTGAGATGGTGCTCTGGCATGAGCTGAGCCTGTCTGCAGCTTGCGGAATCAAGTCCTAATAGCTGCTCCATGATATCGCATACCATATACTCTTAAGTGCATTATAATCCTCGCGGTTAAATGCTATCTTTGGTATTGCTTTATCAAAACATGTCGAGTAAGGTGTCATACGAATTGGAATACTAACCCCTCGCCAATTCTGGCGACGGGGTTAGCATTCCACCCTTCTAGAGGGACACGACATGTATGTAACTGTGAACCCCGGTTAAAGTTAACTGAAGCCTCAGCTCCACAAAATGGATGCTGCCACCACAGACACGAGTCTGACCCCCTACAGCTGGGAGTCCTTCCAGCGAGGGGAGCCTGGACAAAGGGTTTCCTGTCAGGGGCGGTGCTAGCACCGTCCCAGACATGGTTTTGTGTATCCTGGGTAGGCAGGGCTTTACAGGAAGGTGACTGCTGAGTGGCACCCCGGTGCTCACTACGCATAGGCCGGTCTGAACCAGTTCCAGGGGCACACCAGCCCCTGGCCTGGGGAAGTCCGGCATGGCTGAGGGGTGTAACCACCCCCCACCTAGTCCCACCCATAGGCAGGACCTAGTCACCGGGTCAGCCCCCTTTTTTAGTATAAAGATGGGAGCGGGCCCCCTGTTAAAATTAGATCATCTTTGGAATCAAGATACCACTTTCTTCGAAAGGACTTCACGATTTCTTCTTCAAGATTCTCCCTTGTGGCTAAGGAGTAGTCACCCTGCATCCGCAGGCACCATCCTAAAGAACACTGCGGTCTGCTGCAAGTCCTTCATCACGAATCCGACGACCCAGCTCGACGAGACCCGGCTTCCCTGGCACCTCTGACCTCTACTCACCTCTACAGCCCAGCTGAGAACCGTGAGTGCGACGAGACCTCAAGGGACCGACGATCGCCAAGACTGCACGACATCTTTACTGCAAGCCCACCGTGTCCTCCACTGGTGAGTGCTTTGGGGTCCGAGAAGCCCCGACCCTGCGCAGCTCCAGCACCCAAGATCAGCCCCCCTGCATCTCCACGATCTGCGTGGGGCCCTTCTGCTGTTTGCTGTGCACCGCGTTGTTTGGCTACTAGCCGGCTGGCTTGTGGCCCTCTGAACGACGCCCAACGACTTCACGACTGCTGGTCTGGTTGCTCCAGGCTGGCCTTTGCTTCCTTCTTCAAGAGAGGCACCCCGGACCCTCCTGGTCCACTCCAGACGCCATTTTTAGGTCCACCGCGTGGGCTTGAATTTGCCAAGGCTTTGTTGCCCAATCCTGGGTCCAGCGACGCCGACAGCTTCTATCTTCGTGGGACAGCTCGATCCTCCATCCTGGTCGCCGACAACGCCTCCTGGTCCGTGAGATCTTCGAGTCAAGCGTCACCCACTCACCTAGTCGAGGTGGCTACCATCCGGTGCCCTCCTGGTGCCCACTGACTACTGGCTAGTAGTCTCGAACTTGGTCCCCTCTGCTTTCAGGTGTCATCTATCTTCAAGATCCAGGCTTGGATCCGACTGAACTTTCTTCACTGGTCACCGGCCAGCATCTTTTCTTCCGGCTCCTGGTCCGTCTACGAGGATTCCCGACGTCTTTTCAGACCTATGCAGCTGCAGCCCCTGGGCTAGGTAACTTCGGCATTTCGGTGCCCCAGCATAGCCTCACTATCCAAGGGTCAGAATCTACTTTCGTTTTCTCCCTACCAGGTCGGGTTCGCCCGAGAACACTAACTTTCTAATTCCTAGCTACCATAGACTTTTGTCCCGCATCTCGCGTGAGAGTGCACACACTGCACCCGAGTCCCCTAGGCCTCCTAGACATAATCTAACGATTCCCTAGTCAAGTCCTAGCGATTCCAAAAGCTATTAGTACTGTACTTACCTGCTAGGAATTTCGCATTCCACTTTCAGAGTATATGGTTTTCCGTGCCCCTCGGGCATTTGTATATACTGTGCTAACTTAAGTATTTTTGTAAGAGTTTTGGTTTGTGCTTAGTACCCTGTCCTCATAAAGAGTACAGGGCTGTTGTGATCTTTAAATAAATAACTGTTTATTTTCATAACACTTGTGTGGTGTCCTTTCACTTGGTATTCAAGGGGTATATGTGTGGTAAACAGCTGGCTTAACGCGCCCTCTCGAGTCTTTAGCCTTAGACTGCTCGTATCCACGCTACTAGGATAGCTGGTCTATAAGGTTGACTTACAACCAATCATCAATAAGGGTTGCTGGACTGATACATAGTGTTCACTAGAATAGTGAGCACTGCATATCAGGCCACCTTCTCACATTGGTGAGCAGCGGTTGGGATTTGAGCTTGCTGTTGTTTTACCACACGTATCCTAAGAATATCTTGTTGAAAGATCACATAAGTACTGTTAGGTACACATAACTAAAGCTTAGAATACTCTGAGTTCTACTGAACCAGCTGTTGTAGCTCCTCAAGGCTTAGCACACCTTGGCTGCAACTCTTAGCAAGGGATCAGTAGGTAAACACATAGTGTAGGTAGGTGCATCACTTACACCACACTAGAAGCAGTATGTCGGCCACAGGAGGAAACACTGAGTCTCCCCTTGTGTCAGTTGACCCTCCACAGGTCATCCCTTCAAAATATACTGCTCTTAGCTTCCATGAGATGAGACAAGTGTGTACTCTCAGGAAACTAAAACAGGGGTCTAACCCCACCACTTCCTTTCTGATTGGTCTCTTAGAGGCTTATGATGCCAGTAGGGCTGGTAACCCAGACCCTTCTAATCCAGATGGAAGTTTGCCCTCCTTACAGGGTCCCTTTGATATCCATCCCCTCCTTGAGGCAGATGTTGCTGAGGATGAGGATGAGTTATCAGGGGATGAGGCAGATAAGGGACAGGTAGAAGTCAGCAGACTAAGCAGGTCCAACTTAAGCAGACATGAGCTTGGTACTGGGGAACTCCTGGGCCCACTCTCAGGTCAGCTTAACATTGGGAATGGACGAGTTAGGTCTCTATCAAGAGGCTCTAGCAGATCCTTTCGAACCAATGGCTCTCTCAACTCTTCTCACAGAGGAATGTCTTCCCCTAAGAGGAGAGTGTATGAAGCTGAAGAAAGGGCAGTCAAACTGAGGATTGAAAGGGAAGAACTTGCCCTGGCCAAAGAGAGACTTGCCCTTGCTAGAGAGCAAGAATTATGTGGGCTAGTTCCCACTGGTGGCAGCAATAAACCTAGCAATAGGGAAAGGAGTTTTGATACAAAGCACCTGAATAAGATAGTGCCCCCCTTTAAAGAAGGGGATGACATCCACAAATGGATTACTGCTTTGGAGAGAGCCTGCACTGTGCAGGGTGTTCCCCAAAGTAAGTGGGCAGCTATCTTGTGGCTCTCCTTTGATGGTAAAGGTAGAGATAAGCTCCTCACCACAAGGGTGGAGGATGCTAACAATTACCAAGTCTTGAAAAATGTACTGGTTGATGGGTTTGGTTTAACCACTGAACAATACAGGATGCTGTTCAGAGACACCCAGAAAACTCAGTCTCAAGATTGGACTGACTTTGTTGATTGTGCCACTAAGGCTTTTGAAGGCTGGCTACTGGGTAGTAAGGTTACTGATTTTAAAGGATTGTATAATCTAATTATGAGGGAGCAAATCTTAAATAATTGTCAGAACCAGTTATTACATCAGCACCTGGTAGACTCTGAGTTGACCTCTCCACAGGAATTGGGTAAGAGGGCAGACAAATGGGTCAGAACCAGGGTTAGGCCTAAAAACCAGGGTGGTGACCAGAAAAAGGAATCAACCAAGCCTCAAGAGAAGGGTGGGGATAAATCCACAGAGAAGACTTCCCTAGGGCCCCAAAACTCCAACAAGGGTGGTGGGTCCCAGAACACTCCTTCAGAACAGAAGAAACCTTATTGCCATACCTGTAAACAGGTGGGCCATTACAAAAGTGATGCCAGTTGCCCTAAAAATGGTAATAAGGGAAATACACCCCCAGGTAATACTCCTAAACCTCCTGTTACCACTAGTGGTAATCCCCCAGGTGGTGGGAGTGCCCCCAAGAATGTGGTGGGCATTACTTTGGGCAATCAGGAGGACTATGGCTTAGCCAGGTTCCCTGGCCACACTCTTGTCTGTGAGACTGGCATGGGGTTTGCCAACTTCACTACTGGACCCCACATTTTGGGAAAGTATAGACAAGAAGTGTTAGTGAATGGTCAGAAAGTTGAGGCATTCAGAGACACAGGGGCCAGCCTCACCATGGTGAGTGACCATCTGGTCCCCTCTGCTCAACTGACCCCTGGTTTTACTTATCAGGTGACAGACATTCATGGAATGAAGAGAAGGCATCCCATGGCAGTAGTCAAGCTCAGCTGGGGTAATGTCACAGGGCCCATGAGAGTGGCAGTGACAGATAACCTACCTGTAGATTGCTTACTGGGGAATGACCTGGAACTCTCAGCATGGGCTGAAGTGGAACAAGAAACTCATTCCAGAATGATAGGCCTATCCAGACAGGTTAGTGGGGCAGTAATAGCTACAGCCCCAGTCCAAGCACCAGTCCTCCCTGAAAAGGTTGGCAAGGTTGAAATGGTCTCAGCCTCTACTCAGACAGATAGTGAGGTTGTGAAGCCTGAAACAATGGATCACTCCACTCAAACAGAGAGCCTTGAGGAGGAAGAGGAGTCTCCCCCCTCCCAGACACTAGGTGAGAGCCAGCCTCCTCAGGGAACTGACTCTACCCCTGTTGAAGGAACTGCCCCAGAGGTAGTCAGGCCTAGCCTGGCAGAGCCCCTGATGGCAGTGGACCCTTCCCAGGTGGGACCCAGTCTGGAGCAGGTAACCTGCACCTCTCTACCCTGCCTCAGTCAGCCCAGGGCTGAAGAGACCAGGGAGGCCAGTGGTGGACCCCAAAGGGCCCCCTGTCCAAAAGAACCACTTAATCAGCAGATTAGGGTCACTGAAGCTGGTAAACCCAGCCAAGTGAAAATAAGTCAGACTCCTGAGGGATCCCCCTTAAAAGTAGTTAGGGAACTCCCACAGCTGGACACTGTTGGGCACAGCCAAACATGGGGCCTAAAAACCCCAGACCTGACCTGTCCCTCCAGTAAGCCAAACAGAGGGACCCAGCCTCCAGCTTTAGGTAGCCAGAGGCTGACCCTGAGAGCTCAGTGCATCTCAGCTAAAGAAAGAAAGGCACATATGATGGATGGTGATTGGAGGAAGTTGAGCCCAAAGGTAGAGGAGCCTCACTTCAGTACTCCATCCCAGCATCAGCCTTCTTCTTTCCCAAGACACACCAGAGACAGAGATTCCCTATGGTGGAGACCCTCAGATACCCTTAGGGTGAGGGGTTGCCTAGTGGACCATGACACAGGGGGAAACCAAGCCAGAGCTGGTCCTTCCTTATATGGCCACTTAGGTAATAGAGGCTTACCTGGGCAAGGATAGCCTTATCTCCTTTCGTTTGGGGGGGGGTTGTGTAGGAAGGTACATCCTGACTATGGTTGCCCCCAACTTTTTGCCCTGTGTTTTAGCTGGTTTTGGACATAGTCGACCTGGGACCCTGCCAATCAGGACCCCAGGCCTACTGCTCTCTCTTTAAAATGGATTCCATGTACCCTAGGTACATTTCCAATTGGTACTGGGCCACCTTATCAGACCCTGTAACTCAGGGCATAGGTGTACCCAGGGCTGCCAGGGGCTGCAGCATGTATTATGCCACCCCTGGCTGGCCTCCTAAATTTGACACAACTGGCTGCATGACAGCTGGGGCAAAGTCGTGTAATCACCCTTTGCTGTAGGTGTAGTATACCTATACCTAACCCTAAAATGGACACACAGATTCCTATCAGTCACTCCTATGGCAGGCCTTGACAATCCTGAAGGCAGAGTGCTTGGAATCGTGTGAGATGGTGCTCTGGCATGAGCTGAGCCTGTCTGCAGCTTGCGGAATCAAGTCCTAATAGCTGCTCCATGATATCGCATACCATATACTCTTAAGTGCATTATAATCCTCGCGGTTAAATGCTATCTTTGGTATTGCTTTATCAAAACATGTCGAGTAAGGTGTCATACGAATTGGAATACTAACCCCTCGCCAATTCTGGCGACGGGGTTAGCATTCCACCCTTCTAGAGGGACACGACATGTATGTAACTGTGAACCCCGGTTAAAGTTAACTGAAGCCTCAGCTCCACAAAATGGATGCTGCCACCACAGACACGAGTCTGACCCCCTACAGCTGGGAGTCCTTCCAGCGAGGGGAGCCTGGACAAAGGGTTTCCTGTCAGGGGCGGTGCTAGCACCGTCCCAGACATGGTTTTGTGTATCCTGGGTAGGCAGGGCTTTACAGGAAGGTGACTGCTGAGTGGCACCCCGGTGCTCACTACGCATAGGCCGGTCTGAACCAGTTCCAGGGGCACACCAGCCCCTGGCCTGGGGAAGTCCGGCATGGCTGAGGGGTGTAACCACCCCCCACCTAGTCCCACCCATAGGCAGGACCTAGTCACCGGGTCAGCCCCCTTTTTTAGTATAAAGATGGGAGCGGGCCCCCTGTTAAAATTAGATCATCTTTGGAATCAAGATACCACTTTCTTCGAAAGGACTTCACGATTTCTTCTTCAAGATTCTCCCTTGTGGCTAAGGAGTAGTCACCCTGCATCCGCAGGCACCATCCTAAAGAACACTGCGGTCTGCTGCAAGTCCTTCATCACGAATCCGACGACCCAGCTCGACGAGACCCGGCTTCCCTGGCACCTCTGACCTCTACTCACCTCTACAGCCCAGCTGAGAACCGTGAGTGCGACGAGACCTCAAGGGACCGACGATCGCCAAGACTGCACGACATCTTTACTGCAAGCCCACCGTGTCCTCCACTGGTGAGTGCTTTGGGGTCCGAGAAGCCCCGACCCTGCGCAGCTCCAGCACCCAAGATCAGCCCCCCTGCATCTCCACGATCTGCGTGGGGCCCTTCTGCTGTTTGCTGTGCACCGCGTTGTTTGGCTACTAGCCGGCTGGCTTGTGGCCCTCTGAACGACGCCCAACGACTTCACGACTGCTGGTCTGGTTGCTCCAGGCTGGCCTTTGCTTCCTTCTTCAAGAGAGGCACCCCGGACCCTCCTGGTCCACTCCAGACGCCATTTTTAGGTCCACCGCGTGGGCTTGAATTTGCCAAGGCTTTGTTGCCCAATCCTGGGTCCAGCGACGCCGACAGCTTCTATCTTCGTGGGACAGCTCGATCCTCCATCCTGGTCGCCGACAACGCCTCCTGGTCCGTGAGATCTTCGAGTCAAGCGTCACCCACTCACCTAGTCGAGGTGGCTACCATCCGGTGCCCTCCTGGTGCCCACTGACTACTGGCTAGTAGTCTCGAACTTGGTCCCCTCTGCTTTCAGGTGTCATCTATCTTCAAGATCCAGGCTTGGATCCGACTGAACTTTCTTCACTGGTCACCGGCCAGCATCTTTTCTTCCGGCTCCTGGTCCGTCTACGAGGATTCCCGACGTCTTTTCAGACCTATGCAGCTGCAGCCCCTGGGCTAGGTAACTTCGGCATTTCGGTGCCCCAGCATAGCCTCACTATCCAAGGGTCAGAATCTACTTTCGTTTTCTCCCTACCAGGTCGGGTTCGCCCGAGAACACTAACTTTCTAATTCCTAGCTACCATAGACTTTTGTCCCGCATCTCGCGTGAGAGTGCACACACTGCACCCGAGTCCCCTAGGCCTCCTAGACATAATCTAACGATTCCCTAGTCAAGTCCTAGCGATTCCAAAAGCTATTAGTACTGTACTTACCTGCTAGGAATTTCGCATTCCACTTTCAGAGTATATGGTTTTCCGTGCCCCTCGGGCATTTGTATATACTGTGCTAACTTAAGTATTTTTGTAAGAGTTTTGGTTTGTGCTTAGTACCCTGTCCTCATAAAGAGTACAGGGCTGTTGTGATCTTTAAATAAATAACTGTTTATTTTCATAACACTTGTGTGGTGTCCTTTCACTTGGTATTCAAGGGGTATATGTGTGGTAAACAGCTGGCTTAACGCGCCCTCTCGAGTCTTTAGCCTTAGACTGCTCGTATCCACGCTACTAGGATAGCTGGTCTATAAGGTTGACTTACAACCAATCATCAATAAGGGTTGCTGGACTGATACATAGTGTTCACTAGAATAGTGAGCACTGCATATCAGGCCACCTTCTCACAACGGCGCTCCGGATTTCCCACCAAATCTCCCATTAATCATCCGCAGGGTTGAATTCCGATGAGATCTTCATTAGGCCAAATAAATGCAGTGTTTTCTGAGACTGTCTCCCTGACATTTGCGGCTTATAAATCAAAAGGGCACTGTGTTTTTAAACATGTGTACGGCAAAGCAGTCCTGCTTTATTGTCCTTCCAGCTTTCACGAGGAACGCATTCTGCTGCGATATTAAAGAACAGTAGCCTTCCTTCTAAGCACTTGTTGATTTCTGCGGACAGCTGCAGTCAAGGCACAATTGTAGGCTTGCTCAGTGTTTTCCCCGTTTAATCAGAGCTATATGGGAAGCGCGCCACGCCTTTGTAGTGCAGATATACACGCCTCCATTTCCTTATTTGCTACAGCGCTTCAGACGGTCCCCGATCTTGTTCCAATATAGGCGCGTCTCACCCCATGGTTTGAGTGGACACATTCCTTCACCGAGACACCTCACATGACTTTCGTGGCCACACTGGACCTGGGGCCGCTCATTGAGAAGATCCGGTTTCCCTCATTATCCTCAGGATATTTACCTCCTCAAAGATGTACCCTGTTCTGTAGTAGCTGACAGTGGCTCTTACCATCTAAATATTACACTTTAATTTCTGAAGCCTTTCAAGTGAATCATAAAGCCCATAGATGTTAAATTTCTCCCCTGTCCCTCTGCAGGCGTGTTGTAATGCAGAGGTTCTTATATCCTTTTGACTTTCACGGACCCCCCAATGAATCACTGTTGGAAGCCACGGACTGCCACGGACTGCCACCTAAGCAATTTTGACAACATGAAAAAAAAATACCCAGAACTATAGTAGCAAGTAGATATAAAAAAAAATTACAACATGTGTTCTTTAATACACAAACACAAATCAAAATGTTCATTTTAATGGACATGTTGGAGGTTTTCAAAAAGTGATTTTATTTTTACAAGATTAAGTGCTATCCTAAACTCTCGCACATCACTTTATCTTTTATGCACCTAATGCAGCCTTTCTTTTTGTTGGGGCACACCAGTGCTCCAGTGAGAACACAACCAAGCACCACCACCACTGACTGAACGTGTGCTGCTCCAATGAATCAAATGGAAGATTTCAACTTCATTTTTAGTTGCTAATGCCAAATTCTTGCAAAGTTACTGAGCTTATGTTTTTTGTTGTGTTATGTATATACTTTAGTAGTCTAGTAATGATATGTCCTTGCTACCTGTCTCTGATTCGCCCCTACACATCTTCTCCTTCTTTAACTTGTTCTTTTATACCATTTAATGTAGTTTGGTAATTTTTTCTTTAGCATTTTTTCCTCATTTTCCACATGCGTTACTACCTTCGCTCTCACCCCATTAATCTGTTCATCTATCCATTATATCACCGCTAGTAATATTTCCCATTTAATACACCTTCCACCTTTCCTTTGTGCCTGCTCATCACTCTATTTCACTCAACCATCTCCCCATATACTCTACTTATATCCCTGCCTCCTTCCTTCTTATTCCTTACACTATTCCTTCCTTTCGACTTCCTTTTTTCCCCATTCTATTCCTTCTTTTCACCTTTCTTTATTTCCTTCCTTCATCTTTATCCCCACACTATTCCTGCTTTTCGTCTATCATTCCTTCTTTTTTTGTCCCTCGGACTATTCATATTTACGTCATTATTTCCTTCCTTTTTATCCTCAGTATAAATACTTCATTTCGCCTTTCTTTCAGTTTGTGTTCATTCATTCATTCCCCCTGTGAGAAGGTGGCCTGATATGCAGTGCTCACTATTCTAGTGAACACTATGTATCAGTCCAGCAACCCTTATTGATGATTGGTTGTAAGTCAACCTTATAGACCAGCTATCCTAGTAGCGTGGATACGAGCAGTCTAAGGCTAAAGACTCGAGAGGGCGTGTTAAGCCAGCTGTTATACCACATATAGCCCTTGAACACCAAGTGAAAGGACACCACACAAGTGTTATGAAAATAAACAGTTATTTATTAAAGATCACAACAGCCCTGTACTCTTTATGAGGACAGGGTACTAAGCACAAACCAAAACTCTTACAAAAATACTTAAGTTAGCACAGTATATACAAATGCCCGAGGGGCACGGAAAACCATATACTAGAAAAGTGGAATGCGAAATTACTAGCAGGTAAGTACAGTACTAATAGCCTTTGGAATCGCTAGGACTTGACTATAGAATCGTTAGATTACTTCTAGGAGACCCAGGGGACTCGGGTGCAGTGTGTGCACTCTCACGCGAGATGCGGGACAAAGTCTATGGTAGCTAGGAATTGCAAAGTTAGTGTTCTCGGGCGAACCCGACCTGGTAGGGAGAAAACGAAAGTAGATTCTGACCCTTGGATAGTGAGGCTATGCTGGGGCACCGAAATGCCGAAGTTGCCTAGCCCAGGGGCTGCAGCTGCATAGGACTCAAAAGACGTCGGGAATCCTCGTTGACGGACCAGGAGCCTGGAAGAAAGAAGTTGCTGGCAGGCGACCAGTGAGGAAAGTTCGGTGGATCCAAGCCTGGATCGATGGAAGATGACACCTGAAAGCAGAGGGGACCAAGTTCGAGACTACTAGCCAGTAGTCAGTGGGCACCAGGAGGGCACCGGGTGGTAGCCACCTCGACAAGGCGTGTGGGTGACGCTGTGCTCAGAGATCACACGGACCAGGAGGCGTTGTCGGCGACCAGGAAGGAGGTTCGAGCTGTCCCACGAAGATGGAAGCTGTCGGCGTCGCTGGACCCAGGATTGGGCAACAAAGCCTTGGCAAATTCAAGCCCAAACGGTGGACCTAAAATGGCGTCTGGAGTGGACCAGGAGGGTCCGGGGTGCCTCTCTTCAAGAAGGAAGCAAGGGCCAGTCTGGAGCAACCAAACCAGCAGCAGTGATGTCGTCGGGCGTCGTTCAGAAGGCCACAAGCCAGCCGGCTAGTAGCCAAACAACGCGGTGCACAGCAAACAGCAGAAGGGCCCCACGCAGATCGTGGAGATGCAGGGAGGCTGATCTTGGGTGCTGGAGCTGCGCAGGGTCGGGGCTTCTCGGACCCCAAAGCACTCACCCATGGAGGACACGGTGGGCTTGCAGTAAAGATGTCGTGCAGTCTTGGCGATCGTCGGTCCCTCGAGGTCTCGTCGCACTCACGGTTCTCAGCTTGGCTGTAGAGGTGAGTAGAGGTCAGAGGTGCCAGGGAAGCCGGGTCTCGTCGAGCTGGGTCGTCGGATTCGTGATGAAGGACTTGCAGCAGACCGCAGTGTTCTTTAGGATGGTGCCTGCGGATGCAGGGTGACTACTCCTTAGCCACAAGGGAGAATCTTGAGGAAGAAATCTTGAAGTCCTTTCGCAGAAAGTCGTGTCTTGATTCCAAAGATGATCTAATCTGAACAGGGGGCCCGCTCCCATCTTTATACTAAAAAAGGGGGCTGACCCGGTGACTAGGTCCTGCCTATGGGTGGGACTAGGTGGGGGGTGGTTACACCCCTCAGCCATGCCGGACTTCCCCAGGCCTGGGGCTGGTGTGCCCCTGGAACTGGTTCAGACCGGCCTATGCGTAGTGAGCACCGGGGTGCCACTCAGCAGTCACCTTCCTGTAAAGCCCTGCCTACCCAGGATACACAAAACCATGTCTGGGACGGTGCTAGCACCGCCCCTGACAGGAAACCCTTTGTCCAGGCTCCCCTCGCTGGAAGGACTCCCAGCTGCAGGGGGTCAGACTCGTGTCTGTGGTGGCAGCATCCATTTTGTGGAGCTGAGGCTTCAGTTAACTT
The DNA here is from genome assembly GCF_964263255.1 of Lissotriton vulgaris. Taxonomy (NCBI): domain Eukaryota; kingdom Metazoa; phylum Chordata; class Amphibia; order Caudata; family Salamandridae; genus Lissotriton; species Lissotriton vulgaris. The sequence goes on from NC_141698.1 coordinate 27,345,427, forward strand.
TAACCGGGGTTCACAGTTACATACATGTCGTGTCCCTCTAGAAGGGTGGAATGCTAACCCCGTCGCCAGGATTGGCGAGGGGTTAGTATTCCAATTCGTATGACACCTTACTCGACATGTTTTGATGAAGCAATACCAAAGTTAGCATTTAACCGCGAGGATCATAATGCACTTAAGAGTATATGGTATGCGATATCATGGAACAGCTATTAGGACTTGGTTCCGCAAGCTGCAGACAGGCTCAGCTCATGCCAGAGCACCATCTCACACGATTCCAAGCACTCTGCCTTCAGGATTGTCAAGGCCTGCCATAGGAGTGACTGATAGGAATCTGTGTGTCCATTTTAGGGTTAGGTATAGGTATACTACACCTACAGCAAAGGGTGATTACACGACTTTGCCCCAGCTGTCATGCAGCCAGTTGTGTCAAATTTAGGAGGCCAGCCAGGGGTGGCATAATACATGCTGCAGTCCCTGGCAGCCCTGGGTACACCTATGCCCTGAGTTACAGGGTCTGATAAGTTGGCCCAGTACCAATTGGAAATGTACCTAGGGTACATGGAATCCATTTTAAAGAGAGAGCAGTAGGCCTGGGGTCCTGATTGGCAGGGTCCCAGGTCGACTATGTCCAAAACCAGCTAAAACACAGGGCAAAAAGTTGGGGGCAACCATAGTCAGGATGTACCTTCCTACACCCCCTTCTCTTTCACAGTTCTTATTTCTTTGTCTCTCCCTTTCGCGCTGTGTATTTTTTATCCTCTTGTTTATTTTCGCCGCCCTATATTTACTTCTACTCCCCTTTCTTACTTTGTTTCTCCATTTCTCTTTTGCCTTTTATTCCTACATTTGTCTTTCACTAGCCTTCGTTCTCTCTGTTCTCTTGTACTCTTCTGTCTGTATCCATTTCCGGCACTCGGTCCCTTTCTTTTCCTCTCCTCTTTCTTCCTCTGTCTCGCCTTATATTTCTCGGCCTCCTGCTCTCTCCCTCCCCCCACCCCTATCACTGTCAGTGTCCTTCCTCATGTGCTGCATGGCTAAACACTTAAAAGGTTCCAAAGGCGAGACCTATTGGCTATGCGAATGCTTGTTCTAGAATGTGTATGGTTGCCCTTCAGTGAGGACTGTGGGCATTTTTTTGGGAATCTTAATACTGATTTTGCTATGAAATTCAGGCATTTTTAAAACTGTTTCATAAAGACAAAGGTAGGTTTGATTTTAAAAAGGAGTAGCATTCTTTTTATTGTGATGTTTCTGGCTCCCATGAAGAAAATGGTTATACAAATGTCCCTGGTTAGTGTACAATTATAAGTTACTAGTTATTTTCAATATCAAGAGCAGTTCTGGAACAGCTGCATTAACCATGCTACTGTGGCTCTTTGGATCACGAGTCAATTGTTTGTTGGGTAAATATTACTTTTATACCGCAACCTTAATTTATTTGTGCCCACAGAAGCAGAACATAAGCTCCCTCTTGGCCTCAGGCATGAGCTGTATGAACGGGCTGGCCTCTTGCCTGTGCCACAACCTTACGAGAACTCTCCTGCTGTGGCAGCTGGTCAGGAGTGGGGCCAAGCCACAGAGACCAGTGCTGAGAATGCTAATGACAGTGAGTATAGAGCAATTCCTTTATTAATTCTTATTTTAGCCAAAGAGTTTTTGGATGTTGGAAACACTGTTTCTCCACAGAAGAAATACAATCCAAGCACAGAGGCAAGCTGCTTGCATACAGGAACTAAATAACACAAAGCCTTATGACACTTTTAGACGCGTTAGTTGCTTCCTTCATATGTAGAGGTTGTTTCAGATCGATTCTTCACTTTACTTTAGTTTGTGGAAGTTCTTAGCCCAATTGGTAGTATTAGTGGTCGTGGTTTACATGGGGCCTGTTTTGTGTGTGAGTATTGGCTGCTGGATTGAGGAGGGGAGCAGGTGATTGACGTCTTTGTACCATCATGTTGATTTATAAAGCACACTTTTACCCAAATCTTGGGGCACTTGGCCCTAAAAATAATAGATGTTTTGTGGATAGTTGTGTTTAAGTGTAAGTTATACTTATAGTGGCGTTGTATCGTCTCTGCTGTTGATCTTTTGTTAATTTCCTATGCTCTAAAAGTGGACAGAGTTCTATATTCACTTATGCTTTTCTTTCTGTTTCACGGAAGAGTACATTAGGTCTCCCAGATAGAAATAACCCTGTTATTAAGAGAGGTCGCTAATGATATATCAGTTTAGAATTGTCCCCTATTTCTAAATCAATGAATCTGTTGTCTCAATCTCAATTACAAATAGTTGCTGGTAGGGTATGTCAAAAGTACTCACCGATTCAAAATTAGAGCTCTCTAATGTTCTTTCATGTGAAACTGCAGCCCTTGTTTCAAGTAAGAGTCTGGGTGTGTGGCTTTAAATGTCTTCATGCATCGATCCAAACTGTTTTGACTACCTCCCTTTCTGTGCTTTACTCTGAAAGCTGATTGCCTGAGTGTTGCTAAAATTTAAGTAGGAACCTCAGAGCATACAGGACAGTGGCCTCACTTCTTATGGCTAGGAACATGTTTGGGAAATTTCACGGAGGCTGCGTTGTACTTGGTCACATAGTGGAAAAAGGCTCAGCCTCTTGGTGACCCAAGGAGTTCTACCAAATACCATCGAGTGAAGTTTCCTTTTTATTTCCCTTATGCAATATGGCTGAAGTGAGCTGACCAACTGCCCTTTGCCTTCACTGTTATGGGTGAAAACAAAATGTGAATGACAATTTATCAGGCCAGTGGATGAAGACCACTGACCAAAAGCCCCTAGATATAGGTATATTGTGAATTTAAAATGAAGTAGGCTGGCGAGACGGCATAGGCTGACCTAAAGGGAATATACATGTTGCAACCGGTGATCAAGTGTCATGTGAGCAATCTTAAACAAAATAGTTTATTTCTTGCAAAGACTTGCATTTCTTGCTGTTCATCTGTGTTCATTGTCTTCTTTGTAGAATGCAGTCTCGCTCCTCTGTTCTAGTACATCGAGACAAACAAATAAGACTTGAAAGCTAATTTTTTTTTTGTGGTGATCCAAAATCAGAATAGCTACATTTTCCAACGCTAGTGTTCTAGAGTATTGCATTTTTTTGTACGTCCGAAATACACAACATATCCCTGCAATTGGAAGAGTCTGACTGGTTCTTTGGAATAACCTTGAGCAAGCTACACAAATGACCCTTAGCTGAATTCGGGTTTTGTTTTCTCCTGAATCTACCTATCAGAAATGTACAGCTTTCCTGGTTCACCCATGAATTTCATCTCAATGATGTTACAATACAACAACTAGCTGCCTTTTCTATTGTTCGACTGTATGCTTGACTTTGACCCTTTACAATTCTTCGCTGCTGTTTTGGCTAGGTTTGTGATATCCAAATCCCACATACATACATAAATGTGGAGATTGGGCTACTTGGATGTGCTGAATTTATATTTGTGTGTGAGAGTTTTACAGAGTATTCATGTATTTGGCATGTGTTGGTGTCCCAGTGAAAGATTGATGTGCACTTTTGACGATAAGTACTGAAATATTGCTGACTGCCAGTTTGTGTTTACTTATATCTTGTCAGCCATCATTCTACGTAACCTAAGTCCACACACCACGCTGGAGTCCATCTTGAGCGCCCTTGCTCCCTACGCTGTCCTGACTTCTACCAATGTGAGAGTCATCAAGGACAAAGTGACACAGCTGAACCGGGGCTTTGCTTTCATCCAGCTTTCCACCATTGTTGTAAGTTTCTTGAACCTGGTTGGTCTCTTTAAAAGCTTTGAAGAAGCTTTCAGTTCTGACGCTAGCTGTTGGGTATATTTGTTTGAAGTGGGAAGGTGCGAAAATTGGAGCTTTCTGGGTGGATCCGCAGATGGAGAGAACTCTTCATTACTTCTCTATAAACATTTCCTTGTTTGCTTCCTAGGAGGCAGCTCAATTGCTGCAGATTCTCCAGGCTCTCCGGCCCCCACTCATTATCGATGGCAAGGTCATGAATTTTGAGTTCGCCAAAGGTTCCAAAAGGTGAGTTTGAACACAGTGTGCATCCTTGGATACCTTGTTTACAACAGGCAACTAGCTAACTACCTGTGCTCGCCACTCAGCTTACCTGATGCTTGCATAAGTTGAAAGCATTTCTAGCCTCTTTTTTTTTTCCCCCAGGGACATGATGATGGTTACTGAAGCTCACCGCATCAGCACTGCCTCTGTAGCTAGCACTGCAATTGCTGCCGCCCAGTGGGCCCTGTCGCAGGTCAGATGTTTGGCTCCCTGATTGCTTTACTTTTTAGGTCTGGCACTGGTTTGTTGCTAAGATTGTCATTAACATATTTAAAATTGAAGAGGACCTTAGTGTTGCAGTACCGTATTAAACTACCAAAAAAGGCAAGCTAAACTATACATATGATAGGAATCCGGCAAAAAAAATGTGAAATGGCTGCTTCAGGCCTTTGTAAGGACAGAACTATACTGGCAAGTATAAGGTGTTCAGCACTAGTGTCTTTGTAAAACATGGCAGTGAGTGTCTGGTGGGCATGGTCTGCAAGAGGAACCTTTATGTGTGAGATGCATAATATTGCCCTTAACCTTTTTTAGTGACATCACAGCCTAGAGATATGTTGCCAGGATCATCTGAGGTGCACCCTGTTCAAGGTTACCCAGCCTACCTGTGTTATTAAACTGTGCTATAGAGCCAAGTCTTTATTAATGAATTCAGAGCTGACGGCAGTGCCAGTGTGCTTGTAATCCCAAGAAGGGGCTCGCACAAAATAAAAAGGCAGCTGTCATGTTCCCAATAAACATGGATGAATGACTGGATTTGCTTTTATGGACTGCCTTCCTTTTGGCATATCTTTTTTTTAAATATACCTCTATCATCATTTGCCAAACAGTTGACCGTGTCTTTTCAGCAGTGCATTTTTACAAGAGTATAAGGATCAGTAATGATGAACTGGGACTGTTTTAAATCACGTAGGCCTGAGTTTAGCAGTGGGTCCATCCGAGTGGCTGGCAAGAGAATAGTTCCAGCTGAGAGACCCACTTGAATAGTGGCTCAGTTGTGGATAATTGTGCTGCTATGTGAGTTTAGAAGTATAGACCATCACCCTTTGCCGCCTTTACCATATCATTCCTGATTTATAAAACACAAAGTTAAACATCAGTTAAGCATTGAGAAAGCAGTCCAGACACTTGGAAATAGGCCAGCGCACAAAGGTTTACGTAGACTCCATTATCTGCGTTTAAAAAAAAGTGTTAAAAGTACAGCAGCTCTAAGGTGGATGTGCAGTTAGGCATATTGTCATAACATACTAACACGTTGACACAACTCATTTTGCTTGGGGGAGAGGTTTTGTATGCAGATTGTGGGAAGACACTAGCTCTCACGCACCTTATTCTTTCTACTTGCCTGGCCAGTGCCTATCAACTAATTAGGAGCGTGTATTATACACGCCAGTAGTCACGAATGCTTTCTTGAAGGAAGGACTTGGGTGTGGTAGTTTGGTGAAATAGCACAGTAACAGAAGCTCCTTTTTCAGCAGTACAGGATGTTAAAAGGCATCAGCCTGTACACTGTGGTGCAGCCACCGTTTCACACAACCACCTGGTTGTGCACTATAAGAGGAAATATAAGGAAATTGACATTGGAGGAGAAAGAGGGAATTGGTGTAGTCAGAGCATCGAATGAGATACCTTATCTGTTTACTGCAGGCCTCACATGGTAGTGATGGGGCGGCCAACCCAGCATGGACTGCTGGTGCTGAGGAGGCAGATTACAGCTACTACTCTCAGGACGAGGCTTACACCCAGCAGCAGTCAGCGACCGAGACGCCTGCCAGTGCCCAGGGGCAGAGCACAGGTAATCTGACCAAGAGTGCCACAAACCCTGCCAGAAACACTGAGCTGCTCTGTGCAGTTCATATAAGAACAGAGTGCTTGAGCCTGGCCTGTGGCAGAGACCTGGCTCAAACACAACTCGAAATGCATGTCTTACAATGTATTCGTACCTAATCCACTGCTGAGATCCAAGCAATGTTCTGGTGGTGCTTCTCAGCTCTGTCCTGACTTATTGATTCTAGGACCCCACACTCTGCCATTGCTCTTCACTCTTGACCTCCAGCAGCCTTGCTATTTCATTAATGATTCCTACAGCCCATTCTGTCCGTCGCTGACCTGCAGCACCTCTGCTGTTCCTATACTCGCAGCGCATCAGCCACACTGCAATCTCCTCTTATGATCGCTGAGACCTTACTTAGCATAGCCATACCACTTGACTGATGATCTACTACACCAATCATTCATCATAGGATTGTCTTTGTATAGTCGAAATTCAAATACCTCCAGCAGTGTGTAGGAGCTGTAACATTGTTTAATGTAGGAGATTTTAAAAAATATATCATCTCATCAATTGTCTTTAAGTTCAGCTACTGAGAATTTGAATACAGTTTCACTCTTTAAGATGCATTTGGATTAAAAAGCCCACTGTAACTACACACTCCGAAGAAAAAGAAAGGATGATGTTGTACCAGTGGGCACTTCTCTAGCTGTAAAGAGCCAGAGAGTTAACTTGATTGAGACTAAAGGTTTATGCTCTCAATGCACTTTTTTTTAACATTGTAAGTCACAGCCTGAAATACTTTTTTCCCTCTTCCCACCGAATGGTGATGGATGTACAGTCTTTGTTTTCTCCATTTTAATTGCTTCATTCTCTCTCTGGTGCAGAGACACCTGCGGAAGCTGTTGCTGATGTTGTTCAGCCACCAGTGTTATATCAACAGGCGGCCCAAATTTCAACTGCACCAGCCGGAGCTCAGCAGGATGGATCCCAGGTGAGGGCACTTGATAGCTTGTAGAGGTGGAGACTTTGGGACAGGTTATTTAATATTCTGTGCGAGTGCCTTATTCTACAGTCTGTATTAGGCGTTTCAAGTTGTGTATTACTGCGAGTGGTGCATGTCCAGAAGGTTTGTAATTGTAGAATGAATTTATGTAGTGCTTACTAACCCTCACAAGGCATCAACGCGCTTGTCACTGAGCAGGATGCTGCTCCAGAAACCAAGGTTAGTGATTAATCCAGTGGCTATTGCTAGCTATTCTGATTCGTTTTTTTGTTAGAAAGTGCCCTTTTGACATGGTTAGCGCCCCCCTGCCCCCAACCTCCCCCCCCCCCCCCCCCACACACGCACGCACGCACACACACACACACACACACACTTACTTTTTGCCTGGAACATGATGTGGTTTCAATTGAAAGTGCACAGGGTCCTTGCCAACCAGATCCCCAGTGCCAGAGCCATGCAAACTGCCACTGCAACCGGCATGCCTTGGTGCAGACAAAGCCTGTGTGCTATGTCAAAGCAGCACTGCCTAAGGCATAGTTACGTCACCACTCTAGCAGGCCTTGCAAGCCTCAAGGCAGGGTACACTAACTCTCAGGTGTGGGCATATCTGCATGAGCAAATATGCTCCTACAATATGTCTATTCTGTAGTAGGGGATCTCTGTGTATAGTCATAATCTAGTGAATAGTCCCGCCCATGTGCGTGGACCCCGGAGCAATCAAAAATAATCTCTTAAGTTGTCAATAAATGCAGACCTGCACAGACACTTAAGAGAGAATTTAAAGACAGATAATGCAGCCTATATCCACAGGCTACACTGTCCAGTACTTCAACTAGAAATTCCACCATAAACACCACAAGCAGCACAGCCTGTCCAGTGTTCTCCACAGAAAAAAACCTTCCCCTACCAGCAAAAGCCTCTGGAATGATAGAGAAAGTTGTGGACAGACAAGCCCTATAGGCTGCCATTATGCGGCTCAGAACAGGATACTGTGCCTTTAAGAGAACTTTCCAGAACTCTCTCAGTATCCCAGAATGCACAGCAGGTCCCTTTTACTTTCAGTTCTTTTTGAAGGCGCAACGCGCCAGACCTGTAGCATTCCTTACATGAACATCTTTCTCCACCGGGGAGGAGGGCGGGCGCTTATGACTATAACAGAGATACCCCTACTACAGAACTGGAGTTACAGGACAGAAACTACTCCTTCTTAATATTGTAAGTGCCAGGGAAGCCATAGAGAGTACATGGGCTGAAAACTCGACAACTCTAGTTCCTCAGCACCATGATGGCTTCACCGAATCCAGGGGCGGCTCTAGGCTCATGGCGGCCCTGGGCTGGGAGTGTAGGTAGGGGACCCCTGACGAGGTGGTCCAGGCGGGGCGGAGCGCGGGGGCCAGTGAAGAGGCGGGGGAGAGGGTCAGGGTGTTTGGAAGCGGAATAGAGCCTGACATCGCCAAATCCCTGCCAGGGGCCACCACGCAAATATGTATCCATCCTCTTAGGATTATTATATTAAGGATATATATTGGCGTGTTGGCCCCTGGGGTTTGGTGGCCCTGTGCAGGTGCTCAGCTTGCACATGCCTAAGGCCGCCCCTGCCGAACCCAGGAGTGTTTGGTACAAAACAACTCCTCTTAATAAACCCACACTGATGCCCATGTTGAATTTATTAAACCATGTACTCATGAGGGCGCCTCAGAGCCTACCAACCCTGGTGTGGTCCCGGACTAGTTTTAGGCAGCTTGCCACCACCAGACATATTTCTGCACCCCTGGGTCGAGCGCTCCTGCTCTCTGAGGCCAGAAACTAAGCCCATCCTGGGCGTGGGTGTCACACCTTCTCCCCCAAGATGAGCACAGTGCTTGAAAGGGGAGTTTCCAAGGCCTTGCTGGCTCTGGAATGTGACGCCAGCCTCCGCTGCTAGCAGCAGATGGCAGCCCCCGGGTTCATACCCCCACTTTTGGCTGGAGAACCGCCGGGAAAACTAAGTGAGAAGAGGTGTGCCCCCCTTCGTCAACTCCACCTCTCAGGTCCTGGAGGCGAAGTGAAGCACATTTTTCAGTGCTCACCATCTTGAAGATGGTGGGACTTATCCAATCAAGGCTAGGGCTATGCCCCTCTCCCAAAGGAGGTATGCATAATAGAGGGTGTAGACAGGTAAGGAATCCATTGGTCCCTACCTGTAACGCCTCTAAATCTAGTTTAGGGCTGCAGATGGTACATTTATGAATAGATCGCCATCTGGTGTTGGGCTCGGATGATCGCACTTGTTTTTCTCTTGGAGAAGTCTTTTGTCGTCACGAGACCGTTGACTCCTCCTTTGGGTGCTAGTGCGCATGGGCATCGGCTCCATCCTTAGATTTTTTTCCGCCATCGGGTTCGGATGAGGATCGAAGCGCTCCGGATCGACTTTGAGAAAAAAGTTATTTCGGCGCGTATTCCCTTTCCAATTTGACGGTATTGTTATCGAGCGCAAGTTCATTTCCATTTCGACGCGCTTCGACGTCAAGAACAAAATTTCCAACTTCTACGTCGACGAGACCGGGAGGCCTATATCGACGTAGTCTAGCCCGGAGTCCATGGAAAGGACTCAATTCAAAGATGTCTAACGTGTGGTGCTACGTTCCCACACAAGGACCTACACGAGGTGTGCAACCTCTGTTTATCACCTGAACACGAATCCAGGGACTGTGAAGCCTGCGCAGCATTCTCCTCCAAGTCGACGATTAGAAACCGTCGAGCCCGAAGACACGAGGTGTCGAGAATGCAGTCGGAGGCAATCCCGGAGCTGTTCGAGGCCCAGCACCCCGAAGACGAAGAATAAGAAGATGAGGACGAGTCGGGGTCGGGAGTGGACGAGTCTGACGTCGAAGAAATCGACGCTCATCAAACCGTGAGTGACGACGTCCTCTTACCAAAAAACCGACCCCGTTTGGGGTCGACCCCGCCTTCGAGCCCGGTCAGACTACCGAAAAAAGTTTCAGACGCCCCGCCCTCGGCAACGAAACCGAAATACTCTGCATCCCACCATGTCGGATCCGAGAAGCGGTCGACATCGACATAGACACCAAAGCTCCATACCAAGGAAAGCTCGCAGTCGAAACATTACATGTCGAAACCGAAACATGCTTCGACGTCGAAGACTTCCTCGACACCGGAAAAATCTGATTCGAGCAAACTCTCGGTGCGAAAACACAAAACACTGACAGTCAGAAGCAAAAGCACCTTTCGGAACCAAAAACTTCGGTACCGACACAGGAGCATCAGACAGATCCAAAACAAAAGACTTTGTTTATCGATCCACAAACTGGCAAGGTGGTGACAAAACTACCTAAAAAGAGGAAGAATGAACAGTTGGACGACAAAGCTCCTCCTCCTAAAAAGAGGACAATGGGGGCAAATACAACTCCTCCCCTTTCTCCACAACCTAAAGACACACCCTCTTCTCCTCTTCCTCACACTCTGCCTGCTATTCCTCCACCTTCTACACCACGACCATCTACACCTCAAACAGATGTAGAAAGTGACACAGGGGAGGGAGAACTTCCTATGGATGAAGACACTATCCCAGAAGACGCAGAACCATGGGAAGATTATAAAGCAGGGTCAGATAATGATAATGACCCTGAACTGTATCCCTCAAAACCTTCACCACCTGATGATAATACAGGTTTTGCACAGTTAATTAATAGGGCAGCAAAATACCACAAGGTAGACTTACATACGGAACCTCAAATAGAGGATTTCCTTTTAGAAACACTACCTGCTGCACAAAGAACATCAGGAACACTACCAATGCTTAAGGGTCTCCTCAATCACACATCAGACATATTCAAAGACCCTGGGAGGGCTAGGGTATTAAACCCAAGAATTGATAAAAAATATAAGGCAACCCCAAAGGACCCAATATTTATCAAAGGACAAATACCTCTGGACTCGCTAGTAGTCACAAACGCTTGCAAGAGAGAAAATTCATTAACTACGGGAGAAGCTCCTCCTCCTGACAAGGAGTCCAAGTTACTAGATGCCTCAGGCAAAAGGGCTTGGCAGTTCGGGCTGGACTGTTCCCATGAGGCACAGGGTCAGACTGATTTGCATATAGCCATGTCTGAACTGGGGTGGCAGAGTGTGCTAAAGAACGGTGATGGATTAAACCCAGATCTTTTGACTGGGTGTGAGTGTTTGATTGATTCAGATGCTCCGTCCATCACCACCCCCTTTTGTACCGCTTCAGGCAAAAGAGTAGCATCCCAAGCGGCAAACAGCTGGCGCATAGCTAATACGCAAGCGCTACTTGCACGTTATGATAGGGCTCATTATGAGGAGTTAGAAAAACACATTATACATCTCCCTAAGGAACATCAAAAAAGGGCAGATCCGCTCATACAAGAAGGGAAGATCATAACTAACACTTCCATTAAGTGCGCCTTAGACGCAGCAGACACTGCAGCAAGATCCATAAACACCAGTATCATGTTAAAAAGACATGCATGAAAAAAAAAAAAAAAAAGACGACATGCATGGCTCAGAGTCTCTGGGTTCAAACAAGAGGTACAAACATCCTTATTGAACCAACCTTTTGATGAGAAAACACTTTTCGGCTCAGGTACAGATGAGACATTAGAAAAGATGAACAAGCATTTGAAATGCAATAGGTCTCGCATTAGAAAAATTGGAGCTATTGGTTTTGTAAATGACAACTTTTTTTATGTGTTGGTCTTGAAAATAGCAAAATTAATAGCTTTGTCATTTACAATGCCAATACTTTTAACTTTTTCAAATGGGACACCTATAGCATTTGTAATGCAACATGTTTTGTATGTACGTGACTTACATGTATTCATATTACAAATACAAATGGCTTTTAATTTTTTTAAATAATTAATACTTAAATAAAAGTTCTTGTAATTTATAATAGCAATAGCTTAAACTATTGTAAATAACTTTTGTGAAGAATATGTTCAGTGTATTTTATTGTGACGAAAATGCAAGAACAGAGGTGAAATATTGATTTTACAAATAACAATGGCTTTTAATTTTTTTTCGAATAATTAATACTTAAATGAAAGTTATTGTAATTTATAAAGGCACTAGCTTAAAGTAAATCCAAAAAAAACAAACCATAGTGTAATATGGAAACATTTACCGCCGAACTGAGAACAATGTAATGTGAAAGCTCTTCATATTAGTACAGCTGCAGACCTTCTAATGTTGATTAAGTGCACTATAAAAAGAAAACTCAAAGGAATAAATCTGTGTCACTCGAGCCCTGCGATGGGGAGAGTGATTTCCATATTTAGAGCATTACATTAATAAATGTCACGAGCTTTGTCTCTTGTGCCCGTTTACACAAGCGATTAAGGCATGGTCTGTGGCAAGCGAAAAACAAGGGGGAGGGGCATATCTGCGCCCAAAAAGATGAACCCCAGGACCAAACGCGAGGCCCCCCCTTGATAAGCTGAAAGTCTGGGATCATTGGGAGTGTGTGGGGATGATTGCTAAACAGGACGTTCTAAATCCTTGTTTTGAGGTAATGTCTCTGTGCACAAACCAGCCTGCAGGCGCTGCAGCCAGGTCCTCTCCTAAAGTGATTGTAACATGGAATCTGTGAAGCAGATATTTGTTTTATTGTATTTACTGCCCCGGAGATCCAGGTTTACAAAAGGACAACAGAAGGAGAAGGCCATAAAACGAGCCAAACGTGTAATGCCCAGTGGTTCGGCTTGCAGCAGGCTGTGCTTCTGCACCACAAAGGAGCCGGCTAATGAGCGGTCCAATGCAGCCTGGAGAAACGCGAGAGACGGCCCGGCGGCCGTCAAAGTGAAAGTAAACAAGTTAAAAAAAATAAAAGTATTTTAACTTGTTCTTAGCTTTGTGCGCAGTGCACAGAATCACCTGAGCATCCAGACTCACCACAGAAGCAACCCAGCTCCCAGGATGCACTGCAGCTAGCTGACACAAAAGTAGGACAACAGCAAAGGTTTCAGACCGACAAGGAAGGCGGACTCTCTCAGCTTGTCGCCGTAAGTGAGCAACATCTCCTTCAAATGAAAAGCTTACGTCAGCGTTCGAATCAATAAATCAAACAAAGCAGGCAGGCATTTATTTTCAAAACGTTTTTTTATGCAACATAACTTTGCCTTTAAACACTAAATACATAATATTACTCTTATACTGTTACTAGATAATAAAAAAAAAAACGTTCGCATTTGGAACACCCCTCCCCCCAAAAAAGACGGACTTCTTTCAGAATGTATTAAAACAACCCAACTCCAAGATGGCTGTGTGTATTGTGACGCGTTCTACCAATCATCAGGAATCTGTCCCACCCAATCCCAAGCAAGGGGCAAAACAAATGTGCAATAGGTTTGATGTTTTTTATACTGCGGAACCACATGAACTCGACCACGCGGCACCCGTTATTATCGGCATGTATGCGCACACAATGAACGCCCATGTATACATACTCGTACCTGTGACTGGAGAGCGAGGGGAGGCCATGCAGTTAAGGGTGATAAAACGCCAAAAAAATATTTTGAGTTGATGCAGGTTTGTTAAGTCAGTGATTTAATGGAACCTAATTGTGTTGAGGACAAACATTTGGAAGCAAGAAAAAAAATAAATCGGGGAAATTGATTTTTATTTTCTCTGTTGACTTGCATAGAAGTGGAGGCAGCCCCTGAGATGCTGTTTTCCCGAAAGCTGACACAGCGGGCAGGGGAGGGGGCGGAGCGGGGAGAGGTGCGACACGGCAGGCAGGGGAGGAGAGTAGGAGGAGGAGGGGGGAGGAGAGTAGGGGAGGCACGGCCTAGCGGCCGTGCAACCAAGAAGTGAGGGGGCGGAGCTGGGGGAGGCTGTGAGAGAGAGAGTGGGCAAGGCAGGTGGCTGGGGGCATGTGCACGCGCTTTTAAGCTCAATGCGCATGCGCATTGAGCTTATAAGTCACGGGCACTGCAAGGAATCGCCACAATTCCTTGCAAGTTAGTTAAACACTGTTTAAGCCCCCATAGTCTCGCAAGCTCGATGCGCATGCGCATCGAATAGCGAGACCTAAAAAGGACACAAACGGCTAAATCAATGGGAGCATTGCAACAGCCAACTCAAAGGGGTTCTTTTCGTAGGTCCACCTATAGAGGCGGATCAAAGAATACAGGCACAAGCCAGCAATCCACCTCTTTTACACCAACATCACCCAGAGGTATTTCTAGAGGCAGTTACAGAGGTAACAACAACAAAGGTAGAGGTCGCGGAAATAACAACAACAACCGCAACTCTCCTACCCCAAAACAGTGACTTCATACATCTCCCCCCAGACACCGGTCGGGGGATGTCTATCACAGTTCCTACCTGTCTGGGAAAACATCACATAAGACAAGTGGGTGAGACGAATTATCCAACATGGTTATTGCCTAGAACTCACAGCTACCCCACCAAACATCCCCCCCAAACAGCGTCCAATGAGTCAAGATCTAACATTGTTAAAGCAGGAAGTACTATCACTGCTACAAAAGCATGTCATAGAAAAGGTTCCACAACATCAACAGGGAACAGGGGTATACTCTCTATACTTTCTAATTCCCAAAAAAGACGGGTCTCTAAGGCCAATACTAGACCTCAGACCTCTCAATGCATACATAAATTCGGAACATTTCCACATGGTCACGCTCCAACAAGTACTTCCTTTATTGCAGAAAGGGGACTTTCTTTCTACACTGGATCTAAAAGACGCTTACTTTCATATCCCAATTCACAAAGCCCACAGGAAATACCTCAGGTTTGTTGTAGAAGGACAACATTATCAGTTCAAAGTCCTTCCGTTTGGGGTCACAACAGCACCAAGGGTGTTCACAAAATGCCTAGCAGTGGTTACAGCTCACCTAAGAATACAACAAATACATGTCTTCCCTTACTTGGACGACTGGCTAATAAAGGCCAAGTCACAAAAAGAATGTCTTCAAAACACACAAAACACAATTCAGTTGCTGCACCAGCTAGGGTTTACGGTGAACTACACAAAATCCCACCTGCAACCAAACAAAGTTCAACAATATCTAGGGGCTACTATAGACACAGAAAAAGCCAAAGTATACCCCAATCCAGTCCGGATTCAAACAATGCTCACATTGATTCAAAAATTTCAACCACAACACTCACTAACAGCTCGAGTGTTCATGCAACTATTAGGGATGATGTCCTCTTGCATACTGCTAATACCATATGCCAGACTACAAATGCGTCCGCTGCAAGAATGTCTAGCAACACAGTGGAATCAGGCTCAAGGTCAGATTACAGATCTGGTGTTGGTAGAAAACCGCACACATCGCTCTCTGAAGTGGTGGAACACAACAAATATTTCCAGGGGGCGGTCGTTCCTAGAACCAATTCCACAAGTGATACTAACAGCGGATGCATCACTCACCGGATGGGGAGCGCATATGGAGAAATATACAGTACAGGGAAGATGGACTGTACAGCAAAAAAGACTGCACATCAACTAGAAGTGTGTTCGAGGCATGTGGGCTGCTGAATTCATATCTGTGCATAGTCCGCCACCTAGTGTTGGGTCCGGATGATTGCACATTGTTGTCCTGGAAGAGTCTTCGAAGTATCACGAGATAGGTGGCTCCTCCCCTGGACTACAGTGCGCATGGGCATCGCCTCCATCCCCAGATTGTTTTTTTCCGCCATCGGGTTCGGATGTGTTTTCGGTTCCCTCTATCGGAACCGGTAGTTGTTCGACTTTTACTCGAGGCCAAAAGGTCTTTAGGCTGGGCGTCGGTATAGTTGCGTTCGGGTTTCTTACTGACTCTCAGCTCCGATCTCCTACAACCCTTCCACGTGCTTTCGACGCGGACGGGCCTACACTACACCCTTTGCTATGGAGCGGACTCCATTCAAGAAGTGTCCGCTGTGTCACTCTAAATACTCGCACCTCGACGTGCACCCCGTGTGCAATACATGCTTGTCACCGGATCACCGTGAAGACACCTGCATGGCGTGTTCCAAATTTAGGAGTAAGAAGACTCTGAAGATTCGCCGGGCTAATCGGCTCCAGGCTCAATTGTCGGCTTCGGCGCCCCCGCCTGATGACATCTTTCAGGAATCTGTCGAGGAAGCGGACGACGTACAAGGATCGGACTCTGGCCCCGCGTCTGAGGAAGAGACCTATGACGCGGATGAGGAGGCCTACGACGAAGTCTCCGGTGAGGTAGGGGACGACGAACTGATTTGTGCCACGATGGGTGATAGCTCGGAGGAAGAGCATCCCCAACCAGACTCCGGGGTTACTCCCCGTCATACGGCCCAGGTCGAGGGATCGCCTTCGGGCCTTACCCAAGATCTAACTTTAAGTCCTACGTCCCCGCCCCCGGGCCCGGTCACGGACATTTCTGCCAAGAAACCGAAAGTGAAGCCAACTGGTCTCGCCCCTTCGGATGCGAAACCGAAACCGAAAGTGGCGCTAGTGAAGAAGGTTCTGGAGGCGTCAACTTCCACGAAACCCAAAATGGCCGACTTGAAGAGCCACGCCAAGATGGCCGACCACAAGAGCCGCGCCAAAATGGCCGACCCGAAGCCTTTGGGGTCGGCGCCGAAGGTGAAGGCACCCGACGCGGCTGCGTCGGCACCGAAAGGGGTCGCGGACCCGAAGACGGCTTCGAAGAAGCGTCACGCCGACGGTGCGCCAGGCCATGGGGCGTCGGCACCGAAGAAGAGGCCTACCGACGACCGGGCTCTCGGAGACGAAGAGTCGCTCGAGACGGTTCAGCCCTCGGCATCCCTTACAAAGAAGGTGGGAGAATCCTTAAGGCGGATCCAACAGTCTACTGTGGTTCCCAGCCAGGACACTGTAGTGCCTAAGCCCACGCCGAAACCTGCCAAGGAACAAACGCCCATTCGTTTTACCCTTCCTCCCAAGTCGGCGCCGAAGGCTTTCACGCCTAAGCAGAGCGGACACTCTCAAGAAGTGTTGACGCCGAAGGCTGCATTGGTGGTATCGAAGCTTCGGCTCCAACCGCTGGCGGTGGAGGAACGTCGTGAGGTGATCATCGACGCCAACACCGGGAAATTATCGCTCCTCAAGCGAAAGATTACATCGGAGCCGGCCTTGGAACCTTTTAGGATTCCACTCAAGAACAAGAGAGACTCTTCGGCTCTGATGGAACCTCTGTCTCCACAGGCCCCGGAACACTCGCCGGCACACTCCCCCGTGCCTGAGGTGGACGAGGAAGAGGATGAGTACAACTATCCTGCGTACTCTGATCCGGAAGAGGAGCATGTGCCCTGGACAGCAGGAGGCGACGCAGACGACCCGCAGTCGGGCCAGGACACTCAACTTTTCGCCGCGAAGACGTCCCCGACGGAGGACTCGGCGGCATTCAATGCATTAATAGAGAGAGCTGCAGCGAACCATGACGTCGAACTGCACTCCGACCCCGTGGATGCCGATTTCTTGGTCGACACCTTCTCGGTAGCCGAAAAACAAGTCAAGACACTGCCGATGCTTAAAGGGGTGCTGAAGCATGCCCAGGAGGTGTTCAAGGAACCCACCCGGGCGCGGGTGGTCAACCCTCGCATCGACAGGAAGTATAAGGCGGCGCCCACGGACCCCACGTACATTAAGGGACATTTGCCATTGGACTCCCTGGTGGTGTCCAACGCTCGAAAAAGGGCGAATTCGCAGACTACTGGTGATGCTCCTCCCCCAGATAAGGAATCCAAAATATTTGAAGCATCAGGCAAACGCATTGCTGCGCAGGCAGCAAACATATGGAGAATCTCTAACACCCAAGCCCTGCTTGCACGTTATGATAGAGCCCATTACGACACATTAGAGGCCATCCTGCAACACTTGCCTGACCAATACAAGGAGGCGGGGGAGATGCTCATTCAGGAGGGTAAACTTATAACAAATGCATCCATCAAATGTGCCCTTGACGTGGCAGACACTGCCTCCAGGGCTATCAATACTAGCGTTTTACTTAGACGCCATGCCTGGCTTCGAATTTCTGGGTTCAAACCCGACATACAAACCACTATATTGGGTCAAACAGTGAATCCTGACCATCTGTTCGGCCCTGAGGTGGATGCCTCCCTAGAAAAGATGAAGAAAGATACTGAAACTGCCAAGTCTATGGGGGCTTTGCAAAGCCAGCAGTTTCGGGGGAGTTCTTTTCGCCGCTCCAATTCAAGAGGCACCTCAAGGGGCCAGGCATCCCAGTCAACGCAATACTACAAGGGTAACACCCAGTCCTCGTATAACAACAACAAGGGCAGGGGTGGCTACAGAGGCAATAATATCAAAGGCAGGGGACGTGGAAACAATGCCTCCAGGTCCACCGCCTCCAACAAGCAGTGACGTCTTGTCACTCCCCCCCGATCACACGACACCTGTCGGGGGGAGACTCCAGCAGTTCCTGCCGGCGTGGAAGTCCATCACCACGGACAGGTGGGTGAGGTCTATTATCCAGTGCGGGTACTGTCTAGAACTTACGTCCATTCCACCGGACATACCGCCAAGAGGCCGTGCTATGTCCGACGAGCATTTGACCTTGTTGCAGCAAGAAGTACTGGTCATGCTGCAAAAAGGGGCAATAGAGCTCGTTCCATTGCAAGAACGGGGAACAGGAGTTTACTCCCTGTATTTTCTAATCCCCAAAAAGGACGGATCACTCAGGCCGATCCTGGACCTCAGGCCCCTGAACTGGTACATCAACTCGGAGCACTTCCATATGCTCACATTGCAGCAGGTGCTTCCCCTGCTTCAGCAAGGGGACTTCCTAGCAACGCTGGATCTGAAGGATGCCTATTTCCATATTCCCCTGCATCCTTCACACAGAAAGTATCTCAGATTCAAGATCTTAGACCAGCATTACCAGTTCAGAGTCCTGCCGTTCGGGGTCACCACGGCACCGAGAGTATTTACAAAGTGCCTAGCGACTGTGGCGGCGCATCTCCGTCGCCAGCACATCCATGTCTTTCCGTATCTAGACGACTGGCTTATTCAGGCAAAGACGGAGCAGCAGTGCGTGGACTACGTGTCACACACCATTCATCTCCTGCACGATCTGGGATTCTCTCTGAACTACCCAAAGTCCCATCTCCAGCCCGCCCACGGTCGACAGTATCTGGGCGCGACGATCGATACTCTGGCAGCCACTGCGCAGCCGAATTCAGTGAGAATCGCCAGTATCCAGGCGCTGATCCAACGGTTCAGACCCCAGCACTCGCTTCCGGCGAAGGTGTTCATGCAGTTGATAGGCATGATGGCCTCCTGCATCTCCATTGTCCCGCACGCGAGACTACATATGCGTCCGCTTCAGGAGTGCCTAGCACGTCAGTGGACTCAGGCTCATGGGCAACTAACAGACCTAGTGTTGGTGAGCGGTCGGGCATACAACTCTCTGCATTGGTGGAATCCACAAAACCTTTGCAAGGGCCGACCATTCCAAGAGCCTGTCCCACAGATCATCCTGACAACGGACGCCTCTCTCCAGGGATGGGGAGCGCATGTACTCCACTACACTGTGCAGGGACTATGGACACTTCAGCAAAGGAAGATGCACATCAATGTGTTGGAACTGATGGCAATCTTCATGGCCTTAAAGGCGTTCAAAGTACATCTGTGCAACAAGGTCGTGTTGATCCGGACGGACAACATGACGGCCATGTACTACATCCAGAAGCAGGGAGGCACACACTCTCCACAGCTGTCTCATCTGGCTCAGAGCATGTGGAAGTGGGCCATTCAGAGGAACATCTTTCTCATGGCAGAACATCTCCCAGGCAAGGACAATCAAATGGCGGATCTGCTCAGCAGACACAGCCATCAGATGCACGAGTGGGAGTTACATCCATCAGTACTCCAACCGTACTTCCAAAGGTGGGGTCATCCAGAGATAGACCTGTTCGCCACAAAGGAGAACGCAAAATGCCAAAGCTTCGCCGCCAGATTCCCACACCCCCAATCACAGGGCAATGCGATGTGGATGAACTGGTCAGGCAGATTTGCGTACGCTTTTCCCCCAGTGTAGGAAGGTACATCCTGACTATGGTTGCCCCCAACTTTTTGCCCTGTGTTTTAGCTGGTTTTGGACATAGTCGACCTGGGACCCTGCCAATCAGGACCCCAGGCCTACTG
The DNA here is from genome assembly GCF_964263255.1 of Lissotriton vulgaris. Lineage (NCBI taxonomy): Eukaryota > Metazoa > Chordata > Amphibia > Caudata > Salamandridae > Lissotriton > Lissotriton vulgaris. The sequence goes on from NC_141698.1 coordinate 27,365,416, forward strand.
CTCTCTCTTTAAAATGGATTCCATGTACCCTAGGTACATTTCCAATTGGTACTGGGCCACCTTATCAGACCCTGTAACTCAGGGCATAGGTGTACCCAGGGCTGCCAGGGGCTGCAGCATGTATTATGCCACCCCTGGCTGGCCTCCTAAATTTGACACAACTGGCTGCATGACAGCTGGGGCAAAGTCGTGTAATCACCCTTTGCTGTAGGTGTAGTATACCTATACCTAACCCTAAAATGGACACACAGATTCCTATCAGTCACTCCTATGGCAGGCCTTGACAATCCTGAAGGCAGAGTGCTTGGAATCGTGTGAGATGGTGCTCTGGCATGAGCTGAGCCTGTCTGCAGCTTGCGGAACCAAGTCCTAATAGCTGTTCCATGATATCGCATACCATATACTCTTAAGTGCATTATAATCCTCGCGGTTAAATGCTAACTTTGGTATTGCTTTATCAAAACATGTCGAGTAAGGTGTCATACGAATTGGAATACTAACCCCTCGCCAATTCTGGCGACGGGGTTAGCATTCCACCCTTCTAGAGGGACACGACATGTATGTAACTGTGAACCCCGGTTAAAGTTAACTGAAGCCTCAGCTCCACAAAATGGATGCTGCCACCACAGACACGAGTCTGACCTCCTGCTGCTGGGAGTCCTTCCAGCGAGGGAGGCCTGGACAAAGGGTTTCCTGTCCGGGGCGGTGCTAGCACCGTCCCAGACATGGTTTTGTGTATCCTGGGTAGGCAGGGCTTTTCAGGAAGGTGACTGCTGAGTGGCACCCCGGTGCTCACTACGCATAGGCCAGTCAGAACCAGTTCCAGGGGCACACCAGCCCCTGGCCTGGGGAAGTCCGGCAGGGGAGAGGGGTGTAACCACCCCCCTCCTGGTCCCACCCATAGGCAGGACCTAGTCACCGGGTCAGCCCCCTTTTTTAGTATAAAGATAGGAGCGGGCCCCCTGTTCAAATTAGATCATCTTTGGAATCAAGATACCACTTTCTTCGAAAGGACTTCACGATTTCTTCTTCAAGATTCTCCCTTGTGGCTAAGGAGTAGTCACCCTGCATCCGCAGGCACCATCCTAAAGAACACTGCGGTCTGCTGCAAGTCCTTCATCACGAATCCGACGACCCAGCTCGACGAGACCCGGCTTCCCTGGCACCTCTGACCTCTACTCACCTCTACAGCCCAGCTGAGAACCGTGAGTGCGACGAGACCTCAAGGGACCGACGATCGCCAAGACTGCACGACATCTTTACTGCAAGCCCACCGTGTCCTCCACTGGTGAGTGCTTTGGGGTCCGAGAAGCCCCGACCCTGCGCAGCTCCAGCACCCAAGATCAGCCCCCCTGCATCTCCACGATCTGCGTGGGGCCCTTCTGCTGTTTGCTGTGCACCGCGTTGTTTGGCTACTAGCCGGCTGGCTTGTGGCCCTCTGAACGACGCCCAACGACTTCACGACTGCTGGTCTGGTTGCTCCAGGCTGGCCTTTGCTTCCTTCTTCAAGAGAGGCACCCCGGACCCTCCTGGTCCACTCCAGACGCCATTTTTAGGTCCACCGCGTGGGCTTGAATTTGCCAAGGCTTTGTTGCCCAATCCTGGGTCCAGCGACGCCGACAGCTTCTATCTTCGTGGGACAGCTCGATCCTCCATCCTGGTCGCCGACAACGCCTCCTGGTCCGTGAGATCTTCGAGTCAAGCGTCACCCACTCACCTAGTCGAGGTGGCTACCATCCGGTGCCCTCCTGGTGCCCACTGACTACTGGCTAGTAGTCTCGAACTTGGTCCCCTCTGCTTTCAGGTGTCATCTATCTTCAAGATCCAGGCTTGGATCCGACTGAACTTTCTTCACTGGTCACCGGCCAGCATCTTTTCTTCCGGCTCCTGGTCCGTCTACGAGGATTCCCGACGTCTTTTCAGACCTATGCAGCTGCAGCCCCTGGGCTAGGTAACTTCGGCATTTCGGTGCCCCAGCATAGCCTCACTATCCAAGGGTCAGAATCTACTTTCGTTTTCTCCCTACCAGGTCGGGTTCGCCCGAGAACACTAACTTTCTAATTCCTAGCTACCATAGACTCTTGTCCCGCATCTCGCGTGAGAGTGCACACACGGCACCCGAGTCCCCTAGGCCTCCTAGACATAATCTAACGATTCCCTAGTCAAGTCCTAGCGATTCCAAAAGCTATTAGTACTGTACTTACCTGCTAGGAATTTCGCATTCCACTTTCAGAGTATATGGTTTTCCGTGCCCCTCGGGCATTTGTATATACTGTGCTAACTTAAGTATTTTTGTAAGAGTTTTGGTTTGTGCTTAGTACCCTGTCCTCATAAAGAGTACAGGGCTGTTGTGATCTTTAAATAAATAACTGTTTATTTTCATAACACTTGTGTGGTGTCCTTTCACTTGGTATTCAAGGGGTATATGTGTGGTAAACAGCTGGCTTAACGCGCCCTCTCGAGTCTTTAGCCTTAGACTGCTCGTATCCACGCTACTAGGATAGCTGGTCTATAAGGTTGACTTACAACCAATCATCAATAAGGGTTGCTGGACTGATACATAGTGTTCACTAGAATAGTGAGCACTGCATATCAGGCCACCTTCTCACACCCAGCACCTCTGATACCGCTGGTGGCACGCAAGTTCAGGCAACACTCGATGACGCTCATCCTGGTTGCTCCAACGTGGGCTCGCCAACCGTGGTACACCACGTTTCTGGAACTCTCCGTGGTACCGCATCAAAGGCTTCATCTCACTCCCAGCCTTCTGACGCAGAGCCATGGCGACATTCAGCACCCAGATCCGCAACAGCTCAACCTGGCGATCTGGCTCCTGAAGTCCTAGAGTTTGGCTACCTTAATCTTCCTCCCGATTGCATGGACATTATTCGGGAGGCAAGAAAGCCCACTACTAGGGCTTGTTATGCGGCTAAATGGAAGAGGTTTGTCGTCTACTGCGTGGAGCACAGCATTGACCCGCTAGACGCTTCCATTCAAAACATCATATGCTACCTCTTTCACCTGTATCGTTGTAATCTAGCTTACTCTTCCATCCGCATTCACCTGTCGGCTATGGCAGCATACCTCCAGAATAGGCAGCACCTGTCACTCTTCAAGGTCCCTGCTATCAAGGCTTTTCTGGAAGGACTCAAAAGAGTCATTCCACCAAGGACTCCACCAGCTCCGGAATGGAACCTCAATGTGGTTCTTACAAGGCTGATGGGTCCTCCCTTTGAGCCACTACACTCTTGCGAGCTGCAATTTTTAACCTGGAAGGTTGCGTTCCTAGTAGCAATCACATCGCTACGGAGGGTCAGCGAACTGCAGGCGCTCACCATCCAAGAACCTTTCTTCCAGGTACATGCTAACAGGGTGGTGCTCCGCACTAACCCTAAGTTCTTACCAAAAGTGGTCTCACACTTTCACATAAACCAAACCATTGAATTGCCGGTGTTTTTCCAAAACCCAGAGACGCTGGCGGAGCGGATGCTCCACACCCTTGATGTAAAAAGGGCTTTGATGTATTATGTGGACAGGACAAAAGATTTCCGCAAAACCCAACAACTTTTTGTTGCTTTTGCCCACAACACAAGGGAAATGCAATCTCCAAAGCAGGAATAGCTAGATGGATAGTAAAGTGCATTCAGATCTGCTACGCTAAAGCAAAGCGCACTCTCACTATACCACCGAGGGCCCACTCCACTAGGAAGTTGGGGGCCTCTATGGCTTTCTTAGGTAACATTCCCTTAGAAGACATCTGTAGAGCAGCCACATGGTCTACCACTCATACTTTCACTAAGCACTACTGTGTAGACGTGCATTCAAAACAACAGGCAGCTGTTGGTCAGGCTGTTCTAAAAACACTTTTTCAGACTGCTGCAGCTGGCACGGGCGGCCGCCGCTAATGGAGGGACTGCTATGTATTCTATGCACAGATATGAATTCAGCAGCCCACATGCCTCGAACTGCAAATGCTACTTACCAGTATGCATCTGTTCTTGGCATGTAGGGCTGCTGACATTCATATCGCCCACCCTCCTCCCCGGCGCCTGTAGCAGCTGCAGTATGTATTCATATACACATATATGCTCATAGCATGGTCATCACTCACTTCTCACTCCATCTCTGCCAATGGCTAAAAACAATCTGGGGATGGAGGCGATGCCCATGCGCACTGTAGTCCAGGGGAGGAGCCACCTATCTCGTGATACTTCGAAGACTCTTCCAGGACAACAATGTGCAATCATCCGGACCCAACACTAGGTGGCGGACTATGCACAGATATGAATGTCAGCAGCCCTACATGCCAAGAACAGATGCATACTGGTAAGTAGCATTTGCATTCTAGCATTAAAAGCTTTTCAAATGAAAATTCTCAACAAGGCAGTCCTGATCAGAACAGACAACATGACAGCAATGTATTATATTCAAAAACACGGGGGGGGGGGACACTCTCTCCAACTATCCAGACTAGCGCAGGAGATTTGGAGATGGGCCATTCCTCAAAACATCTATCTGTTAGCCGAACACCTACCAGGAGTTCAAAATCAGATAGCAGACATCTTAAGCAGAGAGTCAGAACAAATACACGAATGGGAACTGCACGACCAAATACTGCAGCCATTCTTCCAAAGATGGGGACAACCAGAGATAGATCTCTTTGCCACTCATCAGAACGCAAAATGCCAAAGCTTCGCATCCAGGTACCCACACCACCTGTCGCAGGGCAATGCATTATGGATAAATTGGTCCAACAAATTTGCATACGCTTTTCCCCCTCTCCCACTAATTCCATTAGTGGTTCGAAAACTACAACAACACAATGACCATGATACTAGTAGCACCCACGTGGGCACGACAACCGTGGTTCACCACGCTCCTGCAACTCTCACAGGTGCCACATCAAAAGTTAAGAATATTACCCATGCACCTTACACAGAACCATGGAGAAATAATGCACCCAGAACCCAAACAATTGAACCTAGCGATCTGGCTCCTGAGGTCATAGAATTTGGATACTTACATTTACTTCCAAACTGTATGGACATCATTAAGCAAGCAAGACGTCCTACCACCAGAGCATGCTATGCAGCAAAGTGGAAAAGGTTTGCTGTATACTGTAACAGTAACAACATCAACCCTCTGGACGCATCCACACAAAATATTATCTGCTACTTACTACACTTACAGCAATGTAACCTTGCTTACACCTCCATTAGAGTACATCTTGCAGCTATAGCAGCCTACCTGCAAAACAGGCAACACCTATCCCTGTTTAAAGTGCCAGCAATAAAAGCCTTCATGGAAGGCCTAAAAAGAGTCATTCCACCAAGACTACTGCCTTCCCCGGTCTGGAATCTCGACATAGTACTCACCAGACTAATGGGACCACCTTTCGAACCTATGCATAGGTGTGAAATACAATTCCTTACATGGAAGGTGATTTTCCTTATAGCCATTACCTCCCTCAGAAGAGTGAGTGAATTACAGGCGTTCACAATACAAGAACCATTCCTACAGTTACACCAGAATAAGGTGGTTCTTAGAACAAACCCAAAATTCTTGCCTAAAGTAATTTCAGCATTCCACATCAATCAACCAGTGGAACTACCAGTCTTTCCAAAACCTAAGACTGTAGCAGAAAGGGCCCTACATACATTAAATGTCAAAAGGGCAATATTGTATTACATAGAAAGAACACAAACTTTCAGAAAAACCAAACAACTATTTGTAGCGTTTTCCCCAACACATAAGGGCAATCCTATCTCCAAAGCAGGCATTGCCAGGTGGATTGTAAAATGTGTACAAATATGTTACATAAAAGCAAAGAGGACATTAATTGTTCCTCCTAGAGCTCATTCTACACGTAAACTAGGGGCGTCTATGGCATTCTTAGGAAACATTCCCCTAGATGACATATGCAAAGCAGCAACTTGGGCTACACCGCATACCTTCACAAAACACTACTGTGTTGATGTGCAGGCAACACAACAGGCTAGAGTGGGCCAGGCTGTACTAAAGACTTTATTTCAAACTGTTGCAACAGACACTGGTGACCACCGCTAGGGAGGTAACTGCTGTATAGTCTATTCATAAATGTACCATCTGCAGCCCATATGCCTTGAACGGAATATGCTACTTACCAGTATGCATCTGTTCTTGGCATAGAGGGCTGCAGAGTGATACATGCCCTCCCTGCCTCCCCGGGAACCTGTGTCTGTTCCAACATTATCTTATTTAGATACACTTACATGGGCATCTCTTTCTGTATTCTATCACACTACTCCATCTAACCCTACTATGGCAAAACAATCTAAGGATGGAGCCGATGCCCATGCGCACTAGCACCCAACGGAGGAGTCATCGGTCTTGTGACGACAAACGACTTCTCCAAGAGAAAAACGAGTGCAATCATCCGAGCCCAACACCAGATGGCGATCTATTCATAAGTGTACCACTCTGCAGCCCTCTATGCCAAGAACAGATGCATACTGGTAAGTAGCATATTCCTTACAACCAAAGAGCTCTGCCCTGAGAAACCGCGAAACCGCCTCCAGACCCACCTCTGCTCCCAAGTCCAAGTGGCCCACCGGTCCTGCAAAGTTTTCCCTGGGATTCTGAGCCAGAGTCCACTGTGGGATAATCCCTGCCCCCACCGGTCTCTGGGGTGCTTGACCAACGCTGTCCCTACGTCCCCTAGCATCAGAACAGAACTTACCTGGGCAGCTGTGGAGTTTTCTCCAATCAACCTTTTGGCCTGAGTCTGCAGCCTTTTTCCAAAACCGATCTCTCCAATTTATTTGCATTGGGCGCCCGACTCTGTGTTGGCAGTCTGCACTCGGCCACCCCTGTGCCACTGAGGGTGTACGTTTGGTGCTGCCTTATGCCCCTCCCCCCCTTCCCGTGCTTACCTTAAACTCCTGGAATTTGACCCATGGCACTGCTTTACTTACCTGTGAACAGCGCAGCTTCGATCACCCCCGTCTCCATTGGTTAACATTGGGTGCCCGACCCTGAATTAGACCTCTACACCGGGTATCCCTCTGCCGCTGGTGGTACAGTCTTGGTACTCATGTGATCCGTGCCTGGCGTTGACCTGAAATCCGATTTGTAAGTCTTGTACTTACCTTCAAAACTGCATTCTTGCTTTCCTCTCTTAAGTTTAATATGCTGAAGTGAAAAATTGCACAAAATGTCCACTTTTTAAATAGAAAAGTGTTTTTATTTCAAAACATACTTCTCTTTTAACTTACATGTTGGTCTTAAAATAAATCTTGAAAGAAGCTTATTTTCATAAAATTTGTGTGAATCTCCTCTTTGAGTCATATGCCATTAATTTGCCGCTGTGTGTATAACAAATGTCTTACACTCCTCTGTGTTAGGCCTAAGGCTGCTTGATCACACTACCACAAATTGAGCACCTTGGGTTAACATTGAGCCCTGTACACTTCTCGGGGAATCGCTGGACTCTTTACACAACATAATCACTTTGCGGTGTATTACATAAGGAGCCAGCTTCCTACATTTGTCCTCTCAAAAAGAATACAATAATAACTGTGACCCTTTGCCCTTGCATCTTTCCTCTCCCCTCACACCTTCAGCCCGCAGCGCTGTGGAACTGATGCCATTTTGGGCCTTTTCCTCCCGCTCCGATGGTGCCCAAAAGTTCACACCTGGGCTTAGTAGGTCCTACTCTGCATGGCCATGACTATATGCAATGCTGTCCTAGTCAGCCCCCCTTGCATCACCATGGTCCTTACACTGCTTCATTGAAGTTGATGTTCTACTCTGTGTATTCAGCACATTAATTTGCTTGCTATCCTCCACAGTGCTGATCATCACCACTCAGAAAAGGGGGTGGTGATGAACAGAGTGTCTGAATTAAGCAGACCACTCTTACCCAGTCCAAAGATCAGGGCTTGATCCATCACCGTTTTTTAGCTCACTGCACCATCCCAGCTCAGAACCTGGCTACATGCAAATTAGTCTGACCCTGGCCCAGTGCATCATGGGAACAGGGCAGACTAAACTACCAAGCCAATTCTTATACTGGGAAGGAAACAAGCTTCCGGGGACCGGTTTCTGGCATTTCAGCCGTCTTCGGCCCGGCTTGGTGATGGATCAAGCCCTGATCTTTGGACTGGGTAAGAGTGGTCTGCTTAATTCAGACACCCTGTTCATCACCGCCCCCTTTTCTGAATCGGTCATCACCACTGGCAGTCAGTGTAACACAATTGGTTTAGAAGATGGGTGTTTGACAAACACGCTCTGCAATTTTCAAGAGAACTGATACTCAATGTATTGTCTCTGCCCACTTGGGTGATGATAGGATGACGAATATCCCACTTGTTTATGATTTTAATATTGTTGGGGCATCAATTGGCATTGAAACTAAAAGGTATGTGTAGTGGGTTGCAGATCGTACATTGAAGTGGCACATAGGGCATACATATTTGCTGGATATTTGACACTCCTCTTCACTGCTTCCTTGAGCACTTCAGGAATAACTTACCATCCAAATAGTTATTCTTAATGGCTTGTGCAGAGGTATCCCTGTGTAGGTCCACAAAGTTTAGATTCATGCCTGAATTTTAGGATAACCACCAATTATGTGAATGAGTTCTATTTAGTTCTTTTAGGATACTTAGTTTATTTAGTTCTATTTAGTTCTTTTAGGATAATTAACCAAGTGTTCGAACACATTAGATTTCCGGACCACATAGGTCCCTTCGTACTGCACTAGTCTTATACATGTTGTGTTGGTCTAATAAATGGTGCCCTTCTTAAAATGATGTAGAATTGTTTTTCAGGGTGGCGCTGGCAGCGTGTTTAGGAGCAGTTGGGGATGAAGAGACTCTATGGATGTGTATGAAAAAAATGACTGTCTTGGGGTGAATTCCTATGGATGCACAATTCCCTCACAGAGCAAAGCCTAGCTCCAAACAACCATCATCATCTTAGGAGAGATTAAAGTGAATGTGGGCTGGAGGAGGGGTCCTTCCAGATCTTTGAGAATTTTAGACTGCTGCACCTCTCTCCCCTGTTAAACAGTCTGCAGTTGATCACATTAGGCATGTGAAGGAAAGTCATGCGATAGATCACGATTACCAGTGTCTGACATCTACTGAGAAGTATGTGGTCAACTTGCATGACATTGTTCCCTCTTCTAGGCTCAGCCGTACACCATCGTTTCACCGGCTGTGCTCAAGGCCGATATAGTGAGCCCCCCGCAGCCTGCCACTGCAGGACAGCCCACAGCACCAGTTGGTACAGTCCCAAATGAGCAGGAGCCATACAAACAGTACCGTAAGTAACACGCTAAGCAGGTTCTTCAAGGCACCATGCCCATACGCACGTTTTTGAAAGGCCTAAATGCTTAAAATGGTGTAGCAATAATTTGAAACTTTGTTAATTGAATGATCCAAAGGGACTTGTCCAGTAGAATCCCTTGCATTATTATGATGGGGGAGGGTGACTTTTCTGCGAGTCGTGTTTAGATTCTGCCTACGTGTGCAGTGCACAACAGTTGTGAGTTTTGCTTCAACCGTTTAGTTCAAGCTTTGTGGTGGACAGGGGTTTCGAGACTTTTTTGTAGGTATCTGACATAAAGGTGTTACATCTATCATTTGTCCTTCGTGATTTGACTTTGCCTTATTTCCCTCACCCCTATGATATCAGAACTACTCTCCCTTAGCAACTGCCCCAGAAAGTGTGAGGGTAGTTTGGGTTTATGTAACTACTATATGTATGTATATCATGGTTTATGAGCCAGTTTTTTTAACCATTTTGTAGCCCCTTTTTATAGTGGAATATTATGTACAAAGAAATCTATTGTTATCACAGAATATACTATGACCTGCAGATTTGAATCCATTTGAGAGACTGTGGCATGCATGGCAGTCATCCCACAGGTGTGCAAGTCACTTAAATGTCCAGGAGACGTAAGAAATGTTCAGATGTTTCAACTGGTTTGTTTTTAAAGCATGAACTACGAAGCAAAATTATTTTGAGTGCAGCAGCAAAGGAGGACTCTTGGCTACTGCAAGGTCAGAGACCGATTGTGGCAACTTTGCAGCAGTATGGTTTGCAAGTTTAGAGGGTTTGCTTAAGCAGAGGGAATACATGTATTACACGGGCTCAGCAAGTTCTGCATTACAGATCTTTCAGCAGTTGTATGTAGAATATATACACATGTATTCAACGCCACGTCAAGGATTTAGTTCTAGTGTTTCCCTGACTAGTACAGATACCTGGGTCTTTCATACAGATCCTGGCTTATAGTTACCCTCTTGCAGACAACTAATCCCATCAAGAAAGATACATGAAACAGTGTTCCCTTTTATTTAGGCACACTTTGTTCTTTTTTCTTTAAAGATGGGCCCAATAACAGTCTAGAGTTACCGTTATTAGAGCGATGATTGGGACGTTTGGGTTTTCATAGTCTCTTCTCCCCAGTCATTGCTTTTAGTCTTTCATTTTGTTACATTTCTGAACTTCATGGTACCTTGTCTTTTCATTCTTTTTCCTCTGCAGCTGTTCCAGATGTATCCACCTACCAGTATGATGATACTTCTGGTTACTACTATGATCCTCTCACTGGCCTCTATTATGACCCAAATTCTCAGGTAAGGCATGGACCCTGTTCCTTCCGGTCTCCTAAAGACTTTAATTTGCCTTGAAACACATCATTTTCTTCCAGGCGTGCACAGTCGCTAATATGTTGGACTGAGCTACTAACTAGCATCCTAGAGGGGAGATGAAACTTGACATGTATTGCCTATCCTTGTCTCTTTCTTTTTTTAGTATTACTACAATGCTCAGACGCAAAAGTACATGTATTGGGATGGTGAGAAGTGCACATACATTCAGGCCCCGGATCAAACATCAGCTGCTCAGAAAGATGGAGCCTCCACCTCCAAGGAGGGTAAAGAGAAAAAGGAGAAGCATAAATCCAAGACTGCTCAGCAGGTTAGGTTTAATCGACACACCTCTAAATATCATTCCTCCACTTGCTCTTTCAGTTATTTCCGCTTCCGTTCACTGCCGTCATTGCTCATTCTTCTAAAAAAGTTTCCCCCACATCCTTCAGTCATGGTCTGCTGCTAACTCCTGGTACTTTGGTTTTTCAGTCTGCCAGTCTAAAACCAGCATCTCGTTGAAACGCATCCACTCTTCTTTCATTGCTCAATGAGCCACTTACTCCTTCTTTCACTTAGAGACTTCTTCCATCTTTAAGCCTGTTCAACTTGCATACTTTTACTTGTATCCTTCACTGTGTGGTGGTTTACTTCAGCATATGCTTCCCCTGTCCTTTGTCTCATATTAGCCGTATGCTGTTTTGTGCCCTTTAACACTGCCTTTCACCTCTGATTTTAGTGCCTCCTAATAAAATATGTGCTCACTTCAAGGTCGCCCTGTCTGTCTCACGTATTATACTGAGCCTTATTTCCTATCCCAAACATTGTCCAAACGTTACACTGACCCTTCTGCTCTGATTTTCTCACCTTGCACGCCACAGCTTGTTTCTTACTGCCTAAATCTGTTGCAGATTGCCAAAGACATGGAGCGCTGGGCCCGCAGTCTTAATAAACAAAAGGAGAACTTCAAGAACAGCTTCCAGCCTGTGAACTCCAGGGATGATGAGCGGCGGGAGTCTGCCTCCGCTGATGCTGGCTATGCCATCCTGGAAAAGAAGGTAATGCATACAGCTCTGGAGTGTATCCCCTGTCTTATTGTTTGAGCCATCTAGTATTTCTGATATATATTTGCTGTAGATTACTCACCTTATGACACTCTTCCAGGATATATACTGAATCATGAAGCTCTTACAAAATTGCTTGAACCCTGAAAATGAGCATTCCAAATAAAAGACTTTCCTCAAAAAAACGCACAAGTGCCACAAAAGGGTATCCCTCCAATGTCGCCCCTGTTCCCTGGAGAGGTCTCTAAGTCAGTGGTATTTGTTTCCTGACTCAAGCAGTACTAGAAGGTCCTGGTTTTCTTGAAGGGACAGTCATTTTGCCAAAGGCAGTGCTTAAAGCCTGTATAACAGCTGTAGCACTTTATTTGCGGCTTTATAGGCTTGCCTTATCTACAGATCATAGAGGAAGACTAAGACAGGCCATTTCAGGATGCTGTTTGTTCTCTCCCACATGCCTCCTCCGTCCCACCCCTAAACGCCCTGTCTAGCTTTCATCATTTATCAAACTTGTCCAGGATGAAGGTCGGGATAGCAGAACTCCATTTTAGTGCAGCTCAGACTCTTCTCCATACGAGCACAAAAAATAAAGCAATGTATTCTACTCTGAATTGTGCAACCCTGGAATTAAATGTGCAGTCTACAGGGCGACCGTGTCTATCAGGAATAAATGTGTGCAAGGGCCATTCTCATAATAGAAAAACCTGTACAAACCTCCATTAGACAATGATGCGAAGTTCAAACAAGCAACTAAAATGGAGACTAATTGTAAGCCACATAACTAAGAAAATGATATGTTAACAGAATAGTCATTGTCAAAACGCGTCATGGAGGATTTGATTTCAGACAGCCCATCGTTTGTAAACATCAGTATTTTAGTCTTAGTCGAATACTTTCTGACACAAGCAATAATGTGCTGGGAAATGTCTAGTGGTATTTTTTTCATTTTTTTAAAATCTTTTATCCCACCCAGGTGCAATATCTGCTGTAAAATGCAAATAAACGTTTTCTTTTGTAGTTGTGGGTTGCTATGGAATGCAGGCAAATATGAGGCTAAATTCTGCCATGTCGATTCTTCCTTGCAATGTGCCCATATAAATACAGCATAATTGGCTGCTGCTCACTTGACTTCGCCAACCTCAGTCGGACTATTTGGTGTTCTTTTGTGAAGTGCCCACTCCTTGTTCCTCAAAATGTCACCCTGGCACTTTTGCATTAGATGTTTGATTTGATTTTGGGTTTTATAAAGCGTGTGAATGCCCATGGGCGTCTTGGCGCTGAGTGACACTAGAGCCTGCTTCCTAGGGGAAGATGTATCCATAATCCGTCTGTCAACTAGTCCAGAAAGATGCCTTCCATTACCCAGCAGAACCATAAACACCCCAACTGTTATGTGAACTTTGGAGTATTGGGCTGGAAGGGCTTTTCTTCTTGTGGGAAGAATTTGAGCACTTGGATTGGTTCATAGTGAAGGTTTTGCAATGTGTGTCCTTGATGTTTTGACATGTAGATGTTTAGCATCGCGAAGATATGTTTTGGAGCCAGCCCTCAGGCAAGCCAGTTCTCCAGTTTTGGATGCATATATATTTCTTTGCTACACAAGTGAAGAGCAGCAGCTATTCAGTACTGGGTCAAACATTCTGGGGGCCCTTTTGATGCCAAGTATCAATGCCATCGCTTCATAATGAAATTTAATCTGCAGTGGCAAATACTTAGGCACCCAAAAGCCTGATTTTAAATGCTATTCCACCAACTGAAGGCACTTTTTTTGTAGAGCGAAATAAAGTAACAAATTAATGTTTAGGGATTGTGAAATAACTGGAAAAGTAAGCTTATTTGATTCCGGTGCTCTTAGTACAAGTTCATCCTCCTTGAAGAGGTCTGAAATGTCCTGCGTTGAAAAAAGACCATCCAAGAGTCTTCACATTTTAACAATCTAAAGGGTCCTGTTCAGACACACCTGTCTGGTTTTCCTGGGAAACCCAAAGACTCCCCACACCCGATTCAGAATATATGCTCTAACGAGACTGCCAGATGGGTATCTTTCTTATACAAAAGTTGTTCTGCAACACGCGCAGACCTCCTGGATCGCTCCACGGCTGCGGAGACTCGGGAACTGAAGTTTCCATATCCCATTGGACATATTGCTGCATGCAAATCAAACTAGTGTCAATGAATCCTAGACATAAACTCATACATTTTCAATTCCTTCGACTATACTCTACACCCGTCCAAAGAGCAAAAATAGACTCCCCACACGGATGCCTATGATCTATGAACAAGCTGACTTTATCCACCTGGCGGTGAGATGTCCTGCATACAGGCCTCCTGCGCCACTGAGTATTGAACTGTGACATGCATATACAGCGCTATATCTATGTACTGTATGATAAAACTGAATAAAAAAAAAAACGAAAGGCGCCATCTCTAGTGCTTTCAGTTGTGTGAAAGCCCACACACCTGATAAGTGGAAAAAGTTCATGCATTACTGCATCTCCAAACTGTTCGACTCCCTTATGTTAAAAGGGTGCTCAAGTCTAATCCACTTTTTGTGTCCTTGGCCAAACCCCACATGGGCCGTGCCATCTCTAAAGCAGGCATCACTAGGTAGATAGGTAAGTTCATCCAGACTTGTGCCAAGACCAAACGCACACTCCGGTGTCCCCTAGAGCCTACTCTAAACTCAAAAATGGTACCACCCTAGCACTTTTAGGTAAGATCCCTGTACCAGTTACCTGTAAGGTTACCAATTAGTGAATGCCACATTTTTTCAACAAGCATTATTGTGTGGACATTTTAAGCTTGTCAGAAAGATTTAATTGGACTAGCAGTCTTGCAAACACTTAATCAAACATCTGCTCTCTACCCACTAATTTTGAGAAGGACTGCTTATGGCTGCATATGAATCCAAAAGAGCTTCAAGCGGCAAAAAACATTATCTAATATAAGTAACTGGTTTCTTAGAGAGGATCACCCCTCTCCAAATGATGGAAAACTAAACCCAAGTAAATGCATGGCTCTTATTTTGCCAATGAATGTGATCCTCCCAGAACGTATCTGCTAGAAAAGGTGTTTTATTAAATCCGAAAAATTGCATTTTTCTCAGAATAGTTGCAGCCTTTTAGAAACCCGAATCAAGATTAGGCCAAGTAAGGGTAAATTCAAAGATTATTGGCCCTTGGGCAGGGATCCCACTGACACTCTATCCTCTGTGTCCAAGCTACACAATGAGAACATTGAATCAGTTGGTGGTGCGCACTTTACAATTGTAATAAAATAAACAACCTTTGCACTCACTGATGGTCAGAGGCCTCTATTTAAGATACCAGAGGATGCAATGAACAACTAGGCTAAGATTGTCAAGACTTTTTGTAAGAGCTGCAGTGCCGTCATTGGAACAACAGCTTACTAGACCTCATTGTGTGTTATGGTTCAATTCTTTTTATTGGTATTTTCTAAACCGTGCCAAAATCAGCAATGCTAGTCTCAGAAAACGCCGGAGGTCGCTAAACAAAACAAACATGTTTATGCAGTCAGTAGTTCAGCAAAAAATCCTCATCCCCAACCAACCCCCCTCCCCTCTACTCACTTCTTGTGTGTTAAAGTAGATGAAGGCCTGTAAAAGAAGAGAACAGTAGTAGGCTTGAATTCGTCAAACTGTAACAAGTATGTAACTTAGCCGCTGTGCTTTCTTGTATCATGTGACATAAGCAAAAGTTTAAGCAGAGGCAGTATTTGCTTCTGGTATAAAACATGTTCTTTTTGTAATTCCATCTTCACGTTCAGGGGGCCCTCACTGAGAAGCAGCAGCAGCAGCAACATCAACAGAGTAGCTTTGACCTCCTAAGGCACATCGGAGAAGATCGAGATGTAAGTACTGCCTCTTGCCCTGGGAGCCTCCTACATGCTATTGCTGGTCCATCTCCGTCCTTGCCTAGAAATCCAAAGCTACTCACAGAGCTGCCTTTTTGTGTCCATTCTAACCTTGAGCACCTCAGTTATAGTGTTCTGTCCTATTGCCCTGTAAGCAGCCATATAAGAGTACTTGAGGCTCTCTTGTCGCCTTTCAATAGTTCTCTGTCCTACACTGTATTTGTGGTTTGCAACATGTTCTGTTCTTGCAGGACTGCATACAGCACTGCCGATCAGGCGGGCAACTAGAGCCAAATTTCGGGGGGGGGACTGGAAAATATTTTTTGGGGGGGGGCTGATTCTTCCAACCACGGACAAAGTGGCTGTAAGAAGGGGTGAACACACAACAAAAGTCCCATTTACAACTAAATGGTCTTTTAAAGACCTGCTAATTACTCGGGTGCGGCTGCAATGAGATGCTCGCCATCCCGCGAAGCTGTCTCCACTCGGGATGACAGACACGACGGGGGGGGGGCTGATGCCCTGTGAGCCCAATGGGTGTTGCGCGCACCTGCTGTCAATCCAGCCCTTCCTGACCTGCAGTAGTTTACTAGATCAAGACCAATCAGTGCCATTGCACCTCAACATAAACCTGCATTTCTCTTTGAACAGCCATTTCATACGGTAAAAGAGAAAGTATGTGTGACAAACTGTAATCGTTTTGCCTATTTTAGAGTCCTCCTCGTGGCCTTGTCGCTGCCTACAGCGGGGAAAGCGAAAGTGATGATGAACCAGAGACCGCGGCTGAGCAAGAGGAGAAGCTTACAGATTGGCAGAAAATGGCATGTCTTCTCTGTCGGCGTCAGTTCCCCAGCAAGGAGGCTCTTGTGCGGCACCAGCAGCTCTCAGACCTTCACAAGGTACAGAGTCGAAGCGTCCCAAGGAGACAGCAATTTGATGGGTGGGACACAGTGTTATCTTACAGTGGTCAGTGGGCTTCTACATATGGAAAGATGTGCTGAGTACAATCTGAGTGGCTCTAAATCAGTCGTAATGACAGCTCTCGATCAGTATCGCCATTGATGGGCATGTGTAAGCGAACGTTTGCAGTAGGCACGTATATCTCATGAACATTACCTCCAGAGTCAGACCTTTGACTGTTTTTTTCAGCAAAATCTGGAGCGACACCGGCTTTCCACTGCTGCAGCAGGAGGATCCGAGTCTTCGAAGAACGACAGCGAGGTATGAGTGGGACCTCCCTCTTGGCTCATTAGAGTGTGCCTTTGCCAAATGAAAATGAAGGCTTTTATCTAAACTGTTGGACTTGCTGGTACTGTTGCAGGGAGTGTACATTTCTAGAGGGTGGGTGTGTTACAGTTTCATCTTTTTTTATTAAGACCCTCCCAAATCGGGGGCAACTGAAAGCATTGTCATCTAAAGACTGGCCAGTGACCCTCTGCATTGACATTTTCTCCGGGTCTGCATTCAGATTATGGAAGTGACGCCACACTTGCAAAACTACTCTAAAAATGAATAACTCTGGCACATTTTCATTAGCAGACATGCTGTGTGTAGGATTTGAAAATGCTTTGTTTAGTATTACTTCTCACGCATTCATTGGCTGTACAGCCTTCGTACAGACTTGATGTCTGAAGTGCATCGAAGTAATTTATCCGATACTAACTGTTCAGTAGATAAAAATTGTCATGGATATAGATTGCAAGTTTTGAATGTTTCTAGCAATTTTTTATTCTTTCCCGGTGAAATCTCCCATACTCCTTTTGGCACGCTCCGTATTCTGGCTTGCTCCCTATGCCATGCCCTATTCCCGTGGAGGCTTATCTTGTGTCACTTGGCAGCATGTGGCTCTTGTCCACTCATCTTCCCGTTTTTTTTTTTTATGAAGCTCTCTCGGGCCCTTTTGGTTCTACCTCAGGCCCACTGTACTTTACACTTCTATACTGAGAGTTGTCTTGTCTGTTTTGACCAGTGCAAATTATGGTGTACTTGTTAATTGGGGCAACTTGTTGATTTTAACTCACTGCAACTATTACTCTTTGTCTTGGCCTTCATTTTTATTTTGTAAAGTGAGGAGCATGGACAGTTCACAAATATAAATCTGTTTGCCACAGCATAGTGGATTGTTTCCTGGAACAGGTTTTCCTAATACTATAAACTGGGATAAATTCCTTATTTTTTGTTATTCAAAAAGGAATAACTGATGTACTCAGTTGAAATGTGTTTATGCTAGTCTTTCTATAAGCTTGCTGCTATTTGAAAGCCTGCCTTTTAACATTTTCGAGAATATAATCTTCTGTAGAATTGTTTCAGTATCTTCCACCTTCACTTTAAAGGCTGCAACTTTATTATTGAGTCACCTACCAAAGGGCATGTAGGTTTTGGATCTGAAGTAATCCTATTAGTGGAGCAATGTCTTATGCTAATTCATGTGTTGCGTACAAAAATGGAAACTCTGAACAGATTTTTATTTCCCCCTCAGACCAAGTACAGGGACCGGGCAGCGGAAAGGAGAGTAAAGTATGGTGTCCCTGAGCCACCAGAACCCAAGAAGAGGAAATATGCTGCAGAGGCAACAGTGTATGTATGCAGTATGAAATAAGTCCAAATACCACTGACAGTATAAAGCTTAAAAGCATACAGACCAAATGTAAACATCCAGGCTGCATTCGCTCCAATTTCAACTAAAACATTGCACATACAGACTGAACCGATTACAGTTAAACATCAGGAAATGTGTATACTTACTGATGCACCACACAGTATACCATACAGATCCCAAGTCGAGTCCTTTAAAAGCAGCCTTGAGCTAATGTGTCCCAAGTATAACTCAGACCAATGCTTTCTTTAATCAAACGTGCATTTTTCTCCAAGTTGTGTTACTCTGACCTTTATGCAAGTACAGCTGGACTCACACAGTCCTTAATGTTAAGTAAATCAAAAATAGTATTGGGAGCATTTGTAATGAAAACCGTGCGAGCAGAGCTTGCATAGGGGGGTTGAAATGGTGCCCATTGAAAGCCTGTATCATTCATTGCACTACTTATTCAATTCCACCAGTGGATAGTCAGTAAGCATCCCTCGACCACTGGGCCTTGGTTGGAGTTCTTACTGCTCTTTCCTCTATATATTTTTATGTAGTTTGATACTCTGATTTTTTTCAAGTAAAGCAGCTAAACAGTCTTATCTATTCCTCCTCGCAGACCTGTTGGCAGCTTTTCTGACCCAGCAAGTCACACAAAACTGTTGCAATTTCTTAAAGACATAATAGGATTGAATAATGTAGTTAGGATCTGGTTTTCATACTATCTCAAGAATCCCTGTTGGCATGTGAAATTAATGATTTTTTACTCCAATCTCACCTCTAAGACTATCGGGTTAGAAAGCTTCATTTATGTGGTGAGACTGCATTCGAGCTGTACGTGGAACCTCGTGCTTGCACCCTCAAAAACTCAATTGTTGCACACCATTTCCCTGCTGAGAACACCAGACTGGATCTGAAGCCTTGACACTGCTGCCCAAATATGATCTGATATTCAGGCCTGGGTGACGATTTACTACTATTGAAAGCAGTTCTTTTTCATGGGCCCCTTTGTTCTCCACAATTCAGTCAAATTATGCCTGGATTCTTGCATGCTGCTGAAAAACCAATCATTGTAGAAAATGTAAAATCTTAAGGCAGTCACCTGGAAAAGAATCAGAGTCTCTAAGAACATTATACATTGGTAAAATGGATGCAGTTCCACCTTGAACTCCATTAAGGTATTGAACCAGTTTAACCCTGGTGCTATCGAAGTTGTACTAGAAACCTCGTTGGTTGGAATTCCTAAAATACGAAGAGCCCCTCTCAACGCTGTACTACAAGCATCAGCAATACTGGCTACTGTCTCAAGTGTAGTCCTTATTCAAACACAGAAACTGACTGTCTCTGGAAAAGAGTGACTAGAAAACCTGCTTTATCATCAGTAACTCTTAAGGATAAGGGATTCGACTAAACTCCTGATGTGACTAAGACTAATATAAATAAAGTTCTGCTCTATACCTCCTTGTTAGCTGAAGAGCAGCATTATATGTTATCTATTTTCTGTTTTGCTGCACAACCAGCATTGTGATATTTTTTTTGAATCTATGTAATGTAATGTATGTGGTCTTGTAAAGCGCACTGCTGCCCTGAGGCGTCGTGGCGCTGTAGACCGCTGGGGAACCCGTCCTGGCTATCCCTGTGAGATGGTCCCTGCTGGGTATCTCCAAGGTGAAACCAGGCATCCCCGGCGAATGTGGGGGGCCGTTGTAGAGATGAGGCAAGCTAATGCCCAGAGTTGCCGAGTGTGATCCCTGGTTAGAGTAGGCACCGAGGTGAGAATTATCGAGTCCGCTGACCCTGGTCCACGACCCTGCCGCGTCGGGAATTGAACCCTGGTCCCAGGCTGTTCTCTGCTTCCGGGTCTGCCGCCTCTAACCAGTGAGCCACACCACATATGTCGCTTGTTAACTGGAATCTTCCTCTTATGTAAAGTGCTTGATAACCCCTCGGTATACTCCACAGTGTGTAAAACTGTTGCTTAATAGATGTTTGTAGCATGTGCTGCTATAGACCACATATTCTGCACACGTCTGTTGGGCACAGACGTTCGTAGGTTGTCTTTCTTTCGAAGGAGTCTTTGATTTCCAGCTACCTCATGACTCCCACAATACAATCGACAAAGACTGCACCTCAGCTTGTTTTTTCACCCAGTGGGTGAGTGTAGTAAGTGGAATGAGTGAAGAAGAAGAGTTGGTGTGGAGGAGCTGCACAAAGGAAAATTATAATGTAAAGCATCTGTTTGCAAGGACGGAGGGCGCATGTGAATGTAACATACTACATGCTACAAATCTACAGTGACAGGACAACATTTTCCATTTGTAGATCATATGCTCTGCAGGGACTACAAATCAGTGCACTCCCCTAAAGTGGCAAGCAAGCAGATGAGAGAGATGTGTGAGGGTAGGAAGTGCTGTTTAGGCAATTCAAGCTGTTTTTCTGCCCTAAATAGCGCCACTGTAATTTTGATGCAAAGCTTGCTTATGCATCCTATCGGCAAGAGTGACATAACACCTCAGGTACACAAGGAAAAAATCCTTTTGTCATGCCTGTGATTTAAAGATCCTTATAATCTTGTACGTAAACAGGTTTTTTGCAGGTGTACCGTACCCCCCCACCCCCACACACTTTTTGCTAGGTACTGCTGTAATGACTCAGAAATGCCCTAAGCCTAGCTAAACAGAACTCTGTGCATGTGCTCTGACCCTTAAAATGGTCAGTGTTTAATTGGCCTGTCCTCAACTGGCATAGCCTAACTTACTTGTAATTCCCTAGTATATGCTCTCTGGGACCAGAAACAACTCTCATCCTGGGGAGGTGCGACACCTCCTCCCCAAGGATGGGCACAGTGCTCGAGAGGGAAGCTTCAAAGGTCTGCCGCCTTTGTAATGAGACCGAGCCTTTGAATCTAGCTGCAGATTGCAGCCCCTGGTTTACACCCCTACTTGGGGTGGGAAAACGTGGGAGAATAGGTGGTGTGCCCACCTGCCAACTCCACCCCTAAGGTAGGCGAGGTGAAGCACATCTTTCAGTCCCCACCATCTTGAAGATGGGGAGACTCCTCCAGTCAGGGCTAGGGTTATGCCCCCTCCCACTGGAAGGTGGCATAATTGATGGTGTAGTCACCCCAGGAAAGGTGCCCATTGGCCCTACCTGCTACTCCCCTAAAATGCCCTTAAAGTTAGTATTTAGGCGGCTTCCCCAGACCTGGAAACTATTTCCTGCCGACCTAAGAAGGACGAAGAAGACGCCATACAGCGAAGCCTGAAGACAATTACTGACTTGTTTCCGCCCCAACTGTCCTGTCTCAAGCTTCAATGGCCCTGCGAAGAAGACATCGCCTGTACTGCAGCCAGAGACTTCCAGAACCCGAGGAAGACTTACTGCCCGCCCTTCGACAAAGACCAGAGACTCCTAAGGAAAGTGGCTCTGTCCCAAGAAACTCTACACAAAGGACTCCGGTTCCCTCCGGACTTGCGAGTACTGCCCACTCTGCACCCAACGCCACAGGCCAGTGGCTAGGACCCAGAACATGTTCCCCAACAATCCTGATCTCAAGTCCAGCGTTGGCTGATCCTCCTGGACTCCACGACCACACCTGCAGCCAGAATCCAGAGGCTCCCCATGATCGCGACCAGCTCCGATAAGAATAATCTGACTTCAAAGGGCACCTCTGCTCCCTAGGTCCCAGAGCATTGGTGAGCTGACCGATGGTGCCCCTATCACCCCCTGCACCTCTACTTAACTCTGTTGCAGCCTCTGGTACTATGCCTGCAGCTTTTTCCTGAAGAAAAGTTCTCCATTGAAAAACCTTGGGCGTCCAACGCCGTATTTGCACCCTGCACTCTGCCGCCCCTGTGCTGCTGGTGGTGTATGTTTGATGCTACCTTTGGGTACTTAACAGAGACTTATGGGACTGTTCATCTGAACTTAAGGTGAGTATGGGGCAAGGTCCAAGGCCACACCAACAGGTCACCTCAGGAGGGTCAGGAGCAACCGGGTGCAGAGGTGTTATGGCATTAGGTGCCCCATTCACTTCTGTGGGAGCGGTCTGGTCAGAAAGAGGCTTCAAGCTGGGACTGGGCTGCCGGTCTGGTGGAACCCACAGGGTGGGTTCGACCCTTGAAATGTTTGGGCATGTAGGGACACCGTTGGTCCACTTCTCCTCTGGTTGTGGGGCTCTGATGCAGTGGTGTCTTTTGGTGTCTGGTACGATGCTGGAGTCACTAGCAGTTGGTGTCTGGAAATCCAGTCTGGGTAAACAAGGATGGGCTTAGCTCCTGTGGGTCTGGTACACTGTTGGCACAGTCGCCTCCTTTGGACTTGGGCTGTGGAGTATGGGTGCAGAGGTACTTTAAGCCGTTGGGCGGCGATGGTCGAAGACCCACTTCTTTGACTTGCATAAAAGGGACAAACAGGGCAGCTGGGACACTCTCCGTGTGGGCCTCACTGTCCCTGAAGTCCCTTGACGTGTAGGTCGAATTTCCACAGTATTGGTGTCCAGTTTGGACACATCAAACCTTGGTTGCTGAGAGGGGTCCTGTATCCCCAAATATTGGTGCAGCTCCGGTCGTTCGGTCCTGCTGTCCCCGCATTTGGAGGGAGGACATATCTGACCTGTAGGAGCAAGGTGACCTTCTTGGGAGGCTGCAACAGCGGTAGGCCGTATGCTGTAGGACTGTGAACCAGACCATGCTTCCTTGGTGCCTGCGGCTGCAGGGGATAGGGTCCTCTACTCTAAAGGAGTTTCTTTGTCGAGTAGAGAAACACCGGCAGCCCTCTGGGTTTCTTAGAATCTGCACAGCAGCAGGACTAGACGGTTGCTCCACAAGGGTCACAGGTACAGCTGGCAAGGTTGACACCAAGTCATTTGTGCTTCTCTATTCTCACGTCTGAAGTCCTGGTAACAAGGGTTCCCTTAAATACTCAATTTAGGGGCTTTTAGGGAAGTGAGGAGTAGTAGCCAAAGGCCTTATAGGCCCCAGGCAAGGGGTGGCATTTACCCTCTCTTGGGGAAGCCAGGGTTGCATATCACAGATGGCAAAGGCCTTTGAAGCCTCCTGCCTTGATATGCAGATTATTAGTCATCCTGCTTGGAGGAGGTGACAACACCTCCTGCCAGAGCAGGCTTTGTTTCCGACCTCGGAGAACATGGGCTGTCAGCTCCAGGGGGTCCGAAACATGCCTGTGGTGGTTGGCTGGACAGGGACAGTACAGGTTGGTAGGTTTTCAGGCTACCTTCAAGGTTACCTCTTGGTGCATGCATTAATAAATCTAACATTGGAATCGGTGTGGGTTTAATATTAGAAGTTGTTTGATACAAATCACCATAGGTTTTAGTGAAGCCAGTTTATAGCTCAAACTTGTTTTGACCAGTGCCCAGTACATACCTTAAGATAGCTTCCTTGTTTAGTTGTACTGTCAGTAATTGAACTTGCCAGGGCAGGAGCAGATCTGCTCATGGATAACATAATGCACTCTGCCTTAGGGCTTTGAGGCCTGCTGTCGGGGTGACTTATAGATATTGCATGCAGTGTTAGGGGACATGGCACACAAGGTGCGTGACATGTTGTGTTTATGCTTTTTAGGGCCCCTCGTCACACAGCCTGCAGTGGCAGTCTGCGTTTGTTTGGTGCTGGGTCCCTTAGAGTGGCATTATAGATGCTGCATCTCTTAGGAACCCTTTTTGATACTTATGCCCTAGCTACCAGGGGTACCACCTACTATGGACTTAAAGAGGTGCTAACGGCCTGGTGAATTGGGGATGAATTGACCAGTGACCTTGTTTTGGGGAAAGGACAGAGGCACTGGGGACCTGGGTAGCAGGAACCCAGTGCACTTCAGTCAAAGTTGCATCAAATACCAGTTAAACGTGGGATGACTTCTGCAACAAAAACCCAGTTTCCTACAGTTAAATTGCCTAATCGAATAATTCAAGTCTGTACATCTATGAAAGATATCAGTCCTAAAAAACTGTAGTTACAGGTAAGTAACTTTTTTGCTCCTGGTGATGGCACTCTGAATAGGCACCAAAGCGGCTTTGTTTCTTGGGTAATATTCCACAAAATAAAATTAAATTATAAGCTATTTTAATCACACAGACTTGAGAAACTGAGCAACAGTGATAACCTGGTATATGTCTATGCAAAATTATCACAGTGAGATCTACAGATAAGTAAAGGTCTAAACTATCACATCCTTGGTCCTATTTTCTACCTTCTTGCTTCCTCATGCAGGGACTTTGAGCAGCCAACGCGAGACGGGCTTGGTGGTGATAACATTGGCAACCGCATGTTACAGGCCATGGGTTGGAAGGAAGGCAGTGGCCTAGGCAAAAAGAAGCAGGGCATTGTGAACCCCATTGAGGTGAGATTCAAGGCGTCCGCTAACAAAGGGCTTTAGCATCCAAGTGAGTCTGCGAATTGTCAGTTGTCTTCCTGTGGGGTCTAAGCTGCTGTGCTTTCAAGTGTTCTTTGTAGATTTCTCCACCACAAGGGATGCATCCGGTTTGGCTGCAAACAGTTGGTGTGCCAAATAGCTGAATACTCTTAAATGACATGACTTGGTACCTAATCACACTGCACAATTGTGTTTATAGACCCCCGAATAGTAGTTGTTGTTGCCCAGTGGAACTTCTAATTGTATTGCCTTTGGAGGGTGAAAGGCCATTAGGTGATCTAGGATTCCAACCTCAATCTGTTTGATCTCTGAATGACAGCTTCCTGCTTCTCACACTTGCTTTTAAATTTAGATTGTGCTAGGCAAACAATGTAAGAAACTGTTAGGCCTCTGGTGAGGCTATGATTTGCCGTAATGGATTTCTTCACTGTGATCCTGGGTAGAACACTTAGTGTGCAGTGGAAGTATGTCCTCTGACCAGGGATATCAGGAACATCAAACAAACACTACCATCACAGTTCAAGGAAGTTCTTTCATGCACCAAACTTTGATGGACACTGGGCATATCTATTTTTAGGTCTCGCCCTGGAATTCGCATCCGAAGGATGCGTCCAGGGCGGAGACTTATAGTCGGCTGACACGGGGGAATGAGGGACACAAAACTGTGACGAGCGTGGATTGAGCTGCGTGCACGCGCGTCAACATTCACGCATGCGCACATCACAGCCACACGCATACACAGCACTCACGCATGCGCACATACACACGCATACACAGGCACACCCCCGTCACCTACACGCATACACAGAGACCCCTCCACACACACCAGCCCCTCTCCTCTCGGCTCCACACACACGCACACGCATTTACACTTACACAGACACGCAGGCACCCAGACAGGCAACCCCCCCCCCTCACACACACGCATACACACAGACTCCAGGACACATACACATACACACACACATGCACGCTCACACACATACACAGTCCGCCGCCGCGCGCGCGCACACAGATGCCCCCCGCCCCCCCCCAACAAGGCGACGCCCCACTCACCGGCATCCTCAGTGCAGCGGCTCCCACCGGCAGCAAGACTCTTCTTCCCTTCTTCGGCACCGGGGCGCAGGGTAGGCTCCTGCCTGCTCCGGTGCGCCAAACAATCGCGGCTCTTCCGTGGGAGGCGGGGTAGGCTCCCGCCCTCCTACTTCCGGTTGTCCCGCCCGGCCTGCCTGACTTCCTGGTAGAAGACACGGAATGTTCATGGCAAACAGACAGACAAAAAGTGTCTTAAGAATCTTTCGTGCGCCGGTAAAGTCATCGCGGTGCTGACCAGCAGAGGGAATGCACAAGGTAAGCGGCTCGCAAGGAGGTGGTGGGGGTGTGAGGCGAGGGACGTGATCTCGCTTAATTTAGTTTCGAGTAGAGCCCCCTGCCTCCCTCAACCGTGCCCCCTCCCCCGCTTGAAGGGGCCTGTACTATGCCCCTGGTGCCCATTTGGTTTGTATTGTAAGTTCGCAACTCATTATATAACACACGTTAGAGTTGCTCCCTGAGCCTATTCTTCAGGACATTGACACAGTTTAATTCCCTCACAGGTGGCCCGTGTGTGTGTTAATGTGTGTATATGACGTTGCACCTGTAGTTGTGAATGTACGCACGTCTGACTGGCGCGGAGGTGTGCATGCATACGTGTGCATCTATCTCTGGATGCGGGCAAGAGCAGAAATGTCCTCTCTCTATGTGTGCTTCAGTGGCCAGCCACTACTGCCTCTCCAAAGGACTTGCGGATTGCCTTGTGTTGCGATCAAACTCACTTCCGGATTTCAGTAACGC
Source organism: Lissotriton vulgaris (assembly GCF_964263255.1). Lineage (NCBI taxonomy): Eukaryota > Metazoa > Chordata > Amphibia > Caudata > Salamandridae > Lissotriton > Lissotriton vulgaris. The sequence continues at coordinate 27,391,797 of NC_141698.1, forward strand.
TAGGTGTTACCTGCGCATTATCAGGCAAGGCCTTTCAAGGGATGAGCTCCGGAGCTCATCTTTCTAACAACACGATCCGGCTGGAGCAGCGGGGACGGCTGAGGTGCTGAGAGGACTCGGTGCATCAGAACACTGATGCTGCAATGCAGGTTTTCTCTGAGCACTTACAGTCACTGTCACAACCGGCTTTCGTTTTCACTGTTAACAGCACATATTTCTTTTACAAGTGGGATTAAAGGAGGTAGGCAGAGGACCGTGTTCAACAAAAAGAGGGGACACGTATTGCATGCAATCCTCCAGAATTGGCACCGCTTTTACAATATACGCGCTGCTGTGATTTGAGGCCCTGTTGAACAGCTCCAACATTCACCAGACATCATTTCCTTCATGTAGAGACATGAAGAATGGCGGAGAGGGAGTTTTGAATATGAGGGACTATGTTAATGTAAAAAGGGCATAAAGTACACCCTGCCGTAATTCTGGTGCAGAGTGACTGCAAATCCTCCAGTGAGCCCACACTGAAGGCCAAGATTTGTCTGTGAGATACGGGAGACTCAGGGGCCCTCTTCAAATTCTGCCTGTGGGCCCCCTCCATTTTGCATTGCGTCATAGAGTGTAATGTGCTGTAGGGCACAAGGCGGCTGTCTGCTGCACATGGTACCTTTGTATATTTTCTTGTCTAGAACCAGATATTCCTTAATACTTCCCGGAAAATCTGTTCTTCTCGGAGGAGCTAGTGTGTCACCGAACAGGATGTGACACAGGGGTATCGGAGCTAGGGGAGTCAGAAACGCTAACATCATGGAAGGGCCTTTAATGGTGCAGGTTTGATGATGGAATACCTTTCTGCTCTTACATTATTTAAGGAAATGTGCTCCCTGTGCTTTCCAGTGAGGAGTGTTGAGTGTCCGGTGTAGTACAGAAAAATGGACATGCATCCTCGGATCAGATTGTGGCAGCTAGACATGCAGCAGAAGTTCGTTGTCACTCGCTTCCATTTCTGCACATTCAAGCACCTTGGACCGGAAAACGTACGCTTGTCCCTAATGTAACAAGCGCGAGGCCAGGTGCTGCAGCAACATTACAGTACTCCATTGCCGTGGGCCCAGAGCCATGAACTAGGTTTAAACCTTCTCTAATCTCAGTTCCTTCGTTAATCAGATGCACCGACCAGAGCCGTAGCCTCCATTAGCGCAGCAGGAGCATTGGTGCCGGGGTTCAGAGGCTCTATGTAGACACCCAAACACACACACACGGAGTGACAGTGAGTGCGAAGTGACAGTGAGTGCGGAGTGACAGTGAGTGCAGAGTGACAGTGAGTGCAGAGTGACAGTGAGTGCAGAGTGACAGTGAGTGCAGAGTGACAGTGAGTGCAGAGTGACAGTGAGTGCAGAGTGACAGTGAGTGCAGAGTGCGTGCAGAGTGACAGTGAGTGCAGAGTGACAGTGAGTGCAGAGTGACAGTGAGTGCAGAGTGACAGTGAGTGCAAAGTGACAGTGAGTGCAGAGTGACAGTGAGTGCAGAGTGCGTGCAGAGTGACAGTGAGTGCAGAGTGAGTGCAGAGTGACAGTGAGTGCAGAGTGACAGTGAGTGCAGAGTGACAGTGAGTGCAGAGTGACAGTGAGTGCAGAGTGACAGTGAGTGCGGAGTGACAGTGAGTGCAGAGTGCGTGCAGAAACAGTGAGTGCAGAGTGCGTGCAGAGTGACAGTGAGTGCAGAGTGACAGTGAGTGCAGAGTGACAGTGAGTGCAGAGTGACAGTGAGTGCAGAGTGACAGTGAGTGCAGAGTGCGTGCAGAGTGACAGTGAGTGCAGAGTGACAGTGAGTGCAGAGTGAGTGCAGAGTGACAGTGAGTGCAGAGTGACAGTGAGTGCAGAGTGCGTGCAGAAACAGTGAGTGCAGAGTGCGTGCAGAGTGACAGTGAGTGCAGAGTGACAGTGAGTGCGGAGTGACAGTGAGTGCGGAGTGACAGTGAGTGCAGAGTGACAGTGAGTGCGGAGTGACAGTGAGTGCGGAGTGACAGTGAGTGCGGAGTGACAGTGAGTGCAGAGTGACAGTGAGTGCGGAGTGACAGTGAGTGCGAAGTGACAGTGAGTGCGGAGTGACAGTGAGTGCAGAGTGACAGTGAGTGCAGAGTGACAGTGAGTGCAGAGTGACAGTGAGTGCAGAGTGACAGTGAGTGCAGAGTGACAGTGAGTGCAGAGTGCGTGCAGAGTGACAGTGAGTGCAGAGTGACAGTGAGTGCAGAGTGACAGTGAGTGCAGAGTGCGTGCAGAGTGACAGTGAGTGCAGAGTGACAGTGAGTGCAGAGTGACAGTGAGTGCAGAGTGACAGTGAGTGCAGAGTGACAGTGAGTGCAGAGTGACAGTGAGTGCAGAGTGCGTGCAGAGTGACAGTGAGTGCAGAGTGACAGTGAGTGCAGAGTGACAGTGAGTGCAGAGTGACAGTGAGTGCAGAGTGAGTGCAGAGTGACAGTGAGTGCAGAGTGACAGTGAGTGCAGAGTGCGTGCAGAGTGACAGTGAGTGCAGAGTGACAGTGAGTGCAGAGTGACAGTGAGTGCAGAGTGACAGTGAGTGCAGAGTGACAGTGAGTGCAGAGTGACAGTGAGTGCAGAGTGAGTGCAGAGTGACAGTGAGTGCAGAGTGAGTGCAGAGTGACAGTGAGTGCAGAGTGACAGTGAGTGCAGAGTGACAGTGAGTGCAGAGTGACAGTGAGTGCAGAGTGACAGTGAGTGCAGAGTGCGTGCAGAGTGACAGTGCGTGCAGAGTGACAGTGAGTGCAGAGTGACAGTGAGTGCAGAGTGACAGTGAGTGCAGAGTGACAGTGAGTGCAGAGTGACAGTGAGTGCAGAGTGAGTGCAGAGTGACAGTGAGTGCAGAGTGAGTGCAGAGTGACAGTGAGTGCAGAGTGAGTGCAGAGTGACAGTGAGTGCAGAGTGACAGTGAGTGCAGAGTGACAGTGAGTGCAGAGTGCGTGCAGAGTGACAGTGAGTGCAGAGTGACAGTGAGTGCAGAGTGACAGTGAGTGCAGAGTGACAGTGAGTGCAGAGTGCGTGCAGAGTGACAGTGCGTGCAGAGTGACAGTGCGTGCAGAGTGACAGTGCGTGCAGAGTGACAGTGCGTGCAGAGTGACAGTGCGTGCAGAGTGACAGTGCGTGCAGAGTGACAGTGAGTACAGTCACTCAGCACCACCACATTATCAGTCAGAACCACCACAGCATCACTCAGAACCACCACAGCACCACTCAGCACCACCACAGCATCACTCAGCATCACTCAGCACCACCACAGCACCACCATAGCACCACTCAGCACCACCACTGCATCACTCAGCATCACCACAGCCCCATTCAGCACCACCACAGCATCACTCAGCACCACCACAGCACAAATATGTTCTCTCAATGTTTCAAGCTTTATTACAAATGTCACAAAAAGATGTTAATATTTCACTTCTGTTCTTGGATTTTGTTACAATAAAATACACTGAACATAATCTTCACAAAAGTTATTTACAAAAGTTTAAGCTATTGCCATTATAAATTACAATCACTTTTATTAAGTATTAAAAAAAATTAAAAGCCATTGTTATTTGTAATATCAATACATCTAAGTCACGTAAATACAAATGTTGCATTACAAATGCTATAGGTGTCACATTTGCGAAAGTTATAACTACTGGCATTGTAAATGACAAAGCTATTAATTTAGCTATTTTCAAAACCAACACATAAATGAACGTTTGGTGAATTTCCATTAAAATATTTGACTTTTTTACTAAGATATTATTATACTGTTTTATGCAAACAAAATTTAGATACTGCATAAATAACTTTAATAAAACATATTTTATATGAAGCTTTTTATGTAAAAAAAAAATATAGCATAAAGCAAAAAACAATTGCCATTTACAATGCTAATAGCTCAAACTTAAATAATGCGAGACCTATTGCATTGCAAATGCTTGTTCTTTCAGTTTCTACTTTTTCTGAATATATACAAATAATCCGATATTGAAAACTGAGCAATTAAAAACACATTGCTGTCTTTCAATTTTGAATTATAAGTCATAAGGTGACACATCAATTGTTTTCTTGCAGTGCAATCCATATGTCTCTTTAAATGTAATATCTTGTCACTGCAAAACACGTTTGAGGAAATTCTATAACCCCAGTGTGTTTCAGGCCGGGATTGGCCCTTCATCAGTGGGATAGTTCAATCATTTAGGGTCTGTCAAATCAAAAACATATTTGACTTCAATAGAAAGGTTGATAGCATGCTGTGCACATAACCGGAGTCACGGTGCGCATATTGAGTTGCAAGTAGAACAGGCTTGTGATTAAGGGGGGCGTGAATAGAGTGAAAGGAGACGGGCTTAAATAACTTCTAAAAAGCAAGAAAACTGGTGGCTCCTTACAAGGGGCTTCAGAGCATGGCCCTGCCTCCTGTGACACTCCACTTACTGCCCCTTTCCACATCTAATTATTTAACTTGACAGTTTTCATTAAAACACGACTTTCTTGTTTTCTTGAACACTGCCAGTGCCTCCAGGCTCCCTGTGACAAGAGGAGGCCTGAGGCACGATCTGGCTGCAGAGTGCTCTTTAAAAGCATAGCACTCTGTGGGGTAGAGTCTAGATTGGCAGTGAGTGATTGGAGATTGAGTGTGAGTGGAAGTGAGTCGGGTGAAGCAATCAGTGGTGCAGTATGTGCAGTTGTAGGGTTAGTGTAAATGAGTGTTCGAGGCATGTGATCTGCTGAATTCATATCTGTGCATAGATCGCCGCCTAGTGTTGGGTCCGGATGATTGCACTTAGTTGTCCTGGAAGAGTCTTCGAAGTATCACAAGATAGGTGACTCCTCCCCTGGACTACATTGCGCATGGGCTTCTTCTCCATCCTCAGATTGTTTTTTTCCGCCATTGGGTTCGGATGTTATTTCTTTACTCCAACTTTGGAATCAAAACTAGTCTACTTTCTAAGGCCAAAGGGCCTTCTAACTCGACGGTATTGTTCTCGTTCGATACTTCTTGACTCGACCAAACTTTCCATCTCGATCCGGTCGTCGACTCGGGCCGTTGGGCCTTTTCGACGCCACGTGGGATTTCTGTCGATGGAAAGGAGTCCGTTCAAAAGGTGCCCACAATGCCACGCCAAATTCCCGCATACTGACAAACATACAGTATGCAACAGGTGTTTATCACCAGACCATAACGAACAAAATTGCTCAGCGTGTGCCCAATTCTGTTTGAAGAAAACCATCCGGAATCAACGGGCCGCTAGGCAAGTGATGCAGTGGCAAGCACCGGAACTGGAGAACATCTTCGATGATGAACAAGACCTCCCGGATCGTCACCGTTGAGGACCAGTCGGACTCAGATGACCAGATCACGGCGTGGCAAAAAGTGAGTACTCAGCCCCCAACCCCGCTCATTCCAAAAGAAAAGGCTTCGGTCGACGCATCGCCTAAAGGCCTTAGCCGAGATCGACAAACTCCTTCAGAGACCCCGCCTTCCGGCTCGGCTCCAAAGCCCCAAGACTAAGCCTTTCGATGCACCCGGCCCGAGTAACACTCCCCAAAAAGGTTACCGACCCAAGAAAGGTTGTCAAACCGAAGGGCATCGAAGCAAAGAAGGGTGTCGATCCTAAAATCGTCGAACCGAAAAAGGTTCTCGAACAAAAGGTCGGCTAACCCAAAAAAGCTATCGAACCGAAAGCTTTAGAACTGAAGAAGAAGAGTTCTAAGCCACAGAAGGTCGTTGATCCAAAGAAGATACTCGACTCAAAGAAAACGCCTGTCGACACGGGAAAAGCCGTTGACTCGAACAAAAACATTGAGTCGAAAAAGGTAGTCGAGCACAAAAAACGAGACAAACGTATCGAACCAAAGACTCCGGTCGATCCGAAACAGGTTGTCGATCCAAAAAAGGTCGCCGAACCAAAAAAAGACTGTTAAGAACGTCGACAAAGACAGTCGTCGAACCGAAAAAAGCCTACGACCCTAAGGAAACAGTCGACCAAACACATCTCCTCGACCTAAGGCTCTCGAGCCAAAAAGTCAGACTAGTTACCAAGCCAAAAACATCGGCACCAAGGCCACGGACAGTTGAGGAAGAACGTTTCCATCCTGATCCAGTGAGTGAGGAACAATCTAAACTGTACATAGACCCTCAAACAGGAAAGGTTACAGTTTATCATCGGAAAAAGAGACCATTGGACACGGACACTCCTTCCTCTGTTCCTCCAAAGAAAAGACTTCGGGACATCTCCCTCTAGACCTTTCACTCCTCCTCCTCTCTATCCTAATATGCCTTTTGTGCCTTACTCTCCAACACATTCACAGTATGATGAGGAAGAGAACATGGGGGTAGATCCTCATAACGATTTTGATGAATCACAGGAACCAGATGCACAAGATCCTGATACACAAAATAACCCATGGGATGACCAAAACGATCCATATGATCCACAGCCCATCCCAAACACCTCCACATACCCTACAAAACCGTTGCCTACTGACGACACTATTCTTTTCAACCAATTGCTGGATAGGGCAGCAAAATATCACTAGGTGGACATGCACACTGACCCCATACAAAAGGACTTTTTATCTGACACCTTTCCTACTTCTGAGAAAAATATCAGGGCAGTACCTATGTTAAAAGGGGTACTCAAACATGCGCCAGACATATTCAAAGATCCAGCCAGAGCACATGTACTCAATCCCAGAATAGAGAAGAAATATAAGGCGGCTCCATCCGACCCAGTCTATATCATATCCCAATTGCCTTTAGACTCGCTAGTAGTGGCAAACGCCCGAAAGAAAGCCAAATCACAAACAGGAGATGCTTCCCCTCCTGACAAGGAGTCTAAGATCCTAGAAGCTTCAGGCAAAAGGGTGGCCTCACAAGCTGCAAATTCATGGAGGATTGCAAACACACAGGCTTTATTAGCACGCTATGAAAGAGCGAACTACGACGAACTTGAAGGTCTGCTGCAACACTTAACCAGAGTCTTTTAAAGCTAAAGCTAACAACCTCATTCAGGAAGGCAAATTTATAACTAATGCTTACATTAAATGTGCGCTTGACGCAGCTGATACAGCATCAAGATCCATTAATACTAGTGTATTACTATGCAGGCATGCGTGGTTACGCATCTCTGGTTTTAAGAACGAGGTGCAATCCACAATCCTCAACCAACCAGTTAACCCAGATTTCCTGTTTGGTCCAGCAGTAGACTCAATCTTAGACAACATGAAAAAAATAAACAAACTGCTAAGTCTATGGGCGCACTTCAGTTTCAACAACACAGAGGTTCCTTTCGTCGCTCCTCCTACAGAGGCTCCGTAAGAGGCAGCACATCACAGGCTTCCTCTTCATTCAAAAGTAACACCCAGAGTACCTTTAATAAAGGCTCCAACAGAGGGTGTTATAGGGGAAACAATAACAAGGGCAGGGAAGGTGGAGGCAATAACACCAGAGCCTCCACTGCCACCAAACAGTGACTTTATCATACTCCCTCTGGACCACCCAACACCGGTCGGAGGCAAAATAAAGCAATTCCTACCAGTCTGGAATGCCATTACCACAGACAAGTGGGTGAGACAAATTATTCAGTATGGTTATTGCCTGGAACTCACTTCTACTCCACCCAACATACCACCCAAATATCGTCCTATGTCCAAAGAACACATCACACTGTTACAACAAGAGGTCGCGTCCATGCTAGAAAAGGGAGCCATAGAGCCAGTCCCTTTTCAACATCAAGGGACGGGATAATACTCTCTATACTTCCTAATTCCCAAAAAGGATTGGTCCCTCAGACCCGTTCTAGACCTCAGACCCGTTCTAGACCTCAGACCGCTAAATCAATACATACTCTCAGAGCATTTCCATATGATCCCTCTACAGCAAGTACTCCCGGTACTCCAGCGAAACGACTTCCTTGCTACGTTAGACCTCAAAGACGCATACTTTCACATACGTATACATCCAGCTCACAGAAAATACCTCAGGTTCACAATAGAAGGGCAACATTATCAATTCAAAGTTCGGGGTAACTACGGCCCCAAGAGTTTTCACAAAATGCCTAGCAGTTGTAGCAGCACACCTCAGAAGGCAACACATCCACGTGTTCCCATACCTCGACGACTGGCTAATAAAGGCCAAGTCGTACGCGCAGTGTGCAAGCCATACGTATCAAACACTCCAGCTGTTGCACAGTCTGGGATTTTCCATAAATTACCTAAAATCACATCTACAACCCTCCCACATACAGCAATATCTGGGAGCCACAATCAATACCTCAGTAGCAAAAGCATATCCAAATCTAGCCAGGATAGCCAATATGCAGACTCTCATTCAAAAGTTTCAGGCACAACACTCCTTACCAGCTCGAGTGTTCATGCAGGTTTGGCCATCACCCAAACCTGGCTCAATCATCTAACCGCACTAAATGTCCAGCCCACCATCGTGGACTCTGCTAAATCCCTTGGCATCACGCTTGACTCCAATCTTGACACGCAGCAGCATATTAGCAAAGCAACTAAGGGAGCTAACTTCCAAATCACCACGCTGAGAAAACTCAACCCCTTCCTACCTCCCAAGGACTTCCGAACTGTTGTACAAGCCCTAGTCATTCCTCGCATAGACTACGGAATTGTGGCTCTCAGCGGGCTCCCCCTAACAACAACGGCGCCCCTACGAGCCTCCTTGAAAGCGGCCGCGAGACTCATCACTGGTTCAAGAAAACACTCGCATATATCCCCTGACTTAAAACCCCTGAACTGGTTGCCTTTTGAAGCCAGAGTTCAGCTGAAAATTGCCTGTATGACACACTCGGCCATACACCACAAGTCACCCAACTACCTCACTCACAAGTTGACTATATCAGGAGGCTCAAGATCCAACAGAAGCACAAAGAATCTCCTACTGAAACCTCGTAGATTCCGGAAGGAAAAAACATACAAACGCTCCTTCTCAGGAATGGCACCTAGGATCTGGAATGCACTCCCGCCAGAAACTAGGCTTATCCCATCCTCTGTACTCTTCAAGAAAGAGGTAAAAGCCATCCTTATGGCTACGTTCACCTGAACCCTATTGCTACTGGAACAATGACAGTACATGGCTCCTATATTATCGGCTACCTGAATGCTTATCTATGTTAGACTCTTTTATGACTGCCACTGGATCAAAATCATTACACGGATGCTATATTATTGGTTTCCAGATTGTTTATTAGGGCTGTACACTATGACTTGAGTACTTTACTAACTTGCAATCCACTCACTACTGCCTACTATTCTGCTTTCAACAGTGTGGTTACTCACCCTCTGGGGTGCTATAATCGTATTCGAGTCGACATTGCACGGCTTCTATGTTATTGTTTCTTGATTGCTATTAGTGTGCATACTCTTGTGCGTTTGCTACCCTATCTCGCAATTCACGCACTTCCGAATTTTATACTGATTTCAACAGTTTGTTTATCCTACCTACTGTTTCTATAAAGCGCTCTGATATCTGCAAAGATCTTGTTCGCGCTATATAAAACTTTAAAATAAATAAATAAATAGGCATGATGGCCTCTTGTATATTCATTGTCCCTCATTCCAGCCTTCAAATGCGTCCACTGCAAGAATGCCTGGCAAGGCAGTGGAACCAAGCTCAAGGACAATTAAAAGACCTAGTGTTGGTGGACAGCCGCACTTGCAACTCTCTGCAGTGGTGGAACCCACAAAACCTTTCCAAGGGGCGACTGTTCCAAGAGCCGGTTCCACAAGTAGTAAGAACAGCGGACGCATCACTGACAGGTTGGGAAGCCTACCTATTTCATTTCAAGGGCTCTGGACAATCAAGCAAAAAACACTGCACATCAACCACTTAGAGTTGCTCGCAGTATTTCTAGCACTGAAAGCTTTTCAGAAGTACTTGTACAACAAGACTGTGTTGGTCCGGACACACAACATGACTGCCATGTATTACATAAAAATGCAGGGAGGGACACACTCTCCACAGCTATCTCACCTAGCACAGAGCATATGGAGATGGGCAATTCCAAAAAACAACCTAGCAGAACACCTACCAGGGAAAGACTATCCAGTAGCATATCTGCTAAGCAGGCACAGCCAACAGCTACACGAATGGGAGATTCACCCTCCGGTTCTCAAACCATTCTTTCAGCAATGGGGGCATAAACGAAAACTCAAAATGCCAGTACTTTGCCGCCAGGTTCCCACATCCGTTGTCACAGGGCAATGCGATATGGATGAACTGGTCAGGCAGATTTGCGTACGCTTTTCCACCAGCCCCACTGATGGCACGCAAACTACAACAGCAGTCACTCGCAATGATCCTGGTTGCTCCCACATGGGCAAGACAACCATGGTACACAACGTTCCTAGAACTTTCAGTAGTTCCTCACCAAAGACCGCGCCTCTCGCCACATCTTTTAACTCAGAACCATGGAGAAATCAGGCACCCAGATCCCAATCAGATGAACCTAGCGATTTGGCTCCTGAAGTCTTAGAGTTTGGGTACCTTAATTTGCCCCCTGATTGCATGAACATTATCAATGAAGCAAGACGTCCAACTACTAGAGCATGCTATACAGCTAATTGGAAGAGATTTGTAATTTATTGCAAAAATAACCAAATCAGCCCATTAGATGCTTCCATCCAAAACATTATCTGTTACTTATTGCATCTTCAAAGATGGAATTTGGCATACTCTTCTATAAGATTACATCTTGCTGCTATTGCAGCGTACCTCCAAAATAGACAACACATGTCTTTGTTTAAAGTACCCCCAATCAAAGCTTTTATGGAAGGACTAAAAAGAATAATCCCTCCAAAGCACCCACCTTCACCAGTCTGGAACATCTTGCTGCTATTGCAGCGTACCTCCAAAATAGACAACACACATGTCTTTGTTTAAAGTACCCCCAATCAAAGCTTTTATGGAAGGACTAAAAAGAATAATCCCTCCAAAGCACCCACCTTCACCAGTCTGGAACTTAAATATAGTACTTACCAGACTTATGGGACCTCCGTTTGAACCACTACATTCATGTGAATTACAATTTCTAACTTGGAAGGTGGCATTTTTGATTGCCATTACCTCCCTTAGAAGAGTAAGTGAGCTACAAGCATTAACCATTCAAGAACCTTTCATGCAAATACAGAACAATAAGGTAGTGCTTCGTACTAACCCTAAGTTTATGCCAAAGGTAATATCCACTTTCCATATCAATCAGTCCATAGAATTGCCAGTTTTCTTCCAAAACCCGCAGTCAGTGGCTGAGAGAGCACTACACACACTAGATGTAAAAAGGGCTCTGCTATATTATGTCGACAGAACCAAATCATTCAGAAAAACAAAGCCACTATTCGTTGCTTTTGCACCACAACATAGAGGTAATCCCATCTCAAAATCCGGAATAGCCAGATGGATAGTTAAATGCAATGATATGCTACCAAAAAGCTACACGCACTCTAACAGTTCCCCAAAAGCACTTTCAACGCGCAAAATGGGGGCATCCATAGCATTCCTGGGAAACATTCCCCTAGAAGAGATATGTAAAGCAGCTACATGGTCTACCATACACACTTTCACTAAACACTACTGTGTAGATTTGCAATCAAAGCAGCAAGCTGCTGTAGGCCAGGCTGTCCTTAAAACTCTTTTCCAAACTGCTGCAGCTGGTACAGGTGACCACCGCTAGAGGAGATACTGCTATACAGTCTATGCACAGATATGAATTCAGCAGCCCACATGCCTCGAACGGAATATGCTACTTACCAGTATGCATCTGTTCTTGGCATGTAGGGCTGCTGACATTCATATCGCCCACCCTCCTCCCCGGTGCCTGTCACAGCTGCAGTACCTCTCTACACACATTTACATCGACATCTCTTACTTTTCTATACTCCATCTCTGCCTCAATAGCGAAAAACAATTTGAGGATGGAGAAGATGACCATGCGCACTGTAGTCCAGGGGAGTAGTCGCCTATCTTGTGATACTTAGAAGACTCTTCCAGGACAACAAAGTGCAATCATCCGGACCCAACTCAAGGCGGCGATCTATGCACAGATATGAATGTAAGCAGCCCTACATTCCAAGAACAGGTGCATACTGGTAAGTAGCATATTCCTTGTAAATGAGGGAAGCGTGAGTAGGAGTAAGTTTGTGTGTGATTGACAATGAGTGGAAATGAGTATGAGAGAGAATAAGTAAGTGAAAGTGTGTGCTAGAGTGTAGAGGAAGACCGTGAGAGAAAGTATGAGAGAGGGAGTAAGAGTGTTTTTTTTTTATAATTGCAAGTCTGCTACTGGCTGTGGCATACTCCCTATAATTCTGGACTTATGGTGGTTCCCAAGATCACAAGCTGCCTCTAGAATATTGGTGATAATTCTAGGCACAAGGAAGGTTACCCTTGCAAAATTCCGACGTTGACATACTAGAGGTTATTCTGGTCATGCAGGCCGGTGTGGAAAATGTTGGTGCTTGCGTACTGGATGAAATACTTGACACTGGGGCACCTGTGGCAAAATGCTGGGGCATTGAAGGTAATTCTTGGCATAATGGAAGGCAGCCAAGGCAAAATTCAGGTCATGAAATGCGGGAAGTAATACTTGCCATAAGTGGACAACCATGGCAAAATGCTGCTGCTGGCATACTGAAGGCAATTATTTACCTCCGAGGGCAGCCATGCATATTTGGGCGCAGGTAGGTGAATCAAGCCTTTATCAAATGCTGGCTATGAAATACTTGAGGTAATTCTTTGCTTTCTGGAGAGCAGCCATGGTATCTTGGGGCCAAGGGGGGGATGGGTTGGAAACAAAGCAATGAGAATATGCTTCTGCTGGTATACCGCAGGTAATTATTGATATACATGCCAACCATGGTATATGGATTGATCAGTGGCAAAATTCTGCAATATTGTGTGCAGTTCTTGGCATAAGGGGTTACCCATAACAAAATGCTGACATTTGCACAATGAAGGTAATTCTGAACGTAGGTTGAACTCTGTAGGTGAGAGAAAAAATTGGGTAACCACCATCAGAATGATGTGAAATGAGTCGTGTAGACAGTCCATTTATCTGTGTTGCAGGATGTACAACTTCTAACATGCAATTGTTCTATCAACCATTTTGTATTAAAAGCGAATAGATCATAGACAACCTATGATCCTAATGAAGGCGCCTCAAAGAAATATAACGATTGCACAGCTAGAAAGCAGTTGTCATATATGACTTAAGATTAGAAATAAACAAACAATGCATTTTGAAAGTATTTTCGACATTTCGATAAGTTGGGTCTTGCGGATAAACAGAAAATGTGCTCATTGATGTAAATCTGCTGAACCTCCAGTAACGATTGGTATGTGGAACGTTCCTTTAGTTGTGAAGGCAGCTCTTCATTTGAAGATGTATAGAAGCCCCCCAGAGTTTCTTGATAATGAATGGTTGATGCGTGTGAGTGCAGATCTAATCACCACTGGCATGTGGTGATTTGAGCACTCACATAAATCAAGTATTGCTTGCTCACTCTTAGTTCTAAAAGTAATAACACAGGACTAAAATCAGATTTTATAGGTCACCATGTGCATATACTCGCAACTTGAAGGATACTTCTAAGCACTTAGTTAAATCATTTTTGTTTGTAAGCAGAAGTACTTCGCAGAGGTAGCTAAGTGCAGATAGTTAATGTATTCCCAGTTGCCCTCCATGGAGCTCCGAGTTTTGCCTTTACTGGATGAGTCAGATGAAAGAAGATCCATTATTGAGGGAGTGAAGAAATGTGTCCCCCCCTCTCTCACTACCAAACCTTACTTTCCCCCTTTTAAAGTGGTAGGTCTGTTAGCCTCCTTCTGCCAAGTAGAAACAGTCTTAAATGTAATTGCTGGTTGCATGATCTTGCTCCTGGTCCGTGAGATATCCTACCTAGCAGGCTGATTTGTTCTTTCCATTGCAGAGTTTTAAGGCTGGGATGATGGTCTCTTTTAGTTCCTGTACTGCAGGCCCTTTCAAAGAGACTAATTTAGATCTAGGAACCTAGGAGAATATTAACCTTGATGTCTGAGTAGACTAGTTTCCTGCGTTTGTTTAGTTTTTATAAATCTTTGAAAGCATGTATGCGGATTTCTAGCCTTCAGTGATCCCGTTTTGTTTCATTTCTGCATTTTCTGTTTGAAAGTTCTTGCTTTTCATGTCTGGTTCACTGTTCATGTTCTCTTGTATGTTCTTCTTGCCCCCTTTGCCTGTGACCTGATTTTCTAATTTATTTTCCTCTCAGGCTCAATCAAGAGTGAGGGGGTCAGGTCTTGGGGCCCGTGGAAGTACATACGGTGGAACACCAGCAGAGTCATTCAAGGAAGCCTTGCACAAAACGATGGTGACGAGATTCAATGAAACTGACTAACATGATACTACCATGCATGCTATCACTTCGAAGCAACAACGTTTGGGTGAAGGAGTGAGATGGGGAGTAAACACCTTGAGTAATACCACATTTTAGGATTTGGCTTCATGTAGTAGGTAGTGGAGTGAACATGAGCCTCTGATCGACTACTCCCCATCAGCTTTCAGCTTTCCTCCCAATAGTATGAATTCTGTTTCAAGTGTAGAGTCTCCAAGGCGTTTGGGATTGACATTTCAAGGGCTGAGGGTACAGATTGCTGAATGAATTGTAGGACATAAAAACTGCCTCCAGGCCAGTGATTTATTGGGGGGCACTTTCTGCAGCTTTGAGTCCTGACTCTGTGTCTTCTGAAAATCATTTATTACTACCATCTTGGAACCTTGAACTGCTCCGTTTTGGATCCTCTATAGTGATTTTGTGTGGCTTTGAAACAAGGAAATTGAATTATAATCTTCAATTTCAAGTCCCAGTTGTCAAAAAAGCAGCTTCACGCCTTCCAGAGCATGAGGTTTTTGAAGATGAACAACAAACTGTTTCTTCCCTCAGTTTGCAGCACTTTCATTTGTTGATTATGTATTTAGAGTCCTCTTGTTTTCGTTTTTGCAAAAAAAAAATTTTGCGTCTGGATTTCTGAGCATTTGCTCTACCTGGTTGTTTTCCATACTTTCACAGACACTTATTATAAGAAAGCCTTATTTTACAACGCCTTTTCAAGGGAGATATTGTGCTACACTGGAGGACTCTGAACATTCTGTACTTTACTAGTTATGTATGAACTTGGAGCCACACGCTAATCGATGGACAAGTAAAAGCCATTGAGAGAGGCTGATGTTTTGGATTTCTCTCTTTTGTCTTGAATCTTCTTGAGTTTCCTAAACCTGCAACTGCCAAAGTCGCAGCAAACATCTGAGATACCACAATGCATACAATCATCATTGTTTTTGCACTGTCTAGAAATAGATAGGCTTCATCAAAGAATACAAATGCCTTGTAGTGTTCACAATAGGACACTTATTAGCCATTCTCCAATTGATAGACAATGCTTACTACTTGTTGTAGTATCAATTTTGGTGATCACAAGAGTGTCATGGGATCTTCATCATATTTCCTACCCTTATAAACACATCTGCGTTTAAGCAGATCATGGAACACGTCAATATGTAAATATATATATATATATATTTTTAAATAAAGCTACATTCTTAAATCATTGTTTTACTGTCTTTGATTGTTTGAGTGGAACCCTAAACTGAGTAATGACTTATTCTTACATCCTGACTCCTTACTTTCTACTGGTCCTCTGATGTTGGTACACAAGCCGGTGCCCTATCACAATAAGCGCTTTGAAGCTAAACACTGGAAGGTAAATAGTTGCCCCATCTCCCTCTGAGCCTGTGTTCTGTCCTTCGTTTCTCTTCTGTAGTGTGTAGTTGCTACTCTCTTCAGGAGACCTGGACATTTTGTTTTAGGCTGTTGAGAAATAGTTTTGAGTGATTTACTGGCTCGATTGGTACCAAAACGATGTGCACTATGTAGAAAGTCCATATGACCCTTATTGCCTAAAAGGGGTTAAATTATTAATCCCAAATGCTCTCTTTTGTCGTACTGTGGGCGAGCATTTTAGGCTTATCAGAGGGTAGTGTTAAGCATACCAATACATTTAAGCAAGAAGCAAGATGCTCATCAGGGTATTAGGAAACGGGCACGGTGATACCTTGGGAAATCCCTAATCTACCAGCACACACAGCTGGAATAAGGATATTGAGTTCTTTGTTGAGATTGTACTTACTGACGCAAATGATTAAGCCCTGATGAAGTTCCTACTGTTTGGAACAAAATGTGTTGGCTGAGCAGTATGTGTAAATAAGGAATTACAATCCATGAAATAAGTATGAATAAAGGTTTTGGAAAACAAAATTGACTGGACTTCCTTACCTGGTGCACCTCAGTTTGCTTTATTGACTAAAGATCTGGAACACAGGGCACCGCGCAGCGGCAGGTGCTGGAGCTATTGAGCTCAGGACTCTCGGATAGACAAAACTAGCGTGAGGTTCAGATTGGAAGGTCCGCCGTTGTGTTCTTTTCATTTTACATTGAGTGTTGAGCATTTGTTGAACACACACTCAATAAGTGAGACACACACACTCAAGAATAAACTTTAGATCACTTCAGAAAAATAACAGGTATATATATATATATATATATCACATATCACACACACGGAAGAGTTGCCCCCTCGGAAAAGCCACACACAGGTAGGTTTCATTGCGTTTATTGTCAGGAAGTTGCAGCACAGATGGAAAGAAACCTCGCATTCAAATTGTTCAGATCGCCGACGCGTTTCGTGCATTCAAGCACTTTTTCATAGGCTTACTGGTCCAAGCGGCGTAAGGCAGTTAGTGCACTGTTTTATTTCACATCAGAGTCCCGCCCATGTGGGCGTTGGCTCCTCGCAGAGCATGATGGTCTCCGTAGTGCACACTTGTATTCCTCCAGTGAGGTGCACCCTGTGTTGCCATATTCAACATAGATTAAAACCCCAGTGGGTATGCCAAGTTTCACACTCACTCTGCGCTGCCAGTAACATCTTCCCAAAACAGCCTCCTTTCCATCACGGTGTTTGTTTGTTGAGGACACCATCGGGCCGCTTTCATGCAGCTGGGCTTTTCCACGGCTGGGCCAGCCGTAAATTCATCACACACACGGAAGAGTTGCCCCCTCGGAAAAGCCACACAAAGGTAGGTTTCATTGCGTTTATTGTCAGGAAGTTGCAGCACAGATGGAATGAAACCTCGCATTCAAATTGTTCAGATCGCCGACGCGTTTCGTACATTCAAGCACTTTTTCATAGGCCTACTGGTCCAAGCGGCGCAAGGCAGTTAGTGCACTGTTTTATTTCACATCAGAGTCCCGCCCATGTGGGCGTTGGCTCCTCGCAGAGCATGATGGTCCGCAACACCTTACTCGACATGTTTTGATAATGCTATGCCAAAGTTAGCAATAACCGCAAAGATTTTAATGCACTTAAGAGTATATGGTATAGCGTTATCATGGAAACAGCTAAAGGACTTGGTTCCCCATCTCACATAATTCCAAGCACTCTGCCTCTAGGATTGTTAAGGCCTGCCATAGGAGTGACTTATAGGAGGATATGTGTCCATTTTAGGTTTAGATATAGGTATGCTATATCTTAAGCAAAGGGTGATTACACCACCTTGCCCCAGCTGATTGATCAGCCAGTTGTCAGATTTGGATGGCCAGCCAGGGGTGGTATAATACATGCTGCAGCCCCTGGTTGGCCTTGGGTTCACTTATGCACTGGGTACCTATGGTACACTGTATAAGGACTTACAAGAGTGACCCAATACCAATTGGTAGATGCACCTAAAGTACATGGATGTCAATTAAGAGAGAACAGCTAGGCTGTGGGTCTGATTAGCAGGCCCACAGCCAGGGAAAGTCGTAAACCAGTGAAGCAAAAAGCAAAAATCTGGGGTGACCATGGGATTGCAGACCCTACTCTCCTACAATCCTCATAACCTGACAATGAGGAGTCTATAACAAAATTCCATTCCAACTATTACTGTCTCACCAATAATGGCCTCGTCTATGATGGCATCGTGTACGACGGTTGTAAGATTGCTTCTGTAGTAGGGGATCTCTGTGTATAGTCATAATCTAGTGAATAGTCCCGCCCATGTGCGTGGACCCCGGAGCAATCAAAAATAATCTCTTAAATTGTCAATAAATGCAGACCTGCACATACACTTAAGAGAGAATTTAAAGACAGATAATGCAGCCTATATCCACAGGCTACACTGTCCAGTACTTCAACTAGAAATTCCACCAAAAAAAACACAAACAGCACAGCCTGTCCAGTGTTCTCCACAGAGAAAAACCTTCCCCTACCAGTTAAAGCCTCTGGAATGATAGAGAGAAAGGAGTGGACAGACAAGCCCCATAGGCTGCCATTATGTGGCTCAGAACAGGAGACTGTGCCTTTAAGAGAACTTTCCAGAACTCTCTCAGTATCCCAGAATGCACAGCAGGTCCCTTTTACTTTCAGTTCTTTTCGAAGGCGTAACACGCCAGACCTGTAGTATTCCTTACATGAATATCTGTCTCCACCGGGGAGGAGGAAGGGCGCTTATGACTATAACAGAGATACCCCTACTACAGAACTGGAGTTATAGGACAGAAACTACTCCTTCTTTAGTAGGGGATCTCTGTCTATAGTCATAATCTAGTGAATAGAATGGCAAGCCCATCCCCACACCAAAGCGGCGGTGGAGAAAAGAGAAATAACACCACTACTGTGCGAACAGATTTCGCAGCGAAGCCTGCCCAACCTGAGCGTCTGTCCTGGCATCCGTGTCCAGACAGTAATGCTTAGCAAAGGTATGGAACGACTTCCAAGTGGCCGCCTTGCAGATTTCTGCAATTGGAACATTACGCAGCAAAGCAGTCGTGGCAGCTTTGCCCCTGGTGGAATGAGCCTTAGGTTTACCCCCTAAGGTCTTATTAGCCTTTTGGTAACACAATTGTATACAGGACACAATCCACCTAGAGATGGACTGTTTTGAGGTAGCAAGACCGGTCCTGACTGATCCATAATTGATAAACAATTGGTCTGACCTACGAATATCCTTGGTTTTATCCAGATACAATTTCAACACCCTCCTCACATCCAGGAAATGCAGAGACCTTTCCGCTGGAGATGAAGGATTCTGAAAAAACGTAGGTAAAGTTATGGTCTGGTTAACATGGAAATCAGAGATAACCTTTGGAAGAAATTTAGAGTGAGTACGCATAACAACCTTAGCAGCATGAAATACAGTATAAGGTTCTTGGCAACACAACGCCTGAATTTCACTCACCCTGCGGGCCGATGTGATGGCCACAAGGAACGCCGCCTTCCAGGACAGGTGCTGCAACGAAGCCTTATGAATAGGTTCAAAAGGCTCCTTTATCAATCTGGACAGCACCACATTCAATTCCCATGAAGGCGAAGGAAGCCGGACAGGAGGGAACACTTTCTTCAAGCCTTCTAAAAAGTCCTTGATCACAGGGATCTGGAAGAAGGAAGTCTGTGAAGGGCATTTCCTGTAGGCAGTCAGCGCAGCGAGATGGACCTTAATGGAATGGAAATTAAGGCCAGACTGCGCCAAATGTAGAAGATACGGAAGGATGACATCTTCCTTACATGTCGTTGGATCATAGTTCTTGGACTTGCACCAAATGCAGAATCTCTTCCACTTGTAAGCATAGGAATTCCTAGTGGAAGGTCGCTTAGCCTCCTTCAGTATGTCAGACATTGCCACATACATAGAATTTCTGCCGGAAGACAGATGGGGCAGAAATGATTTTTTTTAAAAATAATTATGTAGGGGTTGAAACTTCCTCAAAAGTAAACCTAGATTGCGCTATAGATATAGCCTCAATAGGTATCTCAAAACTGGTAGGGTCAGTGGTCCTTAGACGCCAATGTTGGTCAAGGTCACTGCATATAGAACCTGAGGTGCAAATATATCTAATATTTTTCTCATACCATGGAGATGCTCTGTTTGCCAAGCACATTGATGACGCCTTGCAAGCAGTCGAGGCTGATTCTGACACCACAAGTTGTTTTGGCACATTCAATTGCAAAAGAAGCACCCTTTAGAGACACTTGTGATAGAGATACTCATCAGTATCGAGGAGGATGCCAAAGGTATCAGACTTTACGCTATCAGTAGCACTTACACAAGCTTACCAACAATGATAAAATTATAGTGCTGCTTACGCAATCCTGTGCGAATAACAGTTCCAAAATGTTGTCATCGATGTCGGAAAATAGTTTCAGACAAATAAGTCCTGGCTCTCAAAACATATGGTCAGACGTCAGAGTTCACCAAGATTCCGCCCACTACTCCCCCAAAATGAGGGCCCCCCTTATCTGCTTCGAAAGGGACTGATAGCTACGCTAACCAAAGGTTCCATAACGAAAGGAGTACATTTTCAGCAAAGTACTTTCATTTGGCTTCAGATCAACTTCTGCATTTTACCTACTGCATTACCCTGTGGCAGTTTTTTTCAAGACAGAGGGTTATCCGGTTTTCCCCTACTTCAGCAAGTGGTTTATAAAAGTATCAAAGGCATTTTAATAGTCCACAGCCACAGAAGCTTGCCTAAAGTTGTTTCAGAAACCAGTTCTCCTTGTGAATTATCAAAGATCATCAACTCCTCCATCTAAGAAGATTCTGTTCCTAGGACGCAACACACGATACTGTCCAAGACAAAGACTTTCTATCCCTAAGCCGAACAGCTAACGCTGTAGGAACTGGGTCTCATACTTAATTAATAATGTTGAGATATATATATATCAGTGCGTCGGTTCAATTAGCTTCTGGACATCATGTCCTCAGTGATCAATATGAGCCCTCTTGCGGACCTGAAAATCAGACTCTTACAGGAACAGCTACAAAACGTTAGGAATCGTTCAAGGGCTGCAAACTGGGTCGGGGGCAAGATGGCGGCCGCTTGAGTCGAGTGAGCGTCACTCCCTGTCTTACCTCGGAATTCTGAGGGTTTGTAGACGTTAAGGAGAAGTCTGTGGAGAAAAGGAGCAGCGGGCGGATGACAACGATATCCGGACGTGTAAGGAAACGGCCAGCAAAAGTCGGTGTTTTGGCGAAGGAGAATTGATGCTGAGAGAGTGGGAGACCCCGAGGCTGTGGTTGCGGTCCGCGCGGCTTGCTATCACCGCCCTTCGGAGCCGAAAATCAGACTCTTACAGGAACACCTACAAAACGTTAGGAATCGCTCAAGGACTGCAAACTGGGTCAGGGGCAAGATGGCGGCCGCTTGAGTCGGGTGAGCGTCACTCCCTGTCTTACCTGGGAATGCTGATGGTTTGTAGACGTTAAGGAGAAGTCTGTGGAGAAAAGGAGCAGCAGGCGGATGACAACGATATCCGGACGTGTAAGGAAACGGCCAGTAAAAGTCGGTGTTTTGGCGAAGGAGAATTGATGCTGAGAGAGTGGGAGACCCCGAGGCTGTGGTTGCGGTCCGCGCGGCTTGCTATCAACCCCCTTCGGAGCCGCGCACACCTGGGAGCCTGGCGGGCGTGGTTGGCTGAGAAAGCCCAGAGAAGCTGCGTCGAGTCAGCCGGCGTCCAGCACGGCCCAATGCCACTGCGGAAAAACAGGAACGGTCCCACAACTGTGTTAAAACCCGCGGGTGAAGCACCAGCCATCGGGACTAAGAAACGACAACCCACGGGAGAGAAAACGGAGAGGTTGGGTAAACAGGACAGATTGGAAAAAAACTGCTCCTCGAGCTATGGCGGTGAGTGCAAAGAAAGCGGGGGTAATCAAAGGGAAACCTCCTCCTACTTCAGGCTCTAAGGAGAATGGCATTGCTTGCACAAAAGTTTATGGGAAACTGGGGCCTGTGGCAGTACCACCAGGGGCTATGGCAGTTGCACCGGAGGGGGCGGGACAGGCGAAAGTAGTGCTGTCCCTGCAATGTTTGTTGGAAAGACCGAGGGGAAGATCGCTGCGGGTAAAAACTCTACACCAGCTCTTGCGCAAAATTCTCCGGTCTGTGGGAGCGCTAAGGATGTCGTCAGGGATCAGCGTGCAACTGGGCTGCTGGAAGCAGGGGGCGGGGGATACGAGAATTCTGGAGGTGAGGGAAAAGAGCAGAGTGGCGGCCTCGAAAGTGGGTCTTTATCACTGTTAGTGGGAGAGTCCTCTGTGGCTAGACCTCAAGAAGTCGGTAATGTTGAAGAGATGGAGGGGTCTATTAATGGGAGTGCGGTTATAAACCTCTTCAGCTGGCAACCACACCAGAGT
This sequence comes from Lissotriton vulgaris, assembly GCF_964263255.1. Lineage (NCBI taxonomy): Eukaryota > Metazoa > Chordata > Amphibia > Caudata > Salamandridae > Lissotriton > Lissotriton vulgaris. Next base: position 27,414,052 of record NC_141698.1, read on the forward strand.
GCCACTCCTTCCCGCACCACGTTAGTGGGGATAGTTTTTTCTCTCTGGCTGAAGAGTCGGATATCTACTACATTGCAAATTCTGAGAGCAGTAGCCTCACCTCAGATGAGGAGGATGGTAGCCCCCCTAAAACTGCTGACACACTAAAAAAGAACACACCTGACATAGCCGCAGCAAGGCAAAGGTAGCACCCCCGCACAGTGATGGGTCTGAGACCAGTAATAACCTCCAGTGGGACTATGCACAGGCTGCGATAAGTCTAACGGGCTCAGGAGGTTCAAGGTCGCGAGGAGCAGAGCAGAAGGGATCATGGGGCGATTCTCATTCACCCCCTTCTAATACCCTGATATACGATATGCTCAAATCTATTGAAACTGAGGCAAGACAAGAGCATAAGAGAGCACAGCTGGCGACTTTGAAGATACAGGCGGCCATAAGGAAGAACACGAAAGTCTGCTCAGAAGTCATAGCCAGAACTGCAGCCTTGGAAGAAAGGATTGTTTAGCTCGAGTCTGGGCTTCAGAGCACTGCCAACAAAACAACAGCTAATGACGATAAGCTAGCTGACATAATGTGGAAAATAGGCTACGTCGGAATAACCTCCGCCTCCTAGGGATTGAGGAGAAAGCAGAGGGCCATGATATTAGAGGATTTGTTACTAAGCTGTTTCAAGCAGCATTCCCTGAGCTCTCATTGGTCTTGGGAAAGCGAGATTCAAAGAGTACATCGCTTTCCTTTCACGTTGACAAAAAAAATCCGGATCCTGAAGCCAAACCAAGGGCCATTCTGATTTTTTGGGGCAATTTTCTGTTACGGCAATCCATTTTTGAAAAAGCCCGTCCTGAGGCTAAGAGATCTGCAGAGGGACACTTATTTTTCGTTCGTCCAGACTTTTGCCACGTAACCATGGAACGCAGGTGGCGATTGCGCCTCCTGATAACTCCATTTCAAAAGAAGGGCTGCGAGGTGTTCCTAATGAATCCTGCATGGTTAAAGGTCATCTGCAGGGGCAAGACTCGGGTTTTCACCTCAGAAATACAGGCCGAGGAGTACCTTAAAGAACTTCCCGATGTTTGATGGCCTGTGGCTTTCTGGGTTGCGTTGGGGTGGCAAGGGCAGTCTGGGATATGAGTTTTGATTATTTGTTATGAATTATCTGGTATATTTTGATGTTTAATTGATTATTTTCTCCTTGGGCTCTCCTTTTCGCTCCTTTTTAGGTCGAGCCTAGACGAAAGCAAAGCGAAGCTTTGCTGTCTATGGATCAACAACTTATGCAATCACTTTTGGGGGAATGTGGACAGCAGACTGTCACAAGCTTCTCCTGCCGGAGATTGTAGCTCGTGAGCGCGCACGTCGCCGTACCTCATATTCCCATGCAAAGAAAGGCTCACGCATGCGCACATACACACACTGCATACACACACACGCACCCCCCCTTAAACAGACACGCGCAGACAGGCGCACGCACGCACAGACACACTCCAACAGACACACGCACGTACACCCCACCCCCACTCACCCCTCCTCTCCCTCAACACACTCACCTGTTCTGGCGGTGCTCGGCGGCGGTTCTGCCTCTCGGGCGGCGGTAGCGCTTTGCGGGGCTCTCTCACCACATGAGAGTCCCGCCTTCCCCATGCGCCTGGCCGCTCTTCACCCGGTCCCCCATCTCAGGACCGGGACCCGATCAGGAGCCCTCGGGGCTCCTCGGACAGTGGATTCCCTCTCGCGCCGCGAAGGGGGCAGGACTTCCTGTTGGGACCGCGCTGCGATTGGCCGGCTGCCCAGTGGGCAAAGGAACCCCTCCCTGCATACAGAGACCTCCCTTTTCTTTTTGCGTATCATCATCATTCTTTCACACCGCTTGAACGTTGGCAAAGACAGCTTGCTCTGTCGTCGTTCTTTCAGACCCTTTTCAGACCGTCCTTGGCTCCTATCCTCCTCAATCCCTCTTCGTTGTCCCTCCTCTGTTGATTCGGTTCCTCGTTGCTCTCTCTGTCTTCCTCCTGCTCGCTCTCCATGCTTTGTCTTTCTTTCCCATCCTCCCGCCACGCTTTGAAATCCCGGCCTCGAGGACTGCACTGCTCCACCTCCGAGATCATATTTGGGATGATTTAAGGTCAGGGGTTGCAGAGCGTGCTTCAAGTATTTGCTTTCCGCTCACGTGTCTGCAGCACTGCGCATGCGCCCTTCTCCTTGTATACTGTGCGTGTGCATGCTGCTTTTCCGTGAGCGCGTGCCACTTTGCGTGCCTGCACGGTGTCTCTTTGCAGCTTTCTCTGTGGCAACTTTGTGCGATTCTCTCTCACTATGGTGTGCATGCCAGAGCTGGGGACCACGCTCGGGTCTCGGCGTGTGTTCACCATCCCGGGATTTTGGGCAAATCGCTTAATTCCTTTTGCTTACTGAAAATGAATGTGACCTTGTCTAATGTAACTAACTAGTGCACAGGTAAAGCGCTCCAATACCTTAGGGTGAAGTTTGTGCTCCATAAAATTGCTAAAAAATATATATTGAGTACCTCTGTGGGCATGGCGATATAAGCAGGGAGGTTGGTGTGGGGGGGGTTCAGTCTTGTCTTATGGTGCCAGGTGCCTCCGGTGCGCTGCATGTCTAGTCCCGCCCCTTTCTACCGCTATCTCTGCCAATGGTTGTTCTGCACGGTACCCTGCCATTGGTCCATTCTCCACCGCCATTGTGGACGTGGTAGATTGCAGTTTCCACCGGCAGTGTCTGCTTGGCTGCGAATGTATGTATGTATGTACCCGTGGTCTGCTTGCATGTGTCTGCACCTTACCTGCGAACATGCATGAGATTTTCTTGCATAGAACATGGCTTCGCACAGAGCAGGTGTGGAATGTTAAGCTTTGATGAGTGCTGATGGAGTGCTTTCAGCATGCTTGTTGGAGCTCATCCTTGAACCCATACACCTCTGCCCTCTCTGACGTCATAGCACCTAGGGAAATGAATTTGAGAGTGCTAGTAAATCCAGCTCTGACTCCCACCGACCCCTCGCATCACAGGGAGGGGCAGCGTGATGTCCGAAGTGGAGGAGGCATCACTACATACTTCCCCGGGACTCTACAGGGCCTGTGCCTTTAATTTACAGTCCTTAATTTTAAGCCTCTGATACGGCCAGATACCGTTACAAGCTAGACACTCGTGAGACATTTGTGGCACACACTAATTTTACCTCATTCTCTCTCTCATGCTTTCACTGTGCACCAAACATTTGTAAAGCCAATAGGTTTGGCACTCACACTTGAGCACTGATGATAGCAATACAAAATACTTGCTGCAGTGCAAAACAATTAAAATAAGGATTCCTTTGTGTATATAATGCACTAAGGAGAGAGATTTTAACATGGGGTGGCATATACTTTTCAGAAATAAAATAGTCCCTCATGTTCCAGGTCTCGTATTATTAAAGTTTGAGCTATTGGCATTGTAAACGACAATGCCTATTATTCATTTGCATTGATGCGTAAACAAGCGATTTGTACTTATAGTCCATGCTTATGAGAAGCAAGTCTGGCAGTCTCTTTTACTGCCAGCCTTACTCATCGTAAGCAAGGACTATAAGTTCAAAGTGCGTGCCTATGCACCGATTGCAGGTTTTAAAAGCAAATGAATAAAAGGCATTGCCATTTACAATGCCAATTGCTCAAACTTTAATAATGCGAGACCTATTGCATTGTAAATGCTTGTTCTCTTGAGGAAGGACATATAGACAGGGAGTGACCATTGGCACTCGGGAAGTGGGAGGCATCACATGGGTCTTTCGACCTATTTTGCCTGTTTTTGGGGTTGGGGAGGGGCTCGCGGGTGGGGGGAGGGCTAACTAGGGTGGGGAAGGAGCTGTGGGAGGAGGTATGGTCAGGGTTCGAGGTTATTGTTGGAAACAAGCTAAATGAAGTTGGATCACTGTAGGGGACCGGGTGTGTTCTTTGCTCTCTCTTTTTTTTTTTTTTCTTTGTTTTTTCTCTCGGTAGGTTTTTTTTGTTAAGAAGTATGGCTAATATTCGAATAGGCACCATTAATATTTGTGGGCTAAATGACCCTGTTAAACGGCGCCTGGTTAGAGAAGATCTGTGTTTCCTGCGGGCAGATATTATCTGCCTTCTGGAAACGCACATCGAGGCTAGTCGGCGCAAACTTATGTACTTTGAAGGGTATCAATTGGTTTCTTGGACTAGACTTGTGGCTAAAACCAAAGGAGTGGCAATCTTGGCCCGGAGGGGGAAGGTGAGCGTTATTCGATCTTCGGTGGATAGCCTCGGTCGTTGGGTTATTGTGCATGGAAGATTTTTAGATAAAAATGTTACTTTATGTTCCATTTATGGCCCAATACTCGATGACCCAGAATTATACAAGTGGCTAAATTTGGAGCTGGTCGGCTGGCCTTCTCCGTTTATTATCTGCGGGGATTTAAACATAAATTTAGGTTGCGAATGGTTGAATCAATCTAGTGTGTCCTATGTAGGGAGAAAACCTAAAGTTTATCAGGCCCTGCGATATCTCATGGAGTTACATGGGCTGATTGGTGTTTGGGCTGCATTGAAGCATAAGGACCCGGGATTTACTTTTTTTCGGCACCTCCTAAGACTTGTTTTAAGCTCGACTATTTTTTTATTTCAGCTGTTCTCATCCCTGGCTCTACCATCACCAGGTTCCCAAGAGTCATGTTGGATCATAATCCGCTTGTGCTTGAGGTTAATGTGCAAACCTGCAGAAATAAACCTGATGCTTCGACCTTTAATCGAGGTTTGTTTACTGACACAAAATATACTGAAGGCATGGCTCCATGGATCTCGACATTTCTAGTTGAAAACTTAAATAGCACCGGGATCCAAAATGTATGGGATACCCTCAAGGCTGGGATTAGGGGGTAAACAACTCGGTATGGGTGGGAAAGCCAGAAAAAAGAGACGGTTAAAATGCAGAGATTGTATAAAGATTTAGAAGAAGCTGAGATTTTACTCGCCCAAGCAATATTACAGGGTGGAGACATTGATATGGCTCAAACTCAGACCATCATAGCCAAGTCAGCTATCACAGAAGTGTCACAGGCTAAAGCAGCAGGTAAATTCGTTGCATGGCGCTCCAGAATGTTTAAAAACAGTGAAAGAGCTGGACTGGTGCTAGCCGCTAGAATCAGAAAAAGAGAGTCCGCCATTAATGCTATCTTGGATCCGGATGCTGGTCTGGTGACAGAGGAGGGGGCCATCGCTCTAGCTTTTCAAAAATATTAGCAAAAATTATATTATGAGGACATCCTTGATAACGAGACTCTGCAGGCTGAAATTCAGGAATATTTAAAAGAAGTTGAGGTTGCTGCTTTGTCCCCTGAGGAGTTTGGAAGTTTGGATGCCGAAATTAGAATAGATGAGCTTTGGCAAGCGATAGATTCCCTTCCTGCGGGCAAAGCGGTAGGCCCGGATTTTATACCGGGCGAATTATATAAAACTTTTCGACAACAGATTTCTCGTGTCATGCTGGAGGAGCTGTTTCGTAGAGTTCAAAGGGGGAAGTTACCTCCGGAATCATGGCGAAGAGCTAGAATTGTTACCTTTTTAAAGAAAGGCAAGAATCCAACTGATACGGGGTCTTATCGGCCTATAACGCTCATTAACAGTGATATTAAAATCTATGATCAAGAAGTTAGTATTTCCTCAACAACACGGCTTTGTGCCTGGTAGAGAAACGATTGACTATATACGCCGCACTAGCGCTCTTCGATTTCACCAAGGTTTCAGGAGACCCTATGGCCTTAATTTAGCTGGATTCTGAGAAAGCCTTTGATAGGGTCTACTGGCCTTTTTTATGGGCTGTATTGCGACATTATGGTTTAGGTGATAGTTAATATCTGTGCTATTCGGAGCATGTATCAACACCCTATAGCTCAAATCTCGGTCATGGGAAGTCAGACAGGTACAATCACCATTTAAAGAGGGACTCGGCAGGGCTGCCCCTGCTCCCCCTTAATAATTGCCATTTATATCGATCCTCTAATTTAAAAAAAATTCTAATATTTTGATACAACCGGTCAGAGCCAAAGGAGGAGATACTAAAATTCTTGGGTATGCGAATGACCTTGCCATATTGACGGATTCCCCGCAGATTGCTTTGGCAGAAATTCAGAGCTTGACGTCAAAGTTTGGTAAGATTTCAGGATACCATCTAAATGACGCCAAAACCCAAATAATCTGTAACAAGAAAATGTATCTTATGGACTCACGAGTTATTGGCAAGGCGAAGTATTTAGGGATTGAGTTAAGTGCCAAACCTGAGGGGATGGTAGAGATTAATCTTGCTCCTTTAATAAGTAAAATCGATATGGAGGTGCGTCGGATTAACAATTTACATTTAACTTTGATGGGGAAATGTAACCTGGTCAAAATGATTTTTTTACCTAAGATTTTGTATTTTTTTAGAGCTATTCCTTTGTTGGTGGACTTGATATGGTTTAAGAAAATTGAGCTAATTAATTCTTGGTTTGTATGGGCCGGTATAAGACCCAGGCGGGCTATGAAATATATGACGCTACCTAGGGAGAGGGGAGGTTGGTCGTTACCGAACTTTCAATGCTACTACTGGGCAATTATGTTGAGGCATATAGGTTTATTATTAGATGGTGAGGAACCTGTCGGTGCTGATATATTTATCTATCGGTTGATTTACGGAGAAGATGCTAAGGGGTTGCTTTTTAGACATATCGATTTTGCTTATTTTAAACGGGTAAGGTTCAAGACTCTGCTGGCTGCTTTCAAGGTTTGGACACCCGTGAGAAAAGTATTTAAAATCGAGAGACTACATCTATATACTCATGTCATCGGCAATACCCTTTTACCGGAAATTTTCAGGGATGGCTATTTTAGAGAATGGAATACGCTAGGAGTTTTGGTAATAGGGGATATTGTCTTGGAAACAGGCGTTTTGCCCTTTGAATGTATTAGACAGAAATTTGGCATAAGCAATCGGCATTTCTTTAAATTTGTGCAGATACGTGATTTCTTGAGTCGGAAAACGGTTAGCAGGGTTCATATTCCGCTGGTAGACGTGATTCAGGGGGACAATCAACTATTTCCACGATGTATAAACTGATAATGAAACCAGTAGTGACGATTTGGATAAACATTTTGGTCGTTGGCTGAGTGGCGTGCAGGCAGGACAAGAAATATGTGAAGTCAGTAGGCTTTAGCCAAACAGCAACAATATCTGCAAACCTTCAGGCTCAATGTTTCAAGAGCTGGTTAAATCTGTATGTTACCCCACATCGTATACAACAATGGGGTGGATGGAGTTAATTGTCCTAGATGTGGGGAATTTGCGGTAGATAGTGTTCACCTGTTTGCCTCATGCCCCTGTCTGACCCCATTGTTGGATGCGGTGGAGCAGCGGCTGGAACGGGTGTTTGGATACATGATCAAACTAGCACCACAGGTTGTAATGTTGGGAATAGGGGATATGTATATGAATGCACCAGAAAGAAAGTTATTATTTATTGCGATGGCCACACTTAGATTATGTATAGCAACGGTATGGCTGGATCCAGCCCCCCGAGACTCCACAAATGGTTTAGTAAATTTATAAATGTCGGGAAGTGGGAATTGCTGATCTTTAACCCCTTGGCTGCGGGGTGTTTTCCCCTCCTGTGCGGGGGGGGGTAGGGGGGCCATGCGCGGCGACGCTGTGCTGTTGACGAGCTCGGCTCTTCATGAGGCACAGCGGAGCTGCCCTCGTGACGAGCTGAGCTCGTCACAACAACAGCCGTTTTGGAACGTTCAGAACAGCAGGGAAATGTTCCCCGCGTGTGAACATTCCAACGGCTGTGACGAGCTGAGCTCAGCTCGTCATGAGGGCTCCTCAACCGTCCCTCATGACGAGCTGAGCTAGTTAATAGCACACAAGGGATTAAAAGGAGAGACCCGAGGGCTCAGAGAGAGGGGGAATTTGATTTGGGTGCCTCTTACAAATTGGTTGAATGTTGAGAGTTAAGGACGGGTGAAGGCCGCTGCCTCTCGAGATTCAATGGGGCTATTGTTGCCTTTTTTTTTTTTCTCCCTTCCAAGCTCGATTTGTGTAGTTGTCTGGTCCCGCAATGTTTCTTTCTGTGTAATCCCTTTATCCAGTTCTGAGATACTCGTGCAGCGTCCGGGGGGAGGGAAAGAGAGGGGGGTTGTGGAAAATACTGGAAAAATGTGGGGAATGAAAAAGATGTAATGTATGCTGGTATTTTTTTTCCTCTGTCTTTGTTCTTATGTCATTCTCCCACTTATCAGAGGACCTCACGCTCTTACCCTAAATACCTCAATTCGTAATGGCTATGGATGCCTCCCTGGAGAGCTGGGGTGGTCATGAACCGACCCTAAAAATTAAAGTTAAGTGGACTCCGCTCCAAAAGAGCATGCATATCAGTCGCCTGCCGCTCAAACCAATCTAACTCCGTCTCCAAGCTTTCCTGCCACTGATAGCAGAGTCTTCGGTGCTAGTTCGCTCGGGCAATTCCACCAGCATGCAATGAAGCCGCCTCCACGAATAGAAGTTTGATTGTTCGGCGAGAAATATGATCTTCTCATTCTGGGGCAAACTGGCTCTAGATGTCTTTGCAACAAAAGAAACCCGCAAATGCCAATTCTATGAAACTTGTCATCCACATCCAGGATCGTGGAGGAATACCTTTCGACACATGGTCCAGGATCTGTGCTTAACTTTCCCCCTGATACCTTGAAAACAAAAGGTTCTCCGCAACAGGAAAACGGAGCGGGTCCTCTCATCCTGATTGCCCCCACTGTTTACATCCGTGGCTCCTGAATTTTTTACATGTAAGGATTTGACTATTACACAGGAGTATAAAGACATTGTCGCCAGGTCTCGTGCGGATAGCACTAATGACTAAATGGAAGAGTTTTGGTCTCTTGTGCCGTCAAAACAAGGAGCATCCGTGTCTCTCTGCTCCAGGGGAAATCCTACCATACCGTCTGTCCTTGGCAAAATCAGGACTGGTATATTCTTTAATTAGAGTTCATCTAGCAGCTATATCTCGATTATATACGCTCCCCAAAACGTCTGTCTCCCTGTTCTACCTGAATTGTACTGCAATTCACGAAAGTCCTATTTCACGCCTATCCACCTGTTGAGGCTCCACCTCCAAAGTGGCACTTGAAGTCCTGTCGCAATTGATGAGGCAACCCTTTGAACCCATCCGTAGTGCTGACCTCATACACCTGACATGGAAAGTGGCTCTTCTACTCACCCTAACATCAACCAGAAGGGTTAGTGAAATACAAGCACTTGCTGTTGTCACTGAGGGAGAAGACCACAGTACAGGAAAATTGGGATGGGTGATTTTTGCCTAGGCAGGAAAAACCTACGCTTGGGCAATGGTAATAGGTAGATCTTCAGGCTCCAGGTCCGGAGATTTCGAGGCGGGTAACTGGGAGAAGGTACATACAGGTTCGGGTGGACATTTCCAGTTTAACAAAAAGAGCACACCATCGTGTGCAGCGGACATAAGTATGTTGTATATGGGACCCACACTCATCAGTCTACCCAGAAATTGCACATCGATCTTAATTTATAGATATGTCACCTCAAAATGACTGTGAATTGGAATTGTCCTCGTTGGTGAATTCTGCATGACGATGAAACGCAAGACCATCCGTGATCGCAAAGCCAACCTTGCTGTTACTGGCCTCTGCTAGTCAAAGAAAACCCAGTACTGTTGGAAGTAGAGGGTGCAAACACACTTTAGTTCCAGAGGCTGGTCGCCGAAGCCACAGGGTTCAGCTAAGTTGAAAGAATCTACGCCACACAAGAGAGCCAGGCATAAGCCTCCCTCCTACTGCTCGGACACGCATCACGCTCCAGGCACCTAGGCCATGGAGTCATTCCTAGATTTCAGAACTGATTCCTACCCAGGTCTCTGCCCCCGTAGGAAGCTGGCTCTTTGTTCCATATACCTCTTTTTGGTATAATATATAAAGAGTCCAGGTATTCCTTTACTAGTGGATAGGGGCTTTGCTCTAGCAATCCTAAGGTGCTCTTCTAGGGGGTAATGTGGTGTAGCAGCCTTAGGCTTATCAGAGGGGACTGTTGGACATCTGCAAATACACACAACAATCAATAAATGATTCTCACGACTCAATAAAAAGATCCACACCAACATATACACTTATCTTTATATATATTTAGGTACCAGAATCCATACAATCAGGCAAGAACTTTTTTCAGTGGAAATTCTTTTGCAGTCAAAAAGTCGACACTTTTAGTACATTTTTCAGAAGCTGCAATGTTATCCTATTGTAGGAAGTACAAGTTTGGTATTCAGGTACAGGACAGTGACTTACAGGGCCAATCTCCTGGACTTAAGGCGAGTGGTGGGAAATATCCAAGGCAGAACCAGCAATACACCGCCAGCTGCACTAGGGAGGCCAGGTGCAGGGTGGCAAAACAGCATTGGTTGCCTAATGTTGGACTATAGGGATCGGTCTTCATGTAAAGAGGCTGCAGGCTTGGACTGGAAGGCCAGGCGGACTGACCCAACTGGGGATGCTCGGGGTCATGGGGGGACACCTTCTCTTCTCCACAGGCCAGGGTGACCGGTGTAGAGGTGTCCTTGGCGTCAGGTTTTTCTTACCAGCAGAAGTAGCGGTGGAGGGGGCCTATGAATAGAGACTGCAGGTTATGGCGGAGAGTTCCTGAGGGGTGAAACTACAGTGGACTCGGTCTCTGGAGGATTGGAGGGCCACATTTGCATCGTTGGCCCACTTCAGCTCTGGCTTGGAGTGATTTTGAGTGGTGTCCTTAGGCTTCTGGTTTCGATTCCTCACAGGTCTCTTTGGATACCTGCCGGATGCAGGGCAGCTGCTTCACAGGAGTTCTTGGTTCCTCGGTGAAGTGCTGCTTGGCCTCCCCGGCTTTGGAGACACAGCAGCTATACGAAAAGTCGGCTTTTGGTGCAATTGTCGAAGTCAGATGACAGGGTTAGTCAAGTCAAGTCAAGTCAGAGAATTTATATAGCGCACTACATACCCAGAGGGTTTTAAGGCGCTTAGAAAGGGGAGGAGGATTACTTGTCAAATATCCACGTTTTAAGTTGCTTTCTGAATGCTAGGTGGTTCTGGGTAAGGCGAAGGTAAGCGGGGAGTGAGTTCCATGTTTTAGCAGCCAGGTATGAGAAGGATCTGCCTCCCATGGTGGTCTTGTTGATGCGAGGTACAGTGGCGAGGGCTTGGCTGGAAGAACGTAGTTGGCGGGAGGGTGTGTAGAAGGACAGTCGTGAGTTGAGGCATTCTGGTCCGATGTCGTAGAGTGATTTGTGTGCGTGGGTTAGCAGTCGGAAAGTGATCCTCTTATTGACGGGTAGCCAGTGGAGGTCTTTAAGGTGATCAGAGATGTGTTCGTAGCGTGGGATGTCTAATATGATCCTGGCTGAGGCGTTTTGGATTCGTTGGAGTTTCTTCTGGAGTTTAGCGGTAGTGCCTGCGTAGAGGGTGTTTCCGTAGTCCAGTCGGCTCGTGACCAGAGCATGGGTGACTGTTTTCCTTGTTTCGGTGGGGATCCAGCGAAATGTTTTTTTGAGCATGCGAAGAATGTTGAAGCAGGAAGAGGATACGGCGCTGACTTGTCTGTTCATTGAGAGTGAAGAATCCAGGATGACGCCTAGGTTCCGTGCGTGGTCTGTCGGGATGGGTGCTTTTCCGAGGGCTTCCGGCCACCAGGAGTCGTCCCATGCAGAGGGGGATGTACCTAATATGAGGACTTCTGTTTTGTCTGAGTTCAGTTTCAGACGGCTTTGTTTCATCCATTCGGCGACTTCTTTCATTCCTTCGTGTAGGTTAGTTTTGGCGGTGCTGGGGTCATTGGTGAGAGAAAGGATTAGTTGAGTGTCATCCGCGTAAGAGATGATGTTGAGGTTGTGTTGGCGGGCGATGGCCGCGAGGGGGCTCATGTATATGTTGAAGAGGGTGGGGCTGAGTGAGGATCCTTGTGGTACGCCACAGATGACTTCAGTGGCCTCGGACTTGAATGGTGGGAGGCGGACTCTCTGGGTTCTTCCGGTGAGGAACGAGGTGATCCATTCAAGTGCTTTGCCTTGGATTCCGATGTTATTGAGGCGTTGTAAAAGGGTGCTGTGGCAGACTGTGTCGAATGCTGCAGAGAGGTCGAGGAGGATGAGGGCGACTGTGTCTCCATTGTCCAGTAGAGTTCGAATGTCGTCTGTTGCTGCGATGAGGGCGGTCTCAGTGCTGTGTTTTGCTCGGAAGCCAGATTGTGAGGAGTCGAGGGATTTGTTGGCTTCGAGGAAGGCGGCGAGCTGGTTGTTGACAGCTTTCTCGATGACTTTGGCCGGGAATGGAAGGAGCGAGATGGGGCGGTAATTTTTGAGTTCGGTGGGGTCCGCTGTGGGTTTTTTCAGAAGGGCGGTGAGTTCAGCGTGTTTCCAGTCTTCCGGGAAGGTGGCGGAGTTGAAGGAGCAGTTGATGACGTCTCGGAGGTGTGGTGCTATGACGGAGTCAGCTTTGTTGAAGATGTGGTGAGGACATGGGTCTGTGGGGGATCCTGAGTGGATGAAATTCGTCAGGCGGATTGTGTCCTCAGTGGAGATTGGGTTCCAGTCGTTAAGGGTGTTCAGGGGGGGAGAATGTTCAGCAAATGGTAGGGTGGGTTGGTTACCGAGTTGGTTGTCGAAGCTGTTGTGGATGTCTGCAATCTTGTTGTGGAAGAATGAGGCTAGGGAGTCGCAGAGGGCTTGAGAGGGGGTGATGTCGTTGGAGTTGGCCGAGGGATTGGAAAATTCCTTGACGATGTTGAACATTTCCTTGCTGTTGTGGGCGTTGTTGTCAAGTCGATCCTTGAAAGCTGTTTTCTTGGCCTTTCGGATTAGTTTGGTGGTGAGTGCGGGTGGCGTTTTTGAAGGCGTCCTTGGTGCTAGTGGTTGGGTCTTTTTTCCAGGCCTTTTCAAGGGAGCGGCAGAGTTTCTTGGACTTCTTAAGATCATCGTTGAACCATGAGGCCTTTTTGCTGCCAGGTTTGCTTTGACATTTTTTCAGTGGTGCTAAGGTGTCGGCGGTGTTGGATAACCATAGGGTGAGGTTGGCGGCGGCTTCGTTTGCGTTAGAAGAGTGGGCTGGGGTGTTTAGAAGGAGCGATGCAGAGATCTGGTCCGTGGTGATTTTGTTCCAGTTTCTTTGCAGAGTTGGTTGGAGGTGGTTGGTGGGTTTTGGTTTGTTGTAGGTGAAGTGAACGCAGCTGTGGTCAGTCCAGAGGAGATCCGTAGTGTGGCTGAAGGAGACAAGATTGCTGGAGGTGAAGATGGGGTCGAGTGTGTGACCTGCGATGTGGGTGGGGGAGGTGACCAGTTGTTTGAGTCCGAGGTTGGCGAGGTTGTCTAAGAGGGTGGCGGTGTTGCGGTCGTTGATCTTTTCAAGGTGAAAGTTGAGGTCTCCCAGAAGGATGTAGTCTTTGGAGGGGAGCGCGTGTGGGGTGATGAAGTCTGTGATGTCTTCACTGAATTTTGCGCGGGGTCCTGGTGGTCTGTAGAGGAGGGTGCCTCTGAGTGTGGTCTTGGGGTCGATGTGGATCTGGAAGTGAAGGTGTTCGGAGTTAGCGAGGTTGGCGTCAGAGCTGGTTGAGATGCGGATTGATTTCTTATGGACGATAGCGATTCCTCCTCCTGTGTGGTCGGTGCGGTCCTTGCGTGTGATCTTATAGTCTTCAGGGATGGCAATGGTGATGTCTGGGGCGGAGGAAGCGTTCATCCAAGTTTCTGTTAGGAAGGCGACGTCTGGAGAGATGGTGTCTAGTAGATTCCATAAGTCAATGGCGTGCCTGTGGACCGATCGAGTCGGATGCACTGTAGGTGGTTGGGGTCGGGAATCTGTGTTGTGGTCGTAGCGGAGATGTTGTTGGTGCCGATGAATTTGCAGGAGTAGCAAGAGAAAGGTCCATGGGTGTGTCCAGGGACGGCTTGGACGCAGTTGGGGGCGCGACCGGGGTTAAGGGCTAGGAGGGTGGCGGCATTGTAGGTAATGCGGGGGGGCTGGGAGGGACGGGGGCCAGGGGGTATGGCGCTGGGCGCGGACGGGCGTAGACGGGCTTACCTTTGGCGCACCTTCGGCGTGGCCGTAGCGCGTGGACGCTGCGCGTGGGACCATTGGCTATAAATGGATGGTGGAGGGGGCGGAGCGTGGGAGGGGCAGCAGGGAGGCGGTAGTGTGGCTGAGGGGCGGGTCAGGGGAGAACAACAACAACAAAATGGAGGGTCCGAGGGAAGGCAGGCAGGGGTATCACTGATAACAAAAATGCAGCGAGTTAGCAGTAAGCGCAATTCGAGCCCAAGCGCTGGTGAAATAAACACTATCAACACAGTTACAGATGATAACACAAGCCAATAGTCAAGTCAAAAGCCTGAGCGAGGTCGCGTTGCGAGAGGCAGGTAATTACTAAAAGCGCTATGCAGGTAATTACTAAAAGCGCTATGCAAGTGAGGCGCTAGAATATTAGGCAGCGGCAGAATAGTGAACAGTGCTCAGAAAACGATACCAGGGAAGCACAGGAGGAACGTGGTGGAGCGACCGTCCGGAAGCAGGTCCAGGTGGTCACAGTTAGGCTGGGAGAGAGGGAGGCTCGATGACCGTGGGTGGGAGGGGCAGCAGGGAGGCGGTAGTGTGGCTGAGGGGCAGGTCAGGGGAGAACAACAACAACAAAATGGAGGGTCCGAGGGAAGGCAGGCAGGGGTATCACTGATAACAAAAATGTGTCAGTCACTTGTTGGATCTCCTCTTCTTGCTCTTCTTGCTCTTTTTAACTCTTTATGTCTTTCTTCTTTTATGTCTGCTGGATCTGATGTTCTGGTGCCAGGGGTTCCCCAAAATACTGAATTTAATGGAGAGTTGGGTAGTAGCCAATGGGCTGCCTACCCCTGGGGTCACTATGCCCCTATGATCATTTCTTGTGGGAAGTGGCCTTAACCCGTCTCAGAGTTCCTATGTTTGCCATTACCAAGATGGCCAACTCTGAAAAGTGGTGTTCGCTTCAGATTAGGCCGTCTTTGGGGTGGTACTAGCTTGGGGGTGGCACACCTACCGGACACATTTTCCCACCTGTTCAGTTGCCAAGGGGCTCTGGACGAAGGGGTCCGCTTCCTCTTCTGTTAGGGGAGCCAGCCTTGCTTTTCAAAGGCGGTGGCTACTTTGAGGCTCCCCTGCCTTGGAATGCTAATCAGCAGGTCATCCTGTGTGAGGGGGGGGGGAGGGGGGGGAGGTGAACACCCTCTTCCCAAACAGGCTTTGTTTCTGACCTGAGAGCAAAGGCCCTCACCCTTGGGGGTCAGAAACTCGTCTCTTGCGGCAGGCTGGCAAGAACCAGTCCGTCTACACACCAGAGGCTAGTAGGTTTTCAGGACTTCACCTCTAAGGTGCCCTCTGTGTGCCTGTATTAATAAATCCAATACTGGCGTCGGTGTGGCTTCATTAATACGAGATGTTTGATACCGAACATCCCTATTTTCAGTGAAGCCGTCATATAGCGGGTGAACTTGTTTTTATCAGTGTCCAGCACCTGTACTTAAAATGGCTTCCCTGCTCACTTGTACTGGCAGCAATTAGGCTGACCAGCACAGGGACTTATCTGCTCATATATTTATGCCCTCACATATAGTATATTGCGCCATGCCTTAGGGCAGTAGGGGGTGACTTACCTATATTCCATGCAGTGTCCGTGGGCATAGCACACAGTACTATGTGTATACAAACATTAATAAAAGAGGGTCCTAGGGAAACAATATTTAAAGACCAGGCAGTATCCTATCCCCAATCCACAACCGAAACATCCGGGACTCTTCTGCCAAACTAAGTTTGTTGCAGATTACTGGTCCGGGCCCCCGACGGGGTGAACCGGTGACGCTTTAACCTCTTTTCACTATCCATTAGTGAGCGTATTTAATGGGACCACACCTGCCCGTCGGGTTACCTCCAATTCGGCTTGGTTTCAGCCAGGGGTACCGACAGACAGGTGAGGCGGCAGGGGTTGTCATCTGTGCTTTCAGGGATCTGTGAAGTTATTTTGCTAGCACTGGTGGTGTGGTTTGCTAGCTTTTATGGTCTGGTGGCATGCCTTGGTAGAGTGTTCGCTGCTTGAATCAAACTTTGTAACACTGATAACACTAGTAATAAGAATGTAGGACAGTCATTTATTTTCTCTTTGTGAGCAAGATAAGAGGAATTTATTTGAGAAACCACTGTTTCCTCTTTTACCTTTTCATCTGTGTGGGCTCTTGAGGTATGACCTTGGTCAGGGGTTACTTGAGCCACAAGGTTAATTTTTGTATGTATGTAAGATGGGAGACGGGCAAACAGGGATTTTACTCTTGTGGGATTGTTGTGTTTACCCTCGTTACAGAGCGGGGCCTCATCCACTGAGCAGTTGCCAGGTGAGGTGAGGAGTACTCCCACATAAAGCTGGGTAAGTTCTAACAAATATTTTCAAATAGTTGTTATAAATGCACTATTTTATTTTGCCACCAATTGGGCATGATATTGTCTACTTTTTTCGACAGTATTATTGTTGAGACTGACCGGATTATCGTGTGTCAGGGATTGATGCTAATCACCTTTACATTTATTTTTTAGAAAGAAATTGCACCTCCTCTCAGAATCACCGGCACTGGTAGGGTGTATTGTACCAATTATTCAGTGTTTATCATTTTTTGCACAGTTCTTTATAATATTTGCAGTAGCGTAATCACCAATTGGTCCTGATGAAAGCCTGGTTAGTGACACATGTATGGCTGAAACATGTAGACCTATTTCCCTATTGCTCTAGATAGTTATTTTTTCAAACTATCAGCACCTGGTTTTAATCTTGACACTAAGATAGCGCCTATTAAAGTTATTTGTGTCTTAGTAGTCAATTTTAACTTTTTTGCACATTTCTTAAACTTTTTTGCACTGCAAATCATCAGCACCACTGATTGAAATATAACTGTGGCCGGATCGATCACTGGTTATGATTGAAGTGTAGCTTTCCCCCTGGATAGGTGTGGGCTGCACCAGTCATACAATGTACAACTATTCCCAGATGACGATGCCCCGCCACTGTGGTGGGCTGATGGGATTCATTTCGACTCAGTGACTATGGGTTTGCATTGATCCTGATGTCACGAATTCCTAGCCTTTTTGTCTCACCGTCTAGAGACCGGTAGTCCCTTTTTGTTGTTTCAACACAGGACTATGTGCCATGTTGTGTCTTCACTTTTGTCTGCACAAAAACATGCATCCTGCAGTTGCATGTGTTTGGCGAGGGGTCTCAGGGTGGCACAATTTGTGCTGCCGCCCTTAGGGATCCTCTTTTGTGCCTCAGGCCCTAAGTGCCGTTTACTATAGAGTGCTAAAGGTATTGCCAATCAGGGGAAACAATTGTGCAGTTTTGGGAAAGAGATCTGGCACTGGCGACCTGGTTAGCAGGGACCCAGTGTAGTTCCAGTCGAAATCACATCAAATACTAGGCAAAAGGGGCCTTTTCCTCCCCCCTCACCCCGTCCCTCCCCAAGCTATCGACGACACCACTGTGGTCAATATCTTTGGTACTCCACTTGAACCCTTTGTAGCCCTTTGGGGCTCCAGGGAAGAGGCGGCCTTCAGTCAGGCTACTGTTGGCAGATCCCTTCCCGTCACTGACATCGCCATTCAACCTTGTCCTGAGGCCAACACCCTCCGTGAACTCTGCTTCACCAACTTCAACTGCGGCGCAATGTCAGATAGTCTTCGGTGCTGCTACTCTGAGCCTCGATGCCAGCACCGACATCGGTCACCGAAAGAAGAGTAGATTGTTTGCTTGGACTTCTAAACCAATCTACCACTCCAAGAAGGCACAGTTACCACACCCTTGAGCCCATTCGGACCAAGTCTGATGATCATTGTGATGACGCCCCTTAATATGATGACCATATTTTTGAAGACTTAAAAGATGTTGTGATGGGGGCTTATAAGAAAATAAGTTACTTACCTGTAACTGCGGTTATCTAGTATTGGTATCTTTGATATATTCACATGCTTGAATCATTCCCCATCGTCGTAATCAAGCAGTAATAGAAGAAACTTATAATAGGTGTGAGAAGGTGTCTCTTTTCCATTGTTAGCCCCCCACTTTTTGCCTGGTTTTGATGTGGTTTCAAATGTAGTGCATAGGGTCCCTGCCTACCGGGACCCCGGTGCCAGTGCTCCTTCCCTAAAACAAACCCCCAATTAGTACTTCTGCCTCCTGTAAGTCCCTAGTAAATGGTACCCTGGGCACCTAGGGCCTGGAAGATGAAGAGGGTCTTTTGGGACCCCCCTCTCTGGGACAATGCCATAGCCCTTGCAGCTTGAATGCCCCTGTGAGGGAGAAAACAACAAAGTCGACATGGCACCTGGGTGCCATGCTAGGTAACACTGCCTGACAGCATAGATAAGGCACCATCTAGCAGGCCTCACAGCCCCAAGACAGGGTGCACTGAACTACAGGTGAGGGCATATCTGCATGAGCAGATATGCCCCTGCAATATTGGGCACATTTTCCAGCTATTGTAAAATCCAGTGAAGCCATAGAGAGCACATGGGCTGGGAACTCGACAACTTTAGTTCCACAGCACCATGATAGCTTTACTCAATATAGGAGTGTTTGGGACCAAACTACTTTTAATAAATCCACACTGATGTCAGTGTAGGATTTATTGTACCATGTACCCAGAGGGCACCTCAGAGGTGCCCTGTGAATCCCTACCAACCTTTGTGTTGTCTCTGACCAGCTGTAGGCAGCCAGCCACCACCAGACATGTTTCTGGACCCCTGGGTAGAGAACCCTTGCTCTCTGGGACCAGAAACAATGCATATCCTGGGAAGAGTGGTCATGCCTCCTCCCCCATTACGGGCCAGGGCTCGAAGAGGGGAGTTTCAAAGGCCTGCTGCCTTTGTAACGCGCCCCCCAGCCTCCACCCCTAATGTGGGAGGAAGCGAGGTAGAGCACAACTTTCAGTTCTGCCATCTTGAAGTGGGAGGGGGGGGGACTCCAATCAGAGCTAGGTCTATGCCCACTCCCACAGGAGGGTGTCAAAATAGTGTTATCACCCCAGGTAAGGTGACAATTGGCCCTACCAGCTACTCCCCTAAATCTCCTCCTAAATTTAGTATTTAGGTGACTCCCCCAGACCGGACTGTCAGATATGCGACAACCTTAGAAGAGAGAATACACCCTGCAGCAGAAACCAGAAGACAAGCTAATAGGACTAGGGCCAAGGCAGTTGTCTTCAACTTTGATGACCCTGCGACCTATCTTGCAACAAAGGCCACCAAAACGCCTAGGAGGACTGTTGCCTTCAATAAAGGCTCCAATGTCCTGAGGACAACTGATCTGTCCAGAAGAAATCGGCTCCGGATCCTGCCAGATCCGTGTTCCCTGCCCACTCTGCACCAGACACCCATGGCCCGGGTCTGAGCGGCTCATCTGTGCAGGGAAGTCTCCCTGGCGATCCTAACCTTTTGTTCAGCATTGGCTGACCTTTTCCCTCCACAACAGCGCCTGCAGTGTTAATCAAGTGGGTCCCCTAGACCAACTCCGGAAAAAGAAAACTTGGTCGAAAGGCACCCCTGCACCTGAAGCCTCTGAGCTTTGGTGAGTTGAACCAACTGTGCCCCTACGACCCCCTACATCCCAACTTACCACTACTGTGGTCGGTCTTCCTCTTGCCACCTCTGGTACCAACCCTTCAGCCTCTTTACCACCAAGAAAATCCTAATTGAAAAGCATTGGGTGTCTGATGTCGAACTTGTTCCCTTCACCCGGCCGCCCCTGTGTGGCTGGTGATGCAGTCTTGGTACTTACCTGGCCCTTGCTGACCTTTGGCTCCAAAGACTGGAATTGCAAGTTCGATACTCACCTGGTTAACCACATTATTGTTTTCCTCATAGGATAACATTGGACAGTGTGAAAAAGTTTCTAAGTGTCGATTTTTGGAAGTGAAAAGTATTTTTAATTATAAACACACTTAACTTCTTACAAAGACCTGGGTCTTAAAATAAAGTACAAAGTATAATTTTTATAGAATTGGTCTGGATCACCTTCTTGAGTTCAATAAATGTCTTGCACTCCTCTGTTTTAAGCCTAAGGCTGCTCGCTCGCACTTCCACTAATAAAACACTTTGGGTTCTACTTTGAGCCTTGTACACTTTTAGGTAACCCCTGGACTCTGTGCACGGTATTACCACCTAGTGGTAATATCATACACAGAGCCAGATTCCTATAATAGGCTAGAATGGCCCTAATCACTTAGTTTAATAGGCTAAGTCCTTTTTAAAAAAAATGACCAACCTTCAACTATAACCAATCAGCTGCTAGCACCCTCTAGAACACTCCCAAGGGAGGCGGACTCCCTTAGATTTTCCAGCACACGTGGGAGCAAAACCCCAGGTATAAGGGAAGCCCCCTCGGGGAGGAGGGTGGGTTGCATGTGAATCTGTGAAAGATACCAGTACTGGAGAGCCGCAGTTACAGGTAAGTAACTTATCCAGTATTGGGGTATCTTTCATAGATTCACATGCGACCTACCCTCCTCCCCGGGGAGGCTTCACATTGAATCAAAATGAGCAATATTATGATAAATGTAAATACCCTTAGTGGATGGTGGGTAACATTAATATCAATTTTTAAGCAATGTTTTAACTGAATGTACAGATAGAAGTAATTTATGTACATATGTAAACATGCAAACATTGGTCTCTGATACGCAGATAACATTTTAAAAGAAATAACATTTGGCAAATGGTTAAACATATCTAGTTGTCCAAGTAAAAGCAGAAACAAAAGCCACACGATTACGTATCAGTGTGAGTTGGTAGGCAGCGGAGGAGGCAATAGTTATGTATTCGATAGGCACATTGTGGTAGGTGCAAGCAAGTCATTGGCCTAGAAATTTGCCCATGAGAAAGGTTTTGGTCTCCTTCTTGAAATGTGATAGAGAAGGGATATTTCGGATGTCGGGCGGGAGAGAGTTCCAGATTCTTGGTGCTGCTCCGGAGAATGCCCTATTGTAGGTTCTTTTTTTCTGAAAGCGGGCAGATTGGAGCAGGAAGTTTCTAGCGGACCGGGAGTTCTTAGTTCCTCCAGACATCACCAGTTTCTGCGCCAGATAGGCAGGGGAGTTTGTGTAGAGGGCCTTGTGAGGGATGCAAGCAATTTTCAGTTGTATTCTGGCCTCCATAGGGAGCCAGTTTAGTGCTTTCAGATGTGAAGAAATGTTGTCGGATTTCCTGGTGCCTGTGAGTAATCTCCCGGCAGCATTGAGGCAGGCTTTTAGAGGAGCCAGAGAGATTTTGGGTAAACCAGTGAGGGTGGAACACCCATATTCCAGTCTCGATATGAATAGTACCTGGACTGCCATTTTTAAGTCTAGAGCATCTTGAAGGGTTTTAACTTCCACAAGTAGCTCAGGTGGAATCTGGCTGATCTAGCCATTGAGTTGATGTGGTCACGCATGTTCAAGTTACTGTCGAGGAGTATGCCCAGTGATTTGGCAGAGTTCATAATGGTCGGCGGGCAATTTAAGGCTGTGATAGCTTTGATCCAAGTCTCGATCTCAGGGTTGGCTTTTTGGAGGGGGGAGATCAGGAGGAATTCTGTTTTCTTTGCATTAAGTTTCAGTTGGTTATCGGCAAGCCATTGGACAGTTAGTTTCAGGGTCTCGTTCAAGGTGGTGATCTCCTCAAGTGATGAAATATTGATGTATATTTGGGTGTCGTCCGCGTACATGTGGTAGGAGATGATGGCGGTAGGGATAACTTCAGTGAGTGGCTCTAAATAAAGGTTAAAGAGGGTGGGTGATAAGGTTAAGCCTTGGGGCACACCTACTGTGACTGGGGTGGGAGCTGAACGTTTGCCATTTATGAGGAATCTTTGAGATCGGTTATGAAGGAAGGACCTAAACCATTCTAGGACAACACCATCGAACCCCATCCTGAGATTAAGACGTTAGAGTAGCTTATCATGGTTGACCGTATCGAAGGCGGAGGATAGATCTAGGAGGATTTAGAAGGCAGGTTTTGCCTTGGTCAAAGGCTTGGAGAGCATCATCCACGATGTAGAGTGTGAGAAGTTGGCCTGATATATAATGTTCACTATTCTAGTGAGCACTTTGTATCAGTCCAAACAACCCTTATGGTGATTGGTTGTAAGTCAACCTTATAGACCAGCTATCCTAGTAGCATGGATACGAGCAGTCTTCGGGCTAAACTCTAGAGGGCGTGTTAAGCCAGCTGTTATACCATCACATATACCCCTTGAACACCAAGTGAAAGGACACCACACAAGTGTTATGAAAATAAACAGTGTATTTATTTAGATCACAACAGCCCTGTACTCTTTATGAGGACAGGGTACTAAGCACACAACAAAACTCTTACGAAAATACTTTAAGTTGCACAATTTACACAAATGCTCGAGGGGCATGGAAAACCATATACTCTGAAAGTGGAATGCGAAATTACTAGCAGGTAAGTACTGTACTAATAGGCTTTGGAATCGCTAGGACTACGTTACTGAACCTTCAGATTACTAGTAGGAGGCCTAGGGGACTCGGGTGCAGAGTGTGCACTCTCACACGGGATGCGGGACAAAGTCTATGGGAGCTAGTAAAGGCAAAGTTAGTGTTCTCGGGCGAACCCGACTAGGTAGATCGAAAACGAAAGTGGATCTGGACCCTTGGATAGTGAGGCTATGCTGGGGCACCGAAATGCCGAAGTTACCTAGCCCAGGGGCTGCCGCTGCATAGGTCTGAAAAGACGTCGGGAATCCTCGTTGACGAACCAGGAGCCTGAAGAAAGAAGTTGCTGGCAGGCGACCAGTGAAGATTGTTCGATGGATCTAAGCTTGGATCGAAGATGGATGACACCTGAAAGCAGAGGGAACCAAGTTCTTAATCACTAGCCAGTGATTGTGTGGGCACCAGGATGGCACCGGGCGAAGTCACCTCGACTAGGTGAGTGGGCGACGCTGGGCTCTGCAGTTTCACGGACCAGGAGGCGTTGTCGGCGACCAGGATGGAGGTGCGAGCTGTCCCACGATGGTTGATGCTGTCGACGTCGCTGAACCCAGGATTGGGGCAACAAGTCTTGGCAAATTCAAGCCCACGCGGTGGACCTAAAATGGCGTCTGGAGTGGACCAGGAGGGTCCGGGGTGCTCCTGTTTTGGAAGGGAGCAAGGGCCAGTCTGGAGCAACCAGACCAGCAGTGTTGTCGTCGTTGATCGTCGTCGGGAAGGCCACAAGCCAGCGGGCTAGTAGCCAGACAACGCGGTGAGCAGCAAAAAGCAGAAGAGCCCCACGCAGATCTCGTGGATGCTGGGAGGCTGGACTTCGGTGCGGGAACTGCTCAGGGTCGGGGCTTCTCGGACCCCAAAGCACTCACCAGAGGATCCCTCGGCGGTCGTGCTGGATAGAAGTCGTGCAGTTCTGATGATGGCCGGTCCCTCAAGGTCTCGTCGCACCTACGGTTCTCAGCTTAGCTGTAGAGGTAGGTAGAGGTCAGAGGTGCCAGGGAAGCCGGGTCTCGTCGTGCTGGTCGGTCGGATTCCTGAGGAAGGACGTGCAGCAAACCGCAGAGTTCTTAGATGGTGCCTGCGGATGCAGGGTGACTAATCCTTAGCCACAAGGGAGAAATCTTGAGAAGAGTCGAGAGTTCCTTTCGTAGAAAGTAGTTTCTTGATTCAAAGATGATCTAATTTGGAAGGGTCCCCGCTCCTGCCTTTATCCTAAAGAAAGGGGTGGGTACGCGACTAGGTCCTGCCCTAGGGGTGGGACCAGGAAGGGGGGTGGTTACACCCCTCTCCCATGCCGGACTTTCCCCAGGCCAGGGGCTGGTGTGCCCCTGGAACTGGTTCTAGCCGGCAGATGCGTAGTGAGCACCGTGGTGCCACTTGCAGTCACCTTCCTGTAAAGCCCTGCCTACCCAGGATACACAAAACCCTGTCTGGAATGGTGCTAGCACCGCCCCTGACAGGAAACCCTTTGTTCAAGCTCTCCTCGCTGGAAGGACTCCCAGCAGCAGGAGGTCAGACTCGTGTCTGTGGTGGCAGCATCCATTTTGTGGAGCTGAGGCTTGAGTTAACTTTAACCGGGGTTCACAGTTACATACATGTCGTGTCCCTCTAGAAGGGTGGAATGCTAACCCCGTCGCCAGAATTGGCGAGGGATTAGTATTCCAATTCGTATGACACCTTACTCGACATATTTTGATAAAGCAATACCAAAGATAGCATTAACCGCGAGGATTATAATGCACTTAAGAGTATATGGTATGCGCTATCATGGAAAAGCTATTAGGACTTGGTTCCGCAAGCTGCAAACGGGCTCAGCTCATGCCAGAGCACCATCTCACACAATTCCAAGCACTCTGCCTTCAGGATTGTCAAGGCCTGCCATAGGAGTGACTGATAGGAATCTGTGTGTCCATTTTTAGGGTTAGATATAGTTATACTATATCTAAAGCAAAGGGTGTTTGCACCACCTTGCCCCAGCTGTCGTGCAGCCAGTTGTGTCAGATTTAGATGGCCATCCAGGGGTGGCACAATACATGCTTCAGCCCCTGGTAGGCCCTGGGTACACCTATGCCCTGAGTTACAGGGTCTGATAAGGTGGCCCAGTACCAATTAGTAAATGCACCTAAGGTACACGTTGTAATTTAGTGAGAGAACAGCTAGGCTGTGGGTCTGATTAGCAGGCCCACAGCCAGAGAAAGTCGTAAACCAGTGAAACAAAAGCAAAAAATCTGGGTGATCATAGGATTGCAGACCCTACTCTCCTACATGACCCCCCCCCAAACTTTGGGACAATAAACTAACCTTGACCAGGTGAGTCTTCTTGCTCTAAGTGGAAATACCTGGAGAGCCCATCTGCATTGCCATGATCAGTGCCAGGTCTATGCTCCACTGTAAAATCCATCCCCTGTAGGGAAATGGACCACCTAAGCATTTTGGGGTTTTCACCCTTCATCTGATTTAGCCACAAGAGGGGCTTATGGTCGGTCTGAATCTTGAAATGAGTGCCAAACAAGTATGGCCTCAGTTTCTTCAGGGCCCAAACCACAGCAAAGGCCTCCCTCTCAATAGCTGACCAATTTTTCTCTCTGGGGGTCAGCCTTCTGCTTATAAAAGCAATGGGCTGGTCTTGACCATCAAAATTCATTTGAGATAGAACAGCTCCCACACCCAACTCGGAAGCATCTGTTTGGACAATGAATGGTTTGGAGTAGTCTGGACTCTTGAGGATAGGTGCTGTGCACATGGCCTGCTTTAGGTCATTGAATGCCTTTTGACAGCCTGCTGTCCACTGAACTGTCTTTGGCATTTTCTTACTTGTCAGTTCATTAAGTGGAGTCACAATTGATCCATAATTTCTGACAAACTTTCTGTAGTAACCAGTCAGACCCAAGAAAGCTCGAACCTGAGTCTGGGTGGTTGGAGGAGCCCAGTCCCTGATTGACTGTATCTTGCTCTCCAGTGGCTGAACTTGACCTCCACCTACAAGGTGGCCCAAGTATACAACCTGTGTCTGCCCTATCTGGCACTTTGTGGCCTTGATAGTGAGACCTGCTGCTTGCAGTGCCTCTAACACTTTCCTCAGGTGGACCAGGTGATCCTCCCAGGTGGAGCTAAAGACAGCTATATCATCAAGATATGCTGCACAGAAGTCATCCAGCCCAGTGAGAACATGATTCACCAGCCTTTGGAAGGTGGCAGGTGCATTTTTCAAACCAAAAGGGCATTACCACAAATTGATAATGCCCACCAGGGGTAGAAAATGCTGTCTTGGGCTTGGCATACTCAGCTAACCTGATTTGCCAATACCCAGCTGTCAGGTCAAATGTACTTAAGTAGTTAGCAGAAGCCAATCTATCTATAAGTTCATCTGCCCTTGGTATTGGGTGGGCATCAGTCTTAGTGACTGCATTGAGACCCCTGTAGTCTACGCAGAACCTCATCTCTTTCTTACCACCCTGGGTGTGAGGCTTTGGCACTAGAACTACTGGACTAGCCCAAGGGCTATCTGAGGGTTCAATGACTCCCAACTCCAACATTTTCTGCACTTCTGTTTTGATGCAGTCTCTAACATGATCAGGCTGCCTGTAGATTTTACTCTTAACTGGCAAGCTGTCACCAGTGTCAACCTCATGGGTACACCAATTGGTCTGACTGGGTGTTAGAGAGAACATATGCCTGAAGGATTGAAGAACTTGTTTACAATCCTTCTGTTGATGTTCAGAGAGGCTGCCACAAAAGAGAACACCATCTACTGATCCATCATCAGGATTCTGAGTGAGCAGGTCTGGGAGAGGGTCACTCTCTTCCTCCTGTCCCTCATCTATGGCCATGAGCAAGCTCAGGTCCTTCCTGTCGACATATGCTTTGAGCCTGTTCACATGAAGCACCCTGTGGGGGCTCCTGGGAGTTCCAAGGTCCACCAGGTAGGTGACCTCTCCCTTTTGCTCAAGGATTTTGTGGGGCCCAGACCATTTGCCTTTGAGTGCTGCTGGGGCCACTGGCTCCAACACCCACATCTTCTATCCAGGCTGGTATACAGTCAGGACAGCCTTTTGGTCATGCCAGGCTTTTTGAAGTTCCTGGCTAGCCTCAAGGTTTTTGGATGCCTTTTCCATGTACTCAGCCATCCTGGAGCGGAGACCAAGTACATAGTCCACTATGTTGGTTGCAGGCTTTTTGAGAGGTCTCTCCCATCCTTCCTTCACCAAACACAGAGGTCCTCTTACAGGATGTCCATACAAAAGTTCAAAAGGGCTGTAGCAAACCCCCTTCTGTGGGACTTCTCTATAAGCAAATAAAAGGCAGGGTATCAGGACATCCCATCTAGGCCTGAGCTTTTCAGGTAGTCCATGAATCATCCCTTTTAGGGTCCTGTTGAACCTTTCAACAAGCCCATTGCATTGTGGATGATAGGGTGTAGTGAACTTGTAGTTGACACCACATTCCTTCCACATAGCAGTTAAGTAGCTTGACATGAAGTTTGCACCTCTGTCAGAGACAACCTCCTTAGGGAAGCCCACTCTGGAGAACACTCCAACTAGGGCTCTTTCCACTACAGGTGCTGTAGTGTGTCCTAAGTGGAATAGCTTCAGGATACCTGGTGGCATGATCCACTACCACCAGTATAAACTTGTGCCCTGATGCTGTCTGGGGTTCCATTGGACCAACAATGTCAATCCCCACTCTTTCAAAGGGCACCCTCACCACAGGCATTGGTATAAGGGGGGCCTTTGTTGTGCCACCTGACTTACCACTGACTTGGCAAGTGACCAGGAGCGACAAAACTCCTTGGTATCCTCATTCATGTGAGGCCAGTGAAAGTGTGAGACAAGCCTGTCCCAAGTCTTTGTCTGGCCTAAGTGACCTGCTAAGGGAATCTCATGGGCCAAGGTAAGGAGGAAACCTCTCTGAGACAAGGGGATAACCAGCCTCCTGGCCATGCCAGGTTTGGGGTCTCTTGCCTCAGTGTACAGGAGTCCATCATCCCAGTATACCTTGTGGGTACCTGTGGCGTTTCCAGCAGCCTCAGCAGCAGCCTGCTGTCTGAGGGGTTCAAGGGAAGGGCAGTCTAATTGTTCTGTCCCCAGGTCTTATCTTGAGGGTCCCCCTGAGCCCAGAAATTCAACTTGATCAAGTTCAAATTCTTTAGGCTCAGTTTCCCTCAATTCCTGTAGGTCAGCCTCCTCTGAGACTTGATCCCCAACCTGGGGCAAGGGGGAAGGCAATGCCTTAACCCTACTGCTCTTCTTCTTGGAAGGTGGCTGGTCCATTGTTCCAGGATCCAGCACCTGTTCAGTGGGGCATTTTCTGGCCTGTGACCTAGTCACAGCAAGCACATGTGCTGGCAAGCCTAACATTTCCATGTGAGTCCTCTGCTCCACTTCTGACCATTGTGATGACTCCAAATCATTGCCCAACAAACAATCCACTGGGAGGTCTGAACTAACTACAACCTTCTTTTGGCCATTTACCCCTCCCCAGGAGAAAGCAACAATCGCCATACTATGACTGGTAGTGACGTTGCTGGCATTGGTCACCAGGAAATCTGTACCTGGCATGATCTGTCCAGGGTCCACAAAGTTAGGTGTCACCATGGTGACACTGGCACAAGTGTCCCTATAGGCCTGAGCCATTTTGCCATTTATCAAAGGTGTCTGCCTGTATTTGCCCAAAGTATTGGGACTGACATCAGGGGATATATCCATATCCCCTGTACAGACAAGGACAGCCTGAGTGAGTGTGCCAGCTAAGTTGTCATACCCCTCAGAACCCAAGGTTAACCCAACTAGTCGCTTGGGAGGTGCACTACTACTGCTGGCTGTACTAGGGGGCACAGGTGCCTTAGGGGCTGCAGTAGCAGGAGTCTGCCCTCCTTTCTTGGTGCACTCACTAAACCAGTGAGTTTTACTTTTACATTACTGGCACCACCTTTTTGACTGGCCTTCTTGAGTCTTCTTCTTCTGGGAAGCCTGACCCCCACCCTCTTTGGATTGTTGGGGACCCGTTGAAGACTTCTGGTCATTTTGTTCACCTTTAGTATCTTTACACTTCTGGTCTGCTTTCTTCTGACCACCCTGGTTCTGGCCCTGGTTCTGCTTAACTCTTGTTCTGACCCATCTGTCTGCCTTCTTTCCCAATTCTTGGGGAGAGGTCAGATCCGAGTCAACAAGATGCTGATGCAACAACTGGTTCTGACAATTGTTTAAAATCTGTTCCCTCATGATCAGATTATACAATCCTGTGTAATCAGTAACCTTACTGCCCAGCAACCAGCCCTCCAAAGCCTTAGTGGCACAATCTACAAAATCAGACCAATCCTGAGACTCAGTTTTCTAGGTATCCCTGAACAGCAACCTGTACTGCTCAGTGGTTAGGCCAAACCCATCTATCAGTGTATTCTTCAGGACCTGGTAATTGTTAGCATCCTCAGCTCTAGTAGTGAGGAGCTTATCCCTACCTTTGCCTTCAAAGGAGAGCCACAAGATAGCTGCCCACTGACTCTGGGGGACACACTGTACAGTGCAGGCCCTCTCCAAAGCAGTCATCCATTTGTGGATATCATCCCCTTGTTTAAAGGGGGGCACTATCTTACTCAGGTGTCTAGTGTCTAAACTCCTGTCTTTTTCTCTTGGGAGAATGCTGCCACCAGTGGAATCTAGTCCACTTAACTTTTGCTCTCTAGCAAAGGCAAGTCTCTCTTTGGCCAGGGCAAGTTCTTCCCTTTCAATCCTCAGATTGACTTCCCTCACTTTGGCTTCATACACTCTCCTCTGAGGGGATGTCATCCCTCTTTGAGAAGAGGCCTGAGAGCCATTGGTTTGAATGGATCTGTTAGAGCCTCTGGATAGAGACCTAACTCGTCCATTCCCAATGTTAAGCTGGCCTGAGAGGGGCCCCAGGGGTCTCCTAGTACCATTCTCATGCCTTCTTAAGTAGTCCCTAGTTAGCTGGCTAACTACTTCTGGGCCTTTGTCTGCCTCGTCCTCAGATGGCTCTAGATCCTCATCCTCCTCTTCACCTTCTGCAGAGAGATGGATAAGGTCAGGGTCACCTGTGGTTCCCTCTAGGGGAGGCATTGTCCCATCTGGATTAGAAGGGTCTGGGTTACCAGCCCTCCTGGCATCATAAGTCTCTAAGAGACCAATCAGGAATGGGATTGTAGGGTTAGGACCCTGTTTTATCTTCCTGGAGGTACACACTTGTCTCATCTCCTGGAAGCTAAGAGCAGCATATCTGGAAGTGACCTGTGGAGGGTCCACTGACACAAGGGGAGACTCAGAGTTTCCTCCTTTGTCTGACATGCTGATTCTAGTGTGGTGTAAGTGATGCACCTACCTACACTATTTGTTTGCCTACTGATCCCTTGCTAAGAGTTGTAGCCAAGGTGTGCTAAGCCTTGAGGAGCTACAACAGCTGGTTCAGTAGAACTCCGAGTATTCTAAGCTAAGTTATATGTACCTGGAGTACTTATGTGATCTTTCACAAGATATTCTTAGGATACGTGTGGTAAAACAACAGCAAGCTCAAATCCCAACCGCTGCCACCAATGTGAGAAGTTGGCCTGATATATAATGTTCATTATTCTAGTGAGCACTTTGTATCAGTCCAAACAACCCTTATGGTGATTGGTTGTAAGTCAACCTTATAGACCACCTATCCTAGTAGAATGGATACGAGCAGTCTTCGGGCTAAACTCTAGAGGGCGTGTTACGCCAGCTGTTATACCATCACATATACCCCTTGAACACCAAGTGAAAGGACACCACACAAGTGTTATGAAAATAAACAGTGTATTTATTTAGATCACAACAGCCCTGTACTCTTTATGAGGACAGGGTACTAAGCACACAACAAAACTCTTACGAAAATACTTTAAGTTGCACAATTTACACAAATGCTCGAGGGGCATGGAAAACCATATACTCTGAAAGTGGAATGCGAAATTACTAGCAGGTAAGTACTGTACTAATAGGCTTTGGAATCGCTAGGACTACGTTACTGAACCTTCAGATTACTAGTAGGAGGCCTAGGGGACTCGGGTGCAGAGTGTGCACTCTCACACGGGATGCGGGACAAAGTCTATGGGAGCTAGTAAAGGCAAAGTTAGTGTTCTCAGGCGAACCCGACTAGGTAGATCAAAAACGAAAGTGGATCTGGACCCTTGGATAGTGAGGCTATGCTGGGGCACCGAAATGCCGAAGTTACCTAGCCCAGGGGCTGCGGCTGCATAGGTCTGAAAAGACGTCGGTAATCCTCGTTGACGAACCAGGAACCTGAAGAAAGAAGTTGCTGGCAGGCAACCAGTGAAGATTGTTCGATGGATCCAAGCCTGGATTGAAGATGGATGACACCTGAAAGCAGAGGGGACCAAGTTCTTAATCACTAGCCAGTGATTGTGTGGGCACCAGGATGGCACCGGGCGAAGTCACCTCGACCAGGTGAGTGGGCGACGCTGGGCTCTGCAGTCTCACGGACCAGGAGGCGTTGTCGGCGACCAGGATGGAGGTGCGAGCTGTCCCACGATGGTTGATGCTGTCGACGTCGCTGGACCCAGGATTGGGGCAACAAGTCTTGGCAAATTCAAGCCCACGCGGTGGACCTAAAATGGCGTCTGGAGTGGACCAGGAGGGTCCGGGGTGCTCCTGTTTTGGAAGGGAGCAAGGGCCAGTCTGGAGCAACCAGACCAGCAGTGTTGTCGTCGTTGATCGTCGTCGGGAAGGCCACAAGCCAGCGGGCTAGTAGCCAGACAACGCGGTGAGCAGCAAAAAGCAGAAGGGCCCCACGCAGATCTCGTGGATGCTGGGAAACTGGACTTCGGTGCGGGAGCTGCTCAGGGTCGGGGCTTCTCGGACCCCAAAGCACTCACCAGAGGATCCCTCGGCGGTCGTGCTGGATAGATGTCGTGCAGTTCTGATGATGGCCGGTCCCTCGAGGTCTCGTCTCACCTACGGTTCTCAGCTTAGCTGTAGAGGTAGGTAGAGGTCAGAGGTGCCAGGGAAGCCGGGTCTCGTCGTGCTGGTCGGTCGGATTCCTGAGGAAGGACGTGCAGCAAACCGCAGAGTTCTTAGATGGTGCCTGCGGATGCAGGGTGACTCCTCCTTAGCCACAAGGGAGAAATCTTGAGAAGAGTCGAGAGTTCCTTTCGTAGAAAGTAGTTTCTTGATTCAAAGATGATCTAATTTGGAAGGGTCCCCGCTCCTGCCTTTATCCTAAAGAAAGGGGTGGGTACGCGACTAGGTCCTGCCCTAGGGGTGGGACCAGGAAGGGGGGTGGTTACACCCCTCTACCATGCCGGACTTTCCCCAGGCCAGGGGCTGGTGTGCCCCTGGAACTGGTTCTAGCCGGCAGATGCGTAGTGAGCACCGGGGTGCCACTTGCAGTCACCTTCCTGTAAAGCCCTGCCTACCCAGGATACACAAAACCTTGTCTGGGATGGTGCTAGCACCGCCCCTGACCGGAAACCCTTTGTCCAAGCTCTCCTCGCTGGAAGGACTCCCAGCAGCAGGAGGTCAGACTCGTGTCTGTGGTGGCAGCATCCATTTTGTGGAGCTGAGGCTTGAGTTAACTTTAACCGGGGTTCACAGTTACATACATGTCGTGTCCCTCTAGAAGGGTGGAATGCTAACCCCGTCGCCAGAATTGGCGAGGGGTTAGTATTCCAATTCGTATGACCCCTTACTCGACATGTTTTGATAAAGCAATACCAAAAATAGCATTTAACCGCGAGGATTATAATGCACTTAAGAGTATATGGTATGCGATATCATGGAACAGCTATTAGGACTTGGTTCCGCAAGCTGCAAACGGGCTCAGCTCATGCCAGAGCACCATCTCACACGATTCCAAGCACTCTGCCTTCAGGATTGTCAAGGCCTGCCATAGGAGTGACTGATAGGAATCTGTGTGTCCATTTTTAGGGTTAGATATAGGTATACTATATCTAACCCTAAAAATGTCTAACTTGCCCCAGCTGTCGTGCAGCCAGTTGTGTCAGATTTAGATGGCCATCCAGGGGTGGCATAATACATGCTTCAGCCCCTGGTAGGCCCTGGGTACACCTATGCCCTGAGTTACAGGGTCTGATAAGGTGGCCCAGTACCAATTGGTAAATGCACCTAAGGTACACGTTGTAATTTAGTGAGAGAACAGCTAGGCTGTGGGTCTGATTAGCAGGTCCACAGCCAGAGAAAGTCGTAAACCAGTGAAACAAAAGCAAAAAATCTGGGTGATCATAGGATTGCAGACCCTACTCTCCTACATGGAGCATAGTGGTTTCCGTGCTGTGCCCTGGTCTGAAGCCAGATTGAAGGTTGTCCAATAGGTGGAAGTTATTGATGTGCTGACTTAGTTGCTGTTGGACACATTTTTCTAACACGTTAGCTAACAAAGGGATATTGGAGATAGGTCTGAAGTTGTCGGGGGAAGCGGGGTCCAGCAATGGCTTTTTTAGGATAGCAAGGACTTGACCGGCTTTCAAGGGGTCCGGGATAGAGCCCTGTTGAAGTGAGGCGTTGATGATTGTGGTCCAGCAGGGAATAATGGCTTGGGTGACCACGGTGAGGCAGTTAGATGGTAGCGGGTCATTGAAGTGGTTATTGGGGTTCTAGGTAGAGAGGATTTTGGAGATGGAGTCTTCGTCGTAGTATTCGAAGTCAGTCCAGTGAGCTTGGTTTTTAGGTGGGGGCAGTGTGGGTAGTGCAGAGAAGGGGGGGGGGGTCGGTCAGGGAGGGGATGAGAGTAATCAGCGGTATTGATTTCAGTTTCAAGTGCCTTGGTTTTATCAGTAAAGAAAGAGGAGAATTCTTCCTAGGAAATTCGTGATTATGGGGATTCTTTCTGAGATTTAGCCAGTTTATTAGATTGGTGTTTGATCAGCTCAAAGAGCTTGCGGGGTCTGTTTCTGGCATTCCCCAATTCCGATCTGAAGTATTCTTTTTTTTAGTTCAGAATGTTTTTGTTGTAAGAGTTTCTTGCCTGGCGGAGAAGTTTGAGGTGCTCAGCAGAGGGGTGCTGTCTCCAGATTCTTTCAGCTTGTCTTAGGGTTCTCCTTTCCATGTTGAGGGAATCGGAGAACCAGGGGTTTCTGTCTTTGATTTGTGACCTTTTTAGTTTTAGAGGGGCCAGGTCGTCCAGGATGTTCGATATGGATGCTGAGTAATGATCATTGAGGTCACTGACCGCATTAATATGCGAGAGGGGGGGGAGATCGGAATTGCAGCGTGCTTCCAATTTGATAAGGTCAAGGTTTTTAGTGTCTCTGATCCAGCGCTTGGCGATCACCAATTTCGGTGTCTTTGACTTGCGGGTCCCTGGAAGGATGAAGGAGATGGTGTGGTGGTCGGACCAGTCGCATGGGTCGATGGAGACAAGCTTGACTGCAGATTCTTTAGAGTTGATCCAGTCCCGAGTGGCCCCTTTTGAGTGAGTAGGCAGCGAGCACGCTTGGGACAGGGCTTGATCAGAGAGAGAGAGGAGGTCTTTGATAGCGTTGACGTGGGGGTCTTTAGGGTCATTCCAATGTAGGTTGAAGTCACCAAGGAAGATTTCTTTCGTATTGGAGGGAATCTTGGTTGTGATGATATCCAAGAGGTCATCAGTGAAAGAGTCATTCGAGCCAGGGCGGTGGTAGAAGATGTGCAAGTTGCAAAGGTGTAGTGAGTTGCTGGAAATGGAGAGTGCGAGGTATTTGCAGGATTCAGTGGAGTCAGCTAGGAGTTCCATGACTGAGAGGGAGGATCAGTAGATGCAGGCGATGCCTCCACCTCTTTTGTTGGAGAGCCTGTCTAGCCTAGCAATGTTGTAGTTAGGGGGGACTAACCGGTCGAGGCAAGGGGACGAGCATTCATTGAGCCAGGATTCGGTTAGTATAGTTAGGTCTATGTTTTTATTCAGGATGAGGTCAGTGATATCCGAGGCATGTTTAACTGCAGTAATTAAGAGCCCCGATAGAGGGGATTCCGGGGGAGTGACAGGGGTCAGGGCGGATAGAAGCACCGGCGCAAGGTTGCTTTTAACCACAGTTCTGTTGTGAAGCGTAGCTGGTCTGTTGGGGTTGATGGAGACTGCAGAGAACAAAATATGGAGGGGGTCCGAGGGGAAGTGATGTTTATAGACCAGCTTGCATCCTGTACCCCAACTCTACAATACAACAACAAAAGAAGGATACTAAGGGTCTCAAGAAGTCCTGTGAGGATACTAGACACTCAGTGGTAGTGTGTAGAAGAGATAGTCCAGAGGAGAGTGAAAATACCCATCAGCCCACCCATTGGCGGAGCCTCGTCATCTGGGTTGGAAATTAGAAACGGGTATCCGTTAGCCGCCTCATCAGATCTCTTTTCGAGGGGTTGATGTAGACTGTGCATATGTGCTGTTTAGGACTCTAATCTTGCGGCCAGGTGGAGTCTTGGGCAGGGTTATGGTCTTGGAGGATAGCTAGGATTTCTTCCCCCGTGAGGTCCGAATAAGAGGAGGTGGCCGAGGTGGAGTTGTAAGTGATTGCAAGAGCTCTGGATTCTACCTCAGATAGGAGGCATGGATGGGAGAGTTCGGCGAGGCTAAGCATGTTCATAAGAATGCGGGGGTTCGGGAGCAGTGTCGGTAGCACATGGAGGTTACAGAGGAGAAAGGTTTACTTGAGTCGAATCAGGTGTCTTGGGAAGCGTTACCAGATCACGGTAATGGAAGATAGTGGAGGGGAGGTGAGCAGAGGTCTGGGGGCGACTATGTTGGAGGGGTTAGAGTGCGAGCTGTCGAGGTTAGGTTGATCCGTACGGGGTCAGGTGAGGGGCAGGTTGGAGCTGAGGTCGGTGTTTTTGGGGGAGAGCCAGCTTCGCAGTTAGTGGGTGGCATTAGATGGGGGGGGGGTCAGTGGTGTAGGGGAGGATCTCTGGCTAGGGTCAGTGGAACTGGTGGGGGGGGTAGGATGAACAGTGATGGAAGCCGTGGGGGTAGGCGGGTTGATAGGCAAAGTAGACTTGTAGGATATAGGGCCTATGGTGCTGGAGTTGGATACCTTATCAGAGTTGTGTACATGATTTGTAAGCAGTGAGAAAAGATCAGCAAATTTATTGAGGTTATTGGGTGAGGCTTGGATCAGAATGATGCCATTTTTGTAGAGGATAATGGTAATGTCAGCTCGGAGCGTGGAGGAGGGGGCAATTGAGATTTTGGTGCCATATGGAATGTTTCTCGTTAAGGAGGTGAATTAGGGTTTTGCGCCAGGCTGCAATTCTTTTGGAGTAGAATATGAGGTTATTTATGCAAGTACCACTGTCCGAGTTGTATTAAACAGACTCAAATTATTGGAATAAATGACGTAATAATGCCTGTCCCACAGCTGCTTCAGTACGCTGCGCTGATTCCAGGCAGTGGTGCTGCAGGAACATGTGAGTGCTTTTCCACGTGGCAGTGAGGAAAACTTGAATCTGCTTGTGTAAAAAGTCCAACGAGCCCTTCGTCATGCTATCAAGGGTTTCTCATGACGTGATGATCTGACTGTCGTCTGTCCAGTTTCACAAATGGGTCCCAATCTGTACGAAAGGTTCCTCAAAGGAGAAATAAAACACTCTGGATATAACTCTTTGGATATATAAAACAAGAAATAGATAACAACAAAGTTGTTGGAACAAGAGAAGGAAAATTAACCGCTTATGGCCCATACCTTCTCTATCCCTTAGGAAGAGTCCCATGCTCCCAGTAGGAAAGTCCAGGACCTACAAGATACTCCATTTGTTGATCTACCAGCTCAGTTATCATCTTAGGTGGTCCTGAAGAAGGTTGATTTTTAATATGTTTGCCACCGAAACATTCGTAGACTGGAGTGTAAAAGATCTCAGCCTACAACACAACGACGGCTGGAAAAAGTAGTAATTTGCCCATTGTCCACGGACAGTGATTGTGACTCGGGATGGGTATGAATGCAAAAAGTGAGTGAATGAATGCATATGTTTGAAGGAGATAGTGGTGTTGAATGCATGAGGGTATAAAACTGGTATGCGGTATCTTTTTTTTTTTTTAGAGTTATCTTTCTATTATTTCCTTGTGTTTTCAAGTCTAAAGATTCTAGCGATTATTTTTTAACATGAAATTAAAATAATTGATCAAAGAACCAGCGTCATATACTGGATCTCAGTGTGCAATGTTGTGTATGTATTCACATCATGTCTTATGTACAATTTTGCTGAGATATGTAAAATGTATAGGGAAACAAAAAGTCAAGGAATGAGAATTATAATAGAGAAATGAATTTGACACAAAAACTAAATGGTTTAATTCAATAGTATTTTAATTATGGCCAGCTTGCTGAGCTACTTGTAGCCCCTAGGAAAGCAATACAGGTCTAGTGGGACTTTGTATTGCAATTCATTGTTGATACACTGCATACTGGTTGTGTTGTCAGCACACACCAGTACAAAGGAGTTCATGAACCTTGGGAGGAAAGCTTGCAAGGTGAGAAAGATGGCTTTGGGTTCTAAGCTGTTAATGGGACCTCTGATTTGTGGACCATGTTTCCTAGATCTGGTGGCCCTTCATGTGGCCTACCCAGTCCTCCTTGAAGGCGTCTGTCGTGATTATAAAATCTAGGAGTAGAAACGTGAGGCCTAGAGAGAGGTGTGGTAGATGAGATCACCATGCCAGTGTGGACAACATCAGAGGAGAGAGATAAAGTCCTTGAAGGACCCTTTTGACTGGATCCACTGGAGTTGTAACTCCCCATGCAACAGCTTCATGTTGAGGCGTGCCAAGGGAACCAAGCTTATTGTTAATGAGATAATGCCCAGGAGCGACTTGAACAGTCTCACAGAAATACACTGTCTTCTTGCAATGCTTTGAGCTAAACAAGCCAACCTCATTTGCCTTTCTTGGGAGAGGAAGGCTTTGTTTTGAACAGTGTCGAGACAGGCTCCCAGGAGTGAAATGGTCTGACTGGGTGTGGTGTAAGACTTTTTTCACTTGACAGATGCTTAGCTTGCAAAAAAAGAAGCAAGTTTCTGTTACTTTGGCTGTTTGTCCTGGTGTTAGGGCTTGTAGCAGCCAGTCGTCTAGGTAAGGGAATACTTGAAGAACTTGCTTCCTGAGAGCTGCTGGTACAGGTGCCATGCACTTGGTGAAAAGGAGCGTTGCGGACTTTAGACCCAAGGGTATGACTTTGAATTGATAATGGGTACCAGCCACTGTGAAGATAAGATATTTGCAGAATAGGAGGCTGGCTTAGTATATGGTTCACACTTAAAGTGAAGCACCTTGCACTATCCAGACAACCCTTATGGTAATTTTTGTGGTCTTAGACAACCATAGAAAGCCTTCTAAGTGGTAGCTGTGGAGAGTAGCCTCCGGTTTAGTGCAGGAGTGTTAAG
This sequence comes from Lissotriton vulgaris, assembly GCF_964263255.1. Lineage (NCBI taxonomy): Eukaryota > Metazoa > Chordata > Amphibia > Caudata > Salamandridae > Lissotriton > Lissotriton vulgaris. Next base: position 27,451,981 of record NC_141698.1, read on the forward strand.
CAGCTTGTTTTACCAGAACTAATCATATAGAGTAGATTAAACGAAAAAGTACCGCATTCACCTATAAAAAGTAGGTATATTTATTATAAACACTAACACATTGGTAAATCTTCTACTCGGAGATATCAATACAATACACACTATACTTCAAATGTAAAATGGTAAGTAAGCGCAAATAAACAGTGATCCAGGGGAGACCAAACCATATACTAAAGATGTGGAGTGCGAACTGCGACCAAAGTCGGGACTTGGACCAGAAGACTCAGAAGAGCTCGGGACACAAGGAAGCACCTGAGAAGTACCCAGGAACCCCACAGAGGCTGTGTGCAGAGTGGAAACATAGCTGCGTACTCAATGCAAGTCAATAGGAAAGTCGCGGTTGCAATTTTCAAGAAGGACCCTTCACAGTGAACCCTGAAGAAACCCTTTGGAAGACAGAAGGTTGGAGAGTAACCCCACCCGTGGATACTCCAGGAACCAGGATACCTACACTAGAGAAGCTGAGTGCATAGGTGCCAAGTGACGTTGAAAACCGCTGTAGACCACAATGGAGGACCTCAGGAAAGATGCTGCTGGTGACGAAGTTGGAAGAGTCCGGTGGAATTCAAGGATGGATTCTGGAAGAGAAGAACCTGCAAGCAGAGAGGACAGAAACTTGGAGGTGACCAGGAGGCACGGAAGAACAATGAGTACCAATGACGGAAGATGCAGGAGTGATGACAGGTGACATTGTCGCTGCAGTTGTGAGGACCAGGCGAGGCTGTGGAAGACGGAAGAGCTGTTCACGAGTTGTCCCATGTTGGGAGTCAAAAATCAGGGGGTCAGTGTCCAGCGGGAGCACCAACAAGCCTTGGCTGCAGCAACAGACATGGTAAAAAAAAAGGTGCAATATTGAGACCAGCAAGGCCCAAGGGACTTGCCAAATGCAGGAGAGTCAGAGCAGGCCCGAGCAAGCAGGGGAGCTCACGGAAGCCAAAGAGCACCCTCAAGAGGACCCGCTGGCCGAAGGCACAGGAGTCACAAGAGGACCTCGAGCAGCACACCAAAGATGCAGGCACACGGTACAGGGAATGCCGTGAGGGCGAAGATCTCGGCAGGAAGAGATCCTGGAACTTCTTGTAGCCGTAAGAGCTCTGGATGACAGAGCCAACAAGCCTTGGCAACAGCAAGCTGACACTGTGCACAGGGGTTGGTCCTGCCGTTCTGATGAGGGATACTGACCTCAAACTTGCTGAGAGGATAAGTCAGGCCTCGAGGGAATGGTAGAATCACCACCTGTGTTGCTGAACCTTTCAGAGTCTGTGGGACATAAGGAGCCGCAGAACAGTCCGCTTCACTGCGGTGCCTGCAGATGCAGGGGAGTGACTCCTACTCTCCAAGGGAGATTCCTTTGGGAGTCTTTGTTGACCACAGGCCTGGAGAGGCACCTGGATGAAGCGCAGACTACGAAGACTTGCAGAACAGCAAGACCAGGGGCAGCAGGAGTCTTCCGTGGTGCAGTCTCTGTTCCAGGCGAAGTCCAAGGTACCCAGACAGTTGATGTGGTTTTGAGTTTGAATCTTGTCCCATGACGAATCTGAAGAGCCACCCACAGGTAAGCCTTTAAGTACCCTAGAGGAAGGTTCAAGGACCCCTCCTAGAGGAGGGGCTCGACAGAGGGGAGGATACTCCCATGTCCTTTGTGGAGTTTCTCATCAGAGCGGGAGCCAAGGGCTCCCTGGACTGGCTCAAACTGGAGTATGCAAGAAAGGCACCAGATGTGCCCTTCAAAGCAGACTGATGGTGCTGGCAAGCACCCCAGCCCAATACACGAAGTCCTGTCTGGGAGGTGGTCACCCCTCCCTGTGGCAGGAAGCCTATTGTTCTGCCTTCCCCTGTTCGAGCTCAGCAGCAGAAGGGCAGAAACGTGTCTGTGGTCAGCAGCAGCTTGCTGTTAGACCATGAAAGGCTGGTACCAGGAATACAGGGGTCACCCTAGGGGAGCCCCCCCAGTTCATGGGATCCTACTTCTAACACTGGAATCGGTATTGGGGTAGGATTCCAACATATTTCATACCAAACATGACTGGTTTAGGTGCAGCCGGTATATAGTTAGACATCTCGTAACTTACTTGATGCCCACCATATGTATTAAATGGCTGACTGCACTTACAAAGCCTGGAGAATCGACTCAGGGGTTTGTAGGAGTGCCCTGCTCATGCAGGGGCACCCTCATACTTGTAACCAAGCACCCTGCCCTCAGGAGTGAAGAGCTTGCCATAGGGGTGACTTATAGGTTTTAAGTGTAGTGACCTCATATATAAGGAAACCTGTCTGTGGTGAGAGGTGCAAGCACTCGTTCACACAGGCTGCAATGGTGGGCCGGCAGTCAGTTTAAGTGGACTCCCATGGGTGGCACAATACATGCTGCAGCCCTGAGGAAACCCCCTGGTTTATCTATACCCTGGGTATCTCAGTACCATATACGAAGGATTTATAAGGGTTCACCAGTAGCCAATTGTGGAGGTACCAAAAGACTTACCAGAGCCAATATAGGGGAGAGAGCAAAGAAGCTGGGGTCCTGATTAGCAGGAACCAAGCAAACACATACTGACGCCAGACAAAAAGTGGGGGTAACCATGAAAGCATATCCTACAGGAAGGAAGCATCTTCCAGATCTAGAGATGAAGGATGTCGCAGAGAGGTATCATGTGAAAGGTTTGCTTGTGGAGTAATGTGTTGCGTTTCCTGAGATCTAGGATGTGACTCCACACCCCTGATTTCTTGTGTATGAGGAAAAACAGGAGTAGAATCCTTCTTCTTTCTGTGCTGTTGAGATCTTCTCTATTGACCCTTTTGTGAGCATTAAGAAAGCTTCTTTTCACAGTAAGTGAAGACAAGGAGGAGGGGCTCCCTTTGGCAGAATGGGTGGTGGTCTTCGTATAAACTCCAGGGTATGGCCATAGGTGACATGGTCCAATACCCACTTGTCTGAGGTGATGGTTTGCCATTGAAGGAGGTTATGGGATATCTTCACACCAACAGGATGATGGGGGGATGTCGCAGCTGGTACCTGGTGAAGGTCATGGTCTGCAACGGTCGTCATTTAGAAGGTCATTTTTACGAGGACACTGTTTGGAGAAAACAGCTGTAGAGGATTGTTTATACGATTTTTGCTGCTATCCTGTTCTGTATTGTGGCTGGTACTGTTGTGAGCGTTGGTATCCACCCGTGTATGATGAGAACCCATGGCCACACGCTCCCCTGAAAGGCACTGTGCGTTACTGCAGCGTTCCGAAGTACTTTGCAGTGTCGGCATCTGTCTTAATGGCAAGGAGAGCGTCGTCTATGTGCTTGCCAAATAGTGGGTCACCATCGAAAGCCGTATCTAGTATCTTCGACAGGCCCTCCGGTCGAAATCAGGTTGCCTTTACCCACCCTTGGCATCTTGGGACAGCTGCGTCAGCTGACGAAAGCCTGTAGATGCAATCAATGTCCATAGCGCAGTCCATGATTAGGATGATTTCTGCTCACCTTCTGATAAAATCTTGTGTGCTTCCTTTCGATTATCCTTCAGAATGAGGTTGATGATATCTCCAGTATCCGACCACATTTGGCGGTCATAGCAGCCTTGGATTGCTAGGGAGTTGGCTGCGTGCACTGTGATTGAGGCAAGACCAAAACCCTTTTCCATATAGTATCCAGGCAACGTCCCTCGTTATCAGGTGGTGTGGAAGTAGGATCAACAGGATTGTCGGGCAAGATTAGTTTCATGAGTCCTTACTGGAAAAAAATTCTAATCACACACTGTTTTTTTTGTAATTTTGTTTATGATAGTAGTCACTCAAGCCGTAAGAGTGAAGATACAGCCAACACTTGTTTCACCCCTTTACACGGCCATCCAGCCTGGGGCTTCCTCAGGGCGGTTGTGAACTAAAAGTATCGGTCAAGTCATCTAGGTCCAAAGGTCTTAAGATTCTCTAAATCAGGGCATAATGCTGGTCCGGTTCGTTGTAGTATGTAGTAGTAGTGTAGAAATAGGAGTCGCTGGATTTTTTGATCTCAGCTGCGCTGCCTGCAAGATCACTGAGCCAGGCTTGGGGTTTCCTGTCAAGCAGGCCAGGAGTCCTCAGGTGCCCTGTTCTTCTTGTCAATACGCAGAAGGGCACCAAGGAAAGGGCACCAAGGACAGTGGCTGGGTTTTTCATTCTCTTAAGTCCCTCTTGCCAAAGGTAGTCAACTATGTGTATAGAGTGAACCAATCATCTGGCCTGCTCTTTGAAATTATAGAGGAAGCAGTCAGACTGGTTCACTGGCATGGGAAGGTGAAACCTTGTTGTAGCTATCTCCATTAGGTTATGAAAACCTCCAATATCTTCGGGCGGCGAGTTGGTCTGCCGAGGTGGGGATGAAGTTGGGACTCCATAGTTATTCCATTCTTCAGAAGGTCCGAGGAAGGGTCCTACATTGGTGGTAATGAGACATGAGATGCTGACATCATTTTAGGTGTAGTTGGCAGAGAAAAGTGTGGCGGGACCAGAGGGGTATCAAGTGGTGGCGGAATAGGTTGCTATTCAGGAGGCTATAGGAAACGCTTACTATAATCCGACCTCAACAGATAATATTCATAGACAATTGTGTAAATCATGTGCAATAATCTCAAAAAGGGAGACATCTATCATTATTTGAAATTGTAAAGAGCAGTCTGTATTTAAGGGGAATGACTACAAAAAACATCAGCACTATTTACATTGAATGTGGGTGTAACCCATAGAATCTTGTGCACAACAGTGCTCGTGCCAATGTGTGAACAGCACAAGTGAGATAATAAAAAAATGGAAAATCAGCAAAAGGAAAGAAATATATAATATACAATCACTTAGATGGTTGCTAATTTACAAAAGCTCCGATGCAATTGTTATGGACATTCAGAGTAGTCAACAAGTAAAAGAGCCAAAAATGAGCCAAAGGTTGCGCTGAGCGGTCAACAGCGTTTCAACCCGTGATCAATACAGGTCATCTTCAGGACCGAGTTGCAACAAAATTTGTTGTTGCTGTACAAGGGGGAAACAAAGGGGATATATTAAGAGTAGTATTGGTTGCTGACAAAGCTCAATTAGAAGGTGCAAAGAGTGGGCCTAATACCTGTTTAGAGGCGGGACAAGGTGCCAAGAGATGGTAGTTCCAGGTTTGCACCCAATGTATGGTAAGTGAATTGTCCAGGAAGACACAACCAGAATGGTGTTTCAAGGGAATCCTGAAATGGGATAAGGAGGGCGGGGTTTATTAAAAAGGTATCAGTCTATTCAAGGCCTCTCACAACCCGTAACCCTGTCTACTCCCATTTCAGGATTCCCTTGAAACATCATTCTGGTTGTGTCTTCCTAGACAATTCACTTACCATACCTTTGGTGCACACCTGGAATTACTACAGTCGCCTGGCACCTTGTTCCTTTGACTGTTTCTGCAGAGGCACCCCTTACTGGCAAACACTACAGCATCAGCAAGGTGTTCAGCCATTTAACGGTTGTGGCAACCATTAACCCTACAGTCAGGGTCACAGAGTCAGTCTAACCACCTCCCCCCCAAATCCCAAGGCCACACCTGTCAAACTCCTTTAGCGTGAGCCTTTAGTCTGGCAGGCCATAACATTGGGCGGAGGGTCCTGCAGATCATCCAGAAGGGGTATGTCCTACCCTTCCTAGCCTCTCCACTGCACGTTCAACTGTCCCCAGAATGACGGATGGATAGCCATTTGCCCATCTTACAGCAGGAGGTTGTTGGATTTGACCCTCTCTGCGGGGTCATCCCTTACCCTTATTCCTCCTGTTTTTTAACACTTTTTTGGCGTGTAGGACTCTGCGGATTTTGGTAGTGCTAAAGTGTTTGTGCGCTCTCCTTTAAACATGGTAAAACTGGCTTACACCCAATGGGTAAGTTTAATTAACTTATAAGTCTCTAATAAAGTGATACTACAGGTACTGAGGACTGTAAATAAACTACTACTAGTGGGCCTGCAGCACTTATTGCACCACCCACTTAATTAGCTCTTGTAAGCATTCCCCACGCCTGCCATTGCAGCCAGTGTGCAGTTTTATGGTGGCATTTCGACCTAGCACCCTTTTGCAAGGTCTAAACGTTCCTTTTTAATACATACAAGTCACCACTAGGGTAGGCCCTCAACAACACGAGGTAGGGTGCATTGTATTTAAAAAGTTTAACATGTCCTAGTAGTGGAACACTCCTAAATTAGTTTTTACTATTGCAAGGCCTACCTCTCCCATATGAGAACATTGGGTAACCTTATTACTTTTAATAAGTGATAACCTTTGATTGGGAGAAGGTAAGAAAGTCCTGTTTGGTCCATATCATAATTTGGGGTGAGAACAAATTTCTTGCCCAGCACGTCCACCTACAGGACCAAAACCCCACTGGTGTAATTCATTATTTTATATATACTTCAAAGGTCGATTTTTTACAAATCTCTTATCAAAGTTCCTTTATCTAAATACACTCAGTTAAAAAAAAATCTATTGCAGTTCTCTATTCTTAATCTTCATCATTGTAGGAAGCTGGCTCTGAATATACTATACCAAAATGAGGTATAGTGTGCACAGAGTCCAGTGCAACCCTAAAGGTAGGCAGAGGTAAAAGTGGATAGCACCTTACTCTCTATTTATATTAGTATGGGAGAGCAGTAAGGCTTTATCAGAAGGTAGTTTTAAGCATTTATTGTACACACTCAGGCAAGAAATGATGTCACACCCTCAAAGACTGAACTAAGACCTATTTGTATCAAAAATATTTAGTTATTTTATTTCTAGAACCACGCCAAGCCTGGTGCAGGTAAGTGAAATAATACTTGCAAAATCGTATGCATTGATTTACAGTTGAATGCAGGTTCAAAAGCAGTTGGTAGACTTACAGGTAAGTCAATAGTTCAAATTACTTTTTAGTTACACTACACATTACTTATTGGATTTCTTTTGGTAATCAGTGTGAGATGCCTAGATATCACACTGAAACATTCCCTAGACCACCTGGGCTTGCCGCGAAGCGGTCGCTCACCCACGCTCCCTTCCTTGCTGCCTTGTTCGTGTGCCTCATCGCTGCCTGCTTCCCTGCTGCCTGGACCCGTCCTGGTATCGTAGCCTGCACAGTGCGATTAGTGAACATTTGCACAGCTTGGCCGAATGAAACGCAACGTAGCCAGCGCATTTAAAAATAGAAATTGTATCTGCTTATTTGCATAGTGCACGTTAGCGCTGCTTTGTTGGGAAATAAAATTGCCGCAGACTGCCAATTAATTCATTGCCGGTCCTCGGCTGTGCCCCGTTTCGCTTTCAGTATTAAGCAGCCGTTTTGATGTTGTTGTTGTGTCCACTCCTGACCCGTGTCTCCTCCCCACTACCGCCTCCCAGCTGACCCTCCTTCCCACAGACAGAGTAAGCTCGTCCCTTCCTGCCTAACGCTGTGACCACCTGGGCTTGCCCCGAAGCGGTCGCTCACCCACGCTCCCTTCCTTGCTACCTTGTTCGTGTGCTTCATCGCTGCCTGCTTCCCTGCTGCCTGGACCCGTCCTGGTATCGTAGCCTGCACAGTGCGATTAGTGAACATTTGCACAGCTTTGCCGAATTAAACGCAACGTAGCCAGCGCATTTAAAAATAGAGATTGTATCTGCTTATTTGCATAGTGCACGTTAGCGCTGCTTTGTTGGGAAATAAAATTGCTGCAGACTGCCAATTAATTAATTGCCGGTCCTCGGCTGTGCCCCGTTTCGCTTTCAGTATTAAGCAGCCATTTTGTTGTTGTTGTTGTGTCCACTCCTGACCCGTGTCTCCTCCCAGCTGACCCACCCTCGCCCCCGCCCCTTCCACCATCCACATATGACAGATGCCATTGCGCCCAGCGTTCACGCACAGCAGTCGCGCCGAAGGTGCGCCAGAGGTAAGCCCGTCTACGCCCGGACCGCGCCAGACCCCCTGTCCCCCGCAAACCGCACTCCTCCCGCATAACGTTTGACGCCGCCACCCTCCTAGCCCTTAACCCCAGACACACACCACAATGCTACGAAGCTGCCCCAGGACGTACCCACGGTCCCTTCGCCTGCCACTCCTGCAAGTTCGCCTGCATCAAGACCCACACCAAATCCACGACCTCCAAACACAGCTCCGACCCTAACCACCTGAAATGCATCCTGCTAAACACCCACTCGATCCACAAACACGCCACAGAACTCTGGGACCTACTCGACATTGCGTCACCGGACATCGCCTTCCTTACAGAAACCTGGATGAACGCATCATCAGCACCCGCCATAGCCATCCCGGACGCTTACAAGATCATCCGAAAAGACCGTACCAACCAAACAGGAGGCGGCATCGCCATTGTCCATAAGAACACCATCAGAATCACGCCCAGCTTTGCCGACTATCTTGAAACCGCCAAACACCTCCACTTCCAGATCCACACCGACCCCAGGACCACACTTAGAGGCACCCTCATCTACAGACCACCAGGAACCCGTAGACAATTCAGCGAAGACATCACCGACTTCATCAGCCCACATGCCCTCCCCTCCGAGAACTACATTCTACTGGGAGACTTCAACTTCCACCTAGAAAAGAAAAACGACTGCAACACCACCACCCTTCTGGACAACCTGGCCACTCTCTGACTCAAACAACTTGTTGACACCCCCACCCACTTAGCCGGACACACGCTCGACCCTATCTTCACCTCCAGCAAACACATCTTCTTCAATCATACCACAGCTCTCCATTGGACGGACCACAGCTGTGTTCACTTCAGCTACAAAACCACCACGACTCACAACCCCCCACAACCTGCTCCTCGAAGAAACTGGAACAAAATCACCACCGACCAACTCCTCACATCACTCAACCAAAACCCTCCAGCCCTCTCATCGGACCCAAACGAAGCTGCCACCAAACTCAAACAATGGATCACCCACAGCGCTGACGAATTAGCACCCCAAAAAAACCACCAGATCAAACAAGGTAGCAAAAAGGCCCCTTGGTTCAACGATGACCTTAAGAATTCCAAGAAACTATGCCGTACTCTCGGAAAAACATGGAGAAAAAACCCAACCACTGACAACATGACCACCTTCAAGGCAGCCACCCGCAAACACCACCATTTGATCCGATCCACCAAGAAATCAGCATTCAAGGATCGACTCGACAGCAACGCCCACAACAGCAAGGAACTATTCAACATCGTCAAAGAATTTACCAACCCCACCGCAGCCTGAAACAACATTACTCCCTCCCAAAACCTCTGCGACTCTTTATCCTCTTTCTTCTACAACAAAATCGCCGATATACATAACAGCTTTAAGAACATTTCGAAAGAACAGCCCACCCCACCCACTTCCAAACCCGAACCGCTCTCTAACAACCTTAGTGCCTGGAACCCAATCACCACTGAAGACACCATCCGCCTAATGAACTCCATCCATTCATGTTCGCCAACCGACCCCTGTCCCCACCACATCTTCAACAAAGCAGACTCCATCATCGCACCCCATCTCCGTGATGTCATCAACTGCTCCTTCAACTCCGCTACCTTCCCAGAAAGCTGGAAACATGCCAAACTCAGTGCCCTCCTGAAGAAACCCACAGCTGACCCCTCTGAACTTAAGAACTACCGCCCCATCTCCCTCCTCCCATTCCCTGCCAAAGTCATTGAGAAAACCGTTAATAGCCAGCTCGACGCCTTCCTTGAATCCAACAACTCCCTCGACCCCTCACAATCCGGCTTTCGAGCCAAAGACAGCACCGAAACCGCCCTCATTGCAGCGACAGATGACATCCGAACGCTTCTGGACAACGGAGAAACAGTTGCCCTCATCCTACTCGACCTCTCCGCCGCCTTTGACACAGTCTGTCATAGCACCCTCATACAACGCCTCAGCAACGTCGGAATACAAGGAAAAGCCTTGGACTGGATCATCTCGTTCCTCGCCGGGAGAACCCAGAGAGTCCGACTCCCCTCATTCAAATCAGAGGCCACCGAAGTCATCTGCGGAGTCCCACAAGGGTCATCACTCAGTCCAACCCTCTTCAACGTTTACATGAGTCCCCTCGCATCCATCGCGCGACAACACAACCTCAACATCATCTCCTACGCCGACGACACCCAGCTGATCCTGTCCCTCACCAAAGACCCTAACACCGCCAAAACCAATCTTTATGAAGGCATGAAAGAAGTAGCCGAATGGATGAAAAACAGCCGCCTCAAACTTAACTCAGACAAAACGGAAGTTCTCATCCTAGGATATTCACCCTCTGCCTGGGACGACTCTTGGTGGCCATCGGCCCTGGGCACAGCACCCATACCCACAGACCACGCACGCAACCTGGGCTTCATCCTAGACTCCTCCCTCTCGATGACCAGACAAGCTAACGCCGTCTCATCCTCTTGCTTCAACGTACTCCGCATGCTCAAAAAAATCTTCCGTTGGATCCCCACCGAAACAAGAAAGACGGTCACCCACGCACTGGTCACTAGCCGACTGGACTATGGAAACGCCCTCTACGCCGGAACCACAGCCAAATTACAGAAAAAACTCCAACGCATCCAAAACGCATCTGCCAGACTCATATTGGACATCCCACGCCAAGCTCACATTACCGGCCACCTGAAAGACCTCCACTGGCTCCCCGTCAACAAGAGAATAACGTTCCGTCTCCTCACCCACGCTCACAAGGCCCTCTACAAACTAGGACCCGAATGCCTCAACACACGACTGTCCTTCTACACACCCACCCACCAACTAAGATCCTCCAACCAAGCGCTTGCCACAGTGCCGCGCATCCACAGATCCACCATGGGAGGAAGATCCTTCTCCTACCTGGCAGCCAAGACCTGGAACTCACTCTCCACTCACCTCCACCTCACACAGAAGCACATTTCCTTCAGAAAGGAACTTAAAACCTGGCTATTCGATAAATAATGCACCCCCTCCCACAAGCGCCTTGAGACCCTATGGGTGAGTAGTGCGCTATATAAATCTCTGAACTTGAACTAGACAAAAAGTTTAGTAATTCAGTTTTTACAGTTTTTCAATATTTCATGCAAACCAACTCCACATGTAGAAGAATTTTCAAGGAAAAGCAGTCAATGCAATCCTATTGGAGGAAATGAAGTTAATGTTTTGCAGGTCACTACTTATTTGTGGGAGTTGGTATTCTGGGGTTATAATCAGGGTTCCCCCAGGGTCAAGGATGCACTCTCAGAACACCCTCAGCGGCACTAGTGTGGCCGGGTGCAGATTTCTGAGGCCCACTGTTATCCAATGGTGGATAGGGGGCATCACGAGCAGGCCATAAGGTTGTGGGAGCAAAGTTCCTGGACTTAAGTTCAGGGCAAAGGGGCATCCAGTTTAGCACACAAGATGCACCCACAGTGGCGGCTGGGTTCAGAGTGCTGACTTGGCATCAGTTTTCAATCAAATTTCCCTTTTTAATATTTTTGCTGCAGGCTCGGTCCAGGAAGATTTCCGGGAGGAACTAACAGCTGGGCAGGTACGTTGGAGGGCTCGGGGACATAGGTGCACCTTGGGTTCTTTTCTCCAAGGCGGCTGGATGCAGGGGTGTTTTTGGAGGTTGGATTACACCTCACCGGGCCACTCACAGTGAGGAGGGGGGGGGGGGGTCTCTGTGCCAAGGCCATGTCGGGAAGTCCTGGAGGGGTCAACCCACGGTGGACTCAGACTCTGGAGCGCTGGGGGACCTCAATTGGACCAGTGGGCCACCGAGATTTGGGGCCGTGGGCATAGGGTGCAATGGTGGTTCCAGGCGTCAGGGTTCTTTGTCCTCAGCAGACTGAGTCTTTCTTGGCTGTTTCTTTTGAACAGAGCTGCTGTTCACAAGAGATCCGGTCTTTGTTGAAGGTAGTCAGTCCTCCCAGGGGTTCTGGAAGTCGCTGAATTCAGGACCAGGCAACTTTTGGCGCAGGATCTCTGGAAACTGCAGAAGGGCCAGTAGGGCTGGGGCCAAGTCAGTTGTTCTCTGCAGTCTTCTCTGCTGGGCGTCTTCTTTTGTCCTTCTTCGTAGGTTGCGGGAATCTGTCTTCTTGGTTCAGGGCTTCCCACTAAATACTGTATTTAGGGGGCACTGTAGGGGTCTTGGGGTCAGTAGCCAATGGGCGACTACACTCTTGGTGTGTTCGAGCGACATGGGGGAGTGTGCCTGCCATCTGAAAGATGGTGGGCACTGAAGAGTGGGCTTCACCTCACCTCATCCATCTGAGGTGGGCACACCTTTGGGGCTGTGCTCATTTTTCCTACCTGTCTTCCTGCCGAAAACAAGGGGAGACAGGAAGGGGGCCTGCTTGTGATAGCAGTAGAGGCTGGGGGTCGAGTTACAAAGGCAGCAAGGACTTTGAAGTTACCCTGCCACAAATGGCTCTTCCTGACATGGGGGAGGTGTGACCACCTCCGCCCAGGAAAGGCTTTGTTTCTGGGCTCAGAGAGCAAAGGCGGGGGGGGGGAATTGCAACTGAAACCCAGCTTCCTACAATCATGTATTAGAGCAAGTTTATAATCAAATTCCTAAAGAACAAGTTACTTACCTTCGGTAACGCTTTTTCTGGTAGATACAATATCTGCCTGTGGATTCCTCACCTTGTGAATATCCCCCTTGCGCCAGCAACGTTCGGAAAATTCTTCGTAGCACGCCGGAGTGGACGACGTCATAGGAGCACGGCATCGCGCACGACTCCGTCTGACGTCACCGACTCCATATAAGGCCCACGTCGGCGTGATGACGTCAGTTCCGCCCTTTTTTCCGTGCCTTCGAGGCACCCGGACGGACCAATGAGTATATATATATATATATATATATATATATATATATATATACACACACACACACAATGTACACAGTACATGCAAATCAAAAGCAATTAAAGTGCAAAACTATACAAATTCAGATATACAAAACCATTTGCACATAAACCCAGGTATAGCAGAGTGGACAACGGGGAGGCGGGTGGGTCAGTGAGGAATCCACAGGCAGATATTGTATCTACCAGAAAAAGCGTTACCGAAGGTAAGTAACTTGTTCTTCTGATAGATACATCTGCCGTGTGGATTCCTCACCTCTTGAATAGAGTCCCACAGCAGTCCCCACTCCCGGAGGAGGGTGTCCACTCTGCTACACCAGGAAATCTTGGAGAACAGAGCGCGCGAAGTGGCCGTCCCTCCTCACCTCAGCATCCAAGCAGTAGTGCTTCGCAAAAGTGTGGAGGGAGGCCCAAGTCGCGGCCCTGCAAATGTCCTCAACAGGAACACCTCTAGACAATGCAGAAGTAGCATACTTTGCTCTAGTTGAATGAGCTCTAATACCCTCAGGAGGGTCCTTACCCGCCAGAGAGTAGCAAATCTTGATGCAGAGAATAATCCATCTGGAAAGTGTGCGCTTGTGCACCGATCTGCCCTTCTTGCAGCCAGCAAAACCCACGAAGAGCTGATCGTCTATTTGATAGTCTTTAGTCCTATCAAGATAGAAACTAACCGCTCTCTTCGGGTCCAGGCGATGAAGCCTCTCCTCCTCCTTGGAAGGGTGTGGGGGAGGATAAAAGGTAGGAAGGGTAATGAATTGACCTAGGTGGAAGGGAGTAACCACCTTAGGCAGAAAAGCAGCCCTGGTCCTAAGAACCATTCTTTCAGCATGGATGGACAAAAACAGGGGCTTGGAACTAAGAGCCTGAAGCTCACTTACCCCCCTTGCCGAGGTAATTGCAACTAAGAAGACCGTCTTAAAAGAAAGAAGCCTCATTGGACACTTGTGTAAGGGTTCAAACGGCGAACCCATCAGATAGGTTAACACAAGATTCAAGTCCCAATGAGGCACAATGAAGGGAGAAGGAGGGAACCTATTAGTGAGTCCCTTCAAAAACCTCAATACCACAGGAGATTTAAAAAGAGAGGGCTGATCCGGCAAACAGAGAAATGCCGATAAGGCCGAAAGGTAACCTTTGACAGTGGCTACAGCAAACCCTTGCCGTGCCAGAGAAAGAGCAAACAACAAGATATCAGACAAATGAGCCTTTAACGGGTCAACATCCCTCTCCCTACACCAAGATACAAACTTAGACCACCTATACGAATAGATGGACTCACGCCTGGCAGAAAGAATGACATCCACCACATCGTGAGGGAGAGAGAAAGAATTCAGATTGCCCCGTTCAATCTCCAGGCATGAAGGTGTAATGTCTGGAGGTGGGGGTGTAGAACCTGCCCCTCCATCTGAGAGAGGAGGTCTGCCCTGAGAGAGAGACGGAGCGGCGGGTGAGAGGAGAGGTGGAGAAGATCTGTATACCACACCCTTCTTGGCCAATCCGGGGCGACCAATATGACTTGGGCCCGGTCTTGGCGAATCTTCCTCAGAACCCGAGGAATCAAGGGTATGGGAGGAAACGCGTAAAGGAGCTGACCTCCCCAGCTCAACTGAAACGCGTCCCCCAATGCTCCTTGCATCGGATACTGGAGACTGCAGAATGACGGGCAGTGAGCATTCTCGCAAGTGGCGAACAGATCCACCCGAGGAGTCCCCCACATCTGAAAGATGTTGCGAACAACCTTCGGGTGAAGCCTCCACTCGTGGTCGGCAGAGAACTGCCGACTGAGAATGTCCGCACGTACGTTCAGGACTCCGGCCAGATGATTTGCCATCAGACAAATCTGGTGATCCTGAACCCAGGACCAGAGACGCAGAGCCTCTTTGCAAAGACACCACGACCCTACTCCTCCCTGCTTGTTGATGTACCCCATCGCGGTCGTGTTGTCCGTCAGGACCTGGACCGACCGACCGCGAAAGGAAGGGAGGAAGGCCTTGAGCGCCAGACGTATGGCCCGCAATTCTAGAAGGTTGATGTGAAGCACCAAAGACCCTTGACCTCCAGATCCCCCAGATGAGCACCCCACACTAGAGTGGATGCATCCGTTATCACCGTGGCCACCGATGGAGGTAGATGAAAAGGCTTTCCTTGTGACAGATTGCCTTCCACGCCCCACCAAGACAGATCCGCTGCAGTTTCTCTGGAGATCCTCACTGACTCCCCGAGATCTCCGTTGTGCTGATACCACTGTCTGCGGAGGCACCACTGGAGTGCCCTCATGTGCCAGCGTGCATGGTTGACCAGGAGAATGCAAGAAGCCATCAGACCGAGCAGGCGAAGGACCTTCAGGACCGGAACAACCGCTCCATTGTGAAATAAAGGAATCATTTCCTGAATGTCGCAAATCCTTTGAGGTGGAGGGAATGCACGACATACAGTAGTGTCCAGTACCGCACCTATGAACAGGTTGCGCTGGGAGGGCACAAGGTGAGATTTGGGCATGTTTATCGAAAAACCCAACCTGAACAACAGCTGCGATGTCTCTTGCAGGTGATGAAGCACCTTCTCGGGCGACTCCGCTTTGATCAGCCAGTCGTCCAGATACGGGAATACAGGAATCCCCGACCTCCTGAGATGTGCCGCCATCACCTTGGTGAAAACTCGAGGCGCAGTAGTAAGTCCAAACGGAAGGACCGCAAACTGGTAGTGTTGCGAACCCACCGTAAAACGGAGATACTTCCTGTGCGACTTCAGGATCGGGATGTGAAAATACGCATCCTGCAAGTCGATTGACACCATCCAGTCTTCTTCCAACAGCGCTTGAAGAACCTGCACAAGAGTGAGCATTTTGAATTTCTCCTGCCTGAGATAGAGATTCAAAATCCTGAGGTCCAGGATTGGACGTAACCTGCCATCCTTCTTGGGAATCAGGAAATACCGGGAGTAGCACCCCTGACCCCTCTCCTGCTCTGGGACCACCTCTATCGCACCTTTCTTGAACAAAGCCAGGACTTCTTCCTGCAGGCGAACTAGGTGGTCCTCCGAACAAAAACCCTGGCAAGGAGGGTAATTGGGAGGGAACTCCTGGAAAGGGAGAGCATACCCATTTTCTACGAGATTGAGAACCCAAAGATCTGATGTAACCGATTCCCAATCCTGTAGAAAATGAGTAAGCCGACCCCCCCACCGGAGCCACATGATCCAGAATGGCGGATCTAGGGCGGCTTTGCTGCAGAGGGAGGGGTTGACTATTAGAGGAGGAGGAGGAGGAGGAGGAGGAGGCCTGGCGTCCACGACCACGGCCCTTTTGCTTTCCTCTGTAGGTTTTATACAGAGGATTCTGTCGCTGCTGCTGCTGACTGTAGGAAGGTACATCCTGACTATGGTTGCCCCCAACTTTTTGCCCTGTGTTTTAGCTGGTTTTTGACATAGTCGACCTGGGGCCCTGCCAATCAGGACCCCAGGCCTACTGCTCTCTCTGTAAAATGGATTCCATGTACCTTAGGTACATTTCCAATTGGTACTGGGCCACCTTATCAGACCCTGTAACTCAGGGCATAGGTGTACCCAGGGCCTACCAGGGGCTGAAGCATGTATTATGCCACCCCTGGCTGGCCTCCTAAATTTGACACAACTGGCTGCATGACAGCTGGGGCAAAGTCGTGTAATCACCCTTTGCTGTAGATATAGTATACCTATATCTAACCCTAAAATGGACACACAGATTCCTATCAGTCACTCCTATGGCAGGCCTTAACAATCCTGAAGGCAGAGTGCTTGGAATCGTGTGAGATGGTGCTCTGGCATGAGCTGAGCCTGTCTGCAGCTTGCGGAAGCAAGTCCTAATAGCTGTTCCGTGATATCGCATACCATATACTCTTAAGTGCATTATAATCCTCGCGGTTAAATGCTATCTTTGGTATTGCTTTATCAAAACATGTCGAGTAAGGTGTCATACGAATTGGAATACTAACCCCTCGCCAATTCTGGCGACGGGGTTAGCATTCCACTCTTCTAGAGGGACACGACATGTATGTAACTGTGAACCCCGGTTAAAGTTAAACGAAGCCTCAGCTCCACAAAATGGATGCTGCCACCACAGACACGAGTCTGACCCCCTGCAGCTGGGAGTCCTTCCAGCGAGGGGAGCCTGGACAAAGGGTTTCCTGTCAGGGGCGGTGCTAGCACCGTCCCAGACATGGTTTTGTGTATCCTGGGTAGGCAGGGCTTTTCAGGAAGTTGACTGCTGAGTGGCACCCCGGTTCTCACTACGCATAGGCCAGTCTGAACCAGTTCCAGGGGCACACCAGCCCCTGGCCTGGGGAAGTCCGGCATGGCAGAGGGGTGTAACCACCACCCTCCTAGTCCCACCCATAGGCAGGACCTAGTCACCGGGTCAGCTCCCTTTTTTAGTATAAAGATGGGAGCGGGCCCCCTGTTCAAATTAGATCATCTTTGGAATCAAGACACGACTTTCTTCGAAAGGACATCAAGATTTCTTCTTCAAGATTCTCCCTTGTGGCTAAGGAGTAGTCACCCTGCATCAAGCGGGCACCATCCTAAGAACACTGCGGTCTGCTGCAAGTCCTTCTTCACGAATCCGACGACCCAGCTCGACGAGACCCGGCTTCCCTGGCACCTCTGACCTCTACTCACCTCTACAGCAAAGCTGCGAACCGTGAGTGCGACGAGACCTCGAGGGACCGACGATCGCCAAGACTCACGACTTCTTTGCAACAAGCCCACCGTGTGCTCCACTGGTGAGTGCTTTGGGGTCCGAGAAGCCCCCACCCTGAGCAGCTCCAGCACCGAAGATCAGCCCTCCAGCATCTCTACGATCTGCGTGGGGCCCTTCTGCTTTTGCGTGCTCACCGCGCTGTGTGGCTACTAGCCGGCTGGCTTGTGGCCTTCTTCACGACGCCCGACGACATCACTGGTGCTGGTCTGGTTGCTCCAGACTGGCCCTTGCTTCCTTCTTCAAGAGAGGCACCCCGGACCCTCCTGGTCCACTCCAGACGCCATTTTGAGTACACCGCGTGGGCTTGAATTTGCCAAGGCTTTGTTGCCCAATCCTGGGTCCAGCAACGCCGACAGCTTCATCCATCGTGGGACAGCTCGCTCCTCCATCCTGGTCGCCGACAACGCCTCCTGGTTTGAGAGATCTGCGAGCACAGCGTCACCCACTCACCTAGTCGAGGTGACTACCATCCGGTGCCCTCCTGGTGCCACCTGACTACTGGCTAGTAGTCTCGAACTTGGTCCCCTCTGCTTTCAGGTGTCATCTTCCTTCGATCCAGGCTTGGATCCATCGAACTTTCTTCACTGGTCGCCTGCCAGCAACTTCTTTCTTCCAGGCTCCTGGTCCGTCTACGAGGATTCCCGACGTCTTTTGAGACATATGCAGCTGCAGCCCCTGGGCTAGGTAACTTCGGCATTTCGGTGCCCCAGCATAGCCTCACTATCCAAGGGTCAGGATCCACTTTCGTTTTCCTCCTACCAGGTCGGTTTCGCCCGAGAACACTAACTTTGTCATTGCTAGCTACCATAGACTTTGTCCCGCATCCCGCGTGAGAGTGCACACTCTGCACCCGAGTCCCCTAGGCCTCCTAGAAGTAATCTAAAGATTCTATAGTCGAGTCCTAGCGATTCCTAAGCCTATTAGTACTGTACTTACCTGCTAGTAATTTCGCATTCCACTTTCAGAGTATATGGTTTTCCGTGCCCCTCGGGCATTTGTATACACTGTGCTAACTTAAGTATTTTCGTAAGAGTTTTGTTTTGTGCTTAGTACCCTGTCCTCACAAAGAGTACAGGGCTGTTGTGATTCTTAATAAATATCTTGTTTATTTTCATAACACTTGTGTGGTGTCCTTTCACTTGGTATTCAAGGGGTATATGTGTGGTAAACAGCTGGCTTAACACGCCCTCTCGAGTCTTTAGCCTTAGACTGCTCGTATCCACGCTACTAGGATAGCTGGTCTATAAGGTTGACTTACAACCAATCATCAATAAGGGTTGTTGTGTTGGACTGATACATAGTGATCACTAGAATAGTTAGCACTGCATATCAGGCCACCTTCTCACACTGACCTTGGTTGTAGGGACGAAAAGTGGATCTACCAAATCCCCTGAACTTCCTAGCCGCAGAGCCCCTTGTCTGAAGGCCCAAATACCTCGCCGTAGCCCGGCTGTCCTTGAACCTCTCCAGAGCTACGTCAGCCTTCTTACCAAAGAGGCCTGTCCCATCAAATGGCAAGTCCAACAAGGTTGACTGAACATCAGTAGAAAAATCAGAGGACTTAAGCCATGCGGCCCTCCTTGTTGCAACAGTAGAGCCCATAATCCTGGCAACAGAGTCCACCGTGTCCATACCACTCCGTATAACCATACGAGCTGCAGCCTGAGTATCAGAGATCACCTCGTTAAAGTTTTTCCTATCGTCCTCTGGAAGCTTAGATGAAAGTTGTTTCACAGAGTCCATTAACGCATGAACATACCTTCCCAACAGGCAAGTAGCATTGGTGGATTTCAAGGCCATGCTACCCGAGGAGAAAATCTTTTTAGCAGACTGATCCAATTTCTTAGAGTCCTTGTCTGCTGGCACCTGAGGGAAGGAGCCCGCAGCCCTGCTGGAACAGGCGGCCTGCACCACCAGACTTTCCGGTGCAGGATGCGAGGAAAGAAATTCAGGGTCATCAGGGGCCACCGTGTAACGCCTTGCCACCGACCTGGAAACCGCAGGCGCAGTCAGAGGTCTCTTCCAAACCTCCTTTATTGGCTCAGTCAATGCATCCGTAAAAGGGAGTGTAGGCTCCACAATTGAAGAAGGCGAATGCAAAACTTCTGTAAGGATGTTGGGCTTGTACTCAACTGTGGGCAAGGTCAAGCCTAGCAAATCTGCAGCCTTCCTAATAACAACATGATAGGGTGCTATGTCCTTAGATGGAGTATCCGAAACGGATGGCAAACCCCACTCAGGAGAAAGCTCCAGGCCACTTGCACTTTGGAGGTCCTCAAAACAATCCCCATGATCTTGCAACTCTCCTTCCTCAACATCGGAGTCCATATACTCCTTCTCCTCCAAGAGGCGTTGTGCCCTGCGCCTCGACCATTCCATGCGGACCGACGTCGACGGATCCGGCAACGACTCCGTCGGCGCCGGAACCGAGGTCGAGCGAGGAACTTGAGGACGGGAAGCACCACGATCCGAATCACCACGAGGCCGATCCGGAGTCGGCGAAGCCGCATGCGAAGTCGACGACCTCGGCAGCGCCGAGCCGAGCCAAGGCAAGGCGTCGGCATAAACGGGGCCGGGGCATAAGCCTGGGGCACACCTAAATTAAAAGACAAGGGACCCATGGGACCAATAGGCGCACCAGTGGGGTATATTGCCCTTGAGTAAACTCCAAACATGGCGTTTAAAAACTGCGAGGGATCCTGACCTGGACCTGGAAAGGGAGGGTACGAACCCAACGGCCGCTCCGAAGGAGGCTGATCCGGCAAAGGCGCACCCTGGCCCTCTTGTTCTTCAGGCTCCACAACCGGAGTCGGTGCTCGCGGAACCTCTTCTTCATGCACCGATGAATGGTGCGACTCCAGATCCTGTTCCGGCTCCCGAACTGGAGAACCAACGTGAGATCGAGCCGGAGAAGGAGACACGAAGTCCTTGTGATGTTTACGTGACTTCTTCCTCGAATCCGAAGACTACTTGCCAGAGTGATGTCTGGAGTGATATTTACTCCTCTTATGCTTCTTCCTCGAGGAGCTCGAAGCATGGCCCGAGGCCGACTTGGATCCGGACCTCGACCTCCCTCTGGACCTCGACCTCCCTCTGGACCTCGACCTCTCTCTGGACCTTGATCTCTCTCTCTCTCTCGACCTCGCCTTGGCCCTCGAAGCCGACCTAGACTTCGACCGCGACAGCTGTCTCGACTTCGAGCGCCTGGACACCGACCTCGAAGACCTTCCGGCTTCTCTTTCCTTCACCTTTGCAAGCAGAAGCTTCGCCTCCCGCTCTCGCAAGGCTTTGGGGTTCATCTTGTCACAGGAACGACAGTTCTTAACATCGTGACCCGAACCAAGACACCACAGACAGTCGGAATGCGGATCGGTGATCGACATCATCCGGGTACAGGAACCACATTGTTTGAAACCCGTCTTCCTCGACGACATCCTCAGCGAAGAAGTGAATTCCAACAGGGAAACTGTAACAGCTAAACAGTGATAAGATACAAAAGTATCGCAGAAGATCCCAGAAACCGTTAGCGTCGACGACGCGGAAAAAAGGGAACTGACGTCATCACGCCGACGTGGGCCTTATATGGAGTCGGTGACGTCAGACGGAGTCGCGCGCGATGCCGTGCGCCTATGACGTCGTCCACGCCGGCGTGCTACGAAGAATTTTCCGAATGTTGCTGGCGCAAGGGGGATATTCACAAGGTGAGGAATCCACACGGCAGATGTATCTATCAGAAAGAACAGCCAACACGTTTCAGAAACCACCCCTCCCTAAAGGCCACAGACAAATATAAGCAGACACGTTGTGAAAGTCAATGCCAAAACCTAGTTACAATACATTACATACTGTACAATTTCATACAAAGGATACTCCTTTGAAAGAATTAAGAATTCACAAAAAATTGATAATCTACTTCGAATCAAAATAATGTATCAACATTTCAACACAATTATATAATCCAAAATCTATTAAAATGTTTCTTATCACGCCAACAAGTTCATATAAATAATACATCAATATTCCATTGGTCTTCAAAATCTCACCAACTGGAATTGAAATAATCATGTTTATATTTACTAATTTCACTTATTTTCCGTCAAATGTAATTCTTTATTTTTGTACCATATAGGATCCAATGAACGAATCCCAACTCCTTTTTCTATTACCCTTGAATAGCGCCACACATGCAATCACATAGCTCCAAATTTTGTTATTGGTTGCCTTCGCTAGTTGTCATGTGTATTTTTAGGGCTCGCCTGCTGTGCGCATGCGCACAGCTGGAAGCTCTATAGGGGCTTATCCAGTGTTTTACCACCACTGGCGATTCCTTTGAGTGCATGTGCTTTTTAGGTCATTGCACAAGCGCAAGCCCTAAAAAGCGCGTGCACAATGCCACCAGCCATCTGCCTGCCTGCCTCGCATTACCACATCAAAGGCAGCCGTCCCAGGTCATTTGTCACCTCCTAATTATTCACTGCCTGCCGGCCGTATTTTCAGTTTCGTCTCCTAATCTTCCCGCCCCTTGCTGCAACAACTGTTTATGCTCTGCTTGAAAAGAAACATGGAATGCATGCTGTATCCTTTTCTGTAAAGATAAATGCCGCTCTGTCAGTAAAACCATTTTTTGAGTGAATCAGTGTGCCGTCTTTTGGAAACACATCTCCCCCAAAAATGTGCCTCAATAACTTAGGACCACGAATTCCATGCTTCTTAAGAGGGCTTTTCGGAGTTTTGGTTTAACCCTTTCGATGCTCATGACGAGCTCAGCTCGTCATGATGCACAGTTGAGCTGTGCTGATGACGAGCTGAGCTCGTCATGACACCAGCAAAATTGCAATTTCCAGCACAGGAGGGGGAAAACGCCTAGCAGCCAAGGTGTTAAGTACGGAGTGCACTGTGTAGTAGCTAGCTAAGGCGCAGTTATGTTGCCATGTGCTGGTGCCGTGCCCAGACAACATTCATATATATTTTCTTTCCTTTCTGCACACATTGTTGCGATTTATTTTGCCCTGCTACTTATCATTTTCTAAGCAGACCTTTAAAATTAGTCATTCCTTAAAATATAGTGTAGCTTCGGTATTAATTAAACACCGACAGGTTTAACAAAACCTTCTCCCAATGCAGAGGTTAACAAACAAACCTCACTCATTTACGGTTCGTACTCTTTTCTTTTCTGTGATTTGGTTTTCCTTCCAGAATAACGTCCTGCATATTTTTCTACATGTATCTGTTGGAACAGTAGCAAGCACTTGTCATAATTTATCCAGCATCGTTAAAGGATAGATTTTTTTTGTTTTGAGAGTTGTAATTTCCGTTAAGGCTCCCACCACACAGCTTCACCTACACAGCTCCACCAAGGCACCCACCACACAGCTCCACCGAGGCACCCACCACACAGCTCCACTGATGCACCCACCACACAGCTCCACCGATGCACCCACCACCCAACTCCACCTACACAGCTCCACCGATGCACCCACCACCCAACTCCACCTACACAGCTCCACCGATGCACCCACCACACAGCTCCACCGATGCAACCACCACACAGCTCCACCGATGCAACCACCACACAGCTCCACCGATGCAACCACCACACAGCTCTACCGATGCAACCACCACACAGCTCCACCGAGGCACCCACCACACAGCTCCACCGAGGCACCCACCACACAGCTCCGCCGAGGCACCCACCACACAGCTCCGCCGAGGCACCCACCACACAGCTCCGCCGAGGCACCCACCACACAGCTCCGCCGAGGCACCCACCACACAGCTCCGCAGAGGCACCCACCACACAGCTCCGCCGAGGCACCCACCACACAGCTCTGCCGATGCTCCAACTAAGCTCCACCAAGACACCCACCACACAGTTCCACCGAGGCACCCACCACACAGCTCCACTGATGCACCCACCACACAGCTCCACCGATGCACCCACCACCCAACTCAACCTACACAGCTCCACCGATGCTCCCACCACACAGCTCCACCGATGCAACCACCACACAGCTCCACCGATGCAACCACCACACAGCTCCACCGATGCAACCACC
Source organism: Lissotriton vulgaris (assembly GCF_964263255.1). Taxonomy (NCBI): domain Eukaryota; kingdom Metazoa; phylum Chordata; class Amphibia; order Caudata; family Salamandridae; genus Lissotriton; species Lissotriton vulgaris. The sequence continues at coordinate 27,475,622 of NC_141698.1, forward strand.
ACACAGCTCTACCGAGGCACCCACCACACAGCTCCACCGAGGCACCCACCACACAGCTCCACCGAGGCACCCACCACACAGCTCCACCGAGGCACCCACCACACAGCTCCACAGATGCACCCACCACACAGCTCCACCGATGCACCCACCACACAGCTCCACCGATGCACCCACCACACAGCTCCACCGATGCACCCACCACACAGCTCCACCGATGCACCCACCACACAGCTCCACCGATGCACCCCCCACACAGCTCCGCAGAGGCACCCACCACACAGCTCCGCCGAGGCACCCACCACACAGCTCTACCGATGCTCCAACTAAGCTCCACCAAGACACCCACCACACAGTTCCACTGAGGCACCCACCACACAGCTCCACCGATGCACCCACCACACAGCTCCACCGATGCACCCACCACACAGCTCCGCCGAGGCACCCACCACACAGCTCCGCCGAGGCACCCACCACACAGCTCCGCCGAGGCACCCACCACACAGCTCTGCCGATGCTCCAACTAAGCTCCACCAAGACACCCACCACACAGCTCCACCGATGCACCCACCACACAGCTCCACCGATGCACCCACCACACAGCTCCACCGATGCACCCACCACACAGCTCCACCGATGCACCCACCACACAGCTCCGCCGAGGCACCCACCACACAGCTCCGCAGAGGCACCCACCACACAGCTCCGCAGAGGCACCCACCACACAGCTCCGCCGAGGCACCCACCACACAGCTCCGCCGAGGCACCCACCACACAGCTCTGCCGATGCTCCAACTAAGCTCCACCAAGACACCCACCACACAGTTCCACCGAGGCACCCACCACACAGCTCCACTGATGCACCCACCACACAGCTCCACCGATGCACCCACCACCCAACTCAACCTACACAGCTCCACCGATGCTCCCACCACACAGCTCCACCGATGCAACCACCACACAGCTCCACCGATGCAACCACCACACAGCTCCACCGATGCAACCACCACACAGCTCTACCGAGGCACCCACCACACAGCTCCACCGAGGCACCCACCACACAGCTCCACCGAGGCACCCACCACACAGCTCCACCGAGGCACCCACCACACAGCTCCACCGATGCACCCACCACACAGCTCCACCGATGCACCCACCACACAGCTCCACCGATGCACCCACCACACAGCTCCACCGATGCACCCACCACACAGCTCCACCGATGCACCCACCACACAGCTCCACCGATGCACCCCCCACACACCTCCACCGATGCACCCACCACACACACCTCCACCGATGCACCCACCACACATGCCCCCACTACACATGCCCCAACCACACAGCTCCACAGATGCCCCCACCACACAGCTCCACCGATGCCCCCACCACACAGCTCCACCGATGCACCCACCACACAGCTCCACCGATGCACCCACCACACAGCTCCACCGATGCACCCACCACACAGCTCCACCGATGCACCCACCACACAGCTCCACTGATGCACCCACCACACAGCTCCACCGACACAGCTCCACCGATGCACCCACCACACAGCTCCACCGATGCACCCACCACACAGCTCCACCGATGCACCCACCACACAGCTGCAGCGATGCACCCACCACACAGCTGCAGCGATGCACCCATCACACAGCTCCAGCGATGCAGCCACCGCACAGCTCCACCGACACAGCTCCACCGTTGCACCCACCATACAGCTCCACCGTTGCACCCACCATACAGCTCCACCGTTGCACCCACCATACAGCTCCACCGTTGCACCCACCATACAGCTCCACCGTTGCACCCACCACACAGCTCCGCCGAGGCACCCACCACACAGCTCCGCCGAGGCACCCACCACACAGCTCCGCCGAGGCACCCACCACACAGCTCCGCCGAGGCACCCACCACACAGCTTCGCCGAGGCACCCACCACACAGCTTCGCCGAGGCACCCACCACACAGCTTCACCGAGGCACCCACCACACAGCTCTGCCGATGCACCCACCACACAGCTCCACCGATGCACCATCCACACAGCTCCACCTACACCGATGCACCCACCTCACAGCTCCACCGATGCACCCACCATACAGCTTCAACTGCACAGCTCCACCGATGCACCCACCACACATCTCCACCAATGCACCCACCACACAGCTCCACCTACACAGCTCCAGCGATGCACCCACCACACAGCTCCACCTACACAGCTCCACCGATGCACCCTCCACCCAACTCCACCGATGCACCCACCACACAGCTCCACCGACACAGCTCCACCGATGCACCCACCACACAGCTCCACCTACACAGCTCCACTGATGCACCCACCACACAGCTCCACTGATGCACCCACCACACAGCTCCACCTACACAGCTCCAGCGATGCACCCATCACACAGCTCCACCAACACAGCTCCACCGATGCACCCACCACACAGCTCCGCCGAGGCACCCACCACACAGCTCCGCCGAGGCACCCACCACACAGCTCCACCGATGCACCCACCACACAGCTCCACCTACACAGCTCCACTGATGCACCCACCACACAGCTCCACTGATGCACCCACCACACAGCTCCACCTACACAGCTCCAGCGATGCACCCATCACACAGCTCCACCAACACAGCTCCACCAATGCACCCACCACACAGCTCCGCCGAGGCACCCACCACACAGCTCCGCCGAGGCACCCACCACACAGCTCCGCCGAGGCACCCACCACACAGCTCTGCCGAGGCACCCAACCAAGCTCCACCAATGCACCCACCACACAGCTCCACCAATGCACCCACCACACAGCTCAGCCGTGGCACCCACCACACAGCTCAGCCGTGGCACCCACCACACAGCTCAGCCGTGGCACCCACCACACAGCTCCGCCGTGGCACCCACCACACAGCTCCGCCGTGGCACCCACCACACAGCTCCGCTGTGGCACCCACCACACAGCTCCGCCGTGGCACCCACCATACAGCTCCACCAATGCACCCACCAAACAGCTACACCGATGCACACACCACTCAGCGCAACCACAGCATCACTGGTTCAAATATGTTCTTTCAATTTTTCAAGCTTTCACGCTTTATTACAAATCACAAAAAGATGTTAATATTTCACTTCTGTTCTTGGATTTTCGTCACAATAAAAAACACTGAACATAATCTTCACAAATGTTATTTACAAAAGTTTAAGCTATTGCCATTACAAATTAAATAAATAATTAAGTATTAATTATTTAAAAAAATTAAAAGCCATTGTTATTTGTAATATCAATACATCTAAGTCACGTAAATACAAAACATGTTGCATTGCAAATGCTATAGGTGTCACATTTGCGAAAGTTATAACTATTGGCATTGTAAATGATAAAGCTATTAATTTAGCTATTTAAAAAAAAAACAAATAAAAATAATTCATTTATAACACCAATAGCTCAAACTTTCCTAATGCGAGCCCTATTGCATTTCCAATGCTTGTTTTATTTTGATATATCTTTTTTACATTGATAAGCAAGTTCAAAATGAATCCAAACTCACCTCGTCCCTCAATTGCATCCCAGTTTTGTCAACTTCAAAATCATATTTGTTTCAGTAGTCCTAAATTTGGTAAAGTCCACATTCTAATACCTAAAAGACACATTACATACAAAACAAGACCACTTATAACTGTTCCTCGATCAAAATGTATTCTCAAAAATAATAACGGCACACATGACAAAGTCACGTATCTCCACATAGCATCATCCGTCATTAATCGCCAGAAAAAAAGCCTTCACTATTGGGAAATCAGTCCCCTGGTAAATAGGATCTCCGAACAAATATATTAAATAATCCACTCAGGGCAAAGTCGAAGCAAATTAAAGCAGCAATAACACGTCAAGAAAAATCTATCCATACATCAAAGCTTACCAGGTCCAGTGAGTGTCCTAATTTTGTGCGAAGTGGATACTCTGCAAGCAACAGAGACTGCCACAGAAGAATCTCCAATTTATACTCTATCTTTAAAAAAGAACACCTAAACTTTACCCTGGTGGCCCGACACAGAAGCAAATTCTTAGACCATTCCTCAAACTTAACCCTGGTGGCCCGACACAGAAGCAAATTCTTAGACCATTCCTCAAACTTAAAAAAAAAAAGACTTAGAGAGGACTTCATTATACCACAGTGGATATCAAAATGGGTCAAATTTCCGACCCTGAAACAGATCTATAATGAAAGACGTATACCAGAGTTTGTTTGGGACCAACTACATGAATCTAGAAATGAGACACTAAGCATCTAAATAAAAAAGTGATTATTAACTAACCTACAGATACTACAATCAGTGGTCTATATACTACTGGATTAATTGTGAGTAATTAAACTCTCCTTTTAGAGTCTGGAACCCTACTTCAACAAATTAAAGGTACGAGCAGACTCCATTATACCACAGTAAATTTCACAGCAGGTCAGACTATCAGACCCTAAATTAGATCCACACAGATTTAATTAGCAGCTAAAACATTAACAAAAATACGTATCATAATAGCCTAGAAATTACTCTGTTCATGTTCAGACCTTTTCACAGTATCCGAATCATAAATTGGATCAACACAAAACGAATTGTGCCAGCTTTCCCTGCAAAGGTCCTACTGTCCTGTTAGCCCGCAGTTCACTACCTTCAGTTTTGTGCCTCTGCTCTTTTTTTCTGCCTCTTCTCTACTGGGACCTGCCCTCTATTTTTGTTCTTTCTGCCAGTTATTCTGCTTCTTTCTGACCTTTATTTTGCCTTTTTGCCCATTTGCGTCCCTTACTCTGCCTCTTTCTGCTAGCTTCTGACCTTAATTCTGCCTTGTTCTGCTCGTATTTGATCTGTATTTTTGTCTCTTTCTGCTAGTCTTTGACCTGTATTTTGCCTCTTTCTGCTAGTTTCCATACTTTATTCTGCCTTTTTCTGCTCAATTCTGACCTTTATTTTGCCCTTTTCCTTCTAGTTTCTGACTTTTATTGTGCCTTTTTTCTGCTCATTTCTGAACTTTATTTGGCCTCCTTCTGCTCTCATCTGATTTTTACTTTGCCCATTTATGCTTGATTCTGACCATTATTCTGACATTGCATCCACTGCACCCAGAAATCCCTAGGGGTGAAAGTGCTGCGCTATACAAAATGCTGATTGATTGACATACCCAACTAACCTGAACCATAATCAGTAACTAAAGACATTGAGCATATGTGAATTCTCTCATCAAAGTATTATGTTTAATTCTCTGTCCATGCCCAAGCCTTTTATCAGTGCGAAGTCCATCATTCCAAAATGCTTCCTTTGTCTTTAGCCTTTGTTTCCAAAGTTCATCCGCGTCTCCCTAGTGTAAGCGGTTTAAGTCCCAACATTTGTATTGCTATAGATGTAAATGTTTTGGGCTTCTTAAGTAAATGAGTAACAATACAATATTTATCACTGTTAATTACTCTCAAATGTTCCCTCCATCTTTTTTTTATTTCTCATAGTAGATCGCACATACTATAAACCACAAATGCAAATAGTCAAATAAATGCAGCATTTTGAATTTGCATCTCAAAACTTTTCAAGTTCTCAGAATCCATACATTTCTTAGTCGCATTCAATATAAATTTGCAACCTCCCCATTTGTAACATCCATTTGGTAGAGATGGCAGCCATTGTAGGCCCTGCTTCTTTTCTTTGCAATGTAGGTAGCTGGCTCTCTATATAGTATGCCAAAAAGAGGTACACTGTGCAGAGTCTGGGTATTCCATTACTAGTGAACACAGGCTTGCTCTGGTGATCCCAAAGTGCTCTTCTAGGAGGTAGTGTGGTTGAGTAGGCTTAGGCTTATCAGAGAGGAGTGTTAGACATCTGCAATACACACACAGTCAATAAATGTAACACACAACTCAATAAAGAGATCAACAACAATTTATAAAAAATAAAAATAAACATTTTTAACACTTGTTTAGGCACCAGAATCAATACGAGCAGGTAAGTATGTTTTGAGATACAAATACTTTTAGGATTAAAAATAAAAATGGACAGTGCAATGTTCATAGGTGATAATGTTATCCTATGGGAGGAAAACCAAACACTGTATACGAGTTCTTCACAGCGACTTCCGAGACCAATCCTCCGGTATTAAGGTGAGTACAGGGAAAGGTCTAAGGCAGCACCAGCAGGTCACCTCCTGCAGCACTAGGGCAGCCGGGTGAAGTGGTGAAACACAGCATCGGGTGGCCAGTGTTCACCTACGGGTATCGGTCTTCTTGAAAAGAGGCTGCAGGCTTGAACTGGGAGGCCAGTCGGGCCGAACCAACAGAGAGGCTCAGGCATCACAATGCTCCGGGACATCCTTGGCTCTCTTCTCCACAGGCGCAGAGGTGTCGGGTTATCACCATGAGCTGTTGTGGTAAAGGGTGCCTGCAAACAGAGACTGCAGGTGGAATTGGGAAGTCCACAGAAGGCAAGTCCAAGGTGGCCCTAGTCTCTGGAGGATCGAGGGACCACGGTGGCACCGTTGGTCCACTTCACCTCAGGCTAGGTGCCTTGGGTGCTGAAGTGCTTTCAGGTGTTGAGTTATGGCAATCCGGAGTCCTCACAGGTCGCTTGGAGGTTCCAGGGAAGCAGGTCTGCTCAATGAATAAACTGAGCCAACAACTGGGAGAACTATAAGGAAAAAAAATGAAAAAAATAGTGGAGCTGTGAAAATACATCAGGTTAGGCCAGTCTCCTGCCTCCAAAAATACAGTTGTCATCAAAAACAGCCCCATGGACCCTTCCCAGAAAGTGGAAAAACGTAAGACAGACACAGCAATGCATGCTGGGAAGGCAGCCACCCTTTGGGAATTCTTAAACCGGTTCCTTTTTTTGAAGTGGTAAAACAGCCAAATGTACTTTTAGGTTCAAATATTATTATTTTTTTTTTTAAACATATGGGCCCGATGTAGGTGAACTCCACTTTACCACTTCTTAAATACCGAATCATACCGATTCGGTATTTAAGAAGTGGTAAATTGGAGGGGGGGGGGGGGGGGGGGGAATGTAGGTAATCCAGATGTTTTGATTACCGATTCGGTAAAAATCGGTATTTACCGATTCGGTAAATACCGAATCGGTAATGCCCATTGCTTCCTATGGGCTTTGAAACCCATAGGAAGCAATGGGCATTACCGATTCGGTATTTACCGAATCGGTAAATACCGAATCCATCAAAGGTGCAGGGGGTGTCACTTTGACACCCTCAATACAGGCGTGGGTGCCATGTGGCAGGCATGCATGCCCTAAGGGCAGGTCTGCCTGTCACATGGCATAGGTGTGCATGCACACATGTGCATGCACACATGTGCATGCACACCGGAATCGGTATTTTATCATGAGGTTTTACTTCATGGTAAAATACCGATTCTGTAAGGCCTCTGGGACTCAGAAGAGTCCCACCTGCATATGTAAAATACCGAATCGGTATGAATACCGATTCGGTATTTTACAGATTCGGTAACTTTACCGATTCGGTAAATATACCGAATCGGTAAACAAGGTCTCCCTACATCTCATTGACCCATTTACCGGTCGGTAACGGCCGAAATCGGCCGTTACCGACCGGTAAAGGCCACCTACATCGGGCCCAAAATGCAATAAAATAATAAGTGTTCTGGGGATCCTACACATATGCAGAGATTGCTTTTTGTGGATATCAGACAGAATTTCCGAGAATGGTTTGTTTCTGTAATACACAACTGAGAAGAACCGGTTTCCAAGTTTGTTATATATATTGTCATTTTTCAATAAAAAGAAAAGTTACAAAAAATAAATTCAACATATTTATTTTTCACAATGTGCAAAACTTTAAGGAAATGTCAAAGTCACAGTGTTAAAAAACAATATCCAAATGGCACAATGATCTGTCTGCCATTGCGGCACCCATGATAATCAGAACAATTAACTACCCTTTGTTTTTTGGTAGTGAAACAACTTTCTAATAAATTGTAAAAGATTCCAGGTCAGCTCACCAGATTTTTGCATTCATCTTATCAGGCATAACGATACACGAATCATACTATGCCAAACAAGGCCGGGATGTTGGAGAGTAAAAGACAAGTATACAAAACTCTGGCATAAAACACCGGTCACACTAACTTCTGGTATTAATGGGTGCTTTAATAAGCAATTGTGGTAGGATTCCTCAGGGTGAAAACTAAACGTTGTTTGTCATTTTAAAGTTTCTTCCCTCCACCCCAAACAATCTTTACGTCCGCCCATTCTAAAACAGATGAAAGTTGAAGCTCTTGACAAAGGACACTGAGGCGGCCATCTTAGCGTTATCATGTGCAACACATCACAGTGACTTGCAAGAGTGGTAAGCTATCACAAATCATGGACATGTGGCCTATTCAATTCTGGTGGAATCTTTGTAGCATCTATTTGAGCTTTTACCTTCTTAGGCACATGCAACATTGTGGGGGTTTAAAAGTCACCCTGCTGTATGGAACAAGACACCACTTAGATGCTGGCAAGTAAACGATCTGGACAAAAATGTCAGCATTGAGAAAGTGGAGTCACATACAGGGAACAGAGGAGGGAACACCAGACAGTGTGTATGTGGAGGTAGACTAAATGTGAACAGTAGGAGGCCTATACTGCTGTATATGCGTCACTTGGCAGAATGCTGCGGCACAAAAAAGGTCCCAATTTTTCGGTGGAGGTGTGGGCACAAGGAAGAAGTCAGATGGGAGGGGGGTTCTACAAAAATGGTCATCAATGCACAAAAAGAGACCAGACCCATTCTGCAGTTTTTTTCTTTTACCCAGGTACACAGGAAAAAACATGCATGAGTGAGAGAAGGCTGAGCAGGCACCTACAGGGTATTCCTCAAAATCTATGCATCAGCACCATATAGGGTAGCCCAGACAGACCCTCACTTCTGTAAATTACATCCCATCTATAAGTACTCATTTATTGACACCATGTGATAGAAAGGAGCTAAGATATGTCCATTTCAACAATCTCTCACTGGGCATCAAAACTGCAATATCCAATCTTACGGTCCCGGTATCTTGCAGAATGTCCTTTCACTCAGACCAATATTATGCTGCTGTGGTACCAGGTTTATACCAGGACACTAGGGTTCGGTTGTAGAGCAGCCACACTTTAGGAAGAGGAAAGGCCACACAATTGACTAGAATTGCCTGTAGGTTCTCTCTTTCGCTCTACAAATGGAACACAAAAATTTGGAGCATGCTAGACCACTCGAGTTCAAAAAGCTCAACATTAATAGGAAAACAGATATAGCAAACATACAAACAAAAGCAATGTAGCTGACAGAAGAAACAGTCTATAAAATCAATGGAACGTAACCCAATGAGAACCTCTATATAACAGGAATGCGCAGGATCCCCAAGAACTAATCTCCAGGCGCTGCTGTCCAACTTAAGTACACAAGCAATGGAAGCTATTCTGCCTTCATCTTCAAACACTTTCCATTCGTACTCCTCCAAAACTTTCCTCGTTACCACAAATTAGGCTTCTGCCAGCTAAAACTTCACTGTGAGAGGAACAAAATGTGCTGTGAACTCAAACATGTGAAAAGAGAACAACTGAACTGGTCAGTGGGAATTGTGAGGTCACAGACCGTGGCAATCCCAGGGCTGACAATTACATCTACATATGGGCAGGAGTAGGCAACGGTGATTGCTACACGCTTTTGGCATGCTCACTGTTAGTCTGACTGCTGACTAACCAGAATGCATGGAACCAAACCAACATCTTTAACCAGAAAGATGAAGTTGGTTCTAGAGACAGTAACCAGCACACCACTAAATATTCACATGTGTAATCCGTTGGTTGACTAGCACATTGTGTTATGAACTTCCACTTTACCCCTAAAATGGCCCCATATTCCTAAAGTTCAAAGGCCTGCCCAGAACCAAGAGGTGGCAGAACACATACAGATGGGAAGCTAGTAAAGAAGTTTAGAAAAAAGACATCAATATTTAAGGGGATTCCTTGTAATGCAGGCAACTGAGAGAAAATAAATAAAAGGTGTTTCAAACAGTTCTTTATCAGTCAGTAGCCAGAGGAATAATGCCTTTGTTTAACTCAGCATTTCAACAAAGGCTGGTCTTTGAACGTGGCTATCTAGCCCCACCAGAAGCCATCAGTGCAAGAGAATGTTTGATTTCCACTCCAGTAGAATGCTAGTCGTCATCCATTTCAATGTCTGAGGCTTTATCACTGGTCTGCAGGCTTAGATCCGTCATATCCAACAGTGGCCCTTCCGACTCACTAAAGCTTCGATCTCGGTAGCCAATGATGGCATGGCGGAGGCAGGTCATCCACTGTTGTTTGTTGAAGGAGTCATTGGCCTGCAGTGTGTGCGATTGGCCCCGCGTTCGATCTCTGAAGCAGACTCGGAAGAAGTTCTTAGCTAGAGAAGAAAAAGGGCAAAAAGCTGTTGAACCCAGTAGGTCTTATTTCTACATTAACATCAATTCAATATTCCCAAGTATGTACAAAAAACTTTATGAATAAACCAATTCATATTATATTTGGAATTTCCAGAAGGGTAGCATGCTTCTTGCCCCACATTGAGGTATGGGGAGGGGTAAAGTTTACATGGGGGCTCAAACAGGCTTCTTTAGCAGGACTGCAAAGATCAGTGTGTCATATAGCAGATTTCAAGTACCCACCAACAAAATATGATAAGACTGCAAGATTTGCTTGTGAAAACGCGAAACATTTCATATTTGTACGGTTCCAGGTATCCATGTAGGTGAGTACTAGCTACCCATATAAAAGTACTGTCTAGATCAAGCATCTTCATTTTTGTCATTCGACGACTGGATATTCCGAGGTACACTTTCGCGGGATCATGAAAGTCTGGAAGTGGTGGGGTTCTTCTTTCTGCTCTACTTACATCAGGTCTTCCTTACACCACACTTCATCCGCAGGCCTCTTTACAACCCTTCTGGGTAGCCAACTCTTCCTGTCTGCCCTTTGGCTTCCTTTGCCCTCAAACTATTAAAGTATCATCTACTACTTGTATTGCAATGATATTCTGCTGCTTTCAGCTAATGTACTTCTTCACCACCGATCTTACCATCCCTCTTTTAGTCTCCTGGTTTTAAAGACTACAGCGGACTCGCCGCCACCCTTGTGCTCCATTTCATTACTTCCTTTTGTCTCAAAAATAGTGGATTGTCTAGCTATATGCGACTTACAACCAGTCTTGAACCCCAGCACCCTCCTATATCTCTGTTGACTCCACTGAATGTTTTAATTCACGTCTCCAACTTTGTCACTTCCATGTCTCCCACCAACTACCCTTCTTCCATCTTCATTCTTCTCTGTCCCTCAGCAGCCTTGGATTTGGCACTACGGAATATTCCCCCAACCTTGCTAGCTGCCCCTTTCACTGCTCTCAGCAGTTGAAGCTACAATTAACTGGATCACCCTCTACCATAAAGAGTGTTCGTATGGGTCCTAGTATTCACCCAATTTCAATTGAAGACTCTGTCCTTTCTCAAACCCTAAACAGGAATTCACTTCCCAGCATACACAGCCTGAGCATCACTGCCTGATGGACTAACTCCTGCATTCCATGCAAGCGGAAGCCTGTGATCTAACATTCAGAGCAAAATGCACCTTCACGTCTTACCTCCACCACCACAACATTGGGCAGGTTTCATGAACTTAACATTCACAAAATCCTCCTTTTCACACTGCTAAATCACTCCATAACACCCTAGTGATGACTAACAGCATCTTTATTGGCCCCCAAACGCTACTTCTTGGTCATCCCCACTGTGTTCCACCCTGAAACTTTGCTATTCCTTTCAATTTTACTCTTGCAGGCCACTTCCAAGTCTCTCCATTCCATCTCCATGTCCAGGTCAGCGGGCTCACTGATAAATAGCAGCCACTAAACCACTTGCTCATATAAAGCAATCTAGGGTAGGTGCCCTACCCATCCCAGTTGTTTTAAGTAGCTAACCACTGAAATGACAGCTTGGGCCCTTCGCTCTACTTCTGAGCACTTAGTGACCATTTCTAAAGTGCTGTGTGCTTCTTCAAGGCTCTAGTCATTCTATCAGATAAACCACCTTTCTAGAAATGTGGTCTCCTTTGAAACAGATGCTAGATGTTCTGTCAGCTTTTAAATCTGGCTTTAATATCCCTCCTTACTGAATCTATATCTACATTTTACAGGTATATAAAAAGGGATACATGGGTAAATGCTTGGGGCAGTCAATGCTAAGGCTTGCTTAGAAATGTGTACATTCATTAATGTTCCTTGCAATTTACGCCTCATGTCTTTCAAATCAGCAGAAGAGTAAAGACGTAAAGAATACCATACACCTGTCTTACAGTCACAGTTATTAAACTATTTTTAAGTTTAAGAATGCAATATTAATTATGGTATACTTTGGAACTTTAATTATTAATCTAAACCCATGAAAAATATAATAGTTTCAAACATGCCGTAACATTTTAAGAGACGACGCACTTCTATTGCTTCAACTAAGGTTAGTCATAGATATTCTATTTGCCAAGACAATTCAGGAGAAAATAGTTACTTTTCAGTAACCCCAGGTCTTCAGTCTTGGAGTAACCTGCTTGAAGATGTCCCGTTCATCAAGCTGAAACCCCTGTGTAATAAATGTTCGATAGCAGTGCACCTGTACACAACAGTGGATAATCCATAGACAACATATAACCTATACATCTCATTATATGACGTTACAGGTGGCCAAATCACAGGGATAGACGCTATTCTATTTCCATAAGGGGCTCAAACTGCTCGATATCGCTAACTTGTCAACTTGTGGACATGAAGTCTGATCTATTTTTCAAAACATTCAGTGAAAAAACAAAGGTTGAAGTGGAAGTATATGAATATCTTGTAATTAAAAACATGCAGCTTTAAAACCCCCCCAAAAATTTAAATTCATCAGTTATACATAATTGACATAAGTATAATGTGCACTGCCATAGATTTGAGATGCCGTCAGTGTTGTATTATGTGATGTCATAATTTGTGCAAGTTATACTTATGCCTGAATAGAGCTTAAAATTCAGTAGACATTTTGTTTTAACACAACCCGGAAGGCAGGAATGGAGGCTCACCTTATGCAAATAGACTGCGCAACACTGTTTGTGCCACTGCTGTTTCCACCTTAGACTCTCAATGCAGTAATGTTTAGCAAATATGTGTGGTGCTTACTTGCTTGTTCCAGCATCACATATGCACTTAACTTGACACCATATTAGAGCTAATGTAGCTGCCATTCCTCTTGTAGAATGGCCAAGGGAGTTGCCATTTACACAGTGGCAATGCATGAGATGCACTCAATGAATAAATCCGAGACCAATTTATAACAATAGTATTTTAGTTTATTTATTTACCAAGACCACAAAACTATCATAGGAGCAAATAAGTTTTAAAATAAAAATATTTTTCAGTTTCAAAAGTGGACACTGCAATTTTCAGTCATTGCAATGTTATTCTATGGGAGGAAAACAATAATGTGGTTTTGTAGGTAAGTACACAACTTACAATTCCTGTCTCCGGGGTGTGGGGTCAGCAGAGGGCGAGGTTCAGGTAAGCACCAACACTACACCAACGGCACAGGGGCGGCCGGGTGCAGAGTTAGGGCCCAATGTTAACCAATAGAGACTGGGGTGCCCGAAGACATTCTGCTCGCAGGTAGCTAAAGTGACCACTGGTTTCAAGCTTCTGAGGTTTAGGAAAGCCAGGGGTGTTCGGGGGCATGAGACAGCACCAAACATACACCAGCAGCGGCACAGGGTGCTCCCAATATCCTCAAGTTGGCACATAGCGGTGCGATCCAGAACTTGTGTTTAGCAATACCATGAAGTTGTTGAAATTGGGACACTGAGAATCTGCAGGCAGACACCAAGAAAAGAGGTTCTTGTGTTTCCAAGTAGTTGCCGAGTTCCACAGCCTCTTCGTGAAATGAATTTGAAAACATAACTTCTGTGAGGCAGACACCGGCAAACTAAATCTGTATGAAGCTCTTAATAATGTATAAAATCTGCCCATGTCACGAGGAAGGCATATTTTGGCTCCAGTACAGGACTTATTTCAGGAGACACTAAATCATCCCACTCTGGATCCTTTGTTGGCCGAGGACAGCCATCATCCTTGTCGCCATCACTTTGGGAATTCTGGATATCAATATCTATATTGACATCTTCACCACTTATCTGGTCTAATGAACTAATGACATCATCAGAGTCTTCTAGCTTTGGCTACCTGAAGCATAGAGGATACCAGCAGAGACGGAGTCACAGGGAGAGACACGATAGGTAGCACAGGAGTCAGAGGTGGAGAACAATCGGTATGTGGAAGGTTCATAACAACTGTAAACATCTAAGTTGGAAACAGCGTTGAACCTGTTCCTGAGCGCTCTAATAAAAAGTCTGAAACTCAAAGTCCAAGGTTCAGAAATCGGTTATAAATTTAAATGATCACGCTTTGCAATCCTGTGAAAAATCCCAGTGGCATATTCACCATAGGTTCATGCAGTGTATCATACTGCCTATCAACTCGATTATGAAGCAACAATGGAAGCTGATTAGCTAATGTGTGATGGTTGTATTCCTGTGTTCCTCATCATTGTGAGTCAAAAGCAACATTTTTAATGTGGAAGTCTCTGGGAATGGATGCCGCTTTGCTCCCTATAACTGGTTTATGTTCATATTCTTATTCTGTGAAGAAAGTCTCCATGTTCGAACAAGGCTGCATCTCTTGGAGGCTTCTCAAATCTTCACTCTCCACCCCAGAGGATGAATATTGTAAATGTGGATTTCACAGACTGTCCTTGAAGTAACTAAGCTGTTGTCAGTTTAGAAGAATGTGGTTTCCTCACTGATAAAACAGTTGACAGTGCTCATCATCTCCCCTTGCAGTAACACCTCTGCCGTTTTGACAGGAAATTCACATTCCAGCAAGGAATGCTTGGTTTTAAGGCGCTGCATTCATAGGCTTGCTGATTTCTAAGAACATTTGATGAGAAAGAAGGCTCTTCACGGTCCCTTTCTCACATTTTCTGCTTCTCTCGCTCCTTTGCAGAAAACCAGCAAGTCTATACCTTTAAACCAGACTCAGAGGATCAACGATCTGCAGAAGAAGCTCGCTCACAAATCTTTTTTGGTAACGGCTGATATTCAAATAGCCTCTTCTAATCTTTCAGCTGTGTAGTACTGGAAGGCACTGATCTGCCATGCTCCTCTACCAAGGCCCATGTCAATCGCCTGCCTCCATCTTCTAGATTATTTTTCGATAGACTTAAAGCAAACCTCATGATATCTTGCATCATGATCTGTATTCAGTTAGGTTATACAGTGGGCATGCCTCTATATGGTCTGCTTTTCACACGTCACATCACTTAAAAGAGAATGTATCAAAGTTTTTTCATTAACTGCTGGCGCATAGTGAGGGTTTTGACATAGAAAATTATATTTTAGAGGAATTCTTTCAAAAACAAGTATTTTTTAAGAAACTGGAGCAACTCTCATGAGAGTTCCCTTCACACAGATGTGCAGTGCAAAATCTAGTACTTGGAGCCTCTCAGAGGGTTCCTAGCCCTCTTATTGGCCAGAGTTATGGTAAAGTGATTTGGATAGGTTATAAGTTGTCAATGGCTTTTCTAATGATGCAGGTACACTGTAAGTGAAATTGATTACCGAGGGTTCGCAGCCTGGTGGTTTCTTCACGTGGTTAGAAAATCTGTCCTGTCTCTGTGTTTGTCACCACTGGAATGATGCTTTGAGTAATCACCGCAGCCTCCAGCAGTGGATTTAATACGATTCTAGTATTGAAAGCTCACTGTGTAGTGTCATGAGGAGACAGTGTATTCTGTATGGTGGGCACAAGTTTAGAGGAGGGGGGGGGGGCATCTGGCAAAAATGGTGTACAATCACTAGGAGACTCAAGGACAAGAAGGCAAGAGCGTGGCGAGAGAGAAAAAGTTCAGCAGTAGAAATCAGGTGGTCAATCTCCAGGTCACGTGGGACACTTTCTACCATTTGTGGTTTCTAGCCAGAACCACTTTGCATTTAGGGTCCTGTAATCCTGAATGGGACATCCTAATGATGGGCAGTCCGGTCCAACATGCAAAGTGTTATTTGATAAAAAGCCATGAGGACCACCAATGATCACGCATGGCACAAGGCTGATCACACCTATACCTGAAGTTGATCTGTCCTGGCTAAAAACGACCTAAAATTTACATAAAACAAGAGTAACTGAACCACATTTTCGAGGCATATTAAAAATAGGGGTATTCGATCACTTGCAATGGCCAAAATGTAGCCCAATGATCTACTTAAATATACTTGTTCTTTTGGGTGAGTTTTTGCGGACCATGTGCTAGAGGCTTAATAACTTAGATGTTGTAGGAAAGTGCCCTTTTTTGACATGGTCGCCCCACCTTTTGCCTGGCATTTGATGCACTTTTGACAGATGTACACTGGGGCTCTGCTATCCATTTCCCCAGTCCTAGCTCTCTTTACCTAAAACTGTACAATTATTCTTTCAATTGGCAACACCTTTAGCACCCCCTGTAAGATTCCCACTAAATGGTACCCCTGGTACCTGGGGCATGGGGGATAAAGAGGGTCCCTATATCTGCAGCATGCATTACACCACCTTAAGAGACCCCTGAGCACACTCCTGCAAACTACCTTTGCAGACTACATGACATCGTGCAGAGAAAAGTGAAGACACAACATGGCACACCTCCTGTGTGCCTTGCGAACATACACTGCGTGTAATATCAATAAGACACCCCTACAGCAGGCATTACAGCCATAAGGCAGGGTGCGTGAGGGCATAGCTGCATGAGCAGATATGCCCCCGTGATGTTCATGTAGATTCTTAGGAATTCCAGTGAACACGCAAGCCAACTTGGGTACTGGGTGTGAGAAGTTGGCCCGATATACAGCGTTCGCTATTCTAGCGACCACTATGTATCGTTCCAAACGACCCTTATGGTGATTGGTTGCAAGTCAACCTTAGACCAGCTATCCTAGTAGCGTGGATACGAGCAGTCTTCGGGCTAAACTCTAGAGGGCGTGTTAAGCCAGCTGTAATACCATCACATACCCCTTGAACACCAAGTGAAAGGACACCACACAAGTGTTATGAAAATAAACAGTATATTTATTATAATCACAACAGCCCTGTACTCTTTATGAGGACAGGGTACTAAGCACAGAACCAAAGCTCTTAGAAAATACTTCAAGTGCACAATTTAAAACAAGTGCCCGAGGGCACGGAAAGTTTAGTGGTCTCGGGCGGACCCGATAAGGCAAGTCGGAAGCGAGGGACTCGGGACCCTAGAGTAAGGAGGCTATGCAGGCACCGAAATGCCGAAGTTACCTAGCCCCGAGGGCTGCGGCTGCACAAGTCTTACAGGCGTCGGGGGTCTTCGCTGACGAGCCAGGAGCCGGAAGAAAAGGAGTTGCTGGCCGGCGACCAGTGATGAATAGTTCGTGGAGATCCAAGCCTGGATCAGTGATCGTTGATACCTGAAAGCAGAGGGGACCAAGTTCGTACTACTAGCCAGTAGTCAGAGGGTACCAGGAAGGCACCGGATGGCCAACACCTCGACTAGGTGAGTGGGCGACGCTAGGCTCTGCAGTCTCACGGACCAGGAGGCGTTGTCGGCGACCAGGATGGAGGTGCGAGCTGTCCCACGAAGGTTGATGCTGTCGGCGTCGCTGGGCCCAGGATTGGGGCAACAAGCCTTGGCAGATCTCAGGGCCACGTGGTGGGCCTAAGATGGCGTCTTGAGTGGACCAGGAGGGTCCGGGGTGCTCCTCTCGAAAAAGGGAGCAAGGGCCGATCTGGAGCAACCAGACCAGCAGCGTTGGTTGTCGGATGTCGTCAAAGAAGGGCACAAGCCAGCGGCTAGTGACCAGACAACGTGCTGAGCAGCGAGCAGAAGGGCCCCACGCAGATCGTGGAGATGCTGGGAGACTGCACTTCGGTGCTGGAGCTACTCAGGGTCGGGGCTTCTCGGACCCCCAGAGCACTCATCAGAGAATTGCTTCGATGGTCGTGCTGGTTAAGAAAGCGTGCAGGTTTTGATGATGGCCGGTCCCTCGAGGTCTCGTCGCACCCACAGATCTCAGCTGAGCTGACGACGTGGGTAGAGGTCAGAGGTGCCAGGGAAGCCGGTTCTCGTCGAGCTGGGCCGTCGGATCCTTGAGGAAGGACTTGCAGCAAACCGCAGAGTTCTTAGATGGTGCCTGCGGATGCAGGGTGACTACTCCTTAGCCACAAGGGAGAAATCTTGAGAAGAGTCTTGAAGTCCTTTCGTAGAAAGTATTCTTGATTCAAAGATGATCTGATTTGGAAGGGTCCCCGCTCCGGCCTTTATCCTAAAGAAAGGGGTGGGTACATGACTAGGTCCTGCCCTAAGGGTGGGACCAGGAAGGGGGGTAGTTACACCCCTCTCCCCCTGCTGGGCTTTCCCCAGGTCAGGGGCTGCGCGCCCCTGGAACTGGTTCTAGCCGGCAGATGCATAGTGAGCCCCGGGGTGCCACTCCACAGTCACCTTCTCGCAAAGCCCTACCTACCCAGAATACACAAACCCTGTCTGGGACGGTGCGAACACCGCCCTTGACAGGAAACCCTTTGTCCAAGCTCTCCTCCCTGGAAGGACTCCCAGCAGCAGGAGGTCAGACTCGTGTCTGTGGTGGCAGCGTCCATTTTGTGGAGCTGAGGCTTCAGTTAACTTTAACCGGGGTTCACAGTTACGTACATGTCGTGTCCCTCTAGAAGGGCGGAATGCTAACCTCGTCGCCAGAATTGGTGAGGGGGCAGCATCCCGATTCGTATGACCCCTTACTCGACATGTCTTGATAACGCGATACCGAAGTTACCGACATGATACGCGTTATCATGGAACAGCCATTGGGTCTTGGTTCCGCAAGCTGCAACCGGGCTCGGCTCGTGCCAGAGCCCAATTCACACGGTTCCATGCACTCTGCCTTCAGGATTGTCAAGGCCTGCCATAGGAGTGACTGAGAGGAACTCGGGTGTCCATTTTAAGGTTAGGTATAGGGATACTACACCTATAGCAATGGGCGAGTACGCCACGTGGCCCCAGCTGTCGTGCAGCCAGTTGTGTCAGATTTAGATGGCCATCCAGGGGTGGCATAATACATGCTTCAGCCCCTGGTAGGCCCTGGGTACACCGATGCCCTGAGTTACAGGGTCTGACAGGGTGGCCCAGTTCCAATTGGGTAATGCACCTAAGGTACACATCAATTTAGCGAGAGAACAGCTAGGCTGTGGGTCTGATTGGCAGGCCCACAGCCCGAGAAAGTCGTAAACCAGTGAAACAAAAGAAAAAAGTCCGGGTGATCATAGGATTGCAGACCCTACTCTCCTACACTGGGCACTAATGATTAGGGGTTCCTCGGCTACATGATGTCTTTACTGATACTTAAGATCAATGACCGGTTTCTGCCCCCCACCGTAACCCACACACTATAGGTGAGAGCCCACGCTCTACGAGGAAAGAAACCACGTCTGCTCTGGCCAGAGGTTTCATCACCTCCTTCAAACAGGATGGCGAAGTAACCAGCATATCAAGCCAGTAGGCTTCAAAGGCCTCTCCTGACTTTGATGTGCAGCCCGGCTCTCCCCAGATTTGGAAGATGCCATCCCCTGCCCTGAGGACCATTTGGCACTAGGACAGGTGGGAAACTGAGATAATAAGGAGGCGTATTCCTTATCAGGCTAGTACCACCCTTAAGATGGGCTACCTGATGTGAACACAATAACGAGAATTCAACCATTTTGTTTTTGTGTGGAATTAGGCTTACTGGGTCAGGGTTATGCCCACTTCCCGCAGGAAGTGGTCATACAGAGGTGTAGTCACACTAAAGGGTAGTAGCCCATTGACTACTACCCGTCACTCCCCTTAACAACCCTAAATTGAATATTTAGGGGCACCCCTGATGGCAGGAACTTAGATTCAACAGATCCAGACGAAGAGGACAAAGAAAAGATGCGCGATACCAAGAACTGAAATCTGATGTGGACTTTTGGCACCAAACCGTGAGTGCCTACACCCGTATTGACAATCGTGACAGAGTGACTGGTCCTACAGCTGAGCAACTACCAAGAACCCGGGTAGACTGCCAGGCCTTTGCAAATTGCCAGCAATTACCCTTGGAGTAGAAGAGCTACTCTCCTCTGCAGTCCGCAGGCACCGAAGAAGCAGAGTCCGCTTTACCATGTTGCCGCTCCCTGGCAAGCCCAACGCAGCTGTTATCCCCAGGAAGAGGTACCTGTGCTCCTGAAGGTCAGATCTGTTCCCCCATAGAGTGACAGGACACCAGGACAGAGCGGAGCCGCACAGCACCAATACCCAGGGTACTGGACTCCTTGCAACAACCAAGGCCTGTTCAAGTGCAGTTATGTTTTGTTACTGTGAATTTATAGAGCGCGTATTCACCCAGAGGTCTCTAAGCGCTGTCAGCGGTCGTCAGACTAGTTGAGAACGAAGTGAGATGTTCAAAGCGATCCTCATGCCTCTAAGAACAGTACAGTTTTCAAACTCTTCCTAAAGCGGAGGAGATTCGTTTCCTTACGAAATTCAGTGGGGAGACAGTTCCATGCCTGAGGAGCAATGGTTGAAAAGGCTTGCCCACCCAAGGACGAGCGATTGTACCGGGGGCAGGCCAGATAGCAGGCATCAGCCGACCGGAGGAACCTACTTGGGCAGTATTAGTGAAACGGCCCTAGATGTAAATAGGGGCTAAGCCATGAACAGCCTTATGCACAATACAGAGACTTTTGAATTTGGTTCTCTGTAGGATCGGGAGCCAGTGTAAGTTCTGCAATAAGGGCGTGACCTGTGTATGTCTGGGTTTTTTAAAGACTAATCTTGCTGCGTCGTTCATTACCACCTGAAGCCTGGCCAAAAGATTTTTGGGCAGACCAAGATATAGGGCATTTCCATAATCGAGACTTGATGAGATCAAAGCGGAAACTGCCAATCTAAGGGTGCTGAAAGACAGAAGTGGAGACAGTTTCCGGAGCTGACGCATTAAGCCCACAGTGGTTCCAACCACCGCCGATACTTGGTGTGTCATGGATAGCAGGCATCAATCTTAATATCCAGGCTTTTTACGGCCATGGCCGATTGGGGGAAGGGCCCTAGTTCTGAGGGCCAGAACAGGTCATTCCAAGGGTTTGAGGTTGTAGTGACCACTAAAACCTCCGTTTTTTCAGGGTTGATTTTTAGCGAGTTTGCCAACATCCAGTTGATGGTAAACTTGAGAATGTCTTGCATTCTCAGGTAAGCCCTAGGTGAATGGTCGATCTGGATCAAGATTTGGGTGTCGCATAATTATAAACCCTGCAATCCAACTGATTCAATGTAGCAATTAAAAGGCTGCAGATAGGCATTGAAAAGCAGGGGGGATAAGGCTGCGGGGTACTCCACATACCAGCGTAGCTGGCTGGGATACCAGATCTCCTAATTGTACTCGCTGGGACCCATCCCTGAGAAATGAGGTCAACCAGGCCAGAGCCGTGCCCTGGATCCCTAGATCACTAATCCTCGTTAGGAGTTGGCGATGATCAACAGTGTCAAACGCCACGGATAGGTCTAGAAGTACCAGAGCAGTTGGGACTCTAACAGCACAGAGACAGAGCAGCCATCGAGGGACGTCAGCACCACAGAGACCCTCTTCCACAGTGGCCCAGTTGTCCTGATTTTGCCCACTCAACCGGCGAGACGGGCCTTTGATGCACAGCCGACTTATCTACTCTGCACCAGAGTGCCCCAGTCTGGGTACCGATGAACCAGCTGTGCCCCCTTGCTCCCAGGACTCGTGTGACAGGAGAGCCCCCCCCCCCCCCAATTCAGAGCTCCCCGACTTTTTTTTGTTTCTTTACAGACGGACACGTACATTTTGTTAGGCACGTGGAGATTAAGCGATTTGCCCAGAATCACAGGATGTTGAGCATCATTGCGAGACTCTAACCAGGTTCCCCAGCTTAGAGGTCGACCACTCTAGCCGTAAGGCTACATCCTCTCCCCAGCGTGTTCCAAAGTCACCCTCTGCAGCCTGTTTTTAGGTAGCCCCCCCTTCTTTCCACCGGCATAGGGTGCAAAGCTACCAACCCGACCTGCACCTCTGAACCTGGACCCCCACAGGGCAGGTAACGAGTAACTGCTGGTGGTACTTTGGTCCTTGGACCCCTATGACTAAGTCCAGAAGGAGAACCCCAGAAACAGACAGTAATTAACTGTATGCAACATATGCTTTTTTCCCCTCATAGGAAAGCATTGCTGCGTATAAAGACGCATTTAAGTGAACATTTTACTTACCTGTAAAAATCAATATTTAAAAAAGTACTTGCTTGATAAAGAAGTTCTTTGTATCAAAATTGACATAAAAATACAACTTATTTTTCTAAATTGGTCTCGGATTAATTTTTGAGTGTGTGTTTCATTTATTGCCTGGGTCAGTACAACAAATCAGCACTACCCTCGGATAAGCCTAAACTGCTCGTCCACGCTACCACAAAAGAGAGCAGTTAGCGTCATCATTTTTGCCTCTGTAAACTAATAAGGACTGCATGGCCTATTTAGACAGTGTACCTCGTTTTGTTCAACTCTATAAAGAGCCAGCTTCCTATAGATGTGTAAAAAGGGGCTACCCACGACTACAGAGTGCATTAGCTAGGTCCAACAGGTAACTCTGGGTAAGGGGACTGCTGGTGATTCTGCTCTTTGGATGTGTTCTGGAGCAACAGTAAGCAGTAGTGTAGCTGCCCCCATGCTTTGTCCTGCATTCCAAAACCTCTACTTAAAAGTAGTCATAGTTGGTTAAATATTACTGTACTTACCAATGTTCATATAGTACAAGTGTTTTCTACAGTCATGGAACAATATATCAATTAATCACTACAAACTCTACCAGCTCTTCTCCTGGGCTTACAGAGAGTCTTCCTTTTGCTTTCATGAAATTCTTTTCTTCTACTGTCATACTGTATGCTGTCAAAGGATGTGCTCTTTTTCACGCTTCCTATATTTAATGATCAGATCCCATTATTTCTATTTCAAGACATCAGTGATCTGGTCAGGATAGAATATGCACATAGTCCTCTTGAGAACGCACGTATAACCACGTTTAGCACAGTCCAGCTGAATAGGAGTAGGAGAGGTAGAGAGCCTGGAAAAATGCTGAAAGGGCAAGTCAGTTTGAGGAAGACTGAGCCTGTAATATGGTCACAAGGTACATCAGGCACACTTAGCTAGACATGTCTTTATAACAAACAGCCCACTGAATTCTGGGACGTGTCATTTTGCTTTTAACTTTGAAAGCATGTAACCCAAAAATCCAGAATTGCTATAAACAGTGAATC
This sequence comes from Lissotriton vulgaris, assembly GCF_964263255.1. Classification (NCBI taxonomy): domain Eukaryota; kingdom Metazoa; phylum Chordata; class Amphibia; order Caudata; family Salamandridae; genus Lissotriton; species Lissotriton vulgaris. The sequence goes on from NC_141698.1 coordinate 27,499,042, forward strand.
AGAATCCCATCAGTTTTCAGACCATTCATCCATCAAGCTATGGAACAGCATCTATGCACCTGCACTTACCCATCCATGCATCCTCTTCACTTAGAAACCTGTGTGCTCATCTGTTTGCCCTACCATCCTTCCAACCCCAAAGCTGTGCATTCACCCACCTCTCCATTCATTAATTCGTCTGATCTACCTTCTCCTTGGCATTTATCATCCAGCCCAGTATTTATTTATTTTAAAAGTTTTGTATAGCGCTAGCGAGTCCATCTTGCCATGCTCCTATGCCCATTCATTTACAACCATCTATCCATTAATGCAAACACTCAGTCAGCCAGTATATCAACAATCCACCATCCACCTGCCTGTAAATACCCGCATGCCTGAAAGCATGTTTGTCCATGGCTTTGCTTTCTATGTCTACAACTGTGCTTTTTTACATAGTGCGGGTGTGAGGTATACGTTTGTGTCCCCAAACAAATCACACAACGTTCTCCATCCATAACAATAAAATGCAACACACATATAAAAAAGCCAGAATTAAAGACCTAGTTTGCCATCAGGCTTAAAAAAACAAAAAAAGTCAAAGATAGCGGAGTGGGTGAACGTGAACAGTCAACAGGCACATCAACAAATGGATGAGCAAGTGCATGGCCGGATGTATTGTTAAAATAAGCGAGTGCATGATAGGCCGCAGGAATGTTGGTAGCATGACACTATTCTGCACCCCAAATGAAGCTCCTCACTCACTCATTCATCAATCTATGTACAGCCACTCATCCACCCACAGTGATCCACATTCACCACCGTAATAATCCCGGTAAGCAAGCAAGCGTTTGTCTATCCATATCTTACACATACTTGTCCATCAATTACCAGTACTTTTGCTAATAAACAACCAGTCCTACTGACTTTGCTAAAGGTTGATGGTCTTGGCATCTCTGAATTCCTTTTGAGTTCCTTCTGAATTCGCTTCCATACATAAAATGTACCATAAATATATATTATAGGGATTCACTTGGGCGCATTTAAAAAGCTTGTGCTGCGTGGCATGTATTTCCCCTTTCCATGTTGATTGTGAATGGAGGTAGGATGCGTGTGCCATGAATTTAAGTAATAGAAAAAAAATTGTTTATTTATTATTTCAGTTATAAAAACAAATCTGGCTGTGAGAGCTTTAAGCAGGTCTTTTCCTTTCAGAATTCAAACCCCTGCAGGCCAGACATTTGTAAGCCATTCAGTGAGCTTTACTTTGTGAAGTCCACGGTCTACCTGCTAATTGTAATGTTTTACAGTAAGATACTACCTGTTGCTTGGTTATTTAAAGGGAAACCCCACACATCTGTATCATGCAATCCTCTAACACAGAGACTTAATATGCCTGTGCCAAATGACATATTTTCCCAATTCAGTAAAAGAGGACTTCTGTAAGGACAAAAAAGCTGATCCCAGGTACCCTTCTAGGTGACAGGCAGGCAGGGAAAGGAGAGCCATCAAGATATGTTCTTACCACGCTCATTGTTGTTGGTGAAGGCACCACGGATGGAGCCGCCCAGCCGCACCTCTCCGTCAGGCAGGTCCTCCAGGATGAGGTCTCTCATTGGGATGGGTTGGCGGTAGACCTGGTAGTACAGCTGTTCACTCTGCGTCACTGGCCTTGTGATTACAAGGACAGCTTCAAACAGGAAGACATGGAGTCGCTGAGAGGGGAGGAGAAATTAGGCCATTCAGATCATAACTTTATACCTTCGACTGCGGAGACCACATGACTGGGCGGCCATCTTGGGTATTTAAGATGGTTCAGAAATTAGCAGCGTGGACAACTTCAGTCAATGAAATACATAAGACAAGAAACAATATCACTAACATGAAGGATAAGCATTATTTCCAAATTTTAGGGTCAATTCATGGATGATTCCACTTCAGCATAGTTTGCAGAAAATGTGACTCATAGCCTGAAATAGCTCCCCAAATTCTCTGCAGAAAAGCGTGAACTCCAGGGAAAGACATAGGGCAACAGTTCACTAAATAGTTATCAATCTGTTATCAAACTGCGGTCATGCCTCTGAGTGGGTGCAGACAAACAGCTTTTACCAATTCACAAAGCTGTCCTGGAGAATTTATGGACCAGTCATGGGTTTCCAGGCTTACACCAGGAAAGCTATTGTGAATTACTGCTTCTACCTGTACGCCCACTGAAGTGTCCATGAGTACATGCAATAGCACGTGTTAGGAGTAAATCTCAGTGTTGGAAAGTCATGAGTTTGTTAATGGCTACAACCAAACATGCTGTTTACAAACTTTCAAGGCTTACAAAGCCTTGAACCCTCCATAAGGATTTACAAGTACCAGGTAACCTACTGTGCACTCGTAAATCTAGCAGTTTCCGTTTGTAACGTGCCATAAAGCATACTGAGAACAGGGGCAGAGGAGTAATTTAGAGGTACTAATTGCTTCCAGTGCCACTTCTTACAAACTATGATCAAACTATTGATACGTTAAAAGTAAACCGAAAATCTGAAAGACACTTTAGTGATAGATTCCTTACCTTAGAATATCTCCCCAGGCGTCAGACTGGATCCGGAAAGTTTTTCTGCTTAGCAGTACCTCTGCGCGCCAGTAGGTGGAGTCCTGGGGCTCTGCGTCCGTCACTGGCATCGTAGGCGCCGAGATGACGTCTCAGAGAGTACTTAAGCGTCACCCATGCGCGCTGACGTCAGTTTTTTCTTTTTCCGCGCCAAAAGCGCAGATCCGAATGGAGCACGTAACTCGTCAATATTTGACCACTTTTTGTCCCCCTCACTTGTCTCCTGTTACACGTAGGGATTCCCGACTTCAAGTCTTGTGGGTTGTGTCACCGTAATAGGTCGGTGGCGGACCCCCATGACGTCTGCCTCTACTGCCTGGAGAATGATCATGACTCCCGGGATTGTTGGGACTGCCGTGCCATGGCCCGAAGGCATTACGAGAGCGGCGCAGGAAGTTGCTGGAGGCCAGGCACACCTCTCACCGCCGCTCCGGGTCTAGGGACCGCTCGCGGGACCAGAGCTGTCGCTCCTCGGACTCGAAGTCTTCACATTCAGAATGCGGTAATCGACGCCATAAGAAGAAGTCGAAGAAGCGTGTTCACTCTCCGACGTCCCCCCGTCGCTCAACAGAGGCAGACGTGGGGGACAGGGGCTCCCGCCGGCGTGCCTGCAGGCCCCGCGGTCCTGTGTCCAGATCCTGTTGACCCGGCGGCACCGCCTCTGGTACTAGCCCCGGTGCCACTGGATCCAGCGCCCTCAGCTCCGGCGCCACAAGGTGCAGCTCCGCTGGCTCGGGTGCTGCCCTTGACTCCGGCCCCAGCGCTGCCCCTGGCTCCGGCCCCTTGATGTGTCTTCTGACCCGGGGTTTGCCTCCTCTCCGCCTACTATGGAGGAGGGCGCTTCGTTGAGCTGCTGAGGCTCTCCACCGCGACCTCCCTACGGTGGCCCTTAAGACCAACCTCCTTATGGAGGTGATCCAGACGGCGTCTACATAGTTGGACCCGCTGCTCTCCTTCAATGAGGCTCTACCCGAAGTCCTTTTGGGTACTTGGTTGCGACCGGCCTCGGTGCACCGGTGGATAAGAACGTCGATAGGCGTCATCGCCCGGCACCTGGTGATCCGGCTTTCTTGACCACTCACCACACGCCTGAGAGCCTGGTCATTCAGGCCTCAACGTCGCAGAGTGCCTTTCCCATGGCTCCGCCAGATAAGGACTCTAAGAAGCTGGCCAATATGGCAAGAGATTGTTCTCCTCGGCCAGCTTGGGGTTGCGATCGGTTAATACCGCCTGCTTATTGGGCCGTTACTCCCACGCAGTGTAGGATTCGGTAGCGGAGCTCCTGCCTCAGTGCTCTGAGGAGGTCCAAGCTGTCCTCTCCCAAGCGATTGCATAGGGCAAGGATACGGCAAAGTTTGCCATCAGGTGTGGTCTGGACACGGCTGATTCCATGGGAAGGGCTATTTCCACGACTGTGGCCTTGCGGCGCCATGCCTGGTTGCGTTCAACTGGGTTCTCGACGGCTGTCCAGGGCTCGCTCATGGACATGCCCTTTGATGGCTCCCGCCTCTTGGCGATAAAGCGGACAATGCCCTGGAGTGCTTTAAAGACTCTCTGGCCCCGGCCACGTCCATGGGCCTTTCTGCAAAGATCCCTGCCACTCCTGGTTTTCGTTCCTTTCGTGGCCATGGCAGAGGCACCCACGCACGCTCCTCCAACAAGCCTGTGCAGAACCAGCGCCCAGCGCGGCCACGGCTGTGGGTTCTGCAGGAACAGATCTGGGAACCAGCGCTTGGGCCAGTCCACCTCCACCCCCGCTGCTTCCGCCTCCAAACCTTCCTAATCCGAGTTTCAGGGGGCACCCCACACCAGTGGGTGGCAGGGTCCACCACCACCACTGGCGCGAAATCACATCGGACAAGTGGGTGATGCAGATAATCTGCCAAGGTTACTCACTCCCCTTTTTGTCCTCTCCTCCAGCTATGCCTCCTCGGTACCACCGCATGTCGGGGGATCATTTAGCTCTTCTCCGTCAGGAAGTCACGGCCCTTCTGGCCAAGGGGGACAGAGTGCGTTCCCGGTCAGGAAGTAGGGAGTGGTTGTTATTCCCACTACTTCCTGGTCCCCAAGAAGGCCAAGGGAGGCCTGCGCCCCATCTTGGACCTCCGGGACGTAAATCGCTTCCTCCGGAAGGAGAAGTTCAAGATGCTGACTTTGGTCCTGTCTGCCCTGGACGGTAGCGTTGGACTTGCAGGACGCTTATTTTCACATTCCCGTCCTGCAGGCCCACCTGAGTTACCTGCGATTCATGGTGGGCCAGGAGCATTTTTAGTTTCCCGGTCTCCCCTTCGGCCTTACCAGTGCCCCTCGGGTGTTCACAAAGGTGATGGTGGTGGTCGCTGCTCATTTACGCAGGTCAGGGGTATCAGTCTTCCCACTACCTCGACGACTGGCTGTTGAAGGCGGGCTCGCCCCAGGCCATCGTCAACCACCTCCAGACTATGGCCGACCTCCTGCATTTCCTGGGGTTCTCCATCAACGTGCCGAAGTCGCACCGAGTCCCTCTCAGCAGATCCCTTTCATCGGAGCGGTTCTGGATTCGACACAGTTTTGGGTTTATCCTCCCAAGCAGCGAGTCTGGGATATTCAGCCTCCATCTCAGGTCTCGGTCAGGATGGCCCTCCGGCTGCTGGGCCTGATCGCCTCCTGTATCTTGCTGATGACGCATGCCAGATGGCATATGTGGCCTCTGCAGTGAGACCTGAAGTTCCAGTGGGCACAGCATCAGGGCAACCTATCCGATCATGTCCACATCACGGAGGGCGCTGCACGACAGTTGCGGTGGTGGCTCACGAACCACGATTGGGTCAGTGGCAGATCCCTCTCCCTTCCCCAACCGGAGCACACAGTGGTGACGGATGTGTCCCTCCTGGGATGGGGAGGCCACATGGGAGAGGCGGAGATCAGAGACCTCTGGTCTCCGGCGGAGTCCTGGCTTCATATCAACCTTTCGGAGCTGTGGGCGATCCGACTTGCACTGAAGGCATTCCTTCCCTCTGTCCGTGGAAGTGTAGTGCAGGTGTTCACAGACAACACCACGACCATGTGGTATTGCAACAAGCAGGGTGGGGTGGGGTCGTGGACCCTATGTCAGGAGGCTCTGCGCCTCTGGACATGGCTGGAACATCAAGGCATTACCTTGGTGGTTCAACAACTGGCAGGTTCTCTGAACGCCAAGGCAAACGAACTCAGCCGCGGGTGCTTGATGGATCACGAATGGCGTCTGTGCTCGGATGTGGTGCAAGGTCTCTATCTGCAGTGGGGAGAGCATTGGTTAGATCTATTCGCCACCGAAGAGAACGCGCAATGTCATAAGTTCTGCGCGTTGGAATTTCCAAGGCGGCACTCGCTCAGACGCTTTTTCGCCGCGAGTGGAGCTGCGGTCTGTTTCCGCCTATACCCCTTCTGCCCAGAGTGCTGAAGATCAGGCGCGACCGGGCTCAAATTATTCTTGTGGAAGACTATGGTATCCAGAGCTACTCAATATGAGCGTCGATCCCCCGATCCGCCTGCCTCTTCGGGAGGATCTTTTGTTGCAGCAGCAGGGGACGGTCCTCCGTCCGAACCTGTCCAGTCTCCACCTCAATGCGTGGAGATTGAGCGGCGACAGTTGACACCTTTTGATCTTTCTCCCGAAGTCTGTGATGTCATTCTTGCAGCCAGGCGTCCCTCCACCAAGCCGGTGTACGCCTGCAGGTGGAACAAGTTTGTGGCATGGTGCACAGCAAAGGCTGTGGATCCCCTTTCTGAGGCCCTTCTGTTCCTTTTGTCTTTGGCCCAGCAGGGCTCTGCTCTGGGCACTCTCAAAGGTTCTTTCAGCCATCTCTGCCTTTCTTCGGCTTCCAAACCTCCTTTTCTTTCTGTCCATCCGGACAAGGTGGGTCTGCGGACCCGTCCTTTCTTACCCAAGGTTGTCACACCCTTCCACATCGGGCAGACCATCATTTTGCCCACCTTCTTTCCGCCTCCGCATCCTTCAAGGGATGAGGAGAGGCTTCACCGTCTGGATCCAAAACGTGCGCTCGCATTCTATCTGCAGCGTACACAGCAGTTACGGGTGGATGATCAGCTCATTGTTGGCTACGTGGGTGCCAAAAAAGGTCGGGCCGTGCATAAACGGACCATCTCCCGGTGGGTCGTTTTGTGCATCAAAGCGTGTTAGTCCTTGGCCAAGAAGGAGCCTCCTGTGGAGCTGCGTGCCCATTCGACCAGGGCAACTGCAGCCACTACTGCCTTGGGATGCGGTGTTCCCTGGCAGGATATTTGTAATGCAGCTATGTGGGCCTCGCTGCACACGTTTACCAAGCACTACTGCCTTGACAGTCAGGTCCGGAGAGTTGGCTTCTTTGGCCGTTCAGTGCTCCAGGACTTTCTGGTGTAATCCTGTGCGCAGACCCTCCACCGGGGTTGGTATTGCTGGAGTATCTATTCTAAGGTAAGGAATCTATCACTAACGTGTCTCTTTCAGATGCACAAGTTACTTACTTGCGTAACGATATATCTGTAAGAGACATTAGTTAGTGATAGATTTCTTACCGCCCAGCCCATCCTCCCCCTTCTGCGAACTGATTACTAGGGTTAAGGTCATCCCCTTTTTGGGTCCTAGTTGTATGCACCAATTGTCAGTATCTTGCATGGCTCTGCATTTCGGCATGGAATAGTTGTGTACAGAACCGACGTCAGGGTGCATGGGTGACGCCTAAGTACTTTCTATGACATCATCTCGGCGCCTACGATGTCAGTGACGGACGTGTAGCCGCAGGACACCACCTACTGGCACGCAGAGGTACTGCTAAGCAGAAAAACTTTCCGGATCCAGTCTGACGCCTATGGAGATATTCTAAGGAATCTATCACTAACTAATGTCTCTTACAGATATATCGTTACACAAGTAAGTAACTTGTGCTTCAGATATTGATATTTTTCTACGAACGTGTGGATCTGTTACCAAGCACTTCTCAGACAAACAGATGTCGCTTTCCATGGGTACCCGCGTCTTGCCTTAGCGTGAATCAATGTTGACCAATCAGAAGGGGCGACTCCGACAAGTGTGGCAGGTCCATGTCACAACGGTCTTTCTCAACATGGAGACCACAGCACAGCTCAGCCCAAGTGGGGACACTTTCCACAATGTTCTTATTCGTTTTGAGTTTTGACATCAGTAGGAGGGAGAAAGGTTGGGAGAGGTTTATGCCCCTTTATTACAATTTCATTTGTTGTTGTTTCTGAAACAAGCTTTTCTTGAAGAAGATTCAACCGAACCCTTTAAGCCATGGCCACCTCAGTACAGGAAGCATTCCAGCTTCATCTATGACCAGCAGAAAGGGTGCCTTCACACTGCTCAGCCTACAGGCATCTATATTCAAGGAAACCAAATATTGCCTCAAAAAGCTGAAAACCCAGATAAAAAGGTAGCACTCCCTTGCGTTCCAGCTGTTGAAGGTAGAACTCAATTGAAAATAGTGCTCCCAATTGGGCAGACTGAAGACAGTCCATTTGGTCCTTGTAAGCACAGGAGGAAACAGACAATACTGATCCAGAGTCTCGTAGGATTTGGATGTCCCATAGTAAACACTAACATAAGATACAACCAAGTGGGACCTTCTTGAGAGCAACATATTCGGAAAAGTACAATCTAAAGCACAGTTCAGTTTTCGCTTTCTACTCACGAGAGCCACCAAGGCCTTCAATAGTGATCATTCCTCCATTCCTGTACAAAGTTCTACAATGAATGCCAAGATTTTACCAGCCTTGTCCAAAAGAACTAAAGGCTACAGTCCAAGACTTCACTGCAACACCTTTTGTTTCATGGCAGCACCACGTCTATCACATTTGCCAGGTCAGGTAATCGGGAAATTGGGAGACAATTTGATGCAGAGGTTGGATCTAATTAATCTTTGTATTCACTGCCTTTCACTCGCTTCCATTGGGTGTGGGCCATTCTACCTTTCTTCCGGCATCTATTACTAAATACTGGTATGAAGAGGTTAGCCGGTCATAGTACGTATCATAGGTGGGTTTTAAGCTGATGGAGACAGAATTAGGTTCAGACTCTGACCAGTTTGTAAATTAAAACGTATCTAGCTCAAAACCAAGATAGAGTTTATCAATTGAGCTGGTGCAATGTATTATTTGGAGATGTGGCATGTGGTTCTGCATCCACTTGAATGTGTTGTTTAGTATCTGTTTTCCAACATATACTTCTAGCCACAGATATATTACTTTTGGAGTTCCCCGTTACCAGACTGCATATTGATTTTTATTTTAGCAACGGCTCCTGAGTGCCAACAAGTGGGATCATCGGACTCTGTGCCGGATTCACACTGCCTCCAGAAGTGATGGCAGAGACCTATGTAAGTAATACTCTGTGCACCGAGGTCAGTCCCTTTATTTCCGTACCCTTCAAAGCAGATCTTTGGCTTTACTCCCAAAATGTTTGTCAGTGTTTCACCGACTCCGAATCGGTTTTATTCAGAAAGTAAGCTGATGAAATATCTACTCCAAAGATGACCGACTTCAAAATGTGCCAGGACTACAGGAAGCTTACGTCAGTTACGGACCATCAGGACGTCTGCCTTTGATGTCTAGGATCTAAGCACATCTCAAAGTCCTGCAACAAATGATGCACCTGAAGATCATCCGGGATCAGGATGGGAAACCGTAGTCAGTGAGCACAAGAAACAGGGCAGGTTGTGCTCTGAAAAACTCATTCTAGCACCAGGCTCATGTCTTGCTACAGAATAACCAAGACAAAACCCACCTTTGGAAGACTTTTTAAAGATTCCTGGCCTCTTCCTAGACGCCAGTACTAATTTAGGCTGGAAGTTTTTGTTCCAGACCATATTCTGACACCGTTCAGAGCCACCAAAATGTTCCACATGATAAGGACGATGACTATAATGTTAAGTATAATGTTGCAATGATTGACCTTGTAGAAAATTCAATTAAAGGGATTGAAAGAAAAAAGAAAAGGAAAAATCTGATGGATCACAAATGGAATCTGCATCCATAAAGGGTCCAGACATCGCATGGTGGGGCAGGCCCTAAGGTAGATCATTTCTTGTCACCAAGAACGTAGTGTTGTGATTACTGGGCACTGAAGTTTTACTCCTAGTGGTTCCCTGAGAGAGGCATTCCACCTTCAGTTGAACTCCAGCCTCATGTATGCCTTCCCACCTCTGCCACTTCCACCCAGAATTCTGAAGAAAGTCAGGAGGGACCGAGCTCAAGTCATCCTAATAGCCCCAGACTTGGACAGCAAAGTGTGGTACTCATACTTGCTGAGCCTGAACATCTGCCCTCCAGTCTTTCTATCTCATGGAATGGGCCTCCTGTCTCAGAAACAGGACAGGGTCCTGCACCAGAATCTCAACAAACACCTCCATGCATGAAGATTGAGCAGCATCAACTGAACGGGCCTGATCTGCCTGCAGAAGCTCTGGATGTTATCCTTGAGGCTCGGAGCTTGTCCACCTAATCCATTTTATTCGGGTCGTTGGGTAAATTTGTGACTTGGTGCAGGGATCATCAGGTTGACCCTCTTCAGGCCAAGCTGTCTGATGTTTTCTTTGTCGCTGGCCCTGCAAGGCGATGCAGCGGGCACTGTTATAGATTAGTTAGTCTCTTTTGGTTTTTCAACATTTGCCCGGTCAACGTTTGTCATTCAAGACACCACTTGTGAGGAGTTTCGTAAAAGGGCTCACATAAATATTCACTTCCGTGCCCTTTATGAGGCTCCAATGGGAACTTAACTTGGTCTTTATGTTCTTGATGTGCATGCCCCTTGATCCTATGCAAAGTTCCTCACTGAGATTGCTAACCATTAAGACCGTGTATCTTCTTGCAACTACTTCTTTGGGGCTCAGAGCAGGGGTAGGACGACCGCTAGTTGCCACAAAGTGCTCTGTCATTTTGATCCCATCTGCACTATTCCTTTAATATCTGGGTTTCAAAATGACTCCAGACAGCACCGCTAGTTATACAATGCTGTACTGCAACAGCGCTGCAGTAGTGTAAGAGTCAAGAGTACCCCCTCTCTCTCACTTTTTAGTACACGGGTCCTGACTCATTGCCGTTAGACCCGCCAGGGGCTGTAAGGCAAGAAACATATTGACCACTCTCACTAGACAGACCCTGTAGGATCATTACTCCCAGACAGGGATCACTCAATTTTAGTTAGGGTAGTATACCTTCAGAAAACAATTCATTATGTAGAACAGTGCCAGACCTATTTTATTCTGCACCACTCACTCACTTCCTTGCCCACACACCCAACGGCTTCATAAAAAGATCTCCGGGTAACAGACCCTTCGCGGGTATCCGTCAGGCATTGCAGCGCCGGCCCGACGAGGAGCAAAACGCCCTATGATGAAGCATGACATCCCTCGGGGTGTGTGAGGGCAATCTATAAAAGACCTGATCACTCCCTCATTCACCTCCACTTTAGGAACTGCACATTCCTTCATTTTTTGCAGATCCTAATTGGGAGGACATGTGCAGGACCTGGGGAAAAAGCTCCTGGTTCCTCTTTTTGAGAAACTACTTCTGCAGGTCAGTGAGCTACAGGCACTGTACATCGAACACTTGTATACTACCTTCTTCCCTGACAAATTGGTACATCAAATGTGTGCTTCCTTTCAGCCGAAGGTGGTTATACAGAGGAGACATTCTATCCCTCTCCCAGCCTTTTTCCATCTACCAAACCCCTCTTAAGAGGAGAGGCTGTATCTATTGGACATCAAAACAGCTTTTAGATCTTACATCATGCATACCAAGGATCACTGGGTGGATAACCATCTATGTATCGCCTTTGCTAAGAAGTGAAAGGCGGTTCAGAAGAGAGCCTCGTCTATGTGGATTGTCTAGTGCATAAAAGCATGCTATGCTCATCACCAGTATTGGACATCTGCAAGGCTGCTACATGGGTGGCTGTGAACCTTCAACAGGCATCTCTGACTCAACAATCCAGTACTCGGAGAGGGCCATTTCGTCCACTGGGTCTTACTGGGCTTACTGATGTAAGTCCACATTTTTTAGACCCTCCAACTTTTGGAAAGTATTGTATTGGTATCTATTCAAAAGGTAAGAACTCTGTGCTTAGAGGTATCCATCAGAAGAACAAGTTACTTACTTTTGATAAAGCTCTTTCTGGTGGATGTTCCATCCAACTGCATACTCTGACTGCCCTCCCTCACACCGATTCTATGGAGTAGACATCTTGTGTTCTTATAAGGTCCCAAGTTAGATTTTGCATACTGTCATTTCTTATGCAATCTGTCACAGTCAATCCTCATCTGAGGGCACTGAAGAGTTTCAAAAGAAAACTGGAGTTAGTGTGCAGGGGTAGCCCCGATGAATGACTCCCTGCCATCCTATCTAGAGTAGGTTTGAGGCTGCTGAGGAGCAAAATGATGCTACCTATTGGCGCACAGAAGCAATTGCTAGTTAACGTTCCTGATCAAGTCTAGCACCTCAGAAAATTCAAAAGTTGTGGAATCTGTTAGGTAGAGTATCCACCCTTACCGAAGGTAAGTAACTTGTTAGTCTTGGTCGATGAGTTTATTTATTTCGATTTGGGAGAAAAGTGCATATGTAGCTGCAGAGACTTGGCCTTCAAAGCTCAACCAATCTGAAAAAGCATGAGATGAAAACATTTTCAGTGAGTATTTTAAAAGTTAAACTGCTTTTATGGCGGTAGCTGGGATACCTAAACAAAAAAAAAAGCTACGGCTGGGTCTGGTATTTCCACAAACCTTGTGATCTGCTTCAAAAGTAAAATGGAGATTTGTCTGCATCTGGACTACACAGAAGCACAGTTTGCTTCAATAAATAAAAGTGGTGCCAAGGCTTTAGGTTCCACTTTCACCAAACATGGCAGTACTACACCTCCATTAAAATGATGCCCTATGTGTTTTACTGAGAATTATGTAAGTGACAGATATAGGCCAACACAATTACCATTATCTAAAAGAAATGCATGTCAGGCCACAAAGTTTGAATAGTAAAGCAAACGAAGGAACTGAAAACAAGAATCACTCTATATTGCTTGATGGGTGCCCCTCAAACTATCTACGATGCCAAAACATAAAAAGTGGATGTGATGATTTCACCAAAATTCACAGCGGTTGGTAAGGTCGTCTTATTGTAGCAGCCACTGATAGAAAACATCTGCCCATTCTTTTCACCAAAGATGTTTTGTGATCAATTCATTTTAGTCAATAGCACCCAGTAGTAACTATTTTTTTTCCTGAAAAGCAAGGTTTACTATATTTTCCTTCCAGAAAATACCTTCATTAGTTAGTCAACCTGCACCTTCAATGTGGCCTAAAAAGTTTGGTCTCTGCCCCGACACTAGTCACAGTGGTTAGGAACCTCTGCTTTGCGATGGATAGACCGCTTTCTCCTAAAGACCAAATGACACCTCTACAAGTCTATATCCTAGTACCTCTGGCTTTTACATAGAATTTCCCATACTTTGTGCTTCCATGATACACCTGCTGTAATGGTCCCGGGGAGGTTACATTTTGTGTAAACGAATGCTACATAATGAGATTCTCCACAGCATCTGCTCCACTGGCTTTCGAAGGTGCAGAAGGTCAACGGCATATTGCGCTCCTCTTTTTACTTTAGCTACCACTTCACCAGAGTATTTTTTTCAAGAATCCTTTCAATATTTAAAAAAGCATTGAACTTCAGCACCCCTTTTTTTCGTACACCACACACGAGATGCACCCTGTTTTTAATATTTTTTCCTTAAAGCACCTCACATTCAGAAGGTATGATCTAGAGTTCGTCCTTATCTTCAACTACCCCCCACATGCACTTTCATTGCAAACAACACTCTTCATTTTTAATCCTTATTTTGAGAGTAAAAGAATTTAAAAAACAATTGCTTCTTTTAGTAATTCAGGTTATTTTGTTGTAAATACCAACAAGGATGAAGAGATCTTTAGTAGTGTCTATGCTTTACAAGCTCCAAAATGGTCCTTATTTAAAAACAATGCCTACAATAAAGATTGCGAGTCGGATTTCCGTTGCAGACTCTATATATGAGGCGCACCACTGAACGAATGAATGGAAGACAGACTGGATTTATTTTCCATAATAATAGATGGACGGTGCAAATTCTCTACTTGCTCCACAAGATCACAGATATTAGCTTGTGTCCAGGTCCACAGTAACATAAGGTAATCCGTTCTGAAGACAAGGCCCATAGGTCTGGAGTCTAGACCACTATGGTTCTTGCTGTCACGCTCAATAGAAGAGTCCTCCTGGTAGCATAACGTGTACAGGCCATTAGGAATTCCAGAACAGTCTTTACAACAGTATCACATTTGATGAAACCTCTGGAGCAAAGATAGGTGTCCCACAATATGCAGTAACAATATCAGTCGGATTTAGTTTCAAAAGCTGAAAAACAGGATCTTCTTTGAGGGGTTTGTACTTTCTCACCAAGTGGGTCATGGCCGGTGTTCAAAATATTTCTTCCATAATCTACGTTAGTCCTGGTACAAGAAGGAGCAAATTTCTGGGAAAACTCTTTTTCGTAGAGTCTCCATATTAATAGAAATAGAGGGTTGACGCGTTTCTAAAATTAACAGATCATAGAATATGGGGATATAGTCTAATTGAGAGATCTACAAAGTAGAACTTGTTAAAGATGTAGGTACACCTGAAGAGAGGGTGTCATTAGAATGGGAAGATACTCTGGAAGATCATGATGGAGAACAGTATCCTTGAGGTGAAGGCACGTTGCCTGAAACCTGAACTTTCTGCTGGAGGACGTTTGACTCCTTCGGTAGTGTCTAGAAGCAGTCAGAGAGAAGATGCATGCCTGGCCCTGCAGTAGGAGAGATGGTCAGGTGAAGCTCACCATGTTGCCAGCATGTGGAGAACCCACATAAGCCGGACTGTTCCAGAAAGAGAAGCCAGGTGTGATCATAACACTGAAGGGGTCCCCTGGTCTCATTGCATGGTTCCTGTGTTAGCAGCGCAAAGACTGTTAAAGATCAAGCATTACCGAGATGCCCGCTTCGCCAACAATGCTGAAAAACCTGAGCGGACCAGAACCCACAACTACTCACTCTGTTAACCTGCTGGGAAGGCAGTTGTTTCTGAAGACAAAGGTTTCTGCACAGATCTGCCTCGCTGATCTCATCCCGCAAACACCATCCCAAAGCAAAGCTGTCGCTGGGGCCCCCAAAGGAGAGGAAGAAAACAAGTTAAATTACCTGTAACTTTGGTTCCCCAGGATTGGTAACTTTCATAGATTCCCATGCTTTTGTATCACTCTCCGTCGTCGGAATGGGAGTTTCCGTAACAAAATAACATAGCAGTAGGTACAAAAGAAAAAGCAAAAGGCCTAGGCCTCATTCCCTTTTATAGCATATCCGCCTCTTTTTGTAAAATAGACCAAACTAGGCATCAGCCAATCAGAAGAGCCTCACACCAAAAAACCCTCCTGAAGGAGCCTCAGAGCCTCATAGCCGTTGTGTAAGTCACCAGATCTGCTGAAGGCTGAGCTTTCCTCGGGGAGGTGGGTGGGCGCATGGGAATCTATGAAAGTTACCAAAACTAGGGAACCAAAGTTACAGGTAAGTAACTTGTTTTCTTGCCCCAGTATTGGAACTTTCATAGATTCCCATGCGTTTGTATCAGAGTAGCAAGCAGTTGGCAATACAAAACGAATATATGATTTTTCCACGAAGACAAGTTCCACGCATGGCATTACCACGCGAACTTTAGTTCGCATGTGTCTTTACCACGCAGCATTTGACAACGCATGTTTTTACTCCGCAAAATTAACGTTACGAAACATCTCACGTCTCATTTAAATTTACATAACGATGCTGATAGGCTACATGCAGTACGAAGGAAAAGATCGATGTTTTAAACAATTAAAAACAACAGATTCCCTTACATTTTATTTTTATTTTTTTCATAATGCGCTTAAATAATACCTTAATTAATAAAGTTTAGATTCTTATCTGACCCCTGTACGTCTTCCCCCATCAGCCCTTTCTTCCACCGACCACGGAAACAAGCGTCAAAACACGTCTATCAAAACTGAGAAAGGACTTCAATTATGACGTACACGTCTCCTTGTTGGTGAGGCTATTTCCTTGTTCGTTTTGAGGCATTGTAGAGCGTTTTTTTTTAAAGTTTTCTTATTTATTTATTTATTATTATCCGGTTTTTTTTTGGGCGGACCCCCCCCCCCCCCCAACCCCCCCCCGCCCCAACTCCCCCCTAGCCCCCCCAGCCCCTAAATCCCCCCCCCCCCCCCAAGCCCACGCAGATCGTACAGGCAGAACGACAGGAAGGAATACAACTCGCGTGGTAAAGACGGACGTTGCAGGCATACGCGTGGCAAAGACCTTTTCGTGGTGAGTGACGCGTGGTAAACGTTATGCGGGGTAATTCCTTCGTAGTAAATGATGTTTCCCGAACAAAACACATTTTGTGGCATAAATATACATTGCAATAGCCATCAATACATGAAGATACAAAATGTGCAGAATAAAGAAAGGTGGGATAGAAAGGAAAGCTCACCAATTAGTGGAAGAGGTTCCTCAGGACCGCCTGGCCCACAGCCGTGTACTCCTGTTGTAAGGATTTTAAGCAGTAATGCTTGGTAAAGATGTGCACGCTGCTCCAAGTCGCAGCTCTGCAAATGTCTGATGTGCACTCCCGCGAAGACAGCTGTTGAAGAAGCCACTGATCTTGTGGAATGCGCTCTAACTCTGCTGGTCAGTGGCTTACCGGCTGCAGTATGGCAATGTAGAATGGCACTTGTAATCCACCTCGCAATACCCTATTTTGATGGGGGGAGGCCTTTGCAAGAACCACCAAAAGCAACGAACAGTTTGGAGGATTTACGGAATCCCTTGGTGCAATCTAAATAGAATTTTAAGCACTGTTGTACATCCAGAGAATGCAGTGACCTCTCCGCTGGTGTACTAGGGGGAGGAAAGAAAGCTTTAAGAATAACCGGCTCATTTAAGTGGAAGTCCGAGGGCACCTTGGGTATGAACTTTGGGTTAGTTCTCAAGATTACTGTATACCTTTTGAATTGGAGAAACGGCTCTTGGATTGTGAGAGCCTGCAACTCTCCAATGAGTCTTGCTGATGTGAGGGCAAGAAGGAGAGCCAATATCCATGAAAGAAATTTCATGTCTGATCAATGTATTGGTTCAAATGGGCCCTTCATGAGTTGAGTGAGGACCAAATTCAATTGCCAAGTTGGAGGCAGAGGCCTCACCGGGGATAGACACAGAACAATCCTTTGAGAAACTGTTTAACTATCCTGGAAGACCAAAGAGAAGGTCCAGACTCAGAACGTCTACCTAGAAATGTCCTTGACCAGGCTATCGAAAGTGCATTCCCCAATGATCCTCGGTGGTGAAGCCTGCTTGCATAAGACGGTTCTGAGGAGACCAATGCCCATTGACAGGCAGGTCCTGCAGTACTGCTCCCCAACCATCCAATGCTGCATCCGTCGTCACCACCTGAGGAGACGGATCGCTTACGAAGGATAGACCTTGGGACAAGTTTTCCTGCTTTGTCCACCACAAGGCCGCTTTTTTCATTGCCGAAACGATGGTCACCCTGTCGTCGAACGACCCGTGAATCTGTTTCCATTGGATGTCCAGTTGCCCCTGAAGAGGACGCATCCTCAATCTGCAGTGTGGAATTAGAGGAATGCATGAAGGAATTAACCCCAGAAGAGATTTGTAGAAAGACACCTTCTTTGTAAGTCTAGCGCCATGGTCTGCAGTTTTTCCTGCCTCTCCAAGGTTGGGAAAGCTTTCTTGAGATTCGAGTCCAAGATGGCTCCCAGGAAGCGTGCTGTCATGGACGGGACCAGAGATGACTTATCTTTGTTTAAAGTGAGACCTAAGTTCAGAAACAGGTTTGTACATGCTTCACCCGCTTCCCTCACCGCCTCCCTGGACGGAGCCTTCAGCAACCAATCGTCCAGGTAAGGGAAGACCTGAAAGTGATTCCTCCTAAGAAACGCTGCTACTGGTGCCAGCACCTTTGTGAAGATCCTCGGGGCTGAGCGAAGACCAAAGGGTAAAACCCTGAATTGAAAGTGGCTCTTGGCTACTGTAAATCGTAGAAACCTTGTGTGCTGGGTGAATCGGCACATGAAAGTATGCATCTTCGAGATCGAGGGTGACCATGAAATCCCCTGGTTTGATGAGACGGAGAATGTCTTGAAGAAAGACCATACGGAAAGACAGGGAGATGAGATAGGTGTTGAGCCCCCTGAGATCTAAAATGGGGCGCCATTTCTCTAGCGTCTTCCTTACCAGGAAGAACCTGGAATAGAATCCTTCTCCCCTTTGGGCGGAGGGGACCGGCTCTATAGCACCCTTCAGGAGCATTTGATGTACTTCAAACCGCAGAAGACGCAGATGCTTTGATGGAATGGCAGCAGGGGGCTTGGATGGTGGGATTTGTGTGAATTCCAAAGTATGGCCCTTTCGAATTATGTTTATCACCCATCGGTCTGATGTTATCTTGGACCAATTCTGAAGGTATTGTGTCACCCTGCCTCCTACTGATGATCCTGCGGAGGTGGGTACATTAGGAAGAGCCAGGAGGCTGCTATTGTCTCTTGGACGTATCACATCCTCGGCGAGCCTGCTTTCCTCTGTTATTAGGTCTTGTGAAATTCAAGGACTGGCATTGCCTTTGCTGATAAGGTTGGCGGTACTGTTGCGAACCTGAGCCATATGATGAGTACCCTTGCTGCTGACAAGAGCCTCTGTAGGTGTTGCTTTTGCCTCTGGAACCTCTAAAAGGAGCTTTACGGTACTGAAGCGTACCCAGAGACTTAGCAGTCAGTCTCAGTATCCTTTTTAATATCTTGGAGAGTGTCATCTATCAATTTTCCAAATAATGCCTCTCCATCAAAAGGTAGATCCAGGATCTTATTCTGGATTTCGGGTCTAAACAAAGTCGCCTTAAGCCATCCCTGGCGACGAGGGACTGCAGCCCCAGCCAAAGAACGAAAAGCCGCTGTGGCGATGTCCATGGCACAGTCTATGATTTCCATTGATGTTGCCTCCCCTTCTTGCAAAACCTTTTTAGCTTCTGTCTTTGACTCTGAAGGAAGTTGATCCAAATATGGCAAAACATCACACCATAGTTGGCGATCGTATCTGCCCAATATCGCCAAGGCATTTGCTGCCCGCACTAGAAGACTCTCCATTGAAGAGAACCTCTTCCCGGCGTTGTCTAACCTCCTGCCCTCTTTATCCTGAGGAGTTGTCGAAGGAGCTGAGGGGTTGCGTTTCTTCCTTTGTGCCGCTTGTGAAATTACCGAGTCCGGTCTCGGGTGTCCCATCAAAGACGCCGGACCATCCTCAGGCGCTTTGTATTTTTTGTCGAGGCGCGGTAGTACAGGGACCACCGTCGCTGGATTCTTCATTGCCTTAAGGCCTTCATCCCAAAGATGCTGGACAATAGGAATAGATCTTGTTGTCTTCTTATAAGGTTCTTTAAAATCATATAAGAAACATTTGGTGGCAACAGAAGGCATTGATAGTTTGAATCTGCCAGCCACTCTCTCCATTAGTTTATGAAACCCCCCTATATCCGCTGGCGGGGAGTCCACCGGATCCAGACATGGAGATGCTGGGTCTGGGATGACATTCCTCCCATTCTGTACCTTGATCCGTCATGAAAATTTTGATCCTCATCCGAGGAATCATCTTGGGTGTCCAATGGTATTGAAGGCTCCTGTATAACCGGTGTCTGTGGCTAAGATGACACCTGGGCCGGCAATTCGGGAGCAGCCATTGCTGGAGCTGCAGGGACAGGCATGGCTTGCGCAATTGGAGCAGCAGCAGTTTGTGAACATCTAGACTTGTAATCCTGCAGCATGTTGTGAAGGTCCTGCAAGAAAGATGATGGTACAGACACCATGCCTTGTCTCGAGTACTGTTGTGGCTGGGCAGAATGATAATGATAACCACTTTTCTGGTTGTATTCTCCGTCAGAATCCATTTCTTGGCATTTAACCAGAAGCTGGGATGGACTGTTTGCATAGTCATATGAGTCCTGATCGTCATCCTCTGATTCATCGTCATTCTCCTCCAAAAGTAGAGCTGGAGGCAAGGGGGTAACTTTCCTAGGAGAGGTCATGTCCGGTGTAATCCTGGTCATAGAAATCTTATTTCTTTTCTCAGACGATAAAATAGTCGACGATCCCGTCAACTCTGGTGCAGATAATACTGCCGTCGTCGACTTCGAAAGAACATTCGACGACATGGACGTCGTTGATGCAGTCGTCGATGAGACAGTCGAAGCCCCTGTCGTCGTCATCGTCAATGTTGTCGTCGAAGCCGACAACGTCGTCGTCACCACCGTCGACGAACACTTTCGTCGTCGACATCTTAGTCAACGTCGCTGTTGTCGGCATCTTCGTCGACGTCGCTGCCGTTGTCGAAATCTTCGTCGTCGACGCTATTACTGCCGTCGACAACTCCTTCCTCGTCGCCGATACCGTCGACGTCATTTGTCCCGTGGACGAGCCCGTGGACGGTACCATTTTAAGCTTAGGCTTCAATTCCTTTGTCGACGACGCCTTCATCGTAGATGACGTGGAACTTCTGTTAGACTTTCCAGTAGACTTAGAAGAGGGATTTTTGAAGGCTGGATCAGTCTTCATACCCGAAGAAGGCATAGATGGTCCTACCCGCTCCTTTTCACCATGGTGAGGAGATTCGACTGGACCTTGGCTCTCGGACTCTCTGGGGGTCTTCTTTGAGGCCTTAGAAGGATGCTCCATAGAAGGAGAAGGGGAGCCCCTACCCCTTTTGACTGACCTTCTAGTCGATGACGCTGATGAAGAGTTCTCACTGTCACTGGAGCCTGTGTCTCTTCTGGACTTCAACTTCTGGATCCATGTAAGAAGCCTACCCTCACGATCCCGGAGAGTCTTGGTTGAAAAGGTGTGGCAGATTTTGCAGTCCGCAGCCTTATGATCAGGATAGAGTCAGTAGATGCAATTTTTATGCTTATCCTCAACAAATAATCTTTTCTTGCCACAGGTAGAACATGGCTTGAAAAGGGCCTTCTTCTTTTCCTTATCAGACATCCTGGAAGGGACAGCTAACAATTTTTAAGAGAAATCCTGAAGAAAAACTTCTGAAAGAGTAGATTGAGCAGAGCTCAAAGGAGACTCCCTAAGCACAACGTGCGGTAGAAAATCTGAGGCTCTGAGGATCCTTCAGGAGGGTTCTATGGGGTGAGGCTCTTCTGATTGGCTGATGCCTAGTTTGGTCTTTTTTACAAAAAGAGGCGGATATGCTATGCTCTTTTGTACCTACTGCTATGTTATCTTGTTACCGAGACTCCCATTCCGACGATGGGGAATGATACAAAAGCCTGGGAATCCATGAAAGTTCCAATACTGGGTCAACTACTCCCTCCCCCACATGAGAATCCACAGTGAGGGCAGCAGCAAGAACTACATCTGCCACACTGCTACAGAAGCTTTCATAACCAGGAGGTGACTGCAGGGCTTAGGTTGCACCTAGAACCAGAGAAGAGCACACGAAGATGCGCCTGCTGTGCATGCTTGAGACTTTTGATGAAGCGGAAGAAAGAAATTGAGTTGCATATTTGACCAATAGGAGCAGCATTTGACATCATCTGCACCTGAACTGATCGATGCCCAAGTCTATTTGTTGGGGACTGTAGACCTAGAATCCTGACCTAGCAGGGAAAGAGGACGTTGGAAGCAGTGGTGTGGCACCCCATTGTTAAATGCAACTGATTACAACCTGGGGTTAAGTTCCTACTGATTCGAATAGTATTTAGTTCTGCTGCGAGCTTGAAGTGCTTTATTTTTCCATAAAAGAAGCACTTGGCTGGACATTAAGTTATTGTTCTGTAGGTTGATTGTTGAGTAGTGAGCTCATGCTCTCCACATTAACTCCATGAGAAACCTGTGACGGCTGGCACTTGCTACCCTAAGAGTTAAGTCCAGGATGGGTTGTACTGGACTCACTTCGTAGAGCCATAATAGCACAGACCCCTAAGATTTCAGGAACAATTACCTCAAGCACCACGGTTGGTACCCAGTAGCCAGGGTATCCTGGGGCCCCTCAAATGTAGTCTGATAGACACAGATGTAAGCCTTGAAACATGCAGAGGTTTCCATGCAGGAGGAAAAGGTGAAGTATAAGGTTGTAAAGGGTCTTGCAACTAATCTTCTAAAGGAAGTGTTTGTAACAGGAAATGTCCTCACCAGTCTAGCACAAAATATTCCCTGAAAGTCTAACCCTTGCCCAAACAGGATTCCCACTGCCAACTCTTTACAAATTAGCTGTATTCTAAATATGAATAAAAAATATTTAGACAACAAAGAAAAAGCAGCCGCCTAGCAGTAATACATTAGTTGCAGTACTATGAATACAAACCTGGCCCTTATTGTTCTTCAGCTCTCCGTGGCAGTGAAGGAGCTTGGAGCGAGCCAGTAAGCAGTCCTGCCGAGACTCAAACAAAAAGGTGAGGCGCTTCTTGTAGTACTGGCACTCTGCTTCCCCCGTTTTACTGTTTATCAGGCCCACAATTTCTTGGATCAAGGCGATCTAAAAGGCGAAGGACAAGTTAGAAAATGATGCTGGGGTTACAAATTCATGCCCTCATGGAAGCCTGCCCAGCTGCTGACGTTTCAGATACTAAGTGATGGTACAGGAATTTAAGCAAAGGAAAACTGCAGCCACTAGTGCATGAGCAAGGTTACATCTGCCCAAGTGTTTCTAAGAAACACTACAGGTCTGATAAAAGGTGCAGAAGAGGCACAGGCATACATTTATACACAGACATTTGCTGCAGCAGAACAAGCTTCTCACACAGAACAGATGCCACCGAGTTTAAAGAGGAGCAAGCATCCCTTACTCAGTAAACTGTTAACATATTGTCATTTTCACTATAAGTTTCCCAACCTCATTCAATTGCCAACACAGAACAAGACTGTCCATCACAGGATCTTGATGGAGTGGAGTGTCAATCTTTGTCAGGCTGGGCTGCAACCTTCCTGTGACTGCAGGAAGTGTGATGGGAGTGGGACACATGGTCTGTGATAGGGAGGGGCCAGTTATATGTGGAACGGTGTTAGTGAAGGGCTTGTGGCTTCCCAAGATAGTTTGTTTAAGAAGAGCCCACTGTTTTAGAGCTGGCTCTCTCGTTGTTTCACTCATATCCTGAACTGACAGATGGGCAAGGCATGATACAGGTTAGTGAATGACATGTCACAGTGCTAAAATGTGTGCACGAGCTAAACAAGGTACTGGAGCATTGAAAGCTGGGTGACCCCTCTCCTTTTTCTGATTTTATTTTTCCCTGGTGGGCGGAACAGTAAAGAGCAGCACTGATAAGGCTTGTAAAAATGCAGAGAGGAGTAAGAGACACCTTGATTCACTCCAACAAGGTACACAGATCTGGTTTGGGGTGGTTTCCTCTTTCAGGTGCCGCTCCAGGATGATCTGCACACGCAGACTTTGTGAAGAGTGAATCACTACCCACAACAGTACAGTCTCCAGCCTGGAGTACCCACAACAGAGGTGTAACCACAACAGAGGCACAAAGAAGTCTAAACTTTCTGCACCTGAATATCAACAGCCACACAGACAGTGATCAGGATAACAAACGAGGCTCCTCCATGCTAACTAGTTACGTGACCGCCCAGCCATCTCTGTAAGAGACCACTCGCTGTTATTCAATAACAGATGTATAAATGATCACAGAACTGGCTTTTTTCAGTAATAAACCACAGAATTGAAATATCTACAGACATCCTTTCTGTATGGACTGATCATACTTTTTGTATTTCAATTTGAGCACTGTGATATCTTTCTTTGATGTAATGTACACAATGGATTTTGTGGTCTAGTGTGTTGGCACTCTAGGTAGTAGGGTGTGTGATATCAAAATAGCACCAACTCAGGATTATTTGGAGTATTTATGAAGATACTATATATCCACAACTACTTGTGAAGAGGGGAGATTGCGAACTACTACTACCATCCTTATTACACCTAAACTCCTCCAGCTTATTATCTATCTCACCAATCATTTTCATGAAACCACATAGCCCCCACTAAGGATCATACCCAACTGGAATGTGTTTATCTTGAGAGCACATGACTAATCGCAATAACCAACAATACCAATGGATTAACCACTAGCCCTGGGTTCCAGAATAGCTACACACCAGGCAACTTACAAGGCTTAAAATTAAAATATGCCTTGAAAGTAACTACTTGAAATACTCCAACAAGTTTAACTTGACATGATGCCTGGTCACTAACATGTTACTTTGCAGCATTCCCTACGTACCAAACTACAATACAATACAAGTCTTGTACTACAACAGTTGATTATGTTTCAGAAGCTGAGTTAGGGGGGACTGTTGGCCTACACAGACAGGTAACCTGCAGATCTTAGTAGTGTTTGGTTAGTATAGCCAGACAGGACAATGCCTGGGACTATGGTTAACTGTATGAATGCATGGCTGTCCAATGGGCACGTGCGAGGAGAACGCCAGTGATTAAAATGTACTCACAGCCTCTTGCAGGGATGCTTGGTCAGGATGGTCCGCAGCAGTGTGCTTCAGGATCTCCTTGAGCAGTAGTGGGTACTTGACCAGTCTGCTACGGGGCAGGTCCAGGAAGTTCCAAAGGTCCAGCTTGCGGCTAAATGAGGACTCCTGGCAAAGGCGCAGGAAGTTCTCCACCTGCCGGTCCTGCTTCTTGTAGTCAAGCAAAGCCTTGGCTGCCACTTGATTACAGCAATAGTTCCTGTAGGCGTGGAGGCACGGTAACTGTAGGTGTCAAAGGAACTACAGTAAGGTTCTGCCCATTACATAACAGTAGTATACCACTGCAAACATAAGAGGATTCTTGAAGCATTACGTGGCCTTAACTTGTCATTACCATAACTTGGCTCTAGTACACCAAACTGGCTAGGACATTAGAATACGTCTTTTGACTGGTTCAAGTAACGTCAAATCATGGCAATGTCAGTTATGATAGGGTTTGCTTACAAAAATAAAGCATGCATTGGCAAAGCCAATACATCAGCCTTGGAAAGCTAGTGTTCTTTTGTTTACATTTTTATTTTTTAACTTTTTTTGGCAAGTATATGCCACAAAAATAAAAGAAGAAAAAACCTAGCAGCATAAATGGGGCCACCATTTGCTTCCAATTAAAATTATAATATAACAATATATCAGCTGCATATAATTTTTATTTAACAGCATGGGTGCTTCCTCGAAGGCAAGTGTACTTGTAACAGATACAAAAACCCTAATAAGGGTTTAATATACTACACAGGAAATTACGGTTTTTATTGGCGCAAAAAAAAAAAAGAAGAATTATTGGCTTTGAATTACTTTAAACTATGCGATCAAGTTAAACACACAAGGACGACTTAAAAAAGGATAGAATGGAAAAAAAAAAAGAACACAATGCTAAGTAAAAGGTTTCCCATCATGTAATCAGAAAAATGCCTCGTTATAGTTTAAGAGAGCCAATTGCGGACCTGTTGTGGAGAACCTCGACTGGAAGAATCCCCCAGCGAAAAACCTGCACTGGATGAATCCTCCAGTGGAGAACCTCCACTGGATGAACACCCCACCCCCGCAGAGAACGAACCTCCAATGGATGAACCCCTATGCGGAGAACCTCCAATGGATGTCTCCCCCAGCGGAGAACGAACCTCCAATGGATGAATCCCCCAGCGGAGAACGAACCTCCAATGGATGAACACCCAGCGGAGAACGAACCTCCACTGGATGAATCCCCAGCGGAGAACGAACCTCCACTGGATGAATGCCCCAGCGGAGAACGAACCTCCACTGGATGAATACCCCAGCGGAGAACGAACCTCCACTGGATTAATCCCTCAGCGGAGAACAAACCTCCACTGGATGAATCCCACAGCAGAGAACAAACCTCCACTGGATGAATCCCACAGCAGAGAACAAACCTCCACTGGATGAATCCCACAGCAGAGAACAAACCTCCACTGGATGAACCCCCACCCCCCCTTCAAGCAGAGAATGAACCCCCACTGGATGAATCCCCCAGCGGAGAACCTCCACTGGATGACTCCCCCAGCAGAGAACCTCCAGTGGATGAATCCCCCAGCAGAGAACCTCCAGTGGATGACTCCCCCAGCAGAGAACCTCCAGTGGATGACTCCCCCAGCAGAGAACCTCCAGTGGATGACTCCCCCAGCAGAGAACCTCCAGTGGATGAATCCCCCAGCAGAGAACCTCCACTGGATGAATCCCCCAGCAGAGAACCTCCACTGGATGAATCCCCCAGCAGAGAAGCTCCACTGGATGAACCCCCCCCCCCCAGTGGAGAACGAACCTCCACTGGATGAATCCTCCAGCGGAGAACCTCCACTGAATGAATCCCCCAGCATAGAACCCCCACTGGATGAATCACGATGATAGGCCAATGTCTTCAAAAAGTGGCAGGAATCCAAACAATTGATGAAAACTTCGATGTACTAGTGCCCAGTTACATAAGATAAAGGTAAAATCATATTTCTAAAGCAGCAAAGTTGTGTTGTATAGGACACCATCTGCAATATAGGTCCTCCGTCTTAAGTCACCTTGTAAACCGACACTGACCCCTCACAGGCACCACATTACTGCTAATGTTAACAATGTTCAGGGGCTGAAAGATAGACATGCCACTGTGGGGCTTCAAGACAAAGACTGCGAGGCTTTGTAGTCAGCCACAAGAACGATAGCTACTTCCCTGTAATCTGTGGTTCTCCAGTATTGGTGGAAGACGCTCCTTGTAGCATAAGCTGGTAAATATGAGATGCACATAACCATGAAATATATATGTGGATCACTGACATAATATTGAATACAAAAATATAGGCATTTAAAATATAGACTACAAAAATATCGAAGTCCTATCTACGAACAGGTGAGTACAAAAATATTGAATCAAAAATATCATTTAACAATAATATAGTTAGTCAAAATATCGAATTTTTGTAAATGTCAAAAGTCATTTAAAATAAATGAAATAATAAAAATAATCTAAAACATACTTACAGATACTTAAATAACCTTAAAATTATAAAATATTTAATTAAAAAAAAAACAATTTTATTTTTTAAAACATAAATATATATATATATATTCACATGATATTATTTAAAAAAAAACACAATGGGCCCGATTCACAGAACTAAAATCCTAAACGTACTACTTATGGTATTCACAGAAGTTAGGATTTTGTCTTAAGTTTGTCTTGAGACAAACTTAAGACAGACTTAAGACAAGACTGTCTTAAGTTTGTCTTGAGCCTGTCTTAAGTTTGTCTTAAGACAAACTTAAGACAAAATCCTAACTTCTGTGAATACCATAAGTAGTAAGTTTAGGATTTTGTCTTAAGTTACAGCATGATTCATCATCAGCATGTTTTGCGAGTCTGAAATAGCGATTCATAAGGAATCGAAATTCCAGACTCGCAAAACGGGATTCGTGTAGGAATAGCAACATTTTTTGCGATTCCTACAGATTCCTTATTTGCGATTAGCAAATTGCTAATCGCAAATAAGGATTAACTCCCCATTCATTCCTATGGGCCTTTTGGCCCATAGGAATGAATGGGGAGTATTCCTTATTTGCGATTAGCAATTAGCTAATCGCAAATAAGATAGCGATTTAAAGGGTGCCAGGGGTGTCCAGAGGACACCCTGTAGCACCTCTTAAATGCTAATTTAAACAGGTGTTGCACACACACATGTCCAAAGGACATGTGTGTGTGCAACATGCAACTCAGAAAAATAATTTAAAAGCATTTTTCTGAGTTTGCTATTTACCACGAGGTTTGACCTCGCGGTAAATAGCGGGCCGAAATTGCGAATTCGCAAATTTTAAATGGATGATTAATTGCATTTAAGGAATCTCAAATAGAGATTCCTTAAATGTAATTCCTCGCAAAATAGCGAAATCGCTATTATTGATTTTTGCATTTGGGATGATGAATCCCAAATGCAAAAATAGCGCTCGCAAAGGGCCAGATTCTCAGAATCTGGCCCTTTGAAAGCCGATTTCGGCTTGATGAATCAGGCTGTTAGTTCTGTGAATGGGGCCCAATATTTTTACCGTAGGAAAGCGTAGGGGTAAAAGAAAACAAGTTACTTACCTGTAACTATGGTGCCCCAGTATTGGCAACTTTCAGATTCCCATGCTTTTGTATCATTCCCCGTCGTCGGAATGGGAGTATCGGTAACAAAAATACCATAGCTGTAGGTACAAAAGAGAAAGAAAAAGGCCTACGCCTCATTCCCTTTTGTAGCATATCACCTTCTTTTTGTAAAAGAGACCAAACTTAGGCATCAGCCAATCAGAAGTGCCTCACCCCTTAAACCCTCCTGAAGGACCCTCGGAGCCTCAGATTTTCGTAGCCGTTGTGTACCAGACACCATATCTGTTGTAGGCTGAGCTTTCCTCGGGGAGGTGGGTGGGCGCATGGGAATCTATGAAAGTTACCAATACTGGGGAACCAAAGTTACAGGTAAGTAACTTGTTTTCTTTCCCCAGTATTGGAACTTTCATAGATTCCCATGCTTTTGTATCAGAGTAGCAAGCCGTTAGCAATAAAACCACATTTTGTGTCATAAAAGTATTGCAATAGCCAACATGACAAAGATACAAAATGTGTAACACGGAAGGTGGGATAGAAAGGAAAGCTCACCAATTATTGGAAGAGGTTCCTCAGGACAGCCTGTCCCACTGCCGCATCATCTTGTTGTAAGGACTCCAAGCAGTAATGCTTAGTAAAGGTGTGAACGCTGCTCCAGGTAGCAGCTCTACAAATGTCTTTAATCTGTACCCCCGCAAAGAGGGCCGTTGAAGATGCCACAGATCTTGTGGAATGTGCCCGAATCCTGCCAGTCAGAGGATTTCCTGCCGCAGTGTGGCAATGCAGAATGGCACTTGTGATCCATATTGAAATACTCTGTTTGGATAGCGGAAGGTCCTTGCTTGGACCTCTAAAGGCAACAAACAACTGCGAGGATTTCTGAAATCCCTTAGTACGTTCCAAATAGAATTTCAAGCATCGTTGTACATCCAACAAATGCAGTGTTTTTTCTGCTGGTGTAGCCGGTTGAGGAAAGAACGCCTGCAGAATAACCGGCTCATTCAAGTGGAAGTCCAAGGGTACCTTAGGCATAAACCTAGGGCTAGTTCTCAAGATTAAAGTGTTTCTTTTAAATTGTAGGAAAGGCTCCAGGATAGTCAAGGTCTGCAACTCACCAACACGTCTAGCCAATGTGAGAGCGAGGAGGAGAGCCAATTTCCATGAAAGGTACTTCATGTCAGAACGATGAATTAGTTTGAATGGGCCTTTCATGAGCTGAGAAAGGACTAAATTTAAATGCCAAGTAGGAGGCGGAGGTCTCACTGGTGGATAGACTCTGAACAAGCCCTTAAGAAACTGTTTGACAATCCTAGAGGACCACAAGGAAGACGCAGACCCAGACCTTCTGTATCTCGAAATGGCCGCCAAATGGACCTTAATCGATGAATGGGCTAGTCCCGACTTAGCCAGGGACAGCAGATAAGGTAGGAGCTGATGAGGCTTGGAAGCAAAGGGGTCAATCTTTTCTCTCCTACACCAGCAACAAAATCTTTTCCATTTAGACGGTAAGTCGTGTTCGTTGAAGGAGCCCTTGCCTGGGAGAGGACCTCCTTAATTTCGCTTGAGATGGGGAGATTCATAAACTCTCGCTGCTCAGGAGCCATGCTGTCAGGTGTAATGACTGTGGATCTGGGTGCCAAACTTGTCCTTCGGACATTGTGAGGAGATCTGGTATAACCCTCAAAGGAAGAGGAGGAGCTAGCGACAACAGATGAAGTTCCGTGTACCAGAACTGTCTCGGCAAAGCAGGGGCTATCAAGATCATCCTGCACGGCTCCACCTTGATCTTCCTGATGAGCCGCGGGATCAGAGGGATGGGGGGGGAAGGCGTAGACAAATGTCCTTGACCAGGCTATCGAAAGCACATTACCCAGCATTTCTTGTTGGTCGGTGTGGCAAAGAGATCCACCTCCGGTCTGCCCCACTGGCTGAAGACTTCTTCCAGAACTCGCTGGTTCAATTCCCACTCGTGGCTGACTGAGGTTGACCTGCTCAGTCTGTCGGCGATCTCGTTTAGAACTCCTGGCAAGTGTTCTGCCTTTAGCGATATTCCCTGAATGATCGCCCATTCCCAGATCTGTTGAGCTTCTTGCGACAATGGACGAGATCTGGTTCCTCCTTCCTTGTTCACATAGTGCATGGCCGTGGTGTTGTCCGTCCTGATAAGCACTTACGAACCTCCCCAGCGAGGAAGAAAGGCTTGCAGAGACAGTCTTATTGCCCTTAACTCCAAAAAGGTTGATGTGGAGTCATTGTTCCTGAGGCGACCAATGACCGCTGACATGTAGGTCTTGCATCACTGCTCCCCAACCCTCCAATGACGCGTCCGTTGTTACTATTTGAGGAGATGGGTCGTTTACGAAGGATAGACCTTGGGACAAGTTGTCTTGATATGCCCACCATAAGGCCGCTTCCCTCATCATTGGAGTTACGGTCACCTTTTCCTTGAATGATCCGTGAACCTGCTTCCATTGGTTGTCTAGTTGTTCCTGTAGAGGACGCATTCTTAGTCTGCAATGAGGAATACATGATGAAATTACCCCCAGCAGAGATTTGTAGCGGCGTACTGAAAGACACCTTCTTTCTTGTAAGTCTCGAGCCAAGGTCTGTAGTTTCTCCCTCCTTTCCAAAGTAGGGTAAGCTTTCGAGAGCTTTGAATCCAGGATGACTCCCAGGAAACAAGCCTTTCTGGACGGGACCAGGGATGACTTTTCATTGTTTAGAGTGAGTCCCAGATTCTGAAACAAATTTGTACAAGCCTGAACAGCGTCCAGCGCTGCCTCCCTGGACGGGGCCTTCAGCAACCAGTTGTCCAGGTAGGGAAGATCTGGAAATGGTTTCTTCACAGAAATGCTGCTACTGGCGCCGGCACCTTTGTAAAAATCCTCGGGGCTGAGCGGAGTCCAAAGGGTAAAACCCTGAACTGAAAGTGGCTCTTGGCTACTGTGAATCATAGAAACCTTCTGTGTGCTGAGTGAATCGGGACATGGAGGTACGCATCCTCGAGCTAGAGCATGGCCATGAAATCCCCCGGGCTGATGAGCCTCAAGATGTCTTGGAGAGAGACCATCCGGAAGGACAGGGAGATGAGATAGGTGTTGAGCTCCCTGAGATCTAAAATGGGGCGCCATTTCTCTAGCCTCTTCTTTACCAGGAAGAACCTGGAATAGAATCCTTGTCCCTTTTGATTGGAGGGAACTGTAGGAAGGTGGATATCAGACTATGGTTGCCCCCAACTTTTTGCCTGGTGTTTTGCTGGTTTTTCGACTTAGTTGACCTGGGGCCCTGCTATTCAGGGCCCCAAGCCTAGCTGTTCTCTCTAAATTGACAAGCATGTACCTTAGGTGCATCTACCGATTGGTACTGGGCCACCTTATCAGTCCCTGTACAGCATACTTTAGGTATCCAGGGAATAGGTGTACCCAGGGCCTACCAGGGGCTGAAGCATGTATTATGCCACCCCTGGCTGGCCATCCAAATCTGACAACTGGCTGCACGACAGCTGGGGCAAGGTGGTGTAATCACCCTTTGCTTTAGATATAGTATCTCTATATCTAACCCTAAAATGGACACATATATTCCTATCAGTCACTCCTATGGCAGGCCTCATCAATCCTGAAGGCAGAGTGCTTGGAATTATGTGAGATGGTGCTCTGGCATGAGCTGAGCCAGTTTGCAGCTTGCGGAACCAAGTCCTAATAGCTGTTCCATGATAACGCGTACCATATACTCTTAAGTGCATTATAATCCTTGCGGTTATTTGCTAACTTTGGTATCGCATTATCAAAACATGTCGAGTAAGGTGTCATACGAATTGGAATACTAACCCCTCGCCAATTCTGGCGACGGGGTTAGCATTCCACCCTTCTAGAGGGACACAACATGTATGTAACTGTGAACCCCGGTTAAAGTTAACTCAAGCCTCAGCATCACAAAATGGATGCTGCCACCAGACACAAGTCTGACCTCCTGCTGCTGGGAGTCCTTCCAGTGAGGAAGGCTTGGACAAAGGGTTTCCTGCCTTGGGAGGTGCTAGCACCACCCCAGACAGGATTTTGTGTATTAGGTAGGACAGGGCTGAAAGGAATGAGACATGCCTGGGGCACACAAGATGTCCCTGTGCATATGCCGGTCCAAACCAGTTCCTGGGGCACTCCAGCCCCAGAGCTGGCAAAGGACCGGACAAAGGAAAGGGGTGTAACCACCCCCCTTCCTGGTCCCACCCAGGGGAGGGACCTAGTCGTAGTGCAGCCCCCTTTAGCTGAATAAAGGTAGGAGCTGGTCCCATTCCAAATTAGATTATCCTGATCAACTTCACAAGAAGAAACTCTGGACCTCGACATTCTGCTCCACAGAAGACTGAAGGAATCTCCCTTGTGGGCAAGGAGTGTCCACCCTGCATCTGCAGGCACCATCAGCGTACCGCGACTTCCCTTTGTCGTCTTCCTGCAAAGGATCCAGACTTCAGAGCCAGACGAGACCAGGATTCCCAGACCTCTCCGACCTCAACCCACATCTGCAGCCGAGCTGAGACCCGTGGGTGCGACGAGACACGTGGGACCGGCCATCTTGAAAGAAGCAGCACTTCGCTCCAGCACGACTTCCGAGGCCTCCTCGTTCAAGTGCTGAGAAGCCCCGACCTCGAGCAGCTTCTGCACCGAAGATCAGCCCTCCAGCATCCACGAGATCTGCGTGGGGTCCTTCTGCCCGTTTGCTGCTCGACGCGTTGTCTGGTCACTTGCCGGCTGGCTAGTGACCTCCTAGACGACGAACACCGACAACTTTGCTGCTGGTCTGGTTGCTCCAGACTGGCCCTTGCTCCCTTCCAAAAGAGGAGCACCCCGGACCCTCCTGGTCCACTCCAGACGCCGTTTCCACTCACCGCATGGGTTGCCTTTGCCAAGGCCTGTTGAACCCGAATCCGGAGAGGACACCGCCGACAGCGAGAGCCTGCGTGGGACAGCTCGTGCCTCCATCCTGGTCGTCAAAGACACCACCTGGTCCACGTGGCTGCAGAGACAAGCGTCCACCTTCACCTGATCGCGACGACGACATCTAGTTCCACTCCTGGTTCCACTCCAGTCACTGGCTAGTGACTTTGAACATTGTCCCCTCTGCTTTCAGGTTCCTCTCTTCACCAATCCACCCTTGGATTGCACCGGACATCTTCCTCCTGGTCGCCTGCAGCATCTCTCTTCAAGGCTCCATAGACTTCGACGCGGAAACCCGACACGACTTCGCACCTATGCACCCGCAGCCTGTGGGTGAGATAACACAAGCATTTCGGTGCTCAAGGGTAGCTTGACTATCCTAGTGTCCAGTTCCATTGTCGTTTCAGTCCTATCTAGTCAGGAACGTCCGTACTCACCTTTTCTTTAAACTGTACTGTCCATAGACGTTTGTATGCATCTCGCGTATGAGTTCACACTCTGCACACGCGTTCCGTGGGCCTCCTATTACTTACCTCGAGTTAGTATAGCGTGGTCCCAGCAATCCTACAACCTCTGGACAGCTCCATTCCTTTAACTGACTTTCGCATTCCATTTATTTAGTATATGGTTTGCCGTGCCCCTAGGGCACCATTGTAAATCGTGCAACTTAAACGTATTTTTCTTAAGAGTTTGTCATGTGCTTAGCCCCCTGACCTCATAAAGAGTTCAGAGGTGTATGTTAGATAATAAATAACTGTTTATTTTCATAACAACCTGTGTGGTGTCCTTTTCATTTGGTATTCAAAGGTTATATGTGGTAAAACAGCTGGCTTCACATGCCATAAAGAGTTTAGCCTTAAGACTGCTTTTGTCCACGCTACTAGGATAGCTGGTCTATAAGGTTGACTTACAACCAATCACCATAAGGGTTGTTTGGACTGATACAAGGTGATCACTAGAACTAGTGAACATCATATATCAGACCAACTTCTCACAGGAACCGGCTCTATCGCTCCCTTCCAGAGCATCTGTTGGACTTCGAGCCGCAGGAGACGCTGGTGTTTCGATGGAATAGCTGCAGGGGGCTTGGGTGGAGGGACTTGCGTAAATTCCAAGGTATGCCCTTTCCGTATGATGTCGAGAACCCACCGGTCCGATGTTATCCTGGACCAGTTTTGAAGGTATTTGGTTACCCTGCCTCCAACTGATGATTTCTTGGAGGGTTCAGTAGGTAGAGCCAGGAGGCCGCTATTGGCGCTTGAACAAATCTCATCCTCGTCCAGCCGGTTTCCCCTTATTGTAAGGCCTGGAGTAGTTTGAAGATTGGCCTTGTCTTTGTTGATAAGGCTGACGGTATTGCTGGGAACCTGAGCCCGTGGATGAATAGCGCTGCTGTTGATAGGATCCCCTGTAGTTATTACCTCTGCCTCTGAAACCCTTGGAACTCCCAGGAGCCCCCTCAGGGTGCTCCATATAAACAGGCTCAAAGCATATGTCGACAGGAAGGACATGGGCTTGCTCATGGCCACAGATGAGGGACAGGAGGAGGAGAGTGACCCTCTCCCTGACCTGCTCACTCAGAACCCTGATGATGGGTCAGTAGACGGTGTTGTCTTTTGTGGCAGCCTCTTTGAGCATCAACAAAAGGATTGCAAACAAGTTCTTCAATCCTTTAGACATATGTTCTCTCTGACACCCAGTCAGACCAATTGGTGTACCCATGAGGTTGACACTGGGGACAGGCTGCCAGTCAAGAGTAAAATCTACAGACAGCCTGATCAGGTCAGAGACTGCATCAAGACAGAAGTGCAGAAAATGTTGGAACTGGGAGTCATTGAGCCCTCAGATAGCCCTTGGGCTAGTCCAGTAGTTTTAGTGCCAAAGCCTCACACCCAGGGTGGTAAGAAAGAGGTGAGGTTTTGCGTAGACTACAGAGGTCTCAATGCAGTCACTAAGACTGATGCCCACCCAATACCAAGAGCAGATGAACTTATAGACAGATTGGCTTCTGCCAACTACTTAAGTACATTTGACCTGACAGCTGGGTATTGGCAAATCAGGTTAGCTGAGGAGGCCAAGCCCAAAACAGCATTTTCTACCCCTGGTGGGCATTATCAGTTTGTGGTAATGCCCTTTGGTTTGAAAAATGCACCTGCCACCTTCCAAAGGCTGGTGAATCAAGTTCTCACTGGGTTGGATGACTTCTGTGCAGCATATCTTGATGATATAGCTGTCTTTAGCTCCACCTGGGAGGATCACCTGGTCCACCTGAGGAAAGTTTTAGAGGCACTGCAGAAAGCAGGTCTCACTATCAAGGCCACTAAGTGCCAGATAGGGCAGACACAGGTTGTATACCTGGGCCACCTGGTAGGTGGAGGCCAGGTTCAGCCATTGGAGAGCAAGATACAGGCAATCAAGGACTGGGCTCCTCCAACCACCAAGACTCAGGTTCGAGCTTTCTTGGGCCTGATTGGATATTACAGGAAATTTGTCAGAAATGATGGATCTATTGTGACTCCACTTAATGACCTGACAAGTGAAAAGATGCCAAAGAAGGTTCAGTGGACAGCAAGCTGTCAAAAAGCATTCGATGACCTAAAGCAGGCCATGTGCACAGCACCTTTCCTAAGAGTCCAGACTACTCCAAACCATTCATTGTCCAAACAGATGCTTCTGAGTTGGGTGTGGGAGCTGTTCTATCTCAACTGAATTTTGATGGTACACTATGTTTGGGCTTAAAAATTGAGGAACAGATGGGGGAGGGAGGGTGGCAGGAAACCTTGAAGGCAATGCTTGCTCAGTGTATCAAGGCGATTACCACTACTTTAAGGATGGAGGTGATGCATAAACTGGGTTAGGTGATCAGACTCCCACCTCACATGACATTTGTTCACCTGAACGAAACCAGGACAACAACTCCCAGAATACACTATTTCTTAAATGAAATCAAAGGGCGGGACAAAGGGTGTTCCAGTGACATGGAC
Organism: Lissotriton vulgaris; assembly: GCF_964263255.1. Classification (NCBI taxonomy): domain Eukaryota; kingdom Metazoa; phylum Chordata; class Amphibia; order Caudata; family Salamandridae; genus Lissotriton; species Lissotriton vulgaris. Next base: position 27,534,734 of record NC_141698.1, read on the forward strand.
ATCCAGTAATTCTACTTGCCAGTATATTATGTAGGTTATATTTCCCTATTAAAAGACAGTGTGCCCCGCTCCTCCAAGGACATGAGCGCTAGCTGAGCTTTTTGGCTGCTCGTATGTATAGCACTTACCCAGTCTAACATAGTGGGCCCAACCTCATCAATGGTCCCATCTTCCTGTCTTATCCTTCCAAGGTGGAGGAGCAGGTCTGAAAAGATAAACAGAGATGGCTGGATTAGGGTGTGGAGATGAGCAGTGGAGAAGGGATGAGGATATGGAGGGTGAATGAAGAAGGGCGGGATAAGGGTCTAGAAGGTGAGCCAAAGAGATGAATGAATGGGAGTCTGGGGAATGAACAGAGAAAAGGAATGGGGGTCAGGAGGAGAAAGAATTGAGAAAAGGGTCTGAAGGATGAACAGATAAAGGTGGATGTGTGTCAAACGGGTGTGTAGAGGACGAGAAGAGTCAGGAAGTGACCAGAGTAGGGGAATGATTGTCTGGAGAAGGACCTGAGAAGTTGGATAAGGGTATGGTGAAGGAACAGAAGAAGGGGATGGAGTTCTGAAGGAGGTAGATCAGGTGTCTGGTAAATCAAATGGGAGTGAGGAACAAAATACATTGGGAAAGACAGAAGCAGGGAAAGCAGAGGCCAGCTCTGTCTTCTCACATCCTTCCAAACCTGAAACAATGTGCGAACTCCTGAAATGCACCAATGGGCTCCCTGATCTCTTGCTACTTGTATCTGAAGTACAGCAGATTGCTAACCACATCCTGGGGTACTTGCCAGAATAACAGCACCGTTCAGCACACATGCCATAGAATGAGTTATATATTGCAGTATTATACCTCTAATTGTACTTTGTTTTCTCTTGTAACCTGCACACTTGTCACTCTTTCCTCCTGTATTGCACTGTTTGCTACCTCATGTATTTTGTTTGCTCACAATTGTCACTTTTACCTCATGTAACTCATCGTCTGCTTTTGTAATTTTGTTCATTTGTAATTTTCTGTTCCTATGGTGAAGCGCTTTGACGCCTTCGGGTAAAGTCCGAACTATATAAAAACGCATAAATAAATAAATAAATAAAGTGAATGAGAGCGCGTGTACGAGTACCAGTGCTGCCATCTCCAGTTGCACTCCGCCATTGGTGTTCACTTTATCTCGTGCTTGAACAGAAGTCTTCAAAGCCCGACACCCTGTGGGCTAAAGTCCATCTCTGGTAATGTACATTAGAGCCTGTGCATATGGGATACCCTCAAGCTCGTTCTACCAGGTCAAGAGTGCTGGAAGTGAAGAGGTCATGCAGATCCTACACCTTAGGGCACAACTCACACACCCAGCACAAGAATACCAGATCTGCGGCCACAGCTCCACCACAAACTGTGCTGGGTCCCCGTGACAGGCAGTCGCCTGCGAAGGGTCACCGTGTCACTTTACCTTCGTGCAGAGGAATGAGTGAATCCAGAGTGCTGAAGATCTCCGTCAGCTCCTCCTCCGACATAATGGCCAGCTTCAGCATCGGCTCATAGTAATTCTGAGGGGCAAGAAGGAAGCTGGTAAAGTATCATAACAAATATCTACAGCAGAGGCGGCAGCAGTGCAAGCCCCCTTGCAGAGGTCAGATGTTGCACAGATCGTGCCATCATCCCTCATGGAGATCAGATGCAGCACAGGGAAGAGCAATGCAAGGGCTCCTTAAAGGGGGCAGGTGCAGCACAGGCAGGAGGAGTGTAATCCACCTCTAACGCAGGAGTCCAGTGCAGCACAGGCAGGAGCAGCGCAATCCACCTCTCGCAGGCGTCAAGTGCAGCACAGGCAGGAGCAGTGAAATCCATCTCTTTCTCGCAGGAGTCAAGGGCAGCACAGGGAGGAGCAGCGCAACCCATCTATCTCTTGCAGGAGTCAAGTGCAGCACAGGCAGGAGCAGCACAACCCATCTATCTCTCGCAGGAGTCAAGTGCAGCACAGGAAGTAGCAGCGCAATCCACCTCTCACGCAGGAGTCAAGTGCAGCACAGGCAGGAGCAGCGCAACCCATCTATCTCTCGCAGGAGTCAAGTGCAGTACAGGCAGGAGCAGCGCAACCTATCTCTCACAGGAGTCAAGTGCAGCACAAGTAGGAGGAGCACAAGCCTTCTCTTCCTTGCAGAGCTCAAGTGCAGAACAGGCAGAAGCAGCGCAAGCAATCCCTCCTTTACAGAGTTTAACGGCAGAATAGGCAGGAGCAGCGCAAGCCATCCCTCCCTAGTACAGGTCAAGCGCGGAACAGGCAGGAACAGCGCAAGCCATCCCTCCCTTGTACAGGTCAATTGCGGAACAGGCAGGAGCAGCGCAAGCAATCCCTCCTTTACAGAGCTTAACTGCAGAACAGGCTTAAGGAGCACAAGCCATCTCTCCCTTGCACCGGTCAAGCGCGGAACAGGCAGGAGCAGCGCAAGCCATCCCTCCCTTGTAGATGGTGCAAGACAATCTGCCTCTCTGAAACTCTTTTTCACAGAGATCAAGTACAGCTCAGGTGATTATGGTGCAAGCTTCTTGGCCATCAGCATCTTTACCTTCTTGACCAGATTCAGGTCGTCCACCAGCTGTTGTTCTCCCTGCATAAGCTCAAAGATAACCTGTCAGAAAGAGGAAAAAAAGCTTCATATTTTGTTTCCAATAAACCAAGTAAACCAGTTGAATTTTTCCAGCAAGAGATAATCATGATGGAGACACAGCAATCAGTTTGTTGTTGAGCCCTTACACAGGTAGGTGGCCCGATACTGCCAGTCAACAACCTCAGCTCGAAAGATGTTAATGGTTTCTCTTGTAGGTTTCGGATATGGAGAAAGACCATCTGAAGCCCCTTCTATGGGCCAAGGAACAGAGAACATCAGGAAACGCACCAATAAAAAACATTGCATTTTTAAACATCATTTACTCTGCAAAACATGAGTTTTTAAACACACCTACGTTGTTTTAAACCTCAGTGCATGCTATTCACCAAACATCAGAGGAAGCAACCACACCCCAGGAGTAAAAGTCTTTCTGAATCTCCGGGTAGGAAAACCATCCCTCATCAGTACACATCTTCAGACAAATCTCACAAGAGCGCACCCACGCCCAATCATATATACCTGTATCCAAATGTCACAAGAGGCAACCACTTTCCTTGGGTACACCCCTCCTTCTAACTCTCATAATATCAGAAAAGGGCAACCCCCCCCATCAGAGGAAGACAATGACTATTGGTAGAGCTCCCCAGCCAAATATCACACGGTGGCAGCCACTTCACATCAGTACATGCCTCTGTCCAAATTTCAGAAGGACGGCCGCTCTCCATCTGCACTGTCCTCCTAATCTCAGAAGAGGGCAACTGCTCCCTATGGGTACACACCTGCCTCCTTCCTTCACCTCACAAAGTAAGACGAGAAGTTGGTTTTCGTATTCCCATTAATTTATCTCTGTATTTTTCACTACTAATCTCACAATGTGAACTGTCCAGTCCTGGTATGCTCTTCAACTCTTAACCTACTATATGTGGATGACAATCTTAAAGTGTACCTAAGTTTATAAATCATCATTTTTTCAGATTAATGTGTTTAGAAAAATGTAATTGTCGACTATCAGAAATGCATGAGCTAGGCTTGAGGTTCCAAATGTTAGCCGGAAAAGCAAAAAGCTGGAACAAGTCCATTGTTTCCTGGACTTACATCGCCCATTAAATTTGGTTGAATGAAGAGGACAACTTATGACAAGTACACATTTTCTGTTTTTGACTTGGCTAGACTGGACAACATTTGTTATGTTGGGCTTGCTCTGCTTCCAGTAAGACCCATCAATTGAACCGCAGATGTACACTCAAATGTGCTGATGCACTCCAAGGGCACTTCAATGCTCCATCCTGGCCATAATTCTGCTTGTAGGGTTCTGGCAAAAGGTTCTAAATGTGGAGGCTGAAGTTGGAGTGGATTTGCTGCTACAGCCGGCAGAGTGGAGCCGGTGGTGGGCATCTCCAAAAAACCTATTGTGTTGGATGACCTGTGCAATGTCGAAGTTGATCTTATGGTAGCCAGTGGAGTTTCCAGCTTATCAAGTGCTAGGGGTTTGGGCTTTGATGAGAATGTAAGCCCTACTGCACAGTCTTTCAATAAACGCCATACAGGCTTGAAAAATGTTAATCAACTGAAAAATGTCCCAAAAACCTCAACAGCTTATGAGTTCACACACTAAGAGGGTTCAAAAATCGCATCCATTGTACAATGTGTAAATTACATAGATCCTGGATGCAATCCGGACAACAAAACACGCTTAGTCAGAGAGAGTAGCGGAAAACAACAGCAATAATAATCAGTCAACATAATCTTAAGAATGTCAGACAAAAAGGAAAACAAGGATATTAAAGAAACAATGCCCAAAACACCTATACAAAAAAATAAAGATACACAAATATCATGTAATCTGCGTGTCACCTCACAAGCTAAAAATTGCTACATGGAATAATGGGGTTTCAGTGAAACAAGGTTAAGCAACTCCCATTAGAGTTGAGAATCTCATGCATAAGGAAATGGTGCTCTACATGCATCAAAGTGCCTGACGCTGCACAAAACCCCCTCAAAAACCTTGTGGAAAATAAGTTAAGATGCTCATAACAAGTACCGCCGACCAGTGTCAGAAACTCGAGGCTCTCTTACATTAAGAATTATCCCACAACATAAGTCAGAATGCTACTAATCGTCCAAGTACTGATAAACCCCTGATGAAAAAACTCAGGTGCTGACGGCTGTATCAGTCTCTCTTTATTTTTGTAAACAGAGAACTGGACGTGTAATCAACACTAAAAAGCCCTGGAAAAAGAAGAGATCCTTTCTACATTATGAAAGAAGGGGATAGGTCCTCCCAAACTAAATGTACAACACTCAAAGGTATGCCACCTAGCCTCATGACACCATATATGTGATGAGAGGAAGTGCTTGCCCCAACTAGACTTCACGCTACTCACCATGGGAAAGGAAAAATTCAACAATTTTTTTTTTTATAACCCTCACACACTCTAGTAGGGTCATGCTTCATCATCGGGTTCACTCGGACTCCTAAAGGTTAGATTACAGAGAGGCATGCCTGAAGCTCCTGCGAGATGAAAGACACTATGCACCTTTACAAACAGACCCTACTTCCCGCTTACAACAAACTATAAAAGGACTGGTGGATGAAGCAGTAGAAAACAAGCGGATTTCCAGAAAAGAGCAGGAGTTTGACCACCCCGGAACCTTGAACCCCTCAATTTTACACGATCCCTAAGAAGCATAAAAGGGATAACTCCCCCACTCCCCTGGCCACTAACATGTCATATCAAGGATACCAAACATCTGATAAACTGGCTGAAAAGAAAAGGAATATGATCCTTCCACAGAAGAGACCCTTCTATGCCTCGATGTAGAAACATTATAATCCAGCATTTCACAAGAAGAGAGTTTATGTATAAACATACTGCAGAACCAAGATTGGCAATTGGGCGCTCCGTTCAAATGGATAATGGCACTAGCAAGACTGGCTCTCACAAAACATTTCTTCAAGTCTGAGGACCAGACCTACTTGCAACGCCACAAAATTTCGATGGGGACCACATTTGCTCCAAGCATAGACTGCCTCTACATAAGCTGGTTTGAGGATAAGAACATCTGGAACAACAATCCTTTCCAAGACCAGATAGGATTATGGCGACGGCACATCAATGACGTCCTGGTAATCTTACATGACATTGAGGAGACTACAGAAGCCTTCAGGATAGGATTAAAGGAACCCATTTTTGTGTTTCACCAGGAATACCAACAGGACAAAGTTTATTTCCTTGACATCATCATCACGGCAAAAGAGGGGAAGCTCATGAGCTGCCTTTATACAAATCCCACAGCCCTCAACAGTGTGCTCCACTTCAACAGTGCTCACCCTCGAGCACTCAGACAACCTGTCGGCGAGACAATTTCTGTGAATCAGAAGAAACTGCTCAGACCTTCGTGATTTTAAAGAAGAATCAGCGAAACTCACAAGAAAGCGTAAAGAAAAGAAATATCCAACTAAGATCATTGAAAGACCCCAAAAAGGGCACCCCCCCCCCCCCCAAGGGGCGCTTCTAGAATTAAATACCAAACAAGGCACTAATTCCCTTATCTGCGTGAGCACACAATTCCTCTTCCAAGGACCTGAAAAGGATAATAAAACAAACATTGGCGCATGTTCACGACCAACTGTTTGACATTTAACAAACCACTGTTCTCGTTCAAACGAAACAGAAGTATAAGGGATAGACTAATACACAGCAACACCTGGAAACATCCATGAGAAAGACAATCTACCCTGTGGGACCTACACCCGGTTGCATTGGAGGGGGCATGGGAGACCAGGGAGCATGTATCCAGGATATGAGAGACAAGCAGGGTCTCAAAGGATGAGGAAACATGAAGGAGAGCCTAGTGAATGGAGGAGGTAAAAGGACTAAGCAGACAAAGAAGAGGTATCCTTTTATCAGGGACATAGATAAAGGAGAGAACAGTAGTGAAAAGGGAAGGCTCCATCATTTAGGAGCAAAGGGAATGGAGGAGGAGCCGAAGCAGTCTCCCAAGTGCATGGAAGCCATAGGACAAGGTAGCAGGGTACAGGTAAAACAGTGCCGAGTGAACCAGAGGGCCAGGCATGCATTCAAGGAGGTGAAGATTAAGGGACCCAGTCATCTGTGCAGGAGTCTAGTGGGGGCCTGGTTAGTGAGGGAGAGTTTGAGTCCAATGGCAGAGTGAGCCAAGGAACCCACATCTGCACCCTTTCCATTTAGTCTCCTTCCACCCTGTACAAGAGCGCCCTGAGTACAAATATGATTTGTGCACACTTTCGAATACCAGTGGGGTGTTATGGGGAATACTGTACAAAAACGTTTTTGTTTCCTATTTTGTCCACAGTATAACTGGTAATGCACTGATCTGCCTGTACAATTTCCTGCCAGTAGGACTTGGAGGCAACTGCAAGGACAAAAATCAGGTGTGCAATATTTTCACTCATCTAACCTGTGCAAAGTGCATATTTGGTGCAGAAACGGTTTGAGCAGGTGTTTCACTTTGCACTGAAAATTGATGGATGAAATCTCAACCACGGAAAATTATATTCAACCGCATTCCATAACATTCATTTTTTTGCTCGATGTGCAAAGACAGACCAATCAGATATGAACCAGTCTTTGCATCGTATTAAAAGCGAGAATTCAACCTAAAATGAATGAACAGGTCTCCTTTGCTAGGGCTGGCAATTCCAGACCTTTCAAATATTGTTTAACTGGATGGTGAGGTGCAACTTGAATCTTATGGCATCAAGCTACAGGGTGGAGTCGATAGAAACCATGGGTAACAGAAAAGGACCCTGGAGTCATGCGAGGAAGAAAACACAAGAATTTAGGGGGGGCAGTAGAATTAGGCAGTCTTAACAGAGTGGTAGCAAGTGTGAATCGAGGGGGAATTGGGAAGCTGAGCAACACATGGAAGTCACATGGAGGGGTAATAAGATGGAGGTGGGAGAGGGGTCTAAGAAGGGAACTGAAGTATTTGGTGAAGAATGGGGCCACAATCAGCATTCCTGGAAGAATGAGGAACTGAGCAAAACACAAGGGCGGAGACAGACGGGGCCCCTAGTAAAAGTGGCAGCCCTCAGCGCATAGAGAGCTAGTAGGGTTCTGATGGCACAGGAGAAGAGTGTTAATTAAGTGGCTTCTGGAGTTTGAGAGCTAGGCAAAGATCTATGCTTATGGTGAAAAAAGGAATAATGTGGGATCTCCTGCTGGATGGGGAGTGGAGCACGACATTGGGAACTGGGTGAAGAAGATGGGGTAAAGAGGCGAAGACCTTGGGATATGACGGAGAGCAGACTAGTGGGGCTCATGGGTAGAGGAGAGGGGCTACAAGCAGCAATCTGAATGGAAGAGCAGGGGTGAAAGGTGGAGTTTATGTGGGAAGGAGAGGCAGGACTAGCAGGACTCCGGCAGACAGATGACCAATGAGGGAGACAATGGCACATGTGTAAGTACAGCAGGAGAAGGGAGGCGGAAGAAATGGGTATCAGATGTATGTCTAAGATAAGAAAGTAAAGGGGAGGGCAAGTGAGCAGCAGTACTATGGGCTCGATTAAAAATGGGCTTGCACAACTTGAGACCCCACTAACGGGACATAAATAACTGCTGTGGTAGTAGGATGCAGAAATCTGCCACTACACAAATTATGGGAAAACTACATCAGGCCCGGACTCGCAAGTCCTCGCCTCACGCTCAACTCAAGGTGAAAGAGCTAAGCAACAAAGTAGGAGTAGGCTAATGGAGGTTAGTCCTACTTGAAGTCACTCTGTACACGTGCAGGAAATGCAGCTCCTTTCACAGATGGATGGCATATGAGGCCAGCATCTAGCATAAAAGTATGCCTCGAAAAGCTCCATCTATGCACAACAAAGACACATAAGCCAAGTGGATGGCACTACTTGAGAGGCAGACTGGAGAAACCCTACAGTGAAAACTAATGGATGTAGGGCCATAGGAACAGAGGATAGAGAGGGGGAGTTTCTGGCAAAGAATTTACCATGAATGTGAAAAATGCTAAAATGACACCATACATTGTTGAAGTTCATTCAGAGCCCTAGCAGTCTAGCGCCTCCCTGCTCACCTCCTGACGTTTGATCTCCTTGGCCGAGAGCTCCTCGCTGACATGGTCGAAGGTCTCACTCCAGAGTTTGCTGTTTCGGCGCTTCGAGTTCCCAGAGGAGTTTCTGGACCGTGGTGCAAAGCTAAACAAGCGACTGTCAGTCTTGAAGCTGATGGATCGCTGGGAAAATGGAAGATTATAGACCAGTTTAGCAGCTTTCAGGCCACTCCAAGCTCTACTGCAATATAGTTTAGGTTATTAAAAGTAACAATTGGCTGTTCCTGCATCGTCGGCTTTGCGCACTTCATTTAAGTTGTACTCATTTCTCATCACTGGTCACATACACCCATCACTAACCTCCTCCAGTTTAATGACGTCACCCGCTGCGGAGTACTGCCATCACACTTTACTCAATTATTACTGATTTACCATCACTGTCTTGTAGATTGTAATCGAGACTCTGTCATTCCCAAATAACTAGCCTCATCCATTTTATTGGTACCTCAAGACTGCCCCATCACTGCTCTCATACACACCTCTATGTCATGTCTATAACTGCAGCTTTCTTGGCCCTTTGGGCAAAATCACTTCCCTCATACACTCTAGTGGTGCCTCTAGTTCCACACCACTGCCCTCATACTCTCCCAGTGGTGCCCCTAGCTCCCCTCTACTGCCCTAATACACTCCAGTAATAACTCTAGTTCCCCGCCACTGCCCTCATACACTCCAGAGGAGCCTCTAGTTCTCCAACATTGCCCTCATACTCTCCCAGTGGTGCCCCTAGCTCCCCTATACTGTCCTCACACACTCCAGTGGTGCCTCTCTAGTTCCACATCACTGCCGTATTACACTCCAGAGGTGCCTCTATCTCCCAACCACAGCCCCACAACAACTCAATGTTAGTTATTGGTTAAGTCTGGCATATGTGACCGCGGGTAGGACACATACCTGGATGGACTGGCTCAGCCGCTTCAGAGGAGTCACTTTGGCTGGAGAGTCTTTGCAGGCCGGGACCTTAGTCTTGGAAACTGGCTTGACCCGCTTGTTGCATGGCTCCTTAAAGAGCAGAGATAAACAGAAGGTAAATCATGCAAGGACATCAGGATGTAAGCCACAACTTGGGGGAAACAAAAAAGTGTCTGAAGGAAAGCACTAGAGCTGCATACCATCAGAGGAGGCAGTGACAACAAAAACACAGGACGCACAGATTTGTTTATGGCAGGGCCATCTTCCACCGAAGAAGTGTGCACGTTGATTAGGTCCCTACCAAAAATAATATGGCAAGACAGAAATGCCCCAAGTACATTATGTTCCCCTCATTAAGAAATAAAGTGCCAATTCACAAATAGTGCCCAGAGAAGAGCATGTGCTCGTAATACAAGAGCTCATCCGCCTATATTGAGACCCCCCCCCCCCCCCCCCCACCACCACCAGGCAAGTCAGTGCTTCCCTCTACCTCACAGTGAAAGTACCATTCGAACATAGCTAAAAAGATCTTAGCTCGGTTTGACTATCACAGCGCGGACCTCACTTGGCTTCCAGACACTTCCTGGCCGGCTCATAGGGGAGAGGCAGCAGCCAGGAAGGGATCATGGTGAGCGGCTGCAGCACACTCATTATGAACCTTGTCCAAGAGCCCTTAATTCACCAAAGCTGCATACGATTACTGCTGTTCTTGGGATACCTCGCAGGTTGAAAGAAATCACCGTCCCCATACCAGTTAGAAAATGAAACATTTGAAATCAAACAAATCTAATGAAATATGCTACAAGGTAATAATTCCTAAAAACATATTTCAAGTAAATTTGTTTAGTACGGATCCAAACCTTCAAGTCTTTTCAACCCCTAAAAGCGTTTGACCATGCAGCAAAGATGTTTGACACAGAATTTGTAACATGACCTATAAAGCACAAAATGCTCTTGCCCACAGGATTAGCAAGCAGTGCCTGATTGAAGCACTGTACCAAACCACAGTGTAATATAACGCAAGAAGTAGCACCCTTCATCAGTACTGCAGCACCATCAATACCTGCCATCTGAGATTCTGCATCATCGGCAACAGTTATTGGAATTACGTGTTGTACATCATGACAATCACGATAAATCTAAAAGAAGCTTCATAACCTCACATGCAAAGCATGCAATTGCCCTCTCCTACTAAAGTCATCGTTCAATCTGGAAATTCACACCAGCAACTACTGCATCTCCACCCTTCTCTATGTTAATGAAGTGGCTAAACACACCCAATCCTTATCCGAAGACGCCCACTTGCACTCAATGCCGTCCCCTGCAACAGGGTGCACCTCAAAGGTTAGGAAACATCGGAACCATCGCTCCGCTCCCCTCCCTTAACACCCCAAGCTAACTTGCATCCATTCCACTCCTCTCGATGACTGGACAAAATTCAGACGTAATCTGAGTTTTGTATTATCACGATATCTCTTCAAATCATCTAAAGACCTTATGAAAGCATGTCACCATCCATGAACTCTTACTGGAAACGTCACTCCACTTCCCCCTTTCCAATTCTGAGCGAGTGGTCCGTACTAAGACCATCCAAATACCATCCATGTTGGTCACAAATCTTCTCTCACCCGAAAGCTTGGATACATCTGAAATTAAGCTGCCCAATGATCTTCAATCTTAAGCCATTCAAAGGCACCAAGCCTGCCTTACACGTATCTACTGAATACCTGTCAAATTTTTGTCAAGTTCAAAAAAGTCTCCCTGCCTCATCTACACAGTCACCCGCAACCCTGGACTCCCCTTGCGAGCAGAATCAAAAAGGTACACACTGCCAAGTCAATTCTGACGAGACAGGGGATTCTGGGATTTCTTGGCAAATTCCACATACACATCTGATGAATAACCTATATAAGTGAACCAAAAGCTTTTTCTAGCATAAACTTATCAACAGTTACCAAAAGCACTACACGTGGGATGTAAGGTAGGCGTAGAAAACGTGCAAAAGGTTACTAGAGTAAATGTTCCTATAGTACCTCATCTTCTGATGGGGAGGGGTATTTGTATTTAGTGTGCAGAAGGAAACCAAAACTCTGCATATTTAAATCTATTTCAAGCAGGCTGGAAGGAATGATTCATTCGGTCACTTCTCACTGCTCTTGCCAATTCATGATTACATCGCTATGTTCTCAAGGCAGCAGTTATTTTAAGAGAGTCAACATTTAGATAGCCCTGGAGTATTCTGCATCCATTTAAGGCCGGTCTTCAAACTTGGTGATTCCTCCTGAGTCGCCGCCACTACAAAGGTTTGATGCTTATATTGTCCTATAGGGCTCCTAGGTGCTTCCAGGCGTCACATGTTGCAAATGTTGAACAAACCCAACGAGGGTACTAGTAGATTGGTTTTACACCATAGATGGGTTTTGTTACAGGAAATATGTAGACACAGGTGTGTGCTTTGTGTAAGGCGTATAGGACGCTGCAATTAGCAAACCAGTTTATACTGGAAGAAAATATAGAATTGGAGTTACTAAGCAAGTCTGAATCTTAAAAATCGCCAGTGAGTCACTTTTTCTGCTATATGCCAAATGTGCATAACTGTTTCTCGAGAAAACTTCGTATTGTCCCAGGTTTTGCACCCATTTTGTATTAATATCTGTTCATTAAAATGTGACAATATGCAGCATGATTTGCCTGTGATTCCATGACATAATGTATACATTGCCTCAGACCTGGTGCACATTTTGTCCCTCCAGTGCAGCACAGTTTCAGTGGTGGACCATGATCCAAGAGATAAAGACAACTTGTTGTCAAGCTCAGAAGTTCTCTCTGATCATGGCCCGCTCCTTTGGAACTCGCTTGCACCAAAAGGCAAGATCACCTTCAGCTTCCATATAACCTGGAACCCAACCTCTTCCAAGGAGGCCTTCTCAAATCATGACTGTCCACTCAATTCCTTCAGCTTTCTTCTCCCTCCTCAAGCTCCACCACAACTTCCCACATTCCTTGTTACTTCCCTCCCCCAACTCTCTTACACATTTCAAATTTTGAAGCCCATTAACACCTACACCCATTAAAGAAACAAGAAATGTTACCCATCAGGCATGCTGCACTCTGATGCATACTACTCGAAGAGAATACTGTGCCAGGTGGAATGTTGCGGTAAGGAATACGACCTCAGGAAATACACTGCTATAAAAAAGCACACATGGGAGAAATAATATAGTGCTATGGAGTAATGTCCCTCGAAATGCTGTGCTTTGAAATCAGATCCATCAGACTGCTGACAATTAAAGATGTCCCTCATAGTGCTTAAGAGTAAAGTTTCTCTGACTAATTCGACACAGGTCGAATCCTTTGGAACACTGTTGCAAGGAATAATGATCCTGTGAATACTGTGCCATTGAATAATGATCCTGTGAATACTGTGCCATTGAATAATGATCCTGTGAATACTGTGCCATTGAATAATGATCCTGTGAATACTGTGCCATTGAATAATGATCCTGTGAATACTGTGCCAGGGAATAATGATCCTGTGAATACTGTGCCAGGGAATAATGATCATGTGAATACTGTGCCAGGGAATAATGATCATGTGAATACTGTACCATTGAATAATGATCCTGTGAATACTGTGCCATTGAATAATGATCCTGTGAATACTGTGCCAGGGAATAATGATCCTGTGAATACTGTGCCAGGGAATAATGATCATGTGAATACTGTGCCAGGGAATAATGATCATATGAATACTGTGCCAGGGAATAAATATCACGTGAATACTGTGCCATTGAAAAATGATACTCGGAATATGTGTCATGGATTAATGACCTCCAATATTGTACCAGCTAAGAAAGGCTGCCAATATCGTGCCTCCAAATTATATTTGCAAGTGATCATGTTCCAGACTGCAACAATTGATAATGCTGTAAAAGTGTGATACCAGTGAGTAGGAGCATCAAGGAGTACATAGACGGTAATTTACCTCTTTCCTAGTTGGTCGTCCAAAGGACTCTCTACAAACAAACGTTTGCCGCTCTTATTTCCCAGGGTTTTTGTACATGCCTGCAGGCCTTTTTGACACTGTAGCTGAACTTGACAATGCTCTACATAAACGTGGCCACTCTAGACAGATTGTCATATCTGATCATCATCATGGAGGCAGGGACCAGCAGAAAGTTGCTGAGGTTGTACAACTCCTGCTGGTAGCACAGAAGCACAACAATCCGGGTGACAGATGAGCTCTACAGGCTTGACTGGAGAGCCGGATTGAGGAGTGAGGAATTCCAGGCCTGTGTTGATCAATTCGGAGTGCTACCAGGTCTGATCCGGCTCCCATGATTCAGTTTGTAGATAAAGTAGCGGGGAGTCTCAATGAATGACGCTATATTACAGTTGAACTAGATCAGATTGCCCTCTTTGCATCCAGAGGAGTTCTCTATTCAAGGTACCAACTTTATTTTAATGAGAGGTAGTTGTCCTCAAATTGCGTAAAAGTGAATCTAGAAAACATCAGGTTGTTTCCCTTTCATGGCAGACACTGCAAATTACCCATTCAGCTAACAATCACAGGGTTAAGTCGGGAAAAGGGCCCAAATGTGAAGTTCTTGAGGGAGACCGATTGAACCCGAACCTCGAGAAAGGAATGCATCAATAATAAAGCTGTACCTTCAATCCTTAGGCTCTGTAACCGATCAATCAAAAGATCATGATTGACAGTTTCAAATGCTGCGGAGAAGTCAAGCACCCAAACCGACAGACCATGCACGCAACCTGGGCTTCATCCTGGACTCCTCCCTCTCCATGACCAGGCAAGTCAACAACGTCTCCTCGGCATGCTTCAACATCCTACGCATGCTACGGAAGATCTTCTGGTGGATCCCCACCGAGACCAGGAAGACCGTCACCCAGGCCCTCGTCACCAGCCGACTGGACTACGGCAACGCCCTCTACGCCGGGACCACCGCCAAGCTCCAGAAGAGACTCCAGCGGATCCAGAACGCCTCAGCCAGACTCATCCTCGACATCCCACGAACCAGCCACATCTCCGGACATCTGCGAGACCTTCACTGGCTCCCCGTCAACAAAAGAATCACCTTCCGCCTCCTCACCCACGCACACAAAGCCCTACACGACCAAGGCCCGAGCTACCTCAACAGCCGAGTCAACTTCTACGCTCCCAAACGCCACCTCCGATCAGCCAACCACGCCCTCGCCGCCGTCCCCCGCATCCGAAGAGCGACTACAGGAGGAAGGTCCTTCTCCCACCTGGCCGCCAAGACCTGGAACTCCCTCCCGACCGACCTGCGCCTGACCCAAGACCACCTCTCCTTCAGGAAGAAGCTGAAGACCTGGCTGTTCGAGCAGTAGCGGCTTCCCCCCCCCCCAGCGCCTTGAGACCCCACGGGTATGTAGCGCGCTTTATAAGTGTCACTGATTGAAGCAAGATAAGGGCTGCATTGCCGCTCTTATCTAATGGGACCCTAACTTCCTCAGTGACCATGATTAGCACTGATGCGCTGCTTTGGCCACTTCCGATGCCAAACGGGGTCATCTAAAAGGTGGTTGTTTTCTATAAACGAAGGTGATTGCATATTCATGGTATTCTCCACGAGCTTGGCAGGAAAAAGAAGCATGAAAATAGGCTGATAGCCGCTAGGATTCAGTACATTAAGGGTAGATTTCTTCAAAAGTGGAAGGACTGAAGATTATTACCACTGTCACGAAAAGGGTCCTGAGCTAAACATGGCATTACAAATCTTAGTCAGGTGCGTGGCCAGAGTCGGGCACTAGAATGACAAAATTAGGTGGACACGGGTCCGATGGAGATCCTGATTTTGTGTTCAGAATTGCCAGTTTGACTTGTTCCTCTAAGATGATCAAATTTGCTAAAGGTGATCCTTCCAGAATTCACCAGAGGCAAAGCATTAGTCTCCTGACATCTGGAATTGCTAGAAAAGAATCTGTTAAAGATGGTCTCAACCTTCTCTTGAAAAAAAGTTTGCAACTACTTCCTGCTGAATTATTTATTGATGGAGTAATGAGTTTGGTGACTGTTTGGAACAGTACTTTATTGAAATTACTAGCTGATTTTATTTGTTTAACCTCTTAGCAGCTATGGAACGTCCAGCTCCAGTGCTGAACGTTCCATTGCGCAGGTGAGGTTCGAACGTCCAACAGCAGCACTCCTGAGGTAGTGGTGCCGTCGGCCGTTGGAATAGGCGCAGCACCTAAGAGGCTAATGAAAAAGGCAGATTTTTCAATCTGGCAGATCATATGCTTTCCTCTAATTGCGTTACTGCCTCCGCAACCTTGCTTTGCAACCCTAAGTTTATCATTAAACTAGGGTGCTGAAAGCTCACTTCTCCTGAGTATTTTGGTGTTCGATGGTTAGCTCATTAATAAAAAATTCCAACCAGACTGAATAGTTCAGAGACATGAGATCAATATCATTTGTCTCATCTGGCTGGAATCCAGCAAGAAGAGAGTTCAGCTCGGAAGCTTGAACCCTGTGCCAGGCGTGAGACAAGTGGCTTCCCAAAGATCTCAGAGGAAAAAGTATTACAGGGAAGTCTAATCTCCTAGAGTAATGCACTATAGTCCGACCAGGTCAGGAGAAGTGTTCCCAGGCTCGTGATGGAAGAGTTATTTCTGAATATTCGATCAAGAGTATGCCCAGCCAGGTGTGTAGGACCAGCGATTAACCGAGTATGTCCAATGCAGGACAGCCTATCTACTAATTACTCCTTATCAGGATCCAGATCGTTCTCTAAATGGTAATTGAAGTTCCCAATTATAATGAACTCTGAATCAAGAAAAGTGGATTCCAAAAGGATCCAATCGTGTGAGTGAAGGAGGCTCTTAGCCCAGGAGAAAGGCATACAAGAGGCCATTGGAGGACCTCAGAACCGCTGGTGGAATCCACTCATTCCACTGTACTCCAGAAGACTGGTCTATCAGATGGATCTGTACAGAGAGGATCACTTGGATCATCTGTTTGCATCCGGTCAATCGCTTCACTGCAGGCGACCGGTGTATCCTGTGGCTCAATATAGAGAGGACCTATAAGGAAATGACACTTTTTGTATTGTCACCCACAAGTTTTTGGACTGATGCTGTTGGTTTTGGACTCAGATGCATGGAGGCGTGCTAACCAGACCTCTGTGTCCTGACCCCAAAAAGCATATATTACATTAACTATACCCAATCGGCACAAGCTAAGTTAGCTGCATGACCTAGCATATAGTACCCAGGACATGCAAGTTAGAGAGTCACCACAGGGACTGCAGCCCTGGTTGTGCCTCCCTGGGTGTGACAGTAAAACAAATCTTCCAGTCTGCCATTGCAGACTGGAAGAGCAGCTTTAAACTGCCAGCCCGGCTTTGCCATTTAAAGCAATGGCAAAGCCAAACTTCCCTCTGCAATATGCAAGTCACCCATATAGCAGACCTACCGAGCCGTAAGGCAGGGACAGCATAATTCATGGGAGAACATGTATGTTACATGCTTTAGCAGTAAATACATGAAACAGTTGTTTTTACAGTGGAAAGACTTGGTCACCCCATTGACCAGAACATGGTTACACGCTGAGCCCTTGGATGTGCCAAGTCCTGAACAGAGCAACTTGTTATCAAAAAACTTGAGCATCAAGTCGGGCTTAATGTAACAAGTCAAAATTAATGTAAGAGATCGCAGTTTGCAGCTTTTACAAAGTTGCCACTCTGTAGTCTCTGGTGCCTTTAACGGTTGCACAAGGAGCCTGTCTCTGAGACAGCTTTCTGCCCTACTATGGAGACCAGCAAGTGACTCCCAGGAAAGGAGACAAAGGAAACCTGCAATGAAGAGAGGTGTTACCTCCCTCCTAGAGGAAGCCAAATGGGTGTTGGCCCAAAAGGCAAGCTTCAAAGAAGAAGTGACCTGACCTCGGGTCGCTCCCCACGCCGCACGGCTCCTCCTGGGTGCCAGTGTATCCCTCCAGATGCTGCCGAGGGTTCGCCGCCCCTGGTGACTGTCTGAACTGCTAACCTTTCTTCTTCCTCCCATACGTGTATTTTGTAAAATTGTCTTTGTATTTCACATTTTGTCTCCCAGCCTAGGCGCTCCTTTTTGCGCCACTGCCCTCTGTGCCCCCCCGCCCCTGCTCCCCCGCCCCCTTTTGTCTTCTGTGTCCGTCCCCTCGCCCATTGGCCGCCCGGTTCCCGCCTCCCAGCTGCCCCTCCCTCCCACTTGGCCTCTTATGGAGGTCACCGCGTGGAAGCGCAGCGGATGCGCGCAGCGGGCGCGCCAAAGGCAAGCCCGTCCGCGCCAGGACCCCTGGACCCCGCGCCCCCCGCAATGCCAGACTGCACTACGACTCCAGCACCCTCCACGCACTCAACACCGGACAAGACCACCCCTGCTACCGGGCCACCCCGAAGCGCACCCAAGGGCCCTTCGCCTGCCGGAACTGCAGATTCACCAGCATCCAGCCCTCCAAACCACCAGCCAGAGAACCCAACCACCGCTGCATCCTCAACACTCGCTCCGCTCGCAAGCACGCCATCGAACTCTGGCACCTCCTAGACTCCACCGCTCCAGACGCCGCCTTCCAGACAGAGACCTGGCTGATCGCCACCTCAGCACCAGACATCGCCACAGCCATCCCACAGGGCTACAAGGTCTCCCGCAGAGACCGCACCAACGGAGTTGGAGGGGGAAATCTCCATCAACCACAAGGACACCCTCAGAGTCTCGACCAACACAGACGACACCCTCACCCCTGCCGAGCACATGCACTTCCAGATACACACCGACCCCAACACCACCCTCAGAGGAACACTCGTCTACAGACCACCCGGACCGCGACCACAGTTCTGCACCATCGCCGACCTTGTCAGCACCCACGCCCTCGCCTCCACGGACTACATCCTCCTCGGGGATCTGAATTTCCACCTCGAGAACAACAACGACGCCAGCTCTACCGCCCTGATCGACAACCTCGCCAAACTCAAACAGCTTGTGATGACACACACCCACACCACTGGACACACGCTGGACCCCACCTTCTCCACAAGCCCCCACGTCTCCTTCAACTACACCACCGAAACCCACTGGATCGACCACAGATGGGTCCACTTCACCTTCAGGAAACCCACCACACACCACCGCACCCAACAGCTACCAGGCCGCTGCTAGGGCAAGGTCACCAACGACCAACTGACTACCACCCTCGCCCTGAGACCACCCGCCAACCCCACTGACCCAGACACCGCCGCGACCAACCTCAAACAGTGGATCAACGACTGCGCCAACACCCTCACCACTCTCAAGACCTCCACAACCAACCACACCAACAAGAAAGCCGCCTGGTTCACCGAAGACCTCCGGAACTCCAAGCGCTCCTGACGGAAGCTGGAGAAGAAATGGCTCCATGACCGAACACCAGACAGCCACACAGCCCACAAAAGCGCCACACGCAGACACCACCAACTCATCAGGACCGCCAAGAAGACCGCCTTCAAGGACCGCTTAGACAACAACGCACACAACACCAAAGAGCTCTTCAGCATCGTGAAAGAACTCTCCAACCCAAGCTCCAACACCAAGGACATCCCACCATCACAAGGCCTGTGCGACTCCCTGGCCACCTTCTTTCACCGCAAGATCGCAGACATCCACGACAGCTTCAACTCTGACACCCCCGCACCCACCACCGAGTCCACCACCCCTGCGATCACCACCCGCATCAGCCGCCTGACCGCCTGGTCACACGTCAGTGACGAAGACACCATCAAAACCATGAACTCTATCCACTCCAGATCCCCATCCGACCCCTGCCCTCACCAAGTCTTCAACAAAGCCAGCACAACCCTCGCACCCCACCTCCGGAAAACAATCAACAGTTCCTTCGAGACAGCAACCTTCTCGGAAAGCTGGAAGCACGCAGAGATCAACGCCCTTCTGAAGAAGCCCAAGGTGGACCCCAAAGACCTTACCGCCCATCTCCCTACTCCCGTTCCCGGCAAAAGTGACAGAGAAGATTGTCAACAAACAGCTAACCCGCTACCTCGAAGACAACAACATCCTGGACCCTTCCCAATCCGGTTTTCGCAGCAACCACAGCACCGAGACCGCCCTCATCGCCGCCACTGACGACATCAAGATCCTGATGGACAAAGGAGAAACAGCCGCCCTCATCCTCCTGGACCTATCAGCAGCCTTTGACACAGTCTGCCACCGAACCCTATCAGCATGCCTCCATGACGCTGGAATTCAAGAGGCCCTGGCCTGGACCACATCCTTCCTCTCCGGCGGAACCGGAGTGTCCGCCTCCCACCCTTCCGCTCAAAAACCACAGAGATCATCTGCGGCGTCCCACAGGGATCCTCCCTCAGCCGGACGCTGTTCAATATCTACATGGCACCGCTCGCCCACGTCGCACGACAACGTAACATCAACATCATCTCCTACGCCGACGACACCCAGCTGATCATATCACTCACCAAAGAACCCCACACCGCCAAAGCCAACCTCCACAGAGGAATGAAGGCCATAGCCGACTGGGTGAAGGACAGCAGACTGAAGCTGAACTCAGACAAGACGGAGGACCTCATACTCTGACCCACCCCATCAGCCTGGGACGACTCTTGGTGGCCCACATCGCTAGGCACAGCCCCGGAACCCACAGACCACACACGCAACCTGGGGGTCATCCTCGACTCCACCCTCTCCATGACCAGGCAAGTCAACCCCGTCTCCGCGTCCTGCTTCAACACCCTCCACAGGATCTTCAAATGGATCCCCCCCGACACGAGAAAAACCGTCACCCAGGCCCTCATCACCAGCAGACTCTACGGGAACACCCTCTACTCAGGAACAACCACCAAGCTCCTGAGACGACTACAACAAATCCAGAACGCCTCAGCACAATTGATCCTAGACGTCCCCCGACGAAGCCACATCACACCCCACCTGAGAGGCCTGCACTGGCTCCCAGTCAACAAGAGGATCACCTTCAAACTCCTCATCCACGCACACAAGGCACTACACTACACCGGACCTCCATACCTCAACAACGGACTCAGCTTCCACATCCCCACCCGAAGCCTCCGATCAGCCAACCTCGCCCTCGCCACAGATACTCGTATCCTGAAAGCCACCACCGGCGGCAGATCCTTCTCCTACCTCGCCGCCAAGACCTGGAACACTCTCCTACCAGCCTACGACAGACTCAGGACCTGCTGGCCTTCAGAAGACTTCTTAAGACCTGGCTCTTCGATCAGTAGCACCGCCCCCCCGCCCCCCTGTGCACCCCTCCAGCGCCTTGAGACCCTCACGGGTACGTAGCGCGCTTTAGAAATGCAGTGATTGATTGAATAACAAATGGGCAACACTTGAGAGAGGGGCAGCTCCATTCTCTAGGTAGACAGGTTGGCACTAGGTACAGGGAAGGGTAAACCAGTTGCCAAAATGGTTTCTCAGGGGTGTGTAGCCACATTGGTAGGCACACCTCTGGGTTGGGTTAGGAAGATTTGGATGTTAAGAGGTCAGAATGATGCATCCTGGTAAAGTCAGAATGCCACACTTCCTAGGAAGTGTTCATCAGGAAGAAGGGGGCCTAATAGCACAATAGGTACTTACTGCATCTAACCTGAGGGCAAGTTCGGAGCATTAAAATTGCACTCCTGGCACCCAGAATCAGATCTCGACTGGTCATGAAGAAGGAAAGAAGAAGAACTGTGCTGCTGCACCGAGGAACTGGCAAATAGAGGCTGCATTCACATGATCTGGACCTGCTGAACCTGGTGGCTACCAAAGGAGAAAGGACTGTGCCTGCTGTGTCTTGCTCAAGGAGAAGTGTTCTCCAAAGCAAGAGACTCCAAGAATCAATTGGCTGACTTACTGTTTGCAGAACAATATTATAACAGCTGAAGAAGCCAGCGGGAATAAGTTGGTAGCCCAGAATCTTCACCCCGCCGCCAACCACCACCATGCAGCACGAAAGACCAGGATCTGATGTTCAAAGTTGCACCCAAATCCACTGGACCCAGGAGACTCGGAGAGCAGAAGACATGTTTTCACCCAGGGAAGGCTATGGCTGTAACCACGCTACCGGAAAACCGGACTTCAACCAGAACCGAGAGGACTTCAAGGGATGTAGACCCTATGGTCAGGACCGTCTAACCGCCATTATGCACCAAGGAGTAGCAGCAGGAAAACCCTGGTGACCAAATCTCATCTACAGTATCCTTGAGCATCTTCAGCATACTGTATCCCGTGCATCAGGGGCACTTCCATAGGAACCTATAGCAAAGGGGTAAAAGTGCCTGGAAATGACTGAAGATTGCTTTCCCATCAGAGGTAACGGATTCCGAGGACCTTGCTGGTCCTCCTGACTGCCCCCCCTGTCAGAGTTGGTCGCCCAAAGTAACTCTAAAAGACTGCAATACAACTAGCCAAGGTTTTTGCTCAAAAAGTTTGTATCAAATTTTTGACTTTGTCAATGCTTCTTCATCCTTAAGTAGAAAGTGCTTCTTTACTGCACCTTATAACATCTATACCTCTGGAACCCTCTGGTGAGTCTTTGTCACTGTGGTATCTAAAACTACAGTCTATTTTTATAAATTGGTGTTGCATTTCTTTAGTCTCTGCTATTTCTTCAATTGTTTTGATGCGGTTCAAATGCTTTACACTTGTTCCTTTGTGTAAGCCTTGCTGCTCACAACCACAGCTACCCGGGGCTGAGCTTAAGGTTTGGCAAACGAAACCTACTGGTCCTAAAGGGGTTGGTTGTGTCTATTACATGAGCACAATCATCATATAAAACACCCCATTGACTCACGGGACCTCTAAGAGCAGCTGTTGGATCCAATCAATTCACACCACTGCAAGGTGACTGTTCTATCCTTGGATGGGTAAAGAGAGGTCCTATAGGATCAGCTGTTGAAATCTGTTCAATTCACTCCATAGCAGGGGACTGCCCTATTCAATAAAGTGGTACTGGGAGGAACTCACAGAGCAGCTACTGGAGTCCTTTCAATTCACTCCACTGTAGGAGACCCATCTATTCTATGGAGTGGAAACTGAAAGGACCTCTAGGAGCAGTTGCCGCAAGTCACATCACTCCACCGTCCTTCTGACCCTGGACCAGCAATGAGATACCTTTCTGGAGCAGTGTTCCAGTTGCAACTCTTCTCAATGCTGCTTTCCTCTGTGGAGCAAAACCTGTGTGTGTTTGTGTAAACCATGTGACCCAACAGCAGGGAAATAAAGCATTCCTGTTGCTTGAGTTGGATAAACACGAAAGTTCCCTACAGAAAAGTGTTTCAGCACTGGGGCTGAGGCCCTCCATGTGTCATAGCAACAGAAGAGGGCCTAATAGTACCGAGGACTGAAGCCCTCAGTCATTACACTACAACAGAGGAGCTGACTGTGCCGAGGAATTATGCTCTTATTCCATTATAATGCAACAGAGAAACTAGTGCCTTCTGTACATTTTACTACACATGAGGGCTAGACAGAGCAGGGGGACTAGTACCTTCTATATATTATACGACAAAGGAGGGCCTGACCGTGCTGGGGACTGGTGCCTTCAGTACATTATACTATAACGGAGGGCCAGAGAGTGCGGGACTGGTGCCTTCAGTACATTATACTATAACGGAGGGCCAGAGAGTGCTGGGGACTGGTGCTCTCTGACCATTATACTAAAACAGAGGGCCCGAAAGTGCTGGGGACTGGTGCTTTCGGTCCATTATACTATAACAGAGGGCCCGACAGTGCCGGGGACTGGTGCCCTCTGTCTATTATACTACAACGGAGGGCCCAAAAGTGCTGGGGAGTAGTGCTCTCTGTCCATTATACTATAACAGAGGGACCGACAGTGCTGGGGACTGGTGCTCTCTGTCCATTATACTAAAACAGAGAGCCTGACAGTGCCGCGGACTGGTGCTCTCTGTCCATTATACTACAACAGAGGGCCCGACAGTGCGGGGTGTGAGACGTTGGCCTGATATTCAGTGTTCACTATTCTAGTGATCACTATGTATCAGTCCAAACAACCCTTATGGTGATTGGGTGTAAGTCAACCTTATAGACCAGCTATCCTAGTAGCATGGATACGAGCAGTCTTCGGGCTAAACTCTAGAGGGCGTGTTAAGCCAGCTGTTATACCATCACATATACCCCTTGAACGGATTGGTGTCGTTACAACGCAGGCTATTACAACGCCTGCTGTTACAACGCGGTTTTTACATCGCATACCACTACAACGCATAGTGCTTTCAAGCGCTGGATAGTGATTTATTTAATTTCCTATTCCAACTCCAGTCCCCGTGGATAGTAGGGAAGGTGTTGGATAGTAAATTAAATATATTCCCTATCCTAGAGCGCCCCCCAGCGCAATGCGTTGTAATGGTTTGCGTTGTAATGGTTGCGTTGTAATAAATGCGTTGTAAGTGATGTTTCCCCCCTTGAACACCAAGTGAAAGGACACCACACAAGTGTTATGAAAATAAACAGTGTATTTATTTAGATCACAACAGCCCTGTACTCTTTATGAGGACAGGGTACTAAGCACACAACAAAACTCTTACGAAAATACTTTAAGTTGCACAATTTACACAAATGCCCGAGGGGCACGAAAAACCATATACTCTAAAAGTGGAATGCGAAATTACTAGCAGGTAAGTACTGTACTAATAGGCTTTGGAATCGCTAGGACTACGTTACTGAACCTTCAGATTACTAGTAGGAGGCCTAGGGGACTCGGGTGCAGAGTGTGCACTCTCACGCGGGATGCGGGACAAAGTCTATGGAGGCTAGTAAAGGCAAAGTTAGTGTTCTCGGGCGAACCCGATAAGGTAGGTTGAAAACGACAGTGAATCTGGACCCTTGGATAGTGAGGCTATGCTGGGGCACCGAAATGCTGAAGTTACCTAGCCCAGGGGCTGCAGCTGCATAGGTCTGAAAAGACGTCGGGAATCCTCGTTGACGAACCAGGAGCCTGAAGAAAGAGTTGCTGGCAGGCGACCAGTGAAGATTGTTCGATGGATCCAAGCCTGGATCTAAGATGGATGACACCTGAAAGCAGAGGGGACCAAGTTCTTAATCACTAGCCAGTGATTGTGTGGGCACCAGGATGGCACCGGGCGAAGTCACCTCGACCAGGTGAGTGGGCGACGCTGGGCTCTGCAGTCTCACGGACCAGGAGGCGTTGTCGGCGACCAGGATGGAGGTGCGAGCTGTCCCACGATGGTGGATGCTGTCGACGTTGCTGGACCCAGGATTAGGGCAACAAGTCTTGGCAAATTCAAGCCCACGCGGTGGACCTAAAATGGCGTCTGGAGCGGACCAGGAGGGTCCGGGGTGCTCCTCTTTGGGAAGGGAGCAAGAGCCAGTCTGGAGCAACCAGACTAGCAGTGGTGATGTCGTCGGTCGTCGTCGGGAAGGCCACAAGCCAGCGGGCTAGTAGCCAGACAATGCGGTGAGCAGCAAAAAAGCAGAAGGGCCCCACGCAGATCCCGTGGATGCTGGGAGGCTGGACTTCGGTGCTGGAGCTGCTCAGGGTCGGGGCTTCTCAGACCCCAAAGCACTCACCAGAGGATCCCTCGGCGGTCGTGCTGGATAGAAGTCGTGCAGTTCTGATGATGGCCGGTCCCTCGAGGTCTCGTTGAGCTGGTCAGTCGGATTCCGGAGGAAGGACGTGCAGCAAACCGCAGAGTTCTTAGATGGTGCCTGCGGATGCAGGGTGACTACTCCTTAGTCACAAGGGAGAAATCTTGAGAAGAGTCGAGAGTTCCTTTCGTGGAAAGTAGTTTCTTGATTCAAAGATGATCTAATTTGGAAGGGTCCCCGCTCCTGCCTTTATCCTAAAGAAAGGGGTGGGTACGCGACTAGGTCCTGCCCTAGGGGTGGGACCAGGAAGGGGGGTGGTTACACCCCTCTCCCATGCCGGACTTTCCCCAGGCCAGGGGCTGGTGTGCCCCTGGAACTGGTTCTAGCCGGCAGATGCGTAGTGAGCACCGGGGTGCCACTTGCAGTCACCTTCCTGTAAAGCCCTGCCTACCCAGGATACACAAAACCCTGTCTGGGATGGTGCTAGCACCGCCCCTGACAGGAAACCCTTTGTCCAAGCTCCCCTCGCTGGAAGGACTCCCAGCTGCAGGGGGTCAGACTCGTGTCTGTGGTGGCAGCATCCATTTTGTGATGCTGAGGCTTGAGTTAACTTTAACCGGGGTTCACAGTTACATACATGTCGTGTCCCTCTAGAAGGGTGGAATACTAACCCAGTCGCCAGAATTGGCGAGGGGTTAGTATTCCAATTCGTATGACACCTTACTCGACATGTTTTGATAAAGCGATACCAAAGATAGCATTTAACTGCGAGGATTATAATGCACTTAAGAGTATATGGTATGCGTTATCATGGAACAGCTATTAGGACTTTGTTCCGCAAGCTGCAAACGGGCTCAGCTCATGCCAGAGCACCATCTCACACGATTCCAAGCACTCTGCCTTCAGGATTGTCAAGGCCTGCCATAGGAGTGACTGATAGGTATCTGTGTGTCCATTTTAGGGTTAGATATAGGTATGCTATATCTAAAGCAAAGGGTGATTACACCACCTTGCCCCAGCTGTCGTGCAGCCAGTTGTGTCAGATTTAGGTGGCCAGCCAGGGGTGGCATAATACATGCTTCAGTCCCTGGTAGGCCTTGGGTATACCTATGCCCTGAGTTACAGGGTCTGATAAGGTGGCCCAGTACCAATTGGTAAATGCACCTAAGGTACATGGAATCCATTTTACAGAGAGAGCAGTAGGCCTGGGGTCCTGATTGGCAGGGCCCCAGGCCAACTAAGTCGGAAACCCAGCAAAACACCAGGCAAAAAGTTGGGGGCAACCATAGTCAGGGGGGACTGGTGCCCTCTGTCCATTATACTACAACGGAGGGCCCGACAGTGCTGGCGACTGGGGCTCTGTCCATTATACTACAACGGAGGCCCTGACAGTGCTGGGGATGGGTACCCTCTGTCCATTATACTATAACGGAGGGCCCGACAGTGCCGAGGACTGGTGCCCTCTGTCCATTATACAAGAACGGAGGGCCCGACAGTGCCAGGGACTAGTGCTCTCTGTCCATTTTACAACAACAGAGGGCCCGACAGTGCCGTGGACTGGTGCTCTCTGTCCATTATACTACAACAGTGCTGGGGACTGGTGCCCTCTGTCCATTATACTACAACAGAGGGCCCAAAAGTGCTGGGGACTGGTACCTTCTGTACATTATACCATAACGGAGGGCCTGACAGTGCCAGGGACTGGTGCCCTCAGTCCATTATACTTAGGCTTTCCTGTTTTCAGTTTCTATTTTTGGTAAATTCTGGTGTGTTTTTTTCAGTTTTTCCAATACCTTAAAAAACAGTGGTTATACATTTTCGTGCCATTAAAAACAACAGAAACAGTGTTCTTTCCGGTGTTTATGGAATTTTAATTTAATTTTAATTATTACTTGCTTTCTGCACTGATAGTGCATGTGTTTAGGTAGCATATGCACAAGGTAAATGAGGTCCAAATACATTTTTATTGCACCAGAATGGACTACAAAGTTAATAGCATTCTTCACTAACTCTGAAGATTGTAAAGATGCTTTCAGAATACCATCTAGCAAGTGACAAGGATCTCTTACAAGGAAGCACTTCAGCTCAGGTATCTATTTTGACAGGCCATCATACAACTTTTTCATATACGTAGCTGAATTACTGCAAATACAAACAATATCACTTCAATCTTGTTTGAACTTGGAAGGAACTTTTTTCAGCAGCATGCCAAGTGACACTGCGTTCCATGTTTACCAAACACCTGGTGTCATGTTTTCACCACTATCTCAGATGCTTGGTGACAACATTCTTTTCACATATACCCGTCACTACATCTTGCCTTGAATGTTTAAAGACTGGGGTGTTTGGCAATTCACTTACACTCAATACTGACTCACTAGAAAAGGGGGCTGATGTATCAAAGGATTTCTTCACCCATTCTCTGTCTGTGGGTAAATGAGATGGTACATATTAGGAAAGATTCTTATGAAACCAGCCAGTTTACCTATTAGTGAAATTAAATGTAGCCAACATTTCAAATCTGATTGATATTTCCCGATCCTCTACAGTTTATAAAATAACTAAATAAGACCTAAAACATGCTTTTAAACACTGCATCTTTAGACCAAAGACCACAAATCTGAAAAAAGCAGAAGGAAGAAAAGAATGTTTTAGTGACATCCCGAACAACAAAACTCAAGCAGAATAATGTTAGCCCAGTCTTTCTTGATGCTACCTTGTATAACAAAGTTACATTGTATTGGCCCCTTTAGGAAGAAATAAAAATGACTTTCACTCATCTTTTCCTTTCTATGAATGGCACTTAGTTTGTGGTTGCAAATGTGTTTTTTCAGTGTTTATATGTTTCACCGGTGATGGCTATTTTCCTTTTGGTTGGGTTTTATCAGTTATTATAGGTTTAAACCTAAACCAGTAGCCTAATTATACTACAACGGAGGGCCTGACAGTGCTGGGGACTGGTGCCTTCTCTACATTATACTTAACGGAGGGCCAGAGTGCTGGGGACTGGTGCCTTCTCTGTATTACACTATAACGGAGGGCCCAACAGTGCTGGGGACCGATACCTTCTCTACATTACACTACAACGGAGGGCCCAACAGTGCTGGGGACTGGTACCTTCTATACATTACACTATAACGGAGGGCCAGAGAGTGCTGGGGACTGGTACGTTCTTTACATTATATTTATTACAGAGGGCCCAAGAGTGCTGGGGAATGGTACCTGCTGTAAATTATGTGACAATGAAGGGCCTGATACTACAGGTACTGGTGCCTTCTGTCCATTATACTACATCAGAGAGACTGACCGTGCTGGGGACTGGTACCTTCTGTACATTATATTACAACGGAGGGCTTGATAATGTCGGGACTGGTGTCCTCTGTGCATTATACAACAGAGGGCCTGATAGTGCCAGGGAATGGTGCCCTCTGTCCATTATAATACAGCAGTGTGACTGAAGGCGCTGAGGACTGGTGCCTTCTGTACATTATACTACAACGGAGAGCCTGAGAGTGCTAAGGACTGGTGCCTTCTGTAGATTATACGACAAAGGAAGGCCCAACAGTGCTGGGGACAGGTAACTTCTGTACATTATATTTCAACAGAGGGCCTGAGAGTGCTAAGGACTGGTGCCTTCTGTAGATTATACGCCAACGGAAGGCCCGAAAGTGCTGGGGACTGGTGCCTTCTGTACATTATATTACAACGGCGGGCCTGAGAGTGCTGGAGACTGGTACCTTCTGTACATTACAACGGAGGGCCTGATAATGTCAGGACTGATGTCCGCTGTCCATTATAATAAAGCAGTGTGACTGACGGTACCGAGGACTGGTGCCTTCTGTACATTACAAGGGAATGGACCGACAGTACCGGGGACTGGTGCCCTCTGTACATTATACTACACTGGAGGGTCTGAAAGTGGAGGGAACTGGTGCTTTCTATACATTATTTTTCAACTGAGAGCTAGACAGTGCTGGGGACTAGTATCTTCTGTACATTACCCGACAACGGAGGGCCTGATAGTGCTGGGGACTGGTGCCTTCTGTACATTATACAACAAAGGAGGGCCTGATAGTGCAGAGACTGGTACCTTCTGTACATTATATGACAACAAAAGACCCAACAGAGCCGGGGACTAATGCCCTCTGTCCATTACACTACAACAAAGGGGCTGAATGTGCCGAAGACAGCTGCCCTCTTTCAATTACACTACAGCGGAGTAGTCGACTGTGCCCTAGACTGGTGCCCTCTGTGGATCTCACTACAACAGAAGGGCTGACTGTGCTGAGAGCTCATGTCCTCTGTCCATTTTCACTACAAAGCAGGGGCTGCATGTGCCTAGGACTGGTGCCCCATGACCATTACACTACAAACGAGGGACTGACGGTACTGGGGAAAGGTACAGTCGGTGCATTACCCTACAACCGAGGGACTGGCGGTGTCGAGGCCTGAAAACACCTGTGTCATAGGACAGGAGAGGGACAGGCAGTCCTGTGGATCGAAGACCTCTGTGTACCCCCGAAGAGGGTCTGACAGTACTGGAGCGTGAAGGCCCCTGCACATTATCCACAAAAGAGTGGGCAGTACTGGGGGGGTCGAAGCCCTCTGTATAAGTATGTGGGTGACTCCCATCCGTGCCAACTCAAGTGCTCTGCATGGTGCAGGGTTTGGGAGGGACAGAGAGTGCTGTGTGCGGGGGAGGGGGGTGGAGAGGGGGTGTACTAAGATCTACTGACGACTGTCCATGAAGTCACTTTTTGAAACATAACCTATCTGGACGGTTGGAAACACGATAGCGTATGGCGCAAAGTTTGGAAATTTCCAGGGCAGAGTGGGGTTTCCGGCTGGATAACACCGCTGCGAGTTTCTGGCCTTACCAGGTCATTATTTTAAGGCTCCCTTCCCCTTCCTGCAAGGGGATGGGGGGGGGGGGGTGAAGTTTCTTGTTCAGAGAAACAATGTGTCCCTTCCCGTTAGGAAATGCCTGTTTCTGTCGAATTTCCAGCCAGGCCTGTGTTGTCCTGTTTCTGTGGCAACCAGCGGCATCCCGGGAAACAGGAAGCTGGCACGGAGCAAAAGTCCGTGCTGCTGGACATGTGTAAGTGACTGTTTAGAGATTTCTAAATTCGGGCTCTACAGAGTCAGAAAAACATATGGGCTATCTAAAGAAAGTGTTCACCCAAATATCTCAGAACTTTTTTTTAAAAAAAAATCACAATTATATTTACTTTTATCTTGTTTGACTTGAGACAGTTATCTTGTCTGTACCAATTCCTGGGTCCACACACAGTTCAGTAATGCCGGACCCCCAAATATGCACCAGCGATTGGAACTTCACACAGTTCTGCCAAAGCGCCTATGTACAGGCAGGCTGCACATATTACAATTCAAGTGCAACCCTACACACAGCTCTCTAATGCAGGTCCGCCCTAACACTATTCTATGTCCATACATGCAACATACCTTCCTATTCAAGTGCAACTCCACACACAGCTCTCTAATGCAGGTCAACCCTAACCCTAGCCTCCGTCCAGACATGCCACACACCTTCCTATTCAAGTGCAACCCCACACACAGCTCTCTAATTTTGGACACCAGAATCCCTCCTGTTTGACCCACAGACATTCCTTCTGTTATTACATAGTACTAGGGCATGTGTCTGTCAGGGTCGTTAATCTAGCCCTTGGACCCTCTTTCTAAACGTTTGTTTTTGGTGTCTTTAGAGTTGGCCAAAATTGGAGCAACCCAACGCACCGTTGGCCCATCCAGATATAAATTCCTGGAACCGGGCCTGCCCGCCATGCAGCTGGTGGATCGATTACTTCCGTCCTCGTCCTCACAGAAACAAACAGGGAAGTCCTTCATCCGAACTCCCCCTTTCCTGTGTAAGCTCAAGACAAGGGTGTCCAGAGCACTTCCAGGCACCCCCCGACAAAGAGGGCTCAAACAGAATCAACCCATCTATCCTGGGCACGAGACACCATTCAGGAGGCGGAGTCTGAGAAGCGCATCTACGGTGCAGCCCAGAGCTTTGGTAGCAACTTGTGAATGGACTTTCGTGCTTAGAATGCCCTGCTGAGGCTCAAAGATTTCACCGCCCTCTATCTGTGGGCGAACACCAAATACACTACGACAATTAAAAAGCGAACCACCAAGAACAAAACCCAAGTTAAAACACAAGGCTGCTCTTCAAATCTTCGACCACTCACCAAAGCTCTTACTGCACAACCCTTTTTTTTAGTTTCATTAAAATTGCTATTAAAAAAACACATGCTCTATGCTCATTAACCAAAATAGCACCTCTGACCACGCTAGACAACAGCTCTTATCCAAACCTATTTTTTCTAGGGCGGACGTCCTTAAGTAAAACAACACTAAGTGATGTCATAGCCCTAACAGACCCCTGACTTCAAATGAAAGTCATCACTAACAAGCATTTACAATGCAATGGTTTTGCCTTTGTTAAAGTTAGAGCTATTGGCATTGCTCTTGACATTATTTTTATTTATGTTTTTTTAACATAAATAAATGGCATTGTCATTTACAATGCCACTAGCTTTCTCTCGCAAATGACACACACAAACACACACACACCCCCACACAGAGCCCCCCACACACAGCTACACAGAGCCCCCCACACACACAGCCACACAGAGCCCCCCACACACAGCTACACAGAGCCCCCCACACACACAGCCACACAGAGCCCCCCACACACACAGCCACACAAAGCTTCCTACACACACAGCCACACAGAGCCCTCCACACATGCCCACACAGCACAAGCAGGCAACAGGGGCACACGGAGGCACAAGCAGGCAACAGGGGCACACAGAGGCACAAGCAGGCAACAGGGGCACACAGAGGCACAAGCAGGCAACAGGGGCACACAGAGGCACAAGCAGGCAACAGGGGCACACGGAGGCACAAGCGGGTTGGGGTTGGAATCTTCATGCATTTTTATGCATAGTTTGTTACCGGTCATTGTCTGATGAGGAGTGGGCACCACTAACTGTAGTTTATGCCCAAACAGCTCTGGAAAATGCGTGGATGAGAATAAGGGAATACCATAGGATAAAGTGAACTTCAATAATGTGCTGATGTGAGAAATAAGCGAAGAAATAACTCCTTTAAAAAAACACTAAAAGCCCTGGTAGGACCAACACGTGGTTGACAGCTGCATTTCCCTGCCAAATACTAATAAAGAGCGAGCCAGGTAATTGGATTCCTAGTCAAACCCCATAAGTAAACATTAACACTGTGTGTTTAGCAATCACAAGTAGTTATTTCTTTCTCATGAGAGTTCTTTAAAGAAAATCGCAGAGGACACAGTATTTGTCACGCACAGAGCTGAAAATGCGTTGTTATGAAAGAGTAACACCAGGCAGGCGCAGGAAAGATAGCAACAACAAAAAAATTAAATAAAAAAACCATAGGAGCGGTTTAATCCGGGCAACTCATACAGAGAGAAACAAAAGCCTGTTCGCCTGGGCAGAGACGATAAAGTCCAAAGCAAGGGCTTATGTGTGTGTAGGTTCAATGAAACAAGCGCCTTGAGAAGTTGGGAAATGTGTGTTCGGCTCTAGTTGGAGTCACCCACCCCACTGCAAACAACTCTGGAGGGCCGGGGGAGGGCTGCTGTCTGTCTGTGAGGAGAGAGGTCACATGACAAGAGCCAGAGACACAAAGGCCCGTCCGAGACTCCAAGGAGGGAGGGAGCGGGGCTGGCAAAGGTGCAGGCAGAGGGCACGCTTCTCTCTGCCGCCTGCCTGAGAGTTATGAACACCGCAGCACGTGACCAGCTAGCTCCATATTTGAATATATATCTTCAGCACCAGACAGGTGTCTGAGGGAAATAATTCACCTGTAGAAATAAAACGTAAGGGGGAGCGGGCAAGATGGCTGGGAACTCCGTGCGTTTCTGAATTTACTTCCGTTGCACTGAGGGGCATTTTGTGAGGCAGAAGGGAAAAGATGTAAGTGTTCACCGAAAGTAGAAATGTGGCACTTAAGTAGGAAGACTGCCTTTATAAACATGGAGGGGAGTTTTTAGCAAACTCAGAGATGCCTACTCGCCTCCGTCCGAAACAAAAGACGTGGCAAAGAGAAACTAAACCAGTGGCCACCCAATTCAGTGCAGTTTGAGTAACTTGAGGGGAAAAGGCGCTATTTTATTAAAAAGCAGTCCTCCACAGCAAGTTCTGTCTAACACTCCAGGAGCACACTGCACAAAGCCTGTGTCTCTAAAGTAGGGTTCGCACCCCTCACTGACAGCGTCCAGCGCCGTGTCCGTCAAGCTCCAGACCCGGTGACCACCCCCTCCCCCAGCCCCGTTCCTTCCTTACCTTCAGCCGTCATCGGATGACCCGCTTCCTTTTGCGTGATTCAGCTTGCAGGCATGGCTACTAGAGTCTGGAGGTGGGAAGAATGAGGAACGGAAATGGCGGGAGGACAGAGGATAAGCAACAGACACGAGTGGGGATGTTGTGGGTAGCAGGGGAAAGCAACAAAAGTGAATGGGGGTTCACAATGGGACTCTAGCCGCAACCCTGGCTGTCAAGATTCCCTGTAAAAAAGAGGCTTCTGAAATCGACTCACCTGCACCTTCTCCCGGGGTTCCCTCCAGGCCACGGGAGCCCCGCGGGCGCCGCCATACTTCTTGCCGTCTTCCTTCTTGTTGCGGGGGGCGGGCACTTCCGGCCGGCCGCGCTAGGATTGGCCGGCCGGCCAGTCACGGGGCGGGAAACGGGAAGAAGAGACGCAGTAGTGCCGGCAATGCCGGACCAGACACGGGGGCGTTCCCGGCGTCCCGTGACGTCGGCAAAAGCCAAAGAATGTCGGGAACGCCCCCGTGTCTGGTCCGGCATTGACGGACAGGCCCCTCGTCCAATGGCAAGGCTCCGTTTACGGAGCCAGCCAATCAAGGACGAGGGCCGAACCAAGCCACACTACAGTTAACATCAGGTTTTCGCCTGCGCCGAAAAGATGCGCAGAGCGCATCTTCGGCGAGGCAAAACCTAACAAGCATTTACAATGCAATGGTTTTGCCTTTGTTAAAGTTAGAGCTATTGGCATTGCTCTTGACATTATTTTTATTTATGTTTTTTTAACATAAATAAATGGCATTGTCATTTACAATGCCACTAGCTTTCTCTCGCAAATGACACACACAAACACACACCCCCACACAGAGCCCCCCACACACAGCTACACAGAGCCCCCCACACACACAGCCACACAGAGCCCCCCACACACAGCTACACAGAGCCCCCCACACACACAGCCACACAGAGCCCCCCACACACACAGCCACACAAAGCTTCCTACACACACAGCCACACAGAGCCCTCCACACACGCCCACACAGCACAAGCAGGCAACAGGGGCACACGGAGGCACAAGCAGGCAACAGGGGCACACAGAGGCACAAGCAGGCAACAGGGGCACACAGAGGCACAAGCAGGCAACAGGGGCACACAGAGGCACAAGCAGGCAACAGGGGCACACGGAGGCACAAGCGGGTTGGGGTTGGAATCTTCATGCATTTTTATGCATAGTTTGTTACCGGTCATTGTCTGATGAGGAGTGGGCACCGCTAACTGTAGTTTATGCCCAAACAGCTCTGGAAAATGCGTGGATGAGAATAAGGGAATACCATAGGATAAAGTGAACTTCAATAATGTGCTGATGTGAGAAATAAGCGAAGAAATAACTCCTTTAAAAAAACACTAAAAGCCCTGGTAGGACCAACACGTGGTTGACAGCTGCATTTCCCTGCCAAATACTAATAAAGAGCGAGCCAGGTAATTGGATTCCTAGTCAAACCCCATAAGTAAACATTAACACTGTGTGTTTAGCAATCACAAGTAGTTATTTCTTTCTCATGAGAGTTCTTTAAAGAAAATCGCAGAGGACACAGTATTTGTCACGCACAGAGCTGAAAATGCGTTGTTATGAAAGAGTAACACCAGGCAGGCGCAGGAAAGATAGCAACAACAAAAAAATTAAATAAAAAAACCATAGGAGCGGTTTAATCCGGGCAACTCATACAGAGAGAAACAAAAGCCTGTTCGCCTGGGCAGAGACGATAAAGTCCAAAGCAAGGGCTTATGTGTGTGTAGGTTCAATGAAACAAGCGCCTTGAGAAGTTGGGAAATGTGTGTTCGGCTCTAGTTGGAGTCACCCACCCCACTGCAAACAACTCTGGAGGGCCGGGGGAGGGCTGCTGTCTGTCTGTGAGGAGAGAGGTCACATGACAAGAGCCAGAGACACAAAGGCCCGTCCGAGACTCCAAGGAGGGAGGGAGCGGGGCTGGCAAAGGTGCAGGCAGAGGGCACGCTTCTCTCTGCCGCCTGCCTGAGAGTTATGAACACCGCAGCACGTGACCAGCTAGCTCCATATTTGAATATATATCTTCAGCACCAGACAGGTGTCTGAGGGAAATAATTCACCTGTAGAAATAAAACGTAAGGGGGAGCGGGCAAGATGGCTGGGAACTCCGTGCGTTTCTGAATTTACTTCCGTTGCACTGAGGGGCATTTTGTGAGGCAGAAGGGAAAAGATGTAAGTGTTCACCGAAAGTAGAAATGTGGCACTTAAGTAGGAAGACTGCCTTTATAAACATGGAGGGGAGTTTTTAGCAAACTCAGAGATGCCTACTCGCCTCCGTCCGAAACAAAAGACGTGGCAAAGAGAAACTAAACCAGTGGCCACCCAATTCAGTGCAGTTTGAGTAACTTGAGGGGAAAAGGCGCTATTTTATTAAAAAGCAGTCCTCCACAGCAAGTTCTGTCTAACACTCCAGGAGCACACTGCACAAAGCCTGTGTCTCTAAAGTAGGGTTCGCACCCCTCACTGACAGCGTCCAGCGCCGTGTCCGTCAAGCTCCAGACCCGGTGACCACCCCCTCCCCCAGCCCCGTTCCTTCCTTACCTTCAGCCGTCATCGGATGACCCGCTTCCTTTTGCGTGATTCAGCTTGCAGGCATGGCTACTAGAGTCTGGAGGTGGGAAGAATGAGGAACGGAAATGGCGGGAGGACAGAGGATAAGCAACAGACACGAGTGGGGATGTTGTGGGTAGCAGGGGAAAGCAACAAAAGTGAATGGGGGTTCACAATGGGACTCTAGCCGCAACCCTGGCTGTCAAGATTCCCTGTAAAAAAGAGGCTTCTGAAATCGACTCACCTGCACCTTCTCCCGGGGTTCCCTCCAGGCCACGGGAGCCCCGCGGGCGCCGCCATACTTCTTGCCGTCTTCCTTCTTGTTGCGGGGGGCGGGCACTTCCGGCCGGCCGCGCTAGGATTGGCCGGCCGGCCAGTCACGGGGCGGGAAACGGGAAGAAGAGACGCAGTAGTGCCGGCAATGCCGGACCAGACACGGGGGCGTTCCCGGCGTCCCGTGACGTCGGCAAAAGCCAAAGAATGTCGGGAACGCCCCCGTGTCTGGTCCGGCATTGACGGACAGGCCCCTCGTCCAATGGCAAGGCTCCGTTTACGGAGCCAGCCAATCAAGGACGAGGGCCGAACCAAGCCACACTACAGTTAACATCAGGTTTTCGCCTGCGCCGAAAAGATGCGCAGAGCGCATCTTCGGCGAGGCAAAACCTAAAAAGGGAACCTCCTGGTCACTAATCCGGAGCTGAGCAAACATCCCCTCACTGGGTAATTTAGGAAAACAAGTACTGATAACACCCAAAACACGCGAAGAGGGAAAGGCCTTTAAGAAAGCAAGGGTGGTGGGTGGATTTTCAAAAATCGAGCTGACTTGAGGACAGGGGGCGGTGAACCTGCCAAGTGGCAAGCTGTTGGCACATGCCTTCTTCTGATGTCGCCGCATACACTTCTGGTGCAATGGGGAAGGCGGCACTTAATGTACAAGTCCCAAGGGCTGATGCTGGACACACGAGTACAGCTGGACCCGTCCAGCCGCACTCCCATCTCCCTTGTCTCAGATGAAGGATGCGGGCTGCCTCGGTCTCTCCTCTGCCGGCCTATCACGAGATCAGTGTCGGACTCTTTAGTTCAGGTTTTCTTTTTATTATTAATCAAATTGTTTTGTGCCGGACCGTGAAGGTTTTCATGTATGAAATGTTTCTATGTAACAACTTCATGATGGGAACTTCTCCCTTGCCGTTGTTGCCACATGCATTGTAAGGTTTCAGAGTTTATAACCTGAATAGGTTAGTTGTGAACACGCCATTAAAGCTTGGTGTTTTATACTACAGTAGTGCTGCTGGTTTAGGAGGGTTGACAGGGTATGTAGCCCTGGTCTCAGGAGTGCTCGAAGAGTGGATGCAATATATGTGTGTGGCGGGGTCATCTCCAGAGGGCCGATTTTATATCACTGCGTTATATTCCAAACAGCCGTGGGGTTGTCCTGGGCTCCATCACTGCCAGGAGGTGGCCCTCTGGACACAGCCCAGGGACGGCTGCACTCCCTCTTCCTTGAGGTAGGCGACAACCATCGGCCATTCCGGGACAGCAATCTCGAGGCAAAGACCTTATTTTAAGGAAGGGATGCACTTTGGTTCCAGGTAATAGACGTCTTGAGCGTCAGGGACTCCTCGGGTTTCAGGGCGCTTTACATATCACCATATCATGATCTACTGCGATGAGGCACTGCCAGGCGGACTCCCTCCCGGAAAGGCCCAAGCAGCCAATAAAAGCTCGGGAGGGGGCGTCTTCGGGCCTGCCACATATGGTCAAGAAGACATGATGCCAAGTCCACCACCGGTTCAGGTGGCGCATGCTAGTGCCAGCTTGGCACGCACATGGAATGCTGCGGCGCAGAGCCCTGTCTGCTAGAAGTCCAGGAAGCATGAGACACCGAATCCACTGTCACAACCACTAACACGGTGTGACCTGCAGCACCTACCTATGCAGGCGCATCGAGTGCCCCAAGCATTGCAACACTGAAGTGAAATCAGTCAAGTGTGGCACAACATCCTACCTGGCAAGTAAGATACAGCGCTCCTGGCGGAGTCACGCAAGACGCGTAGCAGGAGCAGAGCAAGGCTGTAATCCAAGAGGTGCAGGAGGAACACGAGGCATCAGGTCTCCTGTTGTTCTGCCCCAGATGCTGGTAATGCCAGCCCTGCCCAGGTCCGCCAAGCTCCATGCCGCCTCTGCTTCAGGGAGAGCCCAGGTCTCTCCTCCTCGTCTAACCTCTTGGACACCCTCCTCGGTAGTAACTTTGGCACCGCCTCCTCTCCACTTAACACATTAGCATCGCCCTACCGTCTGTCCGTTCGGTAACCCCCGCCCTGTGTAGTGCTCCGACCCTGCCTATAACCACTCCCTATCCCTCCCCGAGCGGGATGCCTGTTCCTTGAAGAATCCTCCTTCCTGCACGGCATTGCGTTAGATCTAGGTTCGAACTTTATAAATTCCATTTATTTAGAAGTGAGTACAACGAGTGCCCGTCAGCACCTAAGCGAGTACAATTAGTGACCATCAGAACCTAAACAAGTGTAATAAGTCACTTCCAGCACATATGAGGCCGTAACGAGCAACCCCAACGGTACCCAAGCAGGAGTAATGAAAAATCTCACTAGAACCTAAGTGCAATGCAATGCGTGACGTCCAGCACCTAAGCAGTTTTAATGAGTGACCTCCAGCACCAAAGCAAGTGTTATGAGCGACCCTACCTGCATCTAACTCGGTGTGTGACCCCAGCAGGTAGGCGTGTGCAATGAGTAAATGGCAGCATCTAAGAGAATGTATGTAAGAAGTCACCACCTAAGCAAAGTAGTAACCCCCAGCACCTAAACGAGTGACCCCCAGTACCTAAGCAAGTGCAATGAGGGACCCCCAAGCACCTAAGTGGGTGAATGGGTATCACCCAGCACCTAAGCAGGCTTAATAAGCGACCCAACCAACACCTAAGAGCATATTAGCAACCCCAACAACACCTAAGCACTGTAATGAGTGACCACTATAAGCACCTAAGCGATGCAATGAGAGATCTCCACCAGCACCTTAGCCCTTAAATGAATGCCCCCGCCAACACCCAAGTGCTGTAATAAGTGACCCCCAGCACCTAAGTGTGTGCAATGAGTGATCCTCAGCACCTAAGTGTGTGCAATGAGTGACCCCCAGCACCTAAGTGTGTGAAATGAGTTAGTGACCTCCAGCACCTAAGTGTGTGAAATGAGTTACTCCTCGTCAGAACTTGAGTGGGCAACATTTTCCAAAATGCTACCTCAGCAAGGAGTGACCCAGCAGCAATGGTGCACTAAGACGGCAGTGCATCTAATAATTCAACTCACCAGACCTAGACGGGTGCAAGACCACACAGCAACTAAACAGGCCCAATTAGTAACCACAGATCCTCCCAGCACCCTACTGGGTGCAAAGAGTGACCAAGTTGCGCGTAAATTACTACAATGGGTGACCCCTGGCACCAACGCGAGTGCCATTAGTGAATTTCAGACCTCTGTGAGAGCAAAATGGGATACCCATAGCTCTACAAGACAAGCATTTACAATGCAATGGTTTCGCCTTTGTTAAAGTTAGAGCTATTGGCATTGCTCTTGACATTATTTTTATTTATGTATTTTTTAACATAAATAAATGGCATTGTCATTTACAATGCCACTAGCTTTATCTCTCGCAAATGACACACACAGAACCCCCCCCACACACACAGCCACACAAAGCTCCCCACACACACAGCCGCACAAAGCTCCCCACACACACAGCCGCACAAAGCTCCC
Source organism: Lissotriton vulgaris (assembly GCF_964263255.1). NCBI lineage: Eukaryota > Metazoa > Chordata > Amphibia > Caudata > Salamandridae > Lissotriton > Lissotriton vulgaris. Next base: position 27,574,656 of record NC_141698.1, read on the forward strand.
CACACACACAGCCACACAAAGCTCCCCACACACACAGCCACACAAAGCTCCCCACACACACAGCCACACAAACCTCCCCACATTAAAATGTGTTTTATTGGAATACAAATAGCTTAATTAAATCCCTCCTTCAGAAACAAAAAGAGTAGTTTTGGGTTCAAAAAGTATAAAACGAGCGTCTTCGCTAATTTCCATACTGCGCACTTAAAATATTCCCAGGTGAGTGACAAGAGAAGGCTAGCCCAGCTCGGAAAAGGGCACAGAGCCCCCAATTCTGCCACGGACTCAAAAACAGAACCCGAGCCCACGAGCGTCTGCCCAACTAGATCCGAAACCCTATGGTCTAGTATAATAAAGAGTAGTTTCAGGCTTTTTTTAGGATTATTGAAGGAGTAAAGCTCAATTACATGTTCCTCTGCCCACAGAGGCACGCCAATGAAAGAATGAAACTCACAAGAAAACCTCACAGTCTTCTAATGATTGCAACTTATTTACACTTAAAGGTCTTTAAATGATACGCTGCACCTTCCCCACAATAAAAAATATACACACATATATAGTTTGACAAGCATACGGGGCCTTCAAAGGGGACGTGCAGTGAAGGGAAGAAAGTAAACAGTTTTGTTTACCTTCTCCTGCATCAGTGACAATCACCACAAATAGACATTCTAAAATATTGCTGTTTGATGACGTCTGCTTGGATTTTTGCGGCATATTGTGACAACACTGATTGTACTGACCCATATAAAAGCCAACAAATCTCTTTAATACCTTGATATACAGGGTTGGCTACCTGTCTTAGGGACTACCACTGCATTATGCTCGCAGGAAGTAGGTGGGGAAATGAGGCATGAGAAATGTGTATGGTAGGCAATGAAGAAAACCCCATCTACAAATGCACAGTCCTTTTCCTTTGTTCCAGTGGTTGGACATTGTTCGTTGTACCTCCCGCACTGACTCTTGACAAACTGTTTCTTGTTCGCCCCGCGCACAATTCCCAAGGGTCTCACTGTTGGATTCTGGGAAATGAAGTCCCTCTACACAACGGGACTCAACGCAGGTGTGGAAATTGGCTGAAAGGGGGAGGAGCGTACCTGCTCCAACAAGGCACAGGCACAGATTAACTGAAAAGCAATGCGAACTATCAAAAGCACTACGAGGACACTGCAGGCACACACACAGACAGACGGACCACGGACACTGCAGGCAGGCAGGCAGCCGATCACCGCAGGCACACAGATAGACGGACATTGCAATCAGACAGATGGACACTGCAGGCGCACAGACAGCGGGACACTACAGGCACACAGACAGATGGACACTACAGGCACACAGACAGACGGACACTACAGGCACACAGACAGACGGACACTACAGGCACACAGACAGACGGACACTACAGGCACACAGACAGATGGACACTACAGGCACACAGACAGACGGACACTACAGGCACACAGACAGATGGACACTACAGGCACACAGACAGATGGACACTACAGGCACACAGACAGGCACCCAACACGGAGCAATGCCGGGTGGGCACCGGCCTCCAATAATTAAATAAAAACGGGGTGGCACCCGTAAATAAAAATATAACAAGCGGGAGGGGGCGGGAAAGGAGAGGAGAGACGCTGACGACGGAAGGCGGGTGCCGGCACATTAAAACGGAAAAGAACTCGCAGGCGCCGATCTCCAGAACGAGAGATGAAATACAGTTGTATTTGAAATGTTCAGTATATTTATGTCACCTCGAAACTTATTCTGAAAGCTCCCAACGGGACCACAATGCCGCTTTATGTAGAACATTGAAGTAACTTCTTAAGAGAAATTGAAACCTTGGTAGCGACACCTTTCCTGCCTCGCGTCACTGTTCCTGCAGATTCACTGTGGCGCAGAGTTAAATGTTCATGCAGTATGTGGCACGCATCAATTTGCAGAGGTCCCCGATAGTTCAAATATCTATGCAAATAGCCGAGACGGTTCAGAATTGCGACATGTGAAAACACGTGTGAGTATATCAAAATGCCATCCGATTTATCGGGCGAGTGGTTTAACGAAACAAACCATATATAACATAATGTGTCAAGAGAATGATGGCAGAGTCACGCGAACGCCTAACTAAAAGTAGTCGCCATTTAAACCATGCGCGACTCACCGCCTCTCGACCTCGAAAGAGTGACTGAACCAAGCTCCGGGGCACTGTCCCTGTCGGGCAGCCCACAGTGGGAGGCGAACTCACGAAACCAAGGTGCCGAGCCAAGGACAACAGGGGGACAGACCAAACCCCAGAGGTAAACACTGCAGCCACCTCACTCGGTGAATGCCTTGACGGAGATCACATTCCCAAAGCTCTTGTGTTTCAACAGAGGCCCTGTGGCACTAGTCAGACAGGGCAGCAACAACCATTGTGAACACATCAATCCGCCAGACAGCCCCCCGCGTCCCCACCGAGACTCGAACCCGGTAGCCGAGACGGTTCAGAATTGCGACATGTGAAAACACGTGTGAGTATATCAAAATGCCATCCGATTTATCGGGCGAGTGGTTTAACGAAACAAACCATATATAACATAATGTGTCAAGAGAATGATGGCAGAGTCACGCGAACGCCTAACTAAAAGTAGTCGCCATTTAAACCATGCGCGACTCACCGCCTCTCGACCTCGAAAGAGTGACTGAACCAAGCTCCGGGGCACTGTCCCTGTCGGGCAGCCCACAGTGGGAGGCGAACTCACGAAACCAAGGTGCCGAGCCAAGGACAACAGGGGGACAGACCAAACCCCAGAGGTAAACACTGCAGCCACCTCACTCGGTGAATGCCTTGACGGAGATCACATTCCCAAAGCTCTTGTGTTTCAACAGAGGCCCTGTGGCACTAGTCAGACAGGGCAGCAACAACCATTGTGAACACATCAATCCGCCAGACAGCCCCCCGCGTCCCCACCGAGACTCGAACCCGGCTCACGAGCTCCCCCCATAACCAACACCAAACCCCAACCACCATGACAACAGTCTGCATGCCTTAAGTTTACACAAAACAACCTGTATCACAAATGGAAAAGCAGCATGTCGACCAGGGCACAGACGGACACCTTCACTCTAATCAGGCACGGAGAAATCAATAACGCAATGCCGCGCATCCCCACTGAGACTCAAACCTGGATCCCCAGATCCGCGGACGACCGCCCCGACTGCCAGGCCACACTCTCCCCAAAAACCAACCCCAATTGGAGGTACACACTGCACACGCAAATGAAAGGTGTCGTGAGAGGCAGTGGCCACTCCGTCCACGGTACAGAACAAATTCAGTCATCAAAACGATAGCGGTCCTCCATAAGCACAACGCGCAGAAACCGGTCGTCATAAAAACACATCGCCATTGTACATTTCCTGTACAAGGCCCCCCGTGACCGTCCGTGGACAAATCCAATCTCAGCTCGTCGTACTAAATGCACCATGGTCTCCCTCCAAATGCCGACACCCTCTCACACACGACAACGCTCGCAGACAACAAGACCAATGCAGAAAAGACACCCAAAGCCTGGCTCTCCTCACAAGGCTCGAGTCCCTGCCACTCCCGCGGGGGACGGTGCCCCACCGGCTGGCGCCCCCAGTGGCCACCGGGGTGAGTCCAGCCTCGGCCGCTCCACCTTGAATGCACGTCAACGGCGTCACAGATTCACAGCCAGCTCCGCACCGCAACCTCGCTGCGCAGCCAACTCCACAACATCAGAGCCTCCCGAGCCACGGCAAAGCACCCCCACGACCCAGGCATGCATCACCCCGATGAACACGGCCCGACCATCATCCCGTGTGCGCTCCCCCTCGGCGCCCCAGGCCACACAAAATGCCGCTCATTTCCGCTCTTTGCCTCCACCGCTCTATGCCCCTCTACCACCAAAACGCCCGCAAGCGGGCTCACGAACCAGCACTCACCGCCAAACACGTCGAAGGGTAAAAACCCCGACGCAAGACCAACGTGGCAGCATACACAGGACGACCAAAACAGCAACGGGCGGGAGGGGGCGGGAAAGGAGAGGAGAGACGCTGCCGACGGAAGGCGGGTGCCGGCAATGCCGGACCAGACACGGGGGCGTTCCCGGCGTCCCGTGACGTCGGCAAAAGCCAAAGAATGTCGGGAACGCCCCCGTGTCTGGTCCGGCATTGACGGACAGGCCCCTCGTCCAATGGCAAGGCTCCGTTTACGGAGCCAGCCAATCAAGGACGAGGGCCGAACCAAGCCACACTATGGAACTCAACAGGATTTCGCCTGCGCCGAAAGGATGCGCAGAGCGCATCCTTCGGCGAGGCGAAACCTAAACAAGCATTTACAATGCAATGGTTTCGCCTTTGTTAAAGTTAGAGCTATTGGCATTGCTCTTGACATTATTTTTATTTATGTATTTTTTAACATAAATAAATGGCATTGTCATTTACAATGCCACTAGCTTTATCTCTCGCAAATGACACACACAGAACCCCCCCCACACACACAGCCACACAAAGCTCCCCACACACACAGCCGCACAAAGCTCCCCACACACACAGCCGCACAAAGCTCCCCACACACACAGCCACACAAAGCTCCCCACACACACAGCCACACAAAGCTCCCCACACACACAGCCACACAAACCTCCCCACATTAAAATGTGTTTTATTGGAATACAAATAGCTTAATTAAATCCCTCCTTCAGAAACAAAAAGAGTAGTTTTGGGTTCAAAAAGTATAAAACGAGCGTCTTCGCTAATTTCCATACTGCGCACTTAAAATATTCCCAGGTGAGTGACAAGAGAAGGCTAGCCCGGCTCGGAAAAGGGCACAGAGCCCCCAATTCTGCCACGGACTCAAAAACAGAACCCGAGCCCACGAGCGTCTGCCCAACTAGATCCGAAACCCTATGGTCTAGTATAATAAAGAGTAGTTTCAGGCTTTTTTTAGGATTATTGAAGGAGTAAAGCTCAATTACATGTTCCTCTGCCCACAGAGGCACGCCAATGAAAGAATGAAACTCACAAGAAAACCTCACAGTCTTCTAATGATTGCAACTTATTTACACTTAAAGGTCTTTAAATGATACGCTGCACCTTCCCCACAATAAAAAATATACACACATATATAGTTTGACAAGCATACGGGGCCTTCAAAGGGGACGTGCAGTGAAGGGAAGAAAGTAAACAGTTTTGTTTACCTTCTCCTGCATCAGTGACAATCACCACAAATAGACATTCTAAAATATTGCTGTTTGATGACGTCTGCTTGGATTTTTGCGGCATATTGTGACAACACTGATTGTACTGACCCATATAAAAGCCAACAAATCTCTTTAATACCTTGATATACAGGGTTGGCTACCTGTCTTAGGGACTACCACTGCATTATGCTCGCAGGAAGTAGGTGGGGAAATGAGGCATGAGAAATGTGTATGGTAGGCAATGAAGAAAACCCCATCTACAAATGCACAGTCCTTTTCCTTTGTTCCAGTGGTTGGACATTGTTCGTTGTACCCCCCGCACTGACTCTTGACAAACTGTTTCTTGTTCGCCCCGCGCACAATTCCCAAGGGTCTCACTGTTGGATTCTGGGAAATGAAGTCCCTCTACACAACGGGACTCAACGCAGGTGTGGAAATTGGCTGAAAGGGGGAGGAGCGTACCTGCTCCAACAAGGCACAGGCACAGATTAACTGAAAAGCAATGCGAACTATCAAAAGCACTACGAGGACACTGCAGGCACACACACAGACAGACGGACCACGGACACTGCAGGCAGGCAGGCAGCCGATCACCGCAGGCACACAGATAGACGGACATTGCAATCAGACAGATGGACACTGCAGGCGCACAGACAGCGGGACACTACAGGCACACAGACAGATGGACACTACAGGCACACAGACAGACGGACACTACAGGCACACAGACAGACGGACACTACAGGCACACAGACAGACGGACACTACAGGCACACAGACAGACGGACACTACAGGCACACAGACAGATGGACACTACAGGCACACAGACAGATGGACACTACAGGCACACAGACAGGCACCCAACACGGAGCAATGCCGGGTGGGCACCGGCCTCCAATAATTAAATAAAAACGGGGTGGCACCCGTAAATAAAAATATAACAAGCGGGAGGGGGCGGGAAAGGAGAGGAGAGACGCTGACGACGGAAGGCGGGTGCCGGCACATTAAAACGGAAAAGAACTCGCAGGCGCCGATCTCCAGAACGAGAGATGAAATACAGTTGTATTTGAAATGTTCAGTATATTTATGTCACCTCGAAACTTATTCTGAAAGCTCCCAACGGGACCACAATGCCGCTTTATGTAGAACATTGAAGTAACTTCTTAAGAGAAATTGAAACCTTGGTAGCGACACCTTTCCTGCCTCGCGTCACTGTTCCTGCAGATTCACTGTGGCGCAGAGTTAAATGTTCATGCAGTATGTGGCACGCATCAATTTGCAGAGGTCCCCGATAGTTCAAATATCTATGCAAATAGCCGAGACGGTTCAGAATTGCGACATGTGAAAACACGTGTGAGTATATCAAAATGCCATCCGATTTATCGGGCGAGTGGTTTAACGAAACAAACCATATATAACATAATGTGTCAAGAGAATGATGGCAGAGTCACGCGAACGCCTAACTAAAAGTAGTCGCCATTTAAACCATGCGCGACTCACCGCCTCTCGACCTCGAAAGAGTGACTGAACCAAGCTCCGGGGCACTGTCCCTGTCGGGCAGCCCACAGTGGGAGGCGAACTCACGAAACCAAGGTGCCGAGCCAAGGACAACAGGGGGACAGACCAAACCCCAGAGGTAAACACTGCAGCCACCTCACTCGGTGAATGCCTTGACGGAGATCACATTCCCAAAGCTCTTGTGTTTCAACAGAGGCCCTGTGGCACTAGTCAGACAGGGCAGCAACAACCATTGTGAACACATCAATCCGCCAGACAGCCCCCCGCGTCCCCACCGAGACTCGAACCCGGCTCACGAGCTCCCCCCATAACCAACACCAAACCCCAACCACCATGACAACAGTCTGCATGCCTTAAGTTTACACAAAACAACCTGTATCACAAATGGAAAAGCAGCATGTCGACCAGGGCACAGACGGACACCTTCACTCTAATCAGGCACGGAGAAATCAATAACGCAATGCCGCGCATCCCCACTGAGACTCAAACCTGGATCCCCAGATCCGCGGACGACCGCCCCGACTGCCAGGCCACACTCTCCCCAAAAACCAACCCCAATTGGAGGTACACACTGCACACGCAAATGAAAGGTGTCGTGAGAGGCAGTGGCCACTCCGTCCACGGTACAGAACAAATTCAGTCATCAAAACGATAGCGGTCCTCCATAAGCACAACGCGCAGAAACCGGTCGTCATAAAAACACATCGCCATTGTACATTTCCTGTACAAGGCCCCCCGTGACCGTCCGTGGACAAATCCAATCTCAGCTCGTCGTACTAAATGCACCATGGTCTCCCTCCAAATGCCGACACCCTCTCACACACGACAACGCTCGCAGACAACAAGACCAATGCAGAAAAGACACCCAAAGCCTGGCTCTCCTCACAAGGCTCGAGTCCCTGCCACTCCCGCGGGGGACGGTGCCCCACCGGCTGGCGCCCCCAGTGGCCACCGGGGTGAGTCCAGCCTCGGCCGCTCCACCTTGAATGCACGTCAACGGCGTCACAGATTCACAGCCAGCTCCGCACCGCAACCTCGCTGCGCAGCCAACTCCACAACATCAGAGCCTCCCGAGCCACGGCAAAGCACCCCCACGACCCAGGCATGCATCACCCCGATGAACACGGCCCGACCATCATCCCGTGTGCGCTCCCCCTCGGCGCCCCAGGCCACACAAAATGCCGCTCATTTCCGCTCTTTGCCTCCACCGCTCTATGCCCCTCTACCACCAAAACGCCCGCAAGCGGGCTCACGAACCAGCACTCACCGCCAAACACGTCGAAGGGTAAAAACCCCGACGCAAGACCAACGTGGCAGCATACACAGGACGACCAAAACAGCAACGGGCGGGAGGGGGCGGGAAAGGAGAGGAGAGACGCTGCCGACGGAAGGCGGGTGCCGGCAATGCCGGACCAGACACGGGGGCGTTCCCGGCGTCCCGTGACGTCGGCAAAAGCCAAAGAATGTCGGGAACGCCCCCGTGTCTGGTCCGGCATTGACGGACAGGCCCCTCGTCCAATGGCAAGGCTCCGTTTACGGAGCCAGCCAATCAAGGACGAGGGCCGAACCAAGCCACACTATGGAACTCAACAGGATTTCGCCTGCGCCGAAAGGATGCGCAGAGCGCATCCTTCGGCGAGGCGAAACCTAAAAAGGAGCTTCCTTTCTGAGTATTACACCTTAAAGCATCAGTATAATTTGTAAACAATGACACCTTCTTGATTCAATTGTATCCCCAACTAATCATATATTGCACATAAATCAAATCACAACATAAAAATGTATTCAAACAATTTTATTTAAAAAAGTTATCAGTAAACCTAACATGAACATTTTCTTATACATAAAAATTCATACATATATTTTCAAAAATCACAGAAAATAATTCTTAGCACATAAACACATAATTATCTTTTAAAAACAATTTTGTTGACTAGTCAAAAAATGGACTCCACAATGATTTGCGTTACTTTGTTCCGTTCGGACAATCCCAATTTTTACTTCCTAAGGGATTGGTCTGATGATCTTCCCTCTTCTTTTTTATTTTGAGGTACTTTAAAGCATCTCAGAGAACAACGAACGCACCGCCTGCCCGGTCTCCCTGGTATCCGGTATCTGAAATTGTGGAGTTTTTTGACTCGTACGGCCTAGTAAAATATAAAATCCATTGACGATAAAGCAAAATTGCAGGCGATTATCTAGTGACTCGTATGGCCTTTTAAAATATAAAATCCATTGACGATAAAGCAAAATTGCAGACGATTATCTATTGTCACCTGAACTCCGGAATCAATACTGGTAGCGCAAAATAATAATTGCTATAAATAAAGAAGATGTTTCTAATATAGTCCTGAGGAAGGTGTCCTATACATCGAAGCACCGAAACGCGTCAACAAAATTGTTTTTAACAGATGATTATGTATTTATGTGCTAAGAATTATTTTCGGTAAGTTCTGAAAATATATGTATGCATTTTTATGTATAAGAAAATGTTCATATTAGGTTTACTGATGACATTTTTTTAAATAAAATTGTTTGAATACATTTTTATGTTATGATTCGATTTATGTGCAATATATGATTAGTTGGGGATACAATTGAATCAAGAAGGTGTAATTGTTTACAAATTATACTGATGCTTTAAGGTGTAATACTCCGAAAGGAAGCTCCTTTTTCTTGTTACGATATTTCCCGGTCCTTTCTGGGTTGAGTAGGGAAAACTCTTTTTTCTGCTATACCCATAGAGCTCTCACATGGGTGCATCAGAGCATGTCCAACATGCAAGTGGGCGCAACGTGGGAACAAGCAGGCATTAGGAGTGGAGTCAATGCCCACGTTACTGAACCATAGCCTCAGACTAATCTGTGGGGTGCGCCCACTGCTCCTTCTAGCTCAATGAAGTACACGGACTGAAACTCCAGGCTGTATAACATAGGACCCCTACTAGACTCTATACTGAACACATAACGTCCCTCAAGCATTAAGAGTGCATTGAGAGCCCGCCTATATCCAGGACCAGCCTTTATTTAGCATCTGCGAGCTGGGCCAACACCCAGGGCGTCTCCCTCCAGAGGAGCATAGAAGCTGTCTGCAGCAGTCTCTCTCAGACCTGGGTCCAAAGAAAAGTGCATTTAAATACTGTTTTGGAAGACTGCGGACACCCATATCAGAACATTTCAGGGGGTTTTCCTCCCAAGAAGCTCCTTCATTTTACCCCCTCACCTTCCTCCTATTTCTCCCACATTTTTGACAAATAGACAATTAGTAAATAGGACGAGTGGGAGGAGGCGCCACATTTGGTTTAGCCCATGGCTCTGATCAAAGGTTGGCTCTGCCTACAGCTAACTTGGTCGTGCTACGGCTGCCGAATGCCAGCATCTGAGGGAAAACAGGCCCTGCATCCAGCATCCAGGGATGGGTGGAGCAAGCACCCCTCACACATTGCACCTTCACGATGTGCACCACTTGGCTCTACTGGTTTCTGGAAATCCGGGGAATGCACCCAGTGCACGAATGAGCTGCTATACGAGACAGGGGAACAATTCAGCATGCTGGAGGACAGAGTCGGGCTGGACAGTGACCAACGAGGTGGTTGAAAGGTCAGCGCGAGGGTCGCTTTTTGGCAGTTTGTGGCCCTGGTTTATAGACTGCTAGGGCAGTTTATACTGCTGATTTCCCTAATGAAAAACAAACATTGACTGCAGCAAGCTCCAATCCATGCAGTCAACCACACCATGCACAGTACATGGGAGCATAAGTTTAATGCTAAAACATGTTGTAGCATTATACGTATGCATGCTCCCATGTACTGTGCGCACACTTAAACTGAAATATTTCACGAGTTTATCTTCAGAACTGTCTGTGAAACCTGAGGCTTTTCAGTTATTGTGTATTTAGAAACTGTGCAGCAATAAAGGCTTGTTGGCTGTCTTTTTCCAAGCACTCTTGTTAGAATTACCTCTGTATCCATCGCCCCCGTGCACACATACAGATACGTTTGGGCTGACTATGACCCACAGAACAGTGATGATAGAAAAGCAGAGTTTAGGGTGCCAGCCCTGATGGATCTAGTCCCCATCTCCAGCAGTACCACCAAAGCCTGCTGTGATTAAAATGCCATTTAAAGTCGTGAACGTGCATTTGGTGGTGCGCCTTAGGTTGTCAAATTGGCTCCATGCAACTGGGGCGTGCTGGCAAGAATTTCACACAAATAATGCAGTCTGGGATTTGTAGTCCTAATTTGTGAAGCCCGCCCCTGTGATGGAAAGATTGTGTATTTGTATCAAGAAGTCAAATGGATAGCAAGTGTGGCCCCTTACCCCTTCTTGGTCTCGGACACGCTACTGCCCTCTGCAGGGCATGGGGCCCCACCACCCTCCGTGCCCCCTCACCCCTCCCCTTTACCTGGTTCTGAAGAGCTTCAATCTCCCCGGGGCTGATCTTCTTGGACAGCAGAAAGCTGGGGATCTGGGGCACTCCCATGGCTCCTGCACCAGGGTGGGGGCAGAGGCGGTCACGGACAATTAATGCCCGCTGGAGGTGGCTCTGTCAGGGCAGGGTTTTCTGCACCGTGGGGTAAAGTGGGTCTGGAACCACTGCAGGGCCGTTACAATCCGATAATGCCTTAACAGCAGGAGGGAAATGCACAGGATAGGATCGGCCAAGGGGGTGTTCCTGCCAGGAAATGCCGGGCCTTCAGGAAGGAAATCCCGGCGAGGGACAGGAGTTACTGTCCAGACTGATGAAACCTCTTCCATGGGGCTCACCTGCCTAGCTCGGGGTCAGCGGCGGACTGAACTCCAGGCGCGTGGCTGCTGTCATGGCCACGCCCCTCCGCCAGGACCACGCCCCTTTCGCGTCGGCCCCGCCCGCGCGCCAATGGAACCGCCCTTCTAGAGGAACAACGCAAGAGGCGCGCGGCGCTCCAACAGAGGAAGCCACGCCTACCTGCACGAGGACGCGCCTCTTTCCTCGACGTGTGTTATATTTCTTCAACGGCTCCGAGTGGCCGTTACCGACGCGCGTGCTTAAGGGTTTGAAATACTGGCCACTGCGTCATATTCATAGCTGCCAAGTTAGCGGGTTACTTATGTGTGACGTGTCCGTGGCTTCTGTGCAGTTATGAGCGACCTTCAACCACCAGATGTGTCCACTTCGAGGTGTGAGGTTGGGCGCGGGACTCGGCAAGGCCGCAGTAAATCGGGGGACAGCAAATAACGGAGACACACCACACACACACACACACGCTATTGCAACGGTATCGCGGAGTGACCAGGAGCTCCTGGTCATTTTATTTATGCCCTTGGGCTGTGAGGTGCCGGAGGTCAGATTGCACTCTACATCCCTTCCAAATTTTACTAAAACAGAACAAACCGGAACAGAACAAACGGGTACTCATTACTTTGGACCAGAACAAACGGAGTCAGTTAGCCTCTGGCTCGGTGCAGGATTGGGCTGGAGTTCATACCGCTGTCTTTGGACACTTGAGTTCTGGCTAGTAGACCTTTCATCGCTCAGGCCCCTTAGACTTGTGGACAAACAGGGGCCAGTCTTTCTAGGGGCTGGTGCTCTCTGACCTGGCTCCACCTGTGTCATATTTTTGGCGAGGGCCATGGCGACCACCAGGATGTGAGCAGGCCGTATGGAAAACTGCAGAAGTCCATGCTGATGCAGTCCCAAAGTGTCAGGCAGGATTCTTCTGTGATTACTGGGGCAGACGAGGGATCCCGGCTCGTCATGACACAGGAGTGGCAGCCTCTGACTCTGTCATCTACCCAGTTGTCCATGCCGGGGAACCATACCTTGTCCCTGAGGCGTGCTTTGGTCTTCACCAGGGCACAAGTCTTAAAAAAAGAAGTGGGGGGACGGTCAATAGAAGTGACGTCCCAACAGGAATCTCATGGGTATTCATATGCCTTTAGATGAAAGGTGATTTAGAAAAGGGGGTGGTGATGAACAGAGTGTCTGAGTTAAACAGACCACTCTTACCCAGTCCAAAGATCAGGGCTTGATCCATCACCGTTATTTATCTCACTGCCCCATCCCAGCTCAGAACCTGGCTATATGCAAATCAGTCTGTCCCTGGCCCAGTGCATCATGGGAACAGGGCAGACTAAACTACCAAGCCAATTCTTCACCAGAAAGGAGACAAGCTACCGGGGACCGGTTTCTGGCATTTCAGCCTTCTTCGGCCCGGCTTGCTTGAATCCTGATGGAGCAGTGAGAAAGGGACTCATGTCTGAGTATACCCTGCCACACCTATAGTGGCCAAAAACGATTTAGAAAAGGGGGTGGTGATGAACAGAGTGTCTGAGTTAAACAGACCACTCTTACCCAGTCCAAAGATCAGGGCTTGATCCATCACCGTTATTTATCTCACTGCCCCATCCCAGCTCAGAACCTGGCTATATGCAAATCAGTCTGTCCCTGGCCCAGTGCATCATGGGAACAGGGCAGACTAAACTACCAAGCCAATTCTTCACCAGAAAGGAGACAAGCTACCGGGGACCGGTTTCTGGCATTTCAGCCTTCTTCGGCCCGGCTTGCTTGAATCGTGATGGAGCAGTGAGAAAGGGACTCATGTCTGAGTATACCCTGCCACACCTATAGTGGCCAAAAACGATTTAGAAAAGGGGGTGGTGATGAACAGAGTGTCTGAGTTAAACAGACCACTCTTACCCAGTCCAAAGATCAGGGCTTGATCCATCACCGTTATTTATCTCACTGCCCCATCCCAGCTCAGAACCTGGCTATATGCAAATCAGTCTGTCCCTGGCCCAGTGCATCATGGGAACAGGGCAGACTAAACTACCAAGCCAATTCTTCACCAGAAAGGAGACAAGCTACCGGGGACCGGTTTCTGGCATTTCAGCCTTCTTCGGCCCGGCTTGCTTGAATCCTGATGGAGCAGTGAGAAAGGGACTCATGTCTGAGTATACCCTGCCACACCTATAGTGGCCAAAAACGATTTAGAAAAGGGGGTGGTGATGAACAGAGTGTCTGAGTTAAACAGACCACTCTTACCCAGTCCAAAGATCAGGGCTTGATCCATCACCGTTATTTATCTCACTGCCCCATCCCAGCTCAGAACCTGGCTATATGCAAATCAGTCTGTCCCTGGCCCAGTGCATCATGGGAACAGGGCAGACTAAACTACCAAGCCAATTCTTCACCAGAAAGGAGACAAGCTACCGGGGACCGGTTTCTGGCATTTCAGCCTTCTTCGGCCCGGCTTGCTTGAATCCTGATGGAGCAGTGAGAAAGGGACTCATGTCTGAGTATACCCTGCCACACCTATAGTGGCCAAAAACGATTTAGAAAAGGGGGTGGTGATGAACAGAGTGTCTGAGTTAAACAGACCACTCTTACCCAGTCCAAAGATCAGGGCTTGATCCATCACCGTTATTTATCTCACTGCCCCATCCCAGCTCAGAACCTGGCTATATGCAAATCAGTCTGTCCCTGGCCCAGTGCATCATGGGAACAGGGCAGACTAAACTACCAAGCCAATTCTTCACCAGAAAGGAGACAAGCTACCGGGGACCGGTTTCTGGCATTTCAGCCTTCTTCGGCCCGGCTTGCTTGAATCCTGATGGAGCAGTGAGAAAGGGACTCATGTCTGAGTATACCCTGCCACACCTATAGTGGCCAAAAACGATTTAGAAAAGGGGGTGGTGATGAACAGAGTGTCTGAGTTAAACAGACCACTCTTACCCAGTCCAAAGATCAGGGCTTGATCCATCACCGTTATTTATCTCACTGCCCCATCCCAGCTCAGAACCTGGCTATATGCAAATCAGTCTGTCCCTGGCCCAGTGCATCATGGGAACAGGGCAGACTAAACTACCAAGCCAATTCTTCACCAGAAAGGAGACAAGCTACCGGGGACCGGTTTCTGGCATTTCAGCCTTCTTCGGCCCGGCTTGCTTGAATCCTGATGGAGCAGTGAGAAAGGGACTCATGTCTGAGTATACCCTGCCACACCTATAGTGGCCAAAAACGATTTAGAAAAGGGGGTGGTGATGAACAGAGTGTCTGAGTTAAACAGACCACTCTTACCCAGTCCAAAGATCAGGGCTTGATCCATCACCGTTATTTATCTCACTGCCCCATCCCAGCTCAGAACCTGGCTATATGCAAATCAGTCTGTCCCTGGCCCAGTGCATCATGGGAACAGGGCAGACTAAACTACCAAGCCAATTCTTCACCAGAAAGGAGACAAGCTACCGGGGACCGGTTTCTGGCATTTCAGCCTTCTTCGGCCCGGCTTGCTTGAATCCTGATGGAGCAGTGAGAAAGGGACTCATGTCTGAGTATACCCTGCCACACCTATAGTGGCCAAAAACGATTTAGAAAAGGGGGTGGTGATGAACAGAGTGTCTGAGTTAAACAGACCACTCTTACCCAGTCCAAAGATCAGGGCTTGATCCATCACCGTTATTTATCTCACTGCCCCATCCCAGCTCAGAACCTGGCTATATGCAAATCAGTCTGTCCCTGGCCCAGTGCATCATGGGAACAGGGCAGACTAAACTACCAAGCCAATTCTTCACCAGAAAGGAGACAAGCTACCGGGGACCGGTTTCTGGCATTTCAGCCTTCTTCGGCCCGGCTTGCTTGAATCCTGATGGAGCAGTGAGAAAGGGACTCATGTCTGAGTATACCCTGCCACACCTATAGTGGCCAAAAACGATTTAGAAAAGGGGGTGGTGATGAACAGAGTGTCTGAGTTAAACAGACCACTCTTACCCAGTCCAAAGATCAGGGCTTGATCCATCACCGTTATTTATCTCACTGCCCCATCCCAGCTCAGAACCTGGCTATATGCAAATCAGTCTGTCCCTGGCCCAGTGCATCATGGGAACAGGGCAGACTAAACTACCAAGCCAATTCTTCACCAGAAAGGAGACAAGCTACCGGGGACCGGTTTCTGGCATTTCAGCCTTCTTCGGCCCGGCTTGCTTGAATCCTGATGGAGCAGTGAGAAAGGGACTCATGTCTGAGTATACCCTGCCACACCTATAGTGGCCAAAAACGATTTAGAAAAGGGGGTGGTGATGAACAGAGTGTCTGAGTTAAACAGACCACTCTTACCCAGTCCAAAGATCAGGGCTTGATCCATCACCGTTATTTATCTCACTGCCCCATCCCAGCTCAGAACCTGGCTATATGCAAATCAGTCTGTCCCTGGCCCAGTGCATCATGGGAACAGGGCAGACTAAACTACCAAGCCAATTCTTCACCAGAAAGGAGACAAGCTACCGGGGACCGGTTTCTGGCATTTCAGCCTTCTTCGGCCCGGCTTGCTTGAATCCTGATGGAGCAGTGAGAAAGGGACTCATGTCTGAGTATACCCTGCCACACCTATAGTGGCCAAAAACGATTTAGAAAAGGGGGTGGTGATGAACAGAGTGTCTGAGTTAAACAGACCACTCTTACCCAGTCCAAAGATCAGGGCTTGATCCATCACCGTTATTTATCTCACTGCCCCATCCCAGCTCAGAACCTGGCTATATGCAAATCAGTCTGTCCCTGGCCCAGTGCATCATGGGAACAGGGCAGACTAAACTACCAAGCCAATTCTTCACCAGAAAGGAGACAAGCTACCGGGGACCGGTTTCTGGCATTTCAGCCTTCTTCGGCCCGGCTTGCTTGAATCCTGATGGAGCAGTGAGAAAGGGACTCATGTCTGAGTATACCCTGCCACACCTATAGTGGCCAAAAACGATTTAGAAAAGGGGGTGGTGATGAACAGAGTGTCTGAGTTAAACAGACCACTCTTACCCAGTCCAAAGATCAGGGCTTGATCCATCACCGTTATTTATCTCACTGCCCCATCCCAGCTCAGAACCTGGCTATATGCAAATCAGTCTGTCCCTGGCCAAGTGCATCATGGGAACAGGGCAGACTAAACTACCAAGCCAATTCTTCACCAGAAAGGAGACAAGCTACCGGGGACCGGTTTCTGGCATTTCAGCCTTCTTCGGCCCGGCTTGCTTGAATCCTGATGGAGCAGTGAGAAAGGGACTCATGTCTGAGTATACCCTGCCACACCTATAGTGGCCAAAAACGATTTAGAAAAGGGGGTGGTGATGAACAGAGTGTCTGAGTTAAACAGACCACTCTTACCCAGTCCAAAGATCAGGGCTTGATCCATCACCGTTATTTATCTCACTGCCCCATCCCAGCTCAGAACCTGGCTATATGCAAATCAGTCTGTCCCTGGCCCAGTGCATCATGGGAACAGGGCAGACTAAACTACCAAGCCAATTCTTCACCAGAAAGGAGACAAGCTACCGGGGACCGGTTTCTGGCATTTCAGCCTTCTTCGGCCCGGCTTGCTTGAATCCTGATGGAGCAGTGAGAAAGGGACTCATGTCTGAGTATACCCTGTGTTGGACCTGCGCGGGCAAGCCCAGCATAAAGGGGGAGGTAGCTTGACTCGAGTGGCTAGGCAGGTGAAGGCTATAGTGTTAAGCCAGCTTGGACCCGATAATAACCCCCTGTACACCACACAAAAAGAAGGACACCACACCACTGTTATGGAAAAATACGATTCGTTTATATAAAAGTTCTCTGGGTTTGTAGGAAATTCACTTAGGGTTTCACATTTACATTTCCTGCAAGCGTTTGTTCAATGGAATACTGGTTTCTCATAAATAAATAGTTGGACTCTAATGAATAAATACACTGGATAAATAGCAGATATGAATACAGTAGAATAAATATTAATTAGCAATGACTGGAATAAATAGAATAAATATTATCAATGACCAGAATAAATATCAGAATAGATATCAGCAATGTCTAGAACAGTAAATATCAGCAATGTCTAGAACAGTAATGACTGGATTAAATATCAGAATGGATATCAACAATGACCGGTATCGCTGCCACCAATTAATCACTTTTAAATACAGACACTTTTCCAGTGTGGTGAAAGGAGAGATTACTCTTACAGTTTGTTGGACAGCCCGACAGGCTTTCAGGCTTCTCGGGATACAGAACTACTTTTGGGACTCTTTTGTAACCACTCGATGCACACGCGTGTATCTAGAAAGCAAGGAAATACATTAAGCAGCTCATTCACACTCGGCTGCCACCGGGAGAGGACCTATACTTGGCGCTGGGGGTCTATATTCGCCGACAGGGCTGGTTCACCCTCAGAACCCTGGCGGCACCAGTTCAAAGTCTTTAGACGACGAACGTGCTGCCGGGGAGGTCGCAAAAACTCCTCAGTTCAGTCAAAGCAATGCCGCTGTTTAGCTCTCACACACCGCGGCTCTTAGCGGAACACACGGCCCACCTCACATCAGCTGTATCGGACGATACGGTCAGGCACAGTACTTCTCTCGCCAACAGCGGGGCTCGCAGGGGCTCCACAGACCTCCCTCCGACTTCCTTCTTCGGGGTGGTTCCCGCCCACAGCTTCAGCTCCCGGGTCAACAAGGAGGGGCTGACTCGCTAGTCCCGCCCAATGCAGGCTGGCCTTCCCCGCCCCGGCGCACCACCTCACCTTCAGTCCACACAGGAGGCGCTCTTCGCGGATTGGGCTCGGAGACGTCCGAGCTCCTCGCGGAAGGCGCTATTCACGAAGGGGGCACTTCAGGGGGGTCACGATCGCGGCGATGTCACTCTCGCCTGGCGACTCGCTTCCACAATCGCTTCAGCCACCGGGGGGCGGAGAGGCACTCGAACTTGGCCACAGTCTTTTGGGGAATTCAAGGCAGTCGCTGGGCAGGCGCTACAGGCGCTAGGTCACCGCCCACGCTGTTGACTGGAACGCCAGTCACATCCAACGCCAGCAACCTTAGCTGCACTATTGCCTGTGTCACCAGCTGCCTTAGGGGTCAACAGGGCAGGTGTCAATCTGGTGTCAGTCTAGAACTCCTTCCTTGTCGAGGTCAAATCAGGAATCAGGAATCAACTAAAATGGCCGCCAGGGACTGGACCTTATATAGCCAGTGCCCTGGGGTGCTAGCACGAGCCAGGAGGTTCTAGAACCTTCTCTGGGTAGGCCCATGACATGGCACTTTTGAGGTGCTTTCTGGTCCTTCAGAGCCACCATACTGGGGTTCTGGAGCAGCCATATTGTGTTCCTGAGGAAACTAAAGGAATTCCTGTCAGGAATGCGCGCCAAGCAAAAGGGCGCCAAAACCTCAAAAGGCCAGAGTTCATGTAGGCTCCAATGGGAGTCACTCACATGAGGGAATTATGTGTCCACCATTTTAAGTTTGAACACACACACAGGTTGTCAACCTCAGTTTCCAGACTCACAGGTTTCGCCGGGTGCCTTGTACATAGGTGCCAGAAACCTCGTGAGTAACTGAGTGTCAAGGAACATCTAGCCCCATGAGATAATCACACAAAAAGTCCTGGTAGACAAAAATAAAAAGCGACAAATTTTTGGAGGTACAGGGGAACAAAATAAATCATAGTGGTGAGGGGACTCTCAGAAGCAGACGGGTCCAACACGCGTCCCCCCCAGCTGAAAGTGGGGAGAGCTACCCAACCCCTTGGGAGTTCTCAACACTAAGGCGGAAATACCTAGAGAGACCGTCTGCATTGGCGTGGTCAACTCCAGGTCGGTGTTCCACCCGAAAGTCCATTCCCTGTAGGGAGATAGACCACCTCAACAGTTTGGGGTTTTCCCCCTTCATTTGCATGAGCCAACGAAGGGGTCGGTGGTCTGTCTGAACCAGGAAGTGCGAGCCAAACAAGTATGGTCGCAGCTTCTTCAGTGCCCAGACCACCGCAAAGGCTTCCCGCTCGATGGTACTCCATTTCTGTTCCCGGGGAAGCAGTCTTCGTGACAGAAAGACTACAGGTTGATCCAGACCCTCTTCATTGAGTTGCGATAACACCGCCCCAATGCCAATGTCGGATGCATCTGTCTGGACAATGAACTCTTTCGTGAAATCTGGAGCTTTCAGGACTGGAGCTTTACACAATGCTTGTTTCAGAGTGTCGAAGGCTCGCTGGCAAGCCTCCGTCCAGATGACTCTCCTGGGTTGCTTCTTGGCCGTGAGTTCTGTAAGGGGTGCCACGATAGTGCCATACCCCTTCACGAACCGTCTGTAGTAACCTGTGAGGCCCAGGAAGGCTCGGACCTCAGTCTGGGTCTTGGGGGGTTTCCAGGCCATGATTGCCTCAATCTTTGCCTGAAGGGGTTGCACCGCTCCCCTGCCCACCAAGTGACCTAAGTACACCACCGACCCCTGCCCAATCTGACATTTGCTGGCCTTGATCGTTAAGCCAGCCCGTTCCAGGGCCTGGAGAACAGCTTGCAAATGCTGCAAGTGATCCTCCCAACTCTTACTGAAGACAGCGATGTCATCTAAGTAAGCAGCCGAGAAGGACTCCATTCCGGTGAGGATCATGTTCACCAGTCGCTGGAATGTTGCAGGAGCGTTCTTGAGCCCAAAGGGCATCATACAGAACTGGTAGTGTCCATCAGGTGTGGAGAAGGCTGACCTTTCCTTGGCTCCATCAGTCATGGGAATCTGCCAATACCCTGCGGTGAGGTCAAGGGTACTGAGATATTGGGCAGCTCCCAACCGGTCAATCAGTTCATCCGCCCTAGGGATCGGATGAGCATCGGTCTTCGTGACCGAATTGAGTCCTCGATAGTCCACGCAGAATCGCAATTCTGGCGTGGTGCCAGGTGGCGCAGGTTTGGGAACCAAAACCACCGGGCTAGACCAAGGGCTACTTGAGGGTTCGATGACTCCTAGCTCCAGCATCTTGGCTACCTCGCTTCGGATGCTGGCCTTCACCTTGTCAGACAGCCGGTAAGACTTGGACTTCACAGGTGGGCTGTCTCCTGTGTCCACATCATGGGTACACAGGTGGGTCTTACCCGGAACAAGGGAGAACAGAGGAGCGAATGACCCCAAGACCTGGCGACATTCCTCCTGCTGCTCAGGAGTCAAAGATGGTGAGAGTTTCACTCCCTCCACTGACCCATCCTTCTCTTGAGACGCAAATAGGTCGGGGAGAGGCTCAGTGTCCTCTTCCTCCGATCCATCAGTCACCATGATTAACGTGACTTCGGGCCTCTCGTAGTGGGGCTTGAGGCGGTTGGCATGTAACACCCGATGCGGATGCCGAGGGGTTTTCACATCCACCAAATAGGTGGCCTTGCCCATCTTTTCCAACACCTCAAAGGGGCCTGTCCACCGATCCTGGAGGGCACTCAGCTCCCCAGGTTCCATCACCCACACCTTCTGGCCAGGCTCCAACTCCACCGGGTGAGCATTGTGGTCATACCACGCTTTCATCACAGACTGGCTGGCTTCCAAGTTGTCAGAAGCCTGCTTCCACAACTTAGCCATTTGGCTTCGGAAGGCCAGCATGTAGCTCACCACATCCTGGGGAACTTTCCGGGGAGACTTTTCCCAGGAGTCTCGCACCAGGCTAAGAGGTCCACGTACAGGGTGCCCGTACAGAAGCTCGAAGGGGCTGAAACCCACTCCCTTCTGTGGCACTTCCCTGTAGGAAAAGAGCAAACAGGGTAGGAGGACGTCCCATTTCCTCCGCAGGCTTTCGGGTAGACTTCTGATCATACCCTTCAACGTCTTGTTGAATCTCTCCACGAGGCCATTGGCCTGTGGGTGATAAGGAGTGGTGAACCGGTAGGTCACTCCACACTCCTTCCACATTGCCCGCATGTATGCTGACATGAAGTTGGTCCCCCTGTCAGACACAACTTCTTTGGGGAAACCCACTCGGGTAAAGATCCCCATCAGGGCCTTCGCCACCACCGGTGCAGTGATGGTTCTCAGAGGTATGGCCTCTGGATACCTTGTGGCATGATCCACCAGTACCAGGATAAACCTGTGACCGGATGATGTCGGTGGATCAAGGGGCCCAGCAATGTCGATGCCCACCCTTTCAAAGGGGGTGCCAACGACGGGAAGTGGTTCCAGGGGAGCCTTTAGCTTCATCCCTGTTTTCCCACTGGCTTGGCATGACACACACGTCCGACAGTATGTGTCGGACGCCACCCTCATTCGAGGCCAATAAAAGTGGGGGACAAGCCGGGCAAAGGTCTTGTCCTGACCCAAGTGTCCTGCCAATGGAATCTCATGTGCCAACTCTAATAAGAAGGCTCGGTAACACTGTGGGACTACCAGGGCCCGTGACAATCCGTGCACTGGCGCCCTGGGTTCACTGTAGAGGAGACCATCCTCCCAGTAAACACGATAGTTCCCAGACTGGTTACCTGCTGCCTGGGCTTCAGCCTGTTGCCTCAGACCCTCGAGGGTGGGACATTCCCTCTGTCCCTTGCTCAGTTCCTCCCTGGACGGTCCTCCTTCCACTCGCCACTCGGCGGGGATAGGCAGGTCCTCCAACGGAACCATGTCCTCCTCCGCGGACTCCGGGTCCACCTCCTTCGGTGGCCTATTCGTCTCACGGGGCACGGACACCGAGGCAGGCTCCTCCTGTCCTCGAGATGCTCCCTCTTCGGCAGCTGGGTGGGCCATTGTTCCAGGCTCCAACCCACGCGACTTCTCCTTCTGAGCAGCCGCCGACCTGGTACTCACACAGGCCCACTCAGGTGTACCCAGCATCTCAGAATGAGTCCGGTATTCCACCTCCTTCCAAGCATTGTGCTCCATGTCATTGCCCAGCAAACAATCGACTGGCACGGCGGGGCTTACGGCAACTCGAAGTGAACCTGCAACCCCTCCCCACTCAAAGGGAACCTCGGCCACGGGATAGTGGCTCGTTCGGCCGTCAGCCATCGCGGCCGGATGAAGTACGCCTGGAATCACCTGCTCTGAGGATACCAGATGACTCCTGACTATAGTCACACTGGCTCCTGTATCTCTCAGAGCCTCCCCCCTATGGCCATTGATGGTGACCCATTGCCCATACTTGGTAGTATTCGCGGGCACCTGGATCTTTGGAACCATCGCCCGATCACCCAGGGACACTAAGGTGACTCCCGCCCACTCCCTTCCCTTACTCAAGGACATCTCCTCCCCAAGCGCTGCACTAGCGACTCCCGGGGCCTTTCCTCCAGTGGGAGGGGGTGGTCTCTTTGGGCATTTCACGTCTCCCTTATAATGTCCAATACCACCGCACTCAAAGCAATGGACAACCCTTGGCTGCTGACTCTGGCCAGGATTAGGGTTCTTCTGCGGGTTAGCCTTAGGGTTGGAGAAGGTGTTTTTCCCCTTAAAGCTATTTTGGGGGCCTTTGGAGAACTCCTGTTTCTTATTATCTCCCCCCTCTTTCCTCTGGGGAGCGCCCTGTCCGGACTTCTGAGTTTCTCCTCCCGTCCCCCTCGTGGACACTCTGGTACTTACCCAGACGTCCGCCTCCTCAGCAAGCTTACGGGGGCAAGTAAGTTTGCTGTCTACCAGGTGTTGCCTCAGCTCGGGAAGACATTTCTCGAGTAGATGTTCCTTGAGTATCAAGTCATACAACCCGTGATAGTCCTCCACCTCACTACCTTGGACCCACCCTTCCAGGGCTTTCTTGGCATAATCCAGGAAGTCAACCCAATTTTGTGAGCTCAGCTTGTGGCTGCCCCTGAACCTTTGCCGGTATTTCTCGGGGGTCAACCCAAACTTCCTGATGAGCGCCACCTTCATGGCGGGGTAATTTACCTGTTCCTCCCGGTCGAGGGCCAATAGGGCATCCCTACCTGACGGAGGCATGTACCGGTATAATCCACCACCCCAATGCTTCTCATGGATCCCATGGGCTCTTAGGGAGACCTCATAGGCTGTCAGCCATTTAGCAATGTCGTCTCCAGCAGTGTAGCTGGCGACCACGTCCTTAGGTAAATGAGGCCTGGGCTCCCTGGCAATTTCCTGAGACTCGACACCCTCCGGAGTGTTGTTACGGGACTTGAGGTCGAGTTCCTTTAGCCTGAACTCGTGTTCCATCCTCCTCCCTTCCAGCTCCAACCTAGCCAACTCTAACCTCAGATGTCTTTCTTCCCTCCTGTCGGCCAACTCGGTTTCAGACAACCCTCTAGAGGATACGCTGCTGCCCTCCCGTGAAGTTACCTTGGGGCTGATTGACATTTCACCCACCCCCGGGGGACCTGCAGTCACTACCTCAACAACAGTATCTCTGTCAAATTCCTCCTCCTCCTCCGTTCCCTCCGTGTGTGCCTCCACCCAGGCTCGCAGACTAGTACGGAGCTCCTCTCTTTTGGCCCCTCGCCTGACGAACACACCCCTTTCCTGACAGAAATCCTTGAGTTGCGCCACAGTATAGGTCTCCAACTCTGACATATTGAATTCCATCTCGTCAGCGAAAAGTGTGGACAACTACCACGAAGTAGGTTGAAAGGATAAGAACAACTGAGGGTCACTTCCACCCACCACCAGACAAGAATTTAGAAAAAACAAAAAGTTAAATTAGAGGGCCGCTGGGAGAAAACTCCGGGTGTGTACCTGTGGTGCACACTGAATTATTATGGGGTTCACAACAAGCACGGCTCGCAATCCCACCGCTGAGCCACCAATTTTATGTTGGACCTGCGCGGGCAAGCCCAGCATAAAGGGGGAGGTAGCTTGACTCGAGTGGCTAGGCAGGTGAAGGCTATAGTGTTAAGCCAGCTTGGACCCGATAATAACCCCCTGTACACCACACAAAAAGAAGGACACCACACCACTGTTATGGAAAAATACGATTTGTTTATATAAAAGTTCTCTGGGTTTGTAGGAAATTCACTTAGGGTTTCACATTTACATTTCCTGCAAGCGTTTGTTCAATGGAATACTGGTTTCTCATAAATAAATAGTTGGACTCTAATGAATAAATACACTGGATAAATAGCAGATATGAATACAGTAGAATAAATATTAATTAGCAATGACTGGAATAAATAGAATAAATATTATCAATGACCAGAATAAATATCAGAATAGATATCAGCAATGTCTAGAACAGTAAATATCAGCAATGTCTAGAACAGTAATGACTGGATTAAATATCAGAATGGATATCAACAATGACCGGTATCGCTGCCACCAATTAATCACTTTTAAATACAGACACTTTTCCAGTGTGGTGAAAGGAGAGATTACTCTTACAGTTTGTTGGACAGCCCGACAGGCTTTCAGGCTTCTCGGGATACAGAACTACTTTTGGGACTCTTTTGTAACCACTCGATGCACACGCGTGTATCTAGAAAGCAAGGAAATACATTAAGCAGCTCATTCACACTCGGCTGCCACCGGGAGAGGACCTATACTTGGCGCTGGGGGTCTATATTCGCCGACAGGGCTGGTTCACCCTCAGAACCCTGGCGGCACCAGTTCAAAGTCTTTAGACGACGAACGTGCTGCCGGGGAGGTCGCAAAAACTCCTCAGTTCAGTCAAAGCAATGCCGCTGTTTAGCTCTCACACACCGCGGCTCTTAGCGGAACACACGGCCCACCTCACATCAGCTGTATCGGACGATACGGTCAGGCACAGTACTTCTCTCGCCAACAGCGGGGCTCGCAGGGGCTCCACAGACCTCCCTCCGACTTCCTTCTTCGGGGTGGTTCCCGCCCACAGCTTCAGCTCCCGGGTCAACAAGGAGGGGCTGACTCGCTAGTCCCGCCCAATGCAGGCTGGCCTTCCCCGCCCCGGCGCACCACCTCACCTTCAGTCCACACAGGAGGCGCTCTTCGCGGATTGGGCTCGGAGACGTCCGAGCTCCTCACGGAAGGCGCTATTCACGAAGGGGGCACTTCAGGGGGGTCACGATCGCGGCGATGTCACTCTCGCCTGGCGACTCGCTTCCACAATCGCTTCAGCCACCGGGGGGCGGAGAGGCACTCGAACTTGGCCACAGTCTTTTGGGGAATTCAAGGCAGTCGCTGGGCAGGCGCTACAGGCGCTAGGTCACCGCCCACGCTGTTGACTGGAACGCCAGTCACATCCAACGCCAGCAACCTTAGCTGCACTATTGCCTGTGTCACCAGCTGCCTTAGGGGTCAACAGGGCAGGTGTCAATCTGGTGTCAGTCTAGAACTCCTTCCTTGTCGAGGTCAAATCAGGAATCAGGAATCAACTAAAATGGCCGCCAGGGACTGGACCTTATATAGCCAGTGCCCTGGGGTGCTAGCACGAGCCAGGAGGTTCTAGAACCTTCTCTGGGTAGGCCCATGACATGGCACTTTTGAGGTGCTTTCTGGTCCTTCAGAGCCACCATACTGGGGTTCTGGAGCAGCCATATTGTGTTCCTGAGGAAACTAAAGGAATTCCTGTCAGGAATGCGCGCCAAGCAAAAGGGCGCCAAAACCTCAAAAGGCCAGAGTTCATGTAGGCTCCAATGGGAGTCACTCACATGAGGGAATTATGTGTCCACCATTTTAAGTTTGAACACACACACAGGTTGTCAACCTCAGTTTCCAGACTCACAGGTTTCGCCGGGTGCCTTGTACATAGGTGCCAGAAACCTCGTGAGTAACTGAGTGTCAAGGAACATCTAGCCCCATGAGATAATCACACAAAAAGTCCTGGTAGACAAAAATAAAAAGCGACAAATTTTTGGAGGTACAGGGGAACAAAATAAATCATAGTGGTGAGGGGACTCTCAGAAGCAGACGGGTCCAACACCCTGCCACACCTATAGTGGCCAAAAACGATTTAGAAAAGGGGGTGGTGATGAACAGAGTGTCTGAGTTAAACAGACCACTCTTACCCAGTCCAAAGATCAGGGCTTGATCCATCACCGTTATTTATCTCACTGCCCCATCCCAGCTCAGAACCTGGCTATATGCAAATCAGTCTGTCCCTGGCCCAGTGCATCATGGGAACAGGGCAGACTAAACTACCAAGCCAATTCTTCACCAGAAAGGAGACAAGCTACCGGGGACCGGTTTCTGGCATTTCAGCCTTCTTCGGCCCGGCTTGCTTGAATCCTGATGGAGCAGTGAGAAAGGGACTCATGTCTGAGTATACCCTGCCACACCTATAGTGGCCAAAAACGATTTAGAAAAGGGGGTGGTGATGAACAGAGTGTCTGAGTTAAACAGACCACTCTTACCCAGTCCAAAGATCAGGGCTTGATCCATCACCGTTATTTATCTCACTGCCCCATCCCAGCTCAGAACCTGGCTATATGCAAATCAGTCTGTCCCTGGCCCAGTGCATCATGGGAACAGGGCAGACTAAACTACCAAGCCAATTCTTCACCAGAAAGGAGACAAGCTACCGGGGACCGGTTTCTGGCATTTCAGCCTTCTTCGGCCCGGCTTGCTTGAATCCTGATGGAGCAGTGAGAAAGGGACTCATGTCTGAGTATACCCTGCCACACCTATAGTGGCCAAAAACGATTTAGAAAAGGGGGTGGTGATGAACAGAGTGTCTGAGTTAAACAGACCACTCTTACCCAGTCCAAAGATCAGGGCTTGATCCATCACCGTTATTTATCTCACTGCCCCATCCCAGCTCAGAACCTGGCTATATGCAAATCAGTCTGTCCCTGGCCCAGTGCATCATGGGAACAGGGCAGACTAAACTACCAAGCCAATTCTTCACCAGAAAGGAGACAAGCTACCGGGGACCGGTTTCTGGCATTTCAGCCTTCTTCGGCCCGGCTTGCTTGAATCCTGATGGAGCAGTGAGAAAGGGACTCATGTCTGAGTATACCCTGCCACACCTATAGTGGCCAAAAACGATTTAGAAAAGGGGGTGGTGATGAACAGAGTGTCTGAGTTAAACAGACCACTCTTACCCAGTCCAAAGATCAGGGCTTGATCCATCACCGTTATTTATCTCACTGCCCCATCCCAGCTCAGAACCTGGCTATATGCAAATCAGTCTGTCCCTGGCCCAGTGCATCATGGGAACAGGGCAGACTAAACTACCAAGCCAATTCTTCACCAGAAAGGAGACAAGCTACCGGGGACCGGTTTCTGGCATTTCAGCCTTCTTCGGCCCGGCTTGCTTGAATCCTGATGGAGCAGTGAGAAAGGGACTCATGTCTGAGTATACCCTGCCACACCTATAGTGGCCAAAAACGATTTAGAAAAGGGGGTGGTGATGAACAGAGTGTCTGAGTTAAACAGACCACTCTTACCCAGTCCAAAGATCAGGGCTTGATCCATCACCGTTATTTATCTCACTGCCCCATCCCAGCTCAGAACCTGGCTATATGCAAATCAGTCTGTCCCTGGCCCAGTGCATCATGGGAACAGGGCAGACTAAACTACCAAGCCAATTCTTCACCAGAAAGGAGACAAGCTACCGGGGACCGGTTTCTGGCATTTCAGCCTTCTTCGGCCCGGCTTGCTTGAATCCTGATGGAGCAGTGAGAAAGGGACTCATGTCTGAGTATACCCTGCCACACCTATAGTGGCCAAAAACGATTTAGAAAAGGGGGTGGTGATGAACAGAGTGTCTGAGTTAAACAGACCACTCTTACCCAGTCCAAAGATCAGGGCTTGATCCATCACCGTTATTTATCTCACTGCCCCATCCCAGCTCAGAACCTGGCTATATGCAAATCAGTCTGTCCCTGGCCCAGTGCATCATGGGAAAAGGGCAGACTAAACTACCAAGCCAATTCTTCACCAGAAAGGAGACAAGCTACCGGGGACCGGTTTCTGGCATTTCAGCCTTCTTCGGCCCGGCTTGCTTGAATCCTGATGGAGCAGTGAGAAAGGGACTCATGTCTGAGTATACCCTGCCACACCTATAGTGGCCAAAAACGATTTAGAAAAGGGGGTGGTGATGAACAGAGTGTCTGAGTTAAACAGACCACTCTTACCCAGTCCAAAGATCAGGGCTTGATCCATCACCGTTATTTATCTCACTGCCCCATCCCAGCTCAGAACCTGGCTATATGCAAATCAGTCTGTCCCTGGCCCAGTGCATCATGGGAACAGGGCAGACTAAACTACCAAGCCAATTCTTCACCAGAAAGGAGACAAGCTACCGGGGACCGGTTTCTGGCATTTCAGCCTTCTTCGGCCCGGCTTGCTTGAATCCTGATGGAGCAGTGAGAAAGGGACTCATGTCTGAGTATACCCTGCCACACCTATAGTGGCCAAAAACGATTTAGAAAAGGGGGTGGTGATGAACAGAGTGTCTGAGTTAAACAGACCACTCTTACCCAGTCCAAAGATCAGGGCTTGATCCATCACCGTTATTTATCTCACTGCCCCATCCCAGCTCAGAACCTGGCTATATGCAAATCAGTCTGTCCCTGGCCCAGTGCATCATGGGAACAGGGCAGACTAAACTACCAAGCCAATTCTTCACCAGAAAGGAGACAAGCTACCGGGGACCGGTTTCTGGCATTTCAGCCTTCTTCGGCCCGGCTTGCTTGAATCCTGATGGAGCAGTGAGAAAGGGACTCATGTCTGAGTATACCCTGCCACACCTATAGTGGCCAAAAACGATTTAGAAAAGGGGGTGGTGATGAACAGAGTGTCTGAGTTAAACAGACCACTCTTACCCAGTCCAAAGATCAGGGCTTGATCCATCACCGTTATTTATCTCACTGCCCCATCCCAGCTCAGAACCTGGCTATATGCAAATCAGTCTGTCCCTGGCCCAGTGCATCATGGGAACAGGGCAGACTAAACTACCAAGCCAATTCTTCACCAGAAAGGAGACAAGCTACCGGGGACCGGTTTCTGGCATTTCAGCCTTCTTCGGCCCGGCTTGCTTGAATCCTGATGGAGCAGTGAGAAAGGGACTCATGTCTGAGTATACCCTGCCACACCTATAGTGGCCAAAAACGATTTAGAAAAGGGGGTGGTGATGAACAGAGTGTCTGAGTTAAACAGACCACTCTTACCCAGTCCAAAGATCAGGGCTTGATCCATCACCGTTATTTATCTCACTGCCCCATCCCAGCTCAGAACCTGGCTATATGCAAATCAGTCTGTCCCTGGCCCAGTGCATCATGGGAACAGGGCAGACTAAACTACCAAGCCAATTCTTCACCAGAAAGGAGACAAGCTACCGGGGACCGGTTTCTGGCATTTCAGCCTTCTTCGGCCCGGCTTGCTTGAATCCTGATGGAGCAGTGAGAAAGGGACTCATGTCTGAGTATACCCTGCCACACCTATAGTGGCCAAAAACGATTTAGAAAAGGGGGTGGTGATGAACAGAGTGTCTGAGTTAAACAGACCACTCTTACCCAGTCCAAAGATCAGGGCTTGATCCATCACCGTTATTTATCTCACTGCCCCATCCCAGCTCAGAACCTGGCTATATGCAAATCAGTCTGTCCCTGGCGGTGTTGGATCTAGCCCTGATCTCTTGACTGGGTGAGAGTTTTCTGTTTAATTCAGAGACTCTGTCCCTCACCACCCCTTGTTGTAAATATTTTTGTCCACCCTAAGCGTGGAAGGGTATACTCAGATGTGAGTCCCTTGCTCATTGCACCATCAGGATTCAAGCAAGCCGGGCCGAAGAGGCTGAAATGCCAGAAACCGGTCCCCGGTAGCTTGTTTCCTTCCCAGTGTCAGAATTGGCTTTTGTAGTTTGGTTTGCCCTGTTCCCATCATGCACTGGGACAGGAACAGACTAATTTGCATACAGTCAGGTTCTGAAACTGGGATGGTGCAGTGAGCTAAAAAACGGTGTTGGATCTAGCCCTGATCTCTTGACTGGGTGAGAGTATTCTGTTTAATTCAGAGACTCCGTCCCTCACCACCCCTTGTTGTAAATATTTTTGTCCACCCTAAGCGTGGAAGGGTATACTCAGATGTGAGTCCCTTGCTCATTGCACCATCAGGATTCAAGCAAGCCGGGCCGAAGAGGCTGAAATGCCAGAAACCGGTCCCCGGTAGCTTGTTTCCTTCCCAGTGTAAGAATTGGCTTTTGTAGTTTGGTTTGCCCTGTTCCCATCATGCACTGGGACAGGAACAGACTAATTTGCATACAGTCAGGTTCTGAAACTGGGATGGTGCAGTGAGCTAAAAAACGGTGTTGGATCTAGCCCTGATCTCTTGACTGGGTGAGAGTATTCTGTTTAATTCAGAGACTCTGTCCCTCACCACCCCTTGTTGTAAATATTTTTGTCCACCCTAAGCGTGGAAGGGTATACTCAGATGTGAGTCCCTTGCTCATTGCACCATCAGGATTCAAGCAAGCCGGGCCGAAGAGGCTGAAATGCCAGAAACCGGTCCCCGGTAGCTTGTTTCCTTCCCAGTGTAAGAATTGGCTTTTGTAGTTTGGTTTGCCCTGTTCCCATCATGCACTGGGACAGGAACAGACTAATTTGCATACAGTCAGGTTCTGAAACTGGGATGGTGCAGTGAGCTAAAAAACGGTGTTGGATCTAGCCCTGATCTCTTGACTGGGTGAGAGTATTCTGTTTAATTCAGAGACTCTGTCCCTCACCACCCCTTGTTGTAAATATTTTTGTCCACCCTAAGCGTGGAAGGGTATACTCAGATGTGAGTCCCTTGCTCATTGCACCATCAGGATTCAAGCAAGCCGGGCCGAAGAGGCTGAAATGCCAGAAACCGGTCCCCGGTAGCTTGTTTCCTTCCCAGTGTAAGAATTGGCTTTTGTAGTTTGGTTTGCCCTGTTCCCATCATGCACTGGGACAGGAACAGACTAATTTGCATACAGTCAGGTTCTGAAACTGGGATGGTGCAGTGAGCTAAAAAACGGTGTTGGATCTAGCCCTGATCTCTTGACTGGGTGAGAGTATTCTGTTTAATTCAGAGACTCTGTCCCTCACCACCCCTTGTTGTAAATATTTTTGTCCACCCTAAGCGTGGAAGGGTATACTCAGATGTGAGTCCCTTGCTCATTGCACCATCAGGATTCAAGCAAGCCGGGCCGAAGAGGCTGAAATGCCAGAAACCGGTCCCCGGTAGCTTGTTTCCTTCCCAGTGTAAGAATTGGCTTTTGTAGTTTGGTTTGCCCTGTTCCCATCATGCACTGGGACAGGAACAGACTAATTTGCATACAGTCAGGTTCTGAAACTGGGATGGTGCAGTGAGCTAAAAAACGGTGTTGGATCTAGCCCTGATCTCTTGACTGGGTGAGAGTATTCTGTTTAATTCAGAGACTCTGTCCCTCACCACCCCTTGTTGTAAATATTTTTGTCCACCCTAAGCGTGGAAGGGTATACTCAGATGTGAGTCCCTTGCTCATTGCACCATCAGGATTCAAGCAAGCCGGGCCGAAGAGGCTGAAATGCCAGAAACCGGTCCCCGGTAGCTTGTTTCCTTCCCAGTGTAAGAATTGGCTTTTGTAGTTTGGTTTGCCCTGTTCCCATCATGCACTGGGACAGGAACAGACTAATTTGCATACAGTCAGGTTCTGAAACTGGGATGGTGCAGTGAGCTAAAAAACGGTGTTGGATCTAGCCCTGATCTCTTGACTGGGTGAGAGTATTCTGTTTAATTCAGAGACTCTGTCCCTCACCACCCCTTGTTGTAAATATTTTTGTCCACCCTAAGCGTGGAAGGGTATACTCAGATGTGAGTCCCTTGCTCATTGCACCATCAGGATTCAAGCAAGCCGGGCCGAAGAGGCTGAAATGCCAGAAACCGGTCCCCGGTAGCTTGTTTCCTTCCCAGTGTAAGAATTGGCTTTTGTAGTTTGGTTTGCCCTGTTCCCATCATGCACTGGGACAGGAACAGACTAATTTGCATACAGTCAGGTTCTGAAACTGGGATGGTGCAGTGAGCTAAAAAACTGTGTTGGATCTAGCCCTGATCTCTTGACTGGGTGAGAGTATTCTGTTTAATTCAGAGACTCTGTCCCTCACCACCCCTTGTTGTAAATATTTTTGTCCACCCTAAGCGTGGAAGGGTATACTCAGATGTGAGTCCCTTGCTCATTGCACCATCAGGATTCAAGCAAGCCGGGCCGAAGAGGCTGAAATGCCAGAAACCGGTCCCCGGTAGCTTGTTTCCTTCCCAGTGTAAGAATTGGCTTTTGTAGTTTGGTTTGCCCTGTTCCCATCATGCACTGGGACAGGAACAGACTAATTTGCATACAGTCAGGTTCTGAAACTGGGATGGTGCAGTGAGCTAAAAAACGGTGTTGGATCTAGCCCTGATCTCTTGACTGGGTGAGAGTATTCTGTTTAATTCAGAGACTCTGTCCCTCACCACCCCTTGTTGTAAATATTTAGATGAAAGGTGGTCTGCACCCTGCCTCGCATGGGATGCTGTTGCCTGCGTTTATTCCCCCTGCAGTGAATACAGGTAGACCGACGTTCTGAATGGACTCTGATCTCGCCCCAGAGAGGCCAAAGAGTGAAGTCCAGCTTTTGGGCAGTGGGTACGGCGTCCACCCGGTAAAAACACGGTAAAATAAGCGGGGAGACGCCGTCCACCCGCGTGGTACCCTGACTCGAGCCCTGGTCACAATGCCCTAGTGACCTTGATGCGCGAGTTCTTGCACACAGGCCTCTGGGTATTACAATCTGCCGTCCATGGAGAATCAGGCCTTCTTACCTCATGCTGAGCTCATTCCGATTCTCCAGATTTGTCGCATTGCTGCTTGTTCAATAACGGTCAGTGCTTTAGCGCCGCCAAAGAAGTTGAGCCACTGTCTCCTTTGGAGTCTCTCTTTTGCATTTGAGAGGCTTACGTCATGTTATATGATTTCTTGAATGGAAAGCGCTTTCGGGCAGGCATCATGGACGACCATCTTCATGAAATTCTCTGCCTCTTCATCTTCCTCAGCAATGCAGGCACCAGCCTGTGCTAGTGGGTGTCTTGACTGTTTGCTCGATTGCAAACACAACAAGATGATGGACAGAGTGCTGAAACTTTTCAACACTCACCCCCAGTCACAAATCTGGGTTTAATCCATCGTTCTTTTGCTCACTATGCCACCCCAGTTTGTACTCAGCCCTATGCAACTCAGTAATTTTCAACCAGTCACAGATCTGGGTTTAATCCACACTTCTTTTGTTCACTAGCCACCCCAGTTTGGACCCAGCCCTATGCAGATCAGTCTTGACCCTGTTCCTCATGGTAACAGTCAAGCCCGAACTGCCAGGCCAGTTCCTCCCTGGGCCAGAAACAAGCATCCTGGGACCGGTTTTGAGTTATTACCTTTATCATCCAGCTCAATATTTACAAATGGTAGTGGTGGTCCTACTGATTGCACATCACTCTCTAGGTGCATTAGATATTGATTCACAGTATTGGTGCCCCTCAAGGTTATGGATTTACACCTCACTACCTAAGGTGTTGTCCACTGTTGCTCAAAAGAGCCCAGTGGCAATGTCAAAGACTATGGATAAATCTCGGCACTCAAGTCAGTTCAATTTTGATTCATACAACAAACAGTGAGTTTCATAGAGCAATTCAATGTTTCGTTGCTTGCTGTTCAATAGAGTAAACATATCAATCAAACACATTTAGATCATATGTTTGGAAAGAGATAACATTATGTATCAACAATGGAAAGCTTGATACAGTGATCCTTCCAGATAGCGTTGGACCGGCAGCCGACACGTGTTTCGTTTCAAACAAAACTTTTTCAAGGCTTCAGAGAATAGTAAATAACTTCTCAAAGTGTTCCATATGAGATTCAACTCTTCCAGCGAAAATATTTAGTCCTATTAGCAAAGGTATTTCTATCCAGAACGAAACATAGGTCCACTTCAAGTAAATGTTATGATAGACATTAATCATTCAGCGATGAGTATCGGGCTATGCTATGCCATTGTCTCATTTGGTTTGAGCATATGACAAGGTGGTCCCGGATAATTCAGCAACCCTTTGACCTTCATCATCCAGGCTAGCTTGAATCCAGTGGCATAGTGAGCAAGGGACCCACGACTGGGCGTACCTTTGGCCACGTAGGGCAAACATATTAAAAACAACAAGATGATGGACAGAGTTCCGAAACTTTTCAACCACTCACCCCCTGTCACAGATCTGGGCTGCTCAATTGTTCACACCACAACCTCAAATGTATACAGTTGGAGCTGCATGGCTCACTGCTCAATGTGAGGTGGTCCATTTCTGGCTGTGCTGGCAAAGAGTGGGACAAGTGGCTTGTAGTCAGTCACAACCTGGAACATCTGCCCACAGAGGTACAAGTGGAAGTGGCATCATGCCCACTGGATCATCAAAGCCTCATGATCTATCTTGGCGTACCTGGTCTCTGTGTCTGTGAGTGCCCTGTTTGCGTAGGTGAATAGGACACACAGCCTCACGTGTTTCTCTTGCAAGAGTACAGCACCAAGGCAGATGGGGCTCCTGTCTACCAGCAGTTCTGTCTGGCGCTTGGCATTGACATACGTGGACGCAAAGACTAACGCTGGCTCCTGAGAATGACTCTGAACCTCCTGGTCAGATTGAAATATAAGCAGGGGTGCCATTACCGGAAGCTCCCGCACTGACCGCGGCACCTGTGTATTGAAGCCACCTCTGTGTACTTTAACTCTTTGCACCCTTTGTTTTGATTGAAATACAAGTGCTGCTAATGCCGGCAGTTCCTGTACTGACCAAGGCACCAGTGTATTGAAGCCACTATACAAGCTTGATACCCTGCCCTCAAGACTGACGGATGCGGGTTCTGCCACGGAACTCCGTACTCTCATTTCAAACTATGCTTCTTAGGACCTGTTAGCCCACGCTACAGTCCTTCCCTCAGGCCGGCTGGCCTTGAGTTTTGGATTTAATCCACCACTCACGTCGTATCATTGCCTTCCACTCTGGGGAGTTCAGTACGGCTGTATTCCTTTTCAAGAGGGTATTAACTGATGCCCTAACAACGGTTGCACCTCTTTGAAGGCTCGCCCCCACGCTTTCAAAACGTCCTTGACAACAGACCTATATAGACTCCATCTACACTGTTTTTATTTTTGTAAAAAAAAAGAATCAAATGACTTTGAAATAGTGATGCCCTTTGTTTTTTGCTTCTTCTATCATCACACGCTGCACCTCTCCGTCACTAAACGCATGAGCACCAATCCACTCTCTGCAAATGAATGTGCATTTGATTTGAAACATGCAATCAATACATTAATTTCATAAGTATATATTTTTCTCAGCCTATCTTCATTGTATGCCTTGGTATTCTAAATTGTACAAATTCTCGGTCTTTAGCTACAAGAAAATAAGTTTTATTTTATGATAGAGATTTGTTTACCAGTGAACCATAGTTTACTTAACACACTGGGTTGAAGTACGCCATAGTTGCATCAGCCAACAGTGTTTCCTTTACCTCTCAAAATGCCAGGTTAGCTTGAGTGTCCCAATCCCATGGAATGTCATGTTTTGTTAAGGTCCATAGCAGCTCTGACAGAGTGGCTAAACCTGGGATGGAGCGCCAACAGTACTTGGCCATGCCAAGGAAGCCTCTAACCTCTGACATGTTTCGTGGAATGGCTGCATTCCTGATGGCTTCAACTTTCTTCGGGTCCACCTGTATCCCTTCACTTGAGAAGTTGTATCCAAAGAACTCGATTGAGTTGGTGTAGAACAAGCACTTTTGCTTGTGGAGGGTTAACCCACAGTCTGCTAACTATTTGCGGGTCACCCTAAGCCGCACATGTTCGTCTTCTATCATGTCGGAATATATAAAAATGTAATTTGCTAATATTTAGCACTTCGACTAGTCCAGAGAGAGTTTCCCGGATTATATTTTGAAACCTCTCTGCTGCGGATAATATTCCGAAGTTTAGGCGTCTGTATCTTCGAAGACCACGTATGTTGAGAAGGTGGTTATATACCGGCAAGCCTCGTCAAGCTGGTGGTATCCCGCATTGAGGTCTAGCTTAAAAAAACACTTGGCTCCATTGAGGTCTGCCACTATGTATTCAACTGTGGGGGTGATATGCCACTCTCTGCGTATGGCTTTGTTCAGGAGCCGCATGTCAATGTATAGGCTTATGGCTCCAGATTGTTTGGGCTTGGGGGCTATCACGAGAGGCTATACCCATGGGGTGGACCTGGTTACTTCCTCAGTCATTCCCTGCTGTTTGAGTTGATCTAACTCATTCTTCAGTAGTAGATGCAGGCGGAATGGCTATCTCCTGCTACTGGTCTCACAGTCTCGTCAATGTGAAGCTTTACATTCAAGTCTTTCAGACGCCCCAGCCCTACTAATAGTAGTGAGAATTCTTGTAGGATGTATGTGGCATTTGAGTCTTGCACCTGCAGAGCAAAGAAGACTAGCCCTATTGTCTTCCGCTGTGTGGCACCCAAGAAGAGTCCCAGTGCCACTTCTGGTCACATGGCATTGGGCCCATGTCATTTTCCCTTCATTCTTCACTGTAAAATCTACGACTCCCCTCAGGTGTAGTTTGGTGGTCCCGTACATGTATATTCAGGCCTTCGTAAGGTCAGTTACCGTTGTGGCTTGATTTTGAAGAATTGGGTTGAGTCCATGACATTTATGGAGATGCCTGTGTCTATGAGTACTGTGATACGGATGCCTTTGTCTACTGTGCACGTCGGTGGGGGTTGCGTGCGATGTCTCTCCTTCCCCATGAACAAGATGGAGAATAATTAGTCATCGTCAGGGTGCAATGTGGGCTCTGGTCGATGTCCAGAGTGCCCTGTGCCATATTCTTGGCAGGAAAGCTGACGTAGGGTTAGATGCCTTCGTCCTTTGTATCCTGCACCTGTGCTTTGCCCACTGATCCGGTAAACCTTGGTGAAATGGATCCTATTGGAGCAGGCTTTCCCATGTGCTGTGCACACATTGGGCATCCTGTGTGTCAGTCGGCAGTTGCTGCATCTTTTTTCAGGTTGCTTGGTTATTGTGGTACTGCAGGCCAAGCTCGCTGGATGGCGTCAACTTGCTGCTCTTCAACTTTTACTGCCGGTGTTGCGCCCGCTGGGGCCACTGTGAAGGGGAAGGTCTTGACCCCTTCGGTCAGTGGTCACCACTTTTAGGTGTGGCTAAAATTCGCACATCACCAACACAGCACTTCACTGAGTAAGAGAAGGAATACACATGTAAGATACCAGACGTTCCAGTTGAAGTGGCACTTTATTTTTCAATTAACAAACAAAGGACTAATGCATATCAACTCAAGCAACAATGTAGTTTTCTAAATATGACCCAGACTTCGCTCTGTCTGGTAAATATGCTGGATGACTAATGCTCAAAATATCTCAAAGTAATACTGGAATGAAATGTATTTAAAAAACATAAACACAGATGATCAAAGATTCTACACTACTGAATACAAGAATATAGAACCCAGCTGTCTATGGGCCAATCATCTGAGACAGGTCCATTGTCATAGATTGCACATTTCTATCAGAGCCCTGAATTATGTGGGCAGGCCAAAGAAGGCGCAAGAAGAATTAGGTAGGATATAACATCTTGCTACTAATTCAGTGTCTGGAAACAGCTGAGAGTGAGGCCAGTTACCTATGTTAAAAAGAGCCTGTCATACAGGAATATATCTATGAAGAGAGATAGCTGAAGGGTCAGAGATCTAGAGAGAGAGAGAGAGATGGGCTATCTGCCCTGGGAGATCCACAACCTGAGTGAGGCGCCGACGTCCCAAGTCAGATAGTCTTCGGCTAGCCGAGAGATCCTTCCACGCTCATGCAGCTGGGCACACGCAGGAAAGGTCTGATTTCAGATTTGACAGTTGGGCCTGTTATACCCAAAATTGAGGAACTAGGGTTCTATGATGACGCTGGCCCCTGGCCTTTCGGTGCAGGTGGTTTAACCACAAGTGTTTTGGACACCGGAAGGAAATGTTTTCAGTACATTATGTTCCGTACAGAACGTCTTGTACTTTTGAAAGAGAACATTTTGTACTTCTGAAAGAGAACATCTTGTACCTTTGAAAGAGAACATCTTGTACCTTTGAAAGAGAACATCTTGTACTTTTGAAAGAGAACATCTTGTACCTTTGAAAGAGAATATTTCCGGAACCTCTTTCTAAACACAATGGTTACATGTTGTACATTACTAAAAAAGGACATTTTTCTGTCACGCACATTTCTACATATTTGAAAGTGTGAATTTCCATGATAGATGCTGTTTATTGCTAGAAATTGCTGCTTATACTTGTGCAAGCTATGTTTCAAAATATAACGTTAGCAGGGGTTTCAGGAAGCTGTACCACGTGTACCAGGGTAAGTGTGTGTGTGTGGGTATTGGTCTGGGAGCTGACTGTGAAGCTAAACACTCTTTTGAAGGCCTATTTTCACCTTGTTTATTTTGGTGCACAGAAACGTGTGTTTGTAAGCCTGCATGCATAGTGGGCCCTGAGACCTTTATTTACTAATGGAGAAAGCTAGTTATTTTAGTATGTTTTCAGATTTTTATCATGCAGGGCCCACATCAGACCTTCATGTTACTAAGGCTGTCAGAACTCTCCTTTCTGGTGGTGTTAGATGGTAGAACGGGACCCTCCATCATCTGCCCCCTCTTGTTCATTTATGAACACACTCTTAAGTGAGTATTTTGATGAATTTTCTGCTAATGGTGGAATCCATGGCATGTCATTGACATAGCACTTAAAACTAGTTGGACGTGCAACATTTTCGTCTGACCTTAGTAGTTGGATATACTGTTGACCTGATTTGTTGAGCAGGCGCTCATACTGAGTAGCTGTAGTGTCGTTGCTCAGTGTGTCTCTACCTGGGGGAAGAGGTGGGGCTGATGGTACTCCAGAGTGTGTGTCAGGTGGTGCGGGATGTGTACTACATTGTCCTAACTCGATCATTTGTACCTGTTCTCCATTCCCGTCCCCAGGAGCCCGATCTATGTCTTCATATTTTGGTGTCTGGTAAATCCCTGTCCTAGCATAATTCATCCCTACCGCTTTTGTGCTCAATCTCTTGATACAGTGACTCCCCAGCTGAAAGGCACAACACAGAAAGACCATAATCCCGACTATAGGTATCATCAGCTTTAGAATAGCAGTTAGCCAGGAGGGCATCCAATCAAAGTCGAACCAGTCCGTTGGGATAATGTCTGCAGGGGCACCTCCTTCCTCGATCATTTCTTTTCCCAAGTTAGTCAACTCCTCAATGGCCCTTGATATGGATCCGTTGTCCTCGTCGTTTCCAGGTATGAAAGTGCAGCAGGATTTCCCTATTTGATGACACAGACCTCCATCTTTGGCCGTTAGCATGTCAAGGAAGTAACGATGTTCCAGAACCATTAGTCGTAATGGGCGCAGTTCTTCCCTTATTGCATTTAGGCCATCTCTGGTGCTGTTTATTGCTTTCATGACCTCATAGCGGGTTACTTCCAGCCAACGGGCAGTAGCTTGAGTTTGAAACATTGGGAATGCCCCTCCGAAGAAAAGCTGGGCCTC
This sequence comes from Lissotriton vulgaris, assembly GCF_964263255.1. Lineage (NCBI taxonomy): Eukaryota > Metazoa > Chordata > Amphibia > Caudata > Salamandridae > Lissotriton > Lissotriton vulgaris. Next base: position 27,614,566 of record NC_141698.1, read on the forward strand.
GCTGAAGAGGCGGAATTCTTCTGGGACCTTACCACGGGCTTCTCCTGCAAAGTACTCTGCTGCTCGCCGGTGTCGATGGAGGAATGTCAGGTCACCTGTCATTGGATGTGACAGGATGTGGGAAGCATTTGATGCTGGTACGACCAGATGAATTTCATGCAAAGTTACCAAAGTACACAGTCCGAGCCACTGAGGAGGTAGTTGGGGATAGAGGTGCTCTCCGCAAGACCAGTAATAATCCATTAGAGTAGTGGTGCCGAACTGCATGTCGAAGCTGAAAATCGTGGAATTACAATCTGTGTTGTGCCCAACAGCCACCGAGCCATTTCCTATGAAACAAAGAGAAGGGTTTTTCAGTTTGAATCCTTTTTTATGTTCTGGCATTCCTTCCCCACTCCACGTGTACCTCCCGCTTTCCTCAGCCCATATTTGACCACACTTTTCCCCTTCGTTCCAGTCCGCCCAAGGGGGTCCCAAGGCTGCCGCCTTACACCAAAACCCTCCGGGGCTCTGCCACTTGTTGTTAAGGTAGACCTGCGCTAGGAGGCGTAGCATTGTCCTATCCTTGCATGGGCAGTGGTGTTGGCCCGGTGGGTGTGGGTGTTTATATGATAGATCACATCCTGTCCGGGGTGTGTTGTTTGTTATGTACCCACGTTTCCTAATGCCCTGTTCCTGCCAATCTATGTCCGGTACCCCTGTTCTTCGCATTTCTTTGAATTCCTCCCCGAGTTCAGCTAGGTCGGTGACAACCTTGTGCACAGTGTAAATGTAATCCCATGTAGTGGTGTTTACAAAGAGTACTTCCTTTCGGGCTGAAAGGACCCGAATCTGCCCTTTTATCCGGCAGAGGTACAAGTGAAGAAGGCATATGGCTATGTGCGGTGGAACTTCCTTGGGAAAAATCAGTCTGTCAGCCCCTACTGCATGGGGAATGTAGGAACATACGTAGCAAGACTCATTTGTTACTATTTTCCCAACTGCTGTCATGTCCCTGTACCAGGAGTTGTCTACCATAGAGGAGTGGACTGAATGGTCCCTTACTATTTGGGGTAGGCTGAGCATGGGCCCTAGGCCTTCTTGTATTTGCACGAGATGTTGGAATGTTTTTAGCGACATTCCTTTGGGCTTGTGTCTTGTGTCTATATGGGTGCCGGGGACAAACGGGGAGGGGATACGGGGTTTCGACTTTGTCATGTATGGGGGTATGGCGAAGGCAAATCTACGTGGTCTATGGTGGCGGGGAGGGTGTCGACGGGATGCTCGTTCTGTGGCGTTGGTAGCTGTATTCCAGGGACTAGTCCTTTCCTCTGGGCTACCGGGTGAGAGTTCAGGGTGCATACTAATGGACGTGCTGCTAGCAATGCTATTCTCCGGGAGCTCAGGACCTAGTGTGCTGTGTGGTGCTTTCTGCTGTTTGAGTGTGACCGCTGGTACAGTGGATGGAACAATAGGCAGTGAGGCACCTTGGCTGCTTCTATCACTATAACTTTTTACAGCAAGAAAAAAGATATACCAGTTGAATGTTGCTAGTGCCACTCCAACAATAATACAAAACATAAGAACAGTGAGTATACATAACTTTGCTTCATAGGCGCTATATTCGTGGACGTCTTCTTCTTCTTCTTCTTCTCTGGACCCCCTGTTGGTAATTCCTGACTATCAAGGGATGGGTTTGTTAATTGTTTTGTCAATGTTGAGAAGTGTGACTGGCTGGGGGAGCCTATCATAGTTGTGGTGGATGGTAGGGTAAACGGATCTGTTACAGGCGCATGGTGCCGAGATGGTATGCCCGGGGGTGTGAAATGGACCTGTATTCGGCCAGTAGGTGTGGGTGTATGGTCTGGTGCAGCTGCCTGACGGCAAGGGGAGGGGGTCCGATGGCATAGTACTTCCGTCAGGCCTCCATCGTCTCTTGCCTCTTGAAATGGGGCTGCTCTTGGCATGGGTGTGGATGGGAAGTGGGCAGTGTACTGTCGAGTATGGCATAGGTCCTCATTCCCTTCAGTATGTTCAAAGACGTCTGAGTATTCATGGGGCTGCGGTGGGGTATTTTTTGTATGCTGGGTGAGTGGTGTTTTTGGACGGGTAAGCCTGAGGGAGTCTGAGAATCTGTCGCTTATTTCTTCTAACTTACATGAAGTGCGTCGGAGTAGCTGAGTTATTTCTTCATGCTCGCTTGAGGATCGGTCTGCTCTAGCATCCCCTTTGGGACTGCACTCCAAACTTTTGTTGAGTTCAGTGGCCGGTCTCCATGCGTCATAGTGGACTACGTAGGGTGCCGGCTGGTCCTGTAACTCTCTATCCTTATTCTGTTGGTGAACTGAGGAGAATGTCATCAGTGATTCGCCTGTGCTTGTACCGCCGAATGGTATGCTGTCTCGTAAGGTGGGCCCTTGTTCCTGGGGTGGTGGAGCAATGGTCTCGCGGTGGCTGTTGAGATCATGGTAGTGCGGGAGTGCATGGCGAGAGGAGTGGTGTGATGACGCGTGTGAATTATTTGATGAGGCGATGGACCTACAGTCCGCATTTTCGTCCTCCTCCTCACCCGGTAGGGCTGGAACGGGGGTGGGGTTCAGTTGCAGTGAAAACTGCGCACTTATTTGTCCTGGCAGCCCTGGGACTGTGGCGTGCAGTGTTGGACTGCCACTGGCGGCAGGGGTTACGTGGAGGGGACTGACTGGGGCTTGCATTGTGACGGGTGTGGTAGTTAGACCTGTGACGGGGAGCAGTTGGCCACTGCTGGTGCCGGGTGGCGGCGATGAGGCATTACTACTTTCACCATCAGGCTGAGGACATTCGGGTGTGGGAAAAAGGTCACCTGGGAGTTGACCGTACCCGACAGTTGGTAGGTCATTAGTTGTGGTCTGTAAATCTAGTTCTTTGTTCTTTGCTGATCCTAGGGCAGGGTACATGCCATTGGCCTGATATGGTGGGGGCGCAGAAGGTGCAGTGGGCAGGGTGGCAGGATGCTCTTGCGTGTTTTCTTTAAAAATACGCCAGAGAGCTAAGGTTTCTTTCCTTTTTTGTAATTTGGCTCCAGAATATTTGGTGTTTAGGAACGTGGTGGCGTGCTCGAGAATATTTGCGTCAAAGGAACCTTCAGAGGGCCACGGATAATCCATAGTCTTTGTTAATTTGTGAAGCTCCCTACAGTGTTTGAGTATGCGTTTTTCTTGGGCACTGAAAGTTTTCAGGACATGTTGGAGTGGTGTTGCCATGACAAGATATTTGTGGACCGGCAAGGCAGGGACTTTAATGTGGGGTATTGGCCACGCTTCTCTAGAGATCAGGCACGAGTTCTTCTGCTACTCCTGCTAGGGCGTGGTCATAAACCTCCTTTTGCAACTCTCTATTTTGTGTGGGGGTGCAACCAGGGAACTGGAGTTGGCCACCAAAGCAGGCGTCTGCTATCTGAGACTGGAGTGGGTGTCTGGGGAAGAATCCTGACAGGATTGCTGGTCCTCCCAAATTTGCAAGATGCACAATAAAATATATATGATAGCCGTACGGTGTTTTATACACGGTGGGATCCTGTATCCTATTCATGAGGTTACTTAGTGCCTATATGGTTGCTGCAAACCTGTGTGGGATACCGTCTGATGTATATATGAGAAACTGAGCAACCCTGCCTGGTTGTGTTTTCGCCTAGATGTTGTGAGGGCTGGGGTCTGTGGGCTGTGAAGTGTGTGCAGGACTAGAGTCGTGAGGAGGCAGGTCTCTGATGAGTTCTTCTCCTACTTCAGTACAGACGATGTGGTAGAGTATGAATCTTAAATCTATTTCGTCAGGTCCCCTGTATTTTCCCTCTGGGGAGAAATCAGGGAATTCAAGATTGTGACGGGCAAAGGCGTCGCGAATTTTGCTTTGCAGTGGGTTCCGTGGCCAGGAGGACTCGAATACAGTGGGAAGTTCTAGGCCTGGGGATAGTAGGCGGATCCTTATGTAGATCCACTCTGGAGTTCTATGCACTGACGTGCCAAATATTCGTTTATCGTAAACTGCCTGAAGAGCCTGCATGGGGTTAGCTTCCTGTGATTTGATAGGCAGGTGATGCAGAGGTGTAGTGAGTGCTGCTGTGATCCTTTAGTTATGGGGGCGGTGGTGCGTGGAACTGTTTGTGTGGGAGAGCCTTTACTTCAGGCTCGGCGGGGCGTGAAAATGCTGGTGCGAGAGATAGAGTGACTTGACGAGGGTATGCGTAATCGATATTGAGTGCCCGAAATATAGAGAGGAGAACAGTGCTACTGAGGGGTGTGACGTGGACGAAACAAGAGGGGTGGCCGTCAGAAATGCCTACAACGTTATTGTTTATCAGGAATATGGTGATATGATCAGTGGTATGATCGCACATTCCCTTATGTGAAAGTTGGAGCAGTGTGATGGACTCTGCAGGTGTGGCAGAATGCTGGGGCCAGGATTTTATGAGGGATCAGACAGAAGTGCTCTCAAAAGGGGTAATGTATCTTCGTTGGGGCCGGATGGTTGAGGAGAGTTTGGTCCTCTTCCTTCTGGCGGTGGGATGTATACTATTTCAAATGTGGTACCTGACAGTATTGATTCCAGTGAAAAATCGTCGTTAATGGTGAGAATTGAATCTCGTGAAGACTCGTCGTCAGTGATGAGAATGGGTGAGGTAGCAGGGTGATATGGGTACTCTGGGCATTCAGGGGGAAGTGAGTGGGGAACAGATAGGGTAGAAGAGCCAGAACTAGAGGTGTCCTCTGTGTATAACTGCTGAGGGGCAGCGGTGTCTGGGGATGGTGGGGTAAGAGATATGTCTGGAAGGTTATCAAGAGCTTGGGTGGAGATATGAAGTTGGGTGCCTGGCGTAAGGTTAGCTCCTAAAAGCGTCCAGGCGTCTTTGAGTATGGTGCGGTCTTTGTCGGTCAGGGATGTGAATTCGTTGGTTGCGGAATTGTGAAGTAGGTCAGGTATGCCGTGAAGGAACTGAATGGTACACTGGTGAATGTGTGGGGGGCTAGTGGACATTACGGAAATAGGCGGGTGTAAGGCATAACACGTATAGGCAAGGGATGTAGGGAGGCAGGAGAGGATGAATGACTTCTTCCCCCCTGATGGCAATCAATTGTGAAGCAAATGATTGGCACAAAATGGGCGTGCTATGTGTGGAGAAAGGAAGGGCAGTGTGGGAAAGGCAATGTGAACAATGAGGCGTGCGAGTAATGGGGTAGTTATAAGGCGTGTGGTACACTGTACCTAGGTGAGGGGCAGGGCAGAGAGATGAGTAAGGGAACAATGGGTCACAGGGAAGGGAATTGGTGTCACAAAGCACAGCTGCTACTTACACAAAGCACATGAATGCAAGAGCACATGTGACATAGAGCAGGGCAAATGAACAAAACATAAAATTGAGAGGGTCAATATTCAACATAGTACATAATCAACAAATGACAGAACAATAAATACTGATGACATACAGAGGATGCATCCTGAAGTACACGATGTAGAAGAACAGATGAATCACCAAGATATAAAATATCGATCTAGATATTAAATGTCACTACGTGAAGAGCAGATCAATTACCAATATGAAATAAAAGAACGATGTAGAAATTAAAGTTCACTACTTGAAAAGCAGAACAAGTAGCAAGAAGTGTCAGAACAATTACCAAGAAGTGTCACTATTTGACAATGTGATAAATAACCTGAAGATATCCACGACCTGGGTAATAAATTCCAGCAATGGAAGAGCAGAGATGAAATAACTAAGAGCATGGAAGAACATGAACGTCACCAATGTAGAGATGTAATAGCAGGGGGAGAGAGAGACAGTGTAAAATACAGACAGCAGCAATGTAAGCATAGGCAGGGGCAAGGGTGTGATAAATGTGAAGAGGAGGGAGGGAAAAACAGAGTGGAGTGAATGAAAGAGGTAGGTATGGATAGGAGAGAGAGACAGTGTAAAATAATGTCAGCAGCAATGTAAGCACAGGCAGGGGCAAGGGTGTGATAAATGTGAAGAGGAGGGAGGGAAAAACAGAGTGGAGTGAATGAAAGAGGTAGGTATGGATAGGGAGAGAGAGGAGTGTAGCAGTGGTGGTGAGAAAAAGAATGAAGGAAGAGCACGGAAGAGGAGAAAAGATGAGCGAGAGAACGTGTGTAGAACGTGTGTAGAGTTTAAATGTTATAGACGGGTGGGGGCTCGGGGGAGCTGTGAGGCAGAGTGGCGCTGCTGCGCCAGCGGAGGAAGTGAGTCCGCGATGAGCGGAATGAACCACAGATAGCACAGAGCAGTTCCTCTTTCTGCTGGTGTGAAAGGCAGGAAGTCCGTGGGCGTTGGCTGGGGCGCTGGCTGGGTGGCCGTAGGAGCGGCTGGGAAATGTACAATAATACAGCCAGACCGTGTAAAAATAGGTCTGGAGGAAAGTAAAGCGAAGGCAGAGCCCTCATTGAAGAGGGGTGAACAGTAAAGCTGAGAAGTGGAGTGAAGAGAGGGGTGGGTAGGAATGACCCACAGATAGCACAGAGCAGTTCCTCTTGCCGCTGGTGTGAAAGGCAGGAAGTCCGTGGGCGTTGGCTGGGGCGCTGGCTCCGTGGGCGTTGGCTGGGTGGCCGTAGGAGCAACAGGGAAATGTACAGTAATACAGCCAGACCGTGTAAAAATAGGTCCGGAGGAAAGTAAAGCGAAGGCAGAGGCCGCATTGAGGAGGGGTGGACAGTAAGGCTGAGAAGTGGAGTGAAGGGAGGGGTGGGTGGGGGATTCGAAGGCGGTGAAAAAAGCAGAAGTAGAAAGGGCACGGTATGTAGTGAATTGAAATGGGAGAAAAGAGAAATTATTTATGGCATGACGATGAGAAAAAAAAAAGAAAGAAGACAGTGTAGTATTTTAGCGAAGTAGTGAAGGGAAGTAGCCACTGGTAAAGGCAGGTGGCAAGGATGCCAGAGTGTGAAAGTCAGAGTCAAACGACCCCCAGTGGAGCACCTAGAACCTCCGACCCTGGATAATTCCAGGGGACACCCAGCTCCCAAGACTCGACTTGGAAGAGGGATCAGAAACCTGCCCACAGAAAAGGGGCAGGGTGGGTCTCAAACCCGAGTCAGGACCTGTAATGTCCGGACCACACCCAGCTCACAGACTGAAACTGTCGAGAGGGATCATAAACCTGGGGGTAGTTGACAGCAAAGAAGTAACCACAGAGGCGCTCTCCTCGGCCTGGAACCGACGGAGAGAGAATTGTCTGAAGCCGACAAACCACAAACCACAACAGCAATTGTTAAGAACAGATACGTGAGAGAAAAATGAGGCGCAGAACCATTGACATGAAAATCGTAATGACAAGTTGAAAAATGTGACCACTGAGGGGCACAGAGGGTTCTTGGATCGTGACCATGTGCAATTCTGTGGGGGGGGGGTCAGGAGTCTAGCCCAGAACGAGGCACAGGGCCCGCACGCAGCCAAGTAACCAACACCGGGACTCAAGGGGAAAAAATAAAACGTTCCTTGACTCACCAATGGTAGGCAAGAGGCTGCGGTGGGGACACCCAATGCGGTTCGTGGAAGACCACCGAATTCCTCCTCAGAATGGATCAGGCAGGTACGATGAAGACGTTGGGCGTCACGTGTGAAGGGGAAGGTCTTGACCCCTTCGGTCAGTGGTCACCACTTTTAGGTGTGGCTAAAATTCGCACATCACCAACACAGCACTTCACTGAGTAAGAGAAGGAATACACATGTAAGATACCAGACGTTCCAGTTGAAGTGGCACTTTATTTTTCAATTAACAAACAAAGGACTAATGCATATCAACTCAAGCAACAATGTAGTTTTCTAAATATGACCCAGACTTCGCTCTGTCTGGTAAATATGCTGGATGACTAATGCTCAAAATATCTCAAAGTAATACTGGAATGAAATGTATTTAAAAAACATAAACACAGATGATCAAAGATTCTACACTACTGAATACAAGAATATAGAACCCAGCTGTCTATGGGCCAATCATCTGAGACAGGTCCATTGTCATAGATTGCACATTTCTATCAGAGCCCTGAATTATGTGGGCAGGCCAAAGAAGGCGCAAGAAGAATTAGGTAGGATATAACATCTTGCTACTAATTCAGTGTCTGGAAACAGCTGAGAGTGAGGCCAGTTACCTATGTTAAAAAGAGCCTGTCATACAGGAATATATCTATGAAGAGAGATAGCTGAAGGGTCAGAGATCTAGAGAGAGAGAGAGAGATGGGCTATCTGCCCTGGGAGATCCACAACCTGAGTGAGGCGCCGACGTCCCAAGTCAGATAGTCTTCGGCTAGCCGAGAGATCCTTCCACGCTCATGCAGCTGGGCACACGCAGGAAAGGTCTGATTTCAGATTTGACAGTTGGGCCTGTTATACCCAAAATTGAGGAACTAGGGTTCTATGATGACGCTGGCCCCTGGCCTTTCGGTGCAGGTGGTTTAACCACAAGTGTTTTGGACACCGGAAGGAAATGTTTTCAGTACATTATGTTCCGTACAGAACGTCTTGTACTTTTGAAAGAGAACATTTTGTACTTCTGAAAGAGAACATCTTGTACCTTTGAAAGAGAACATCTTGTACCTTTGAAAGAGAACATCTTGTACTTTTGAAAGAGAACATCTTGTACCTTTGAAAGAGAATATTTCCGGAACCTCTTTCTAAACACAATGGTTACATGTTGTACATTACTAAAAAAGGACATTTTTCTGTCACGCACATTTCTACATATTTGAAAGTGTGAATTTCCATGATAGATGCTGTTTATTGCTAGAAATTGCTGCTTATACTTGTGCAAGCTATGTTTCAAAATATAACGTTAGCAGGGGTTTCAGGAAGCTGTACCACGTGTACCAGGGTAAGTGTGTGTGTGTGGGTATTGGTCTGGGAGCTGACTGTGAAGCTAAACACTCTTTTGAAGGCCTATTTTCACCTTGTTTATTTTGGTGCACAGAAACGTGTGTTTGTAAGCCTGCATGCATAGTGGGCCCTGAGACCTTTATTTACTAATGGAGAAAGCTAGTTATTTTAGTATGTTTTCAGATTTTTATCATGCAGGGCCCACATCAGACCTTCATGTTACTAAGGCTGTCAGAACTCTCCTTTCTGGTGGTGTTAGATGGTAGAACGGGACCCTCCATCACCACCCCTCTCGCCAACGCCACTTCCATGACCTCGGCCGTTTTGTCTGCCAACTTGTGGGATCTCGTATCAGGATGTTGTCTAGGGAGGTGCCTGGCTGTTACAGTATTAGCACCTCCTTTTTCAGGTTGCTTGGTTATTGTGGTACTGCAGGCCGAGCTCACTGGATGGAGTTAACTTGCTCCTCTTCAACTTTTATCGCCAGTGTTGCGCCCGCTGGGGCCAATCCTCTTGCCAACGCCACTTCCATGACCTCAGCCGTTTTGTCTGCCAACTTGTAGGATCTCGCGAGTATCAGGATGTTGTCTAGAGAGATGCCTGGTTGTTGCAGTATTATCTTCCTGAGGACTGACGACCGTCAGCCTTGGATCAGTTGGGCCTTGATTTCGTCTGGTTGGTTGATGTTGGTGCATGTACTTGCCAATTAGCACAGCCATGCGTAGAAGACGTCTAGGAATCGTCATCGGCTTGCCGGCCCTGCCTCTGTTTGAATCTCTTGGAGCCGGTATGAGTTGGGGATCAACATGGCAGTTTAATGCCATCACTGTGTCCTCAAAGTCGTCTCCTTCCATGTTAGGGAGGTGTTTGAAATGGTCATATATAGTTCTGCGCCGCCAATATGGAGCACCATGGATCTCTTCATCGCCCCATCTATTTCACGCATGGCACAAAAGTAGTGTTTCAGATGCCCAGTCCATTGGTGCCAGCACAGGGCGGCTGTGGCAGGATCTACTAATTGGCTGAATGGCGGCATCACCGTGACAGAAGAGTGCGCACAACCTGCAGTGGCGGGCAGTGCAACATCCTACAGTTAATCCGACGTGCGAGCGTGCATTCTTACGTGCCACTAACTGCTTTGGGGCGGGCACCTTCCGCTGGGTGTGTTGTCTGCGGGCGTTAGGCTTTGGTTTGGTTTTTCCTGCCACTGGTGGGATGGTATGCTCATTTCTGTGGCCCAAATGTTCACTGGGGGCCCTGCAGTGTCACACCTTTTCCTTTCTGTCCCACGCACTCACAAGCCAGCAGTCACCAGTGCTGGTCATCTTCCTTTCAGTGATTTTTTTGGGTCTAGCACTTTCCTTTTGTTTGGGTTTGCACTTGCCTGTGCTTGTTGACAGGCTAAATAATGCTTATTCGCCACTCTGCGCTTGCCCCAGAGGAGTCCACCTCGGTTCCGAGTCACCAGATAGTGTTTCCTTATTATTATGTTTTTAGTTTTCTTCGCTCGGCGCCTTCACAGGCCTTGCCGCTGGCCAAACGCACTTGTGGCATAGGCTGTCTTTGCACTAGGTGCGGTGTGTTTGGCAGTTCCCAGGTGCTGCAGCTGATGTCACTTTATATTTTTAGGTCTCGACTGGCGTTAGCAGCGCGCAAGCGCTGCCCCGCCATGCGAGGGCTTCTTGGAATCGATCCGATTCCAGAAGTCATGTCTGAGCTCCGCCCGTACTTTTCATTGGTGTGCGTCTTTTGGCATAATTGAATATGCTGAACAGAGTGTAATGATTGTAACGGAGGCTCTGTAGTCCCTCCTGGTTGCCACCCTTTCCACTTTTGACCCCGCCCCCCGGGAATGGATCTTTTATTGGCGGCAGAACATGGTGGGTTTTAAAATTACTGTTGGCACTTTTTTTTACCTTTGTTTGCGTCTTGGCTGTGCGTTTACTCGTGGGTGACATTTAATAATGTGCTTTACAGGAGTACCAGTTATCTTACATTGGAGCATTTTACATGAGACCCAGTTACGTTACACAAGGAAACACACAACGGGGGGTGGAGAGCACGAGACTTAACATATAACAAACTAGACAAACTCATCTGTTTGAAAAAACTGCCCTCACTCACACACCGAAGTGTGTGACATGCTTCATCATAGGGCCTGCTTGCAATACACCCTGGTGTAGCCACACTCAGGGCGGAGCATAAGGGAGGGGGAAAAAAATAATAAATTCCACACAAAACAAAGTACAATCACAGAACTCAACACATAATACACGTGAACATACAAAAGTGATGAAGCAGTGCAAATCACCAAGTGACAGAAAGTAGTGATGCGACAAAAAGTGCAGTTAATAGGAAATAATTAAAACTGGTTTAAGGTTACCAACCCACAAATTTTATTCCAAGGTTCCTCCACCAGGATTAGAAAGAAAAAGGATGGGTAATGTCTTGATAAGAAGATGAGGCTTCTCAAGAATTCCCTCCTGGTACTGCTATGGTCCATTTTAACAAATCTATAACCCTATTCTTTCACCCCAACCGCCACCACCATGTCCACCGCCACCACCACCACTACCACCACCACGTCTACCACCACCACGTCCACCACCACCAACACGTCCACCACCACCACCACGTCCACCACCTCCACCACCACCACAACCATCACCACCAGCACGTCCACGTCCACCACGTCCAGCACCAACACCACCACAATGTCCACAACCACCACATCCACCACCAAGTCCACCACCACCACATCCACCACCACCATGTCCACCACCACCACTTCTACCACCACGTCACCACTTCCACCACCACCACGTCCACCACCAACACGTCCACAACCACGTCCTCCACTACCACCACGTCCACCACCATGACCACCACGTCCACCCCGACCACCACATCCACCCCGTCCACCCCCACCACCACGTCCACCACCACCATGTCCACCACCACATCCACCACCAAGTCCACCACCACCACGTCCTCCACATCCACCACCACCACATCCACCACGTCTACCACCACCACATCCACCACATCCACCACCACCACCACCACATCTACCACCACCACGTCCACCACCACGGCCACCACCACATCCACCATCACCAACACCACGCCCACCACCACCACCATGTCCACCACCATGTCCTCCATGTCAACCACCACCACGTCCACCCCCATGTCCACCCCCACCACGTCCACAACCACCACGTCCACCACCACCATGTCCACCACCAACATGTCCACCACCATGTCCACCACATCCACCATCACCACCACCAGCATGTCCACCACCACCACGTCCACCACCACCACGTCCACCACCACGTCGTCCACCACGTCCACCTACACCACATCCACCACCACCACCAAGTCCACCACGGCCACCACCACGTCCACCACATCCACCACCATGTCCACTACCACCATGTCCACCACCACCACCGCGTCCACCACACATCCACCACAACAACCACGTCCACCACCACCACCAGGTCCATCAGCACCACCACCACGTCCACCACCACGTCCATAACCATATCCACCACCATGTCCACCACCACCACTTCCACTACCACGTCTACCACCACGTCGTCCACCACCACCACCTGTGACAGGTAAAGTGTCACTGGAGGGCAGGGGTAATAGGAGTGTCAACCCCGGCTGTACATGGGACATTTAAGGATGCATTGGGTGCAAGAAGACGGGAATAGGGGCTAGAAGTATTACACCAGACCCAAGATACATTTTGAAGAGGCGCAATGTCACAGGGGCTCCTGTAAAAGCACTCGCAGCATCTCTACCTCACAGTGGCATACCTGCACGAGCCACTCACTCAAAACAAGCATTGGCATAGCCAATAAGTCTCGCGTTTGGGACCTTATAAGTGATTAGCTATGCAACACTTGATGTTGTTGCACCAAGGATATTGTGCTGGATAACTAAACACTTATAAGGTCCCAAAGGCAAGACCTATTGGCTATGCCAATGCTTGTTTTTTCTGTTGCCGCCCAGCTGACTGTGGGGCAAGCAAGCATACGGCACCAGGTAGGCTTGTGGCCTGGAGCTCTGCACCTCTCACCTGCGGGCGAGGCACTCTGGTCTCTGTCAGGCCACGGGTGCACATCAGGGATTGCCTGCTTGCTGCCGGGCTGTGCACCAGTTGCACCCACCCTCATGGTGCAGGGCTGAGTTTCGCTTAGGCCACTGAAACCCTCAGCACACATGGTTTTCACTGTCCTCATTGCCTTTGTGGAGTTCAGTGTAGGACTTTGAGACCCGCAGCACTATCAGGGCACTGCTATACAGAGCTCACCCTGCTGGACTCTCACAACAGTGACATCACACTGGTGACGGAAGCACACAGCTGGAGACCTGTAGCACTGTCAGGGCACTGCTGCACAAAGCTCACGCTGCTGGACTCTCACAGCAGTGACATCGCACTGGTGACGGAAGCACACAGCTGGAGACCTGTAGCACTGTCATGGCACTCCTGCACAAATCTCACGCTGCTGGACTCTCACAGCAGTGACATCGCACTGGTGACGGAAGCACACAGCTGGAGACCTGTAGCCCTGTCAGGGCACTGCTGCACAAAGCTCACGCTGCTGGACTCTCACAGCAGTGACATCGCACTGGTGACGGAAGCACACAGCTGGAGACCTGTAGCACTGTCAGGGCACTGCTGTACAAGTCTCACGTTGCTGGACTCTCACAGCAGTGTCGCACTGGTGACGGGCGTACACAGCTGGAGACCTGTAGCACTGTCAGGGCACGGCTGCACAAAGCTCACGTTGCTGGATTAACATCAGGCTATAAATTGAATGCTGAGAAGACGCAGATTGGAATCTATAAACACCAAGCCAGAAAGATTAGACCATTTGCATCTTTCGCTGTATGGCAGCTGTAATATACTCAAAATGCTGGTCCTTCCAAAATGTATGTATTTATTTAGAACCATCCCCTTAGAGTTCTCTCAAGTATCCCTGGTCAGGGCTGAGACGATTTGTTCTAGATTCCTTTGGGGTTATCTCTGATCGTGTAGGGCTGCTAAATGGACGTGTCTCCCTAGAGACCGTGGGGGTTGGGCGGTTCCCAATATTCTATTGTATTACTGGTCATCCATGTTGCAACATTTTGGAGTACTTTTAGTAGGGGACAGGACTGAGGTTCCGTTAGCTAAGACTGACTGTTTATGAAATAGGTCTGAGAGAGGCGGCAAAGGGTACTCTAGTTCGGATACTTGAACCGAGTTATTTTTAAAAAACGAGGTTCAAAATAATTGGCACTGTGTACTCAATCTGGCGGAAAATGCGCCGTAAATGGAAAATTCCAAATATCAATGCCTACACGCCCTTATGGCTGCTGGAATTCTGCCACCGATCTTTCAGGACCAGGTTATTTTTAGATGGCAGCTGCTTGGTTTGAAGGTTATTGGTGATTTGTGTTCAGAAGGGCAAATGGCATCCTTCTCTTTTTTTAGGGAGAAGTTCCAGTTAAATAACCGCGATTTCTTTAAATATCTACAGATTAGAAGCTTTTTTTTTATAAACGTCCAAATGAGGCTGTCGCTGTGTTTGAAAAGATCACTATAGTCGAATTAGGTTGAAGGAAAGCAAGAATAGGTACAGTGTATCAACATCTCCTATCTGGTTTTCCGGATGATATCGATGTTCAGAATATTAACCCCTTGCATGCTCGTGAAGGAACCATTCGGTCACGAGCCACAGTGGTGCTGTGCTGGTGACAGAATGGTTCCGTCACGGCCCGGCCGCCGCGCCTGCGCGGCACTGATTCCGCACCTGCGCTGAGGGTTCTATTAGGTGGGCGGGGCCGTGACGGAACCACTCCGTCACGAGCATGGTGGTGCCGCGCGGCCCCGCCTCCCCCCTAGCGCTGCGGCGGAATTACCGCCGCAGCCAAGGGGTTAAGTGGGAGGGAAAATTTGGCAAGACGGGAGTCGATATCGGGTATACTTTAGAATTGGCCAGTCAGATCTTAGTCTCCGGCAGCTTACAGACTCAATGTTATATGGCGGTGTTTGATTTGTACTACACACCTGCGAAGATTGCAAAGTGGGGGGGCGGAAGGGCGATAGTTGTGGCAGGTGCGGGCTTCAAGCGGCTGATGCAATTCACATGTTTTGTCTGTGCCCAGGTCTGGGGGAATTCCTTCCCGAAATTGAGTATTTTATAAATTCAATGTTAAAAATCCCAGTTGTAATCTCCCCAGAGCTGGTCATAATGGGATGTGAGGATACCGGGACGGTCGGAAGATCTAGGCATACTGCCGCTTTCCTGTTTGTAGCAATGGCCATGGTTCGGTTGTGCATCACGTCTCAATGGGTAGGCCCGGAAGCTCCTACATTTTTTAATTGGAGTTCTAAGATGCTTGCATTGTATAATTTGGAGTCCTCTGTCTACCTTTTAAGGGGGAAAAGGAGGCGGGAGATGGGTTCTAGAATATGGGCCCCTATCAAGGAATGGTCCAAGGGATAATTGATACAGATGAGCTGGGTTAATTGCTGCCGGCATGGGTTAATCATGCTATCATGCTTGTCTTTTTTGTTTTCTTTTTGCTTATCTTTAGTTTTTTCTTTTTTAGGCTCCACAATTGATTTCTAAGTTTATGTCATGTCTTTTTTGGATAAGTTTCTGTATCATTGCCCTTTTCCTTTTTGCATTTCTGTATATAGTGTTTGCCATGACATGTGCTAACAATCAAATAAAGAAAAAGAGTTAATAAAAAAAAAGTAAGGGTACTGCTGCACAAAGCTCACGCTGCTGGACTCTCACAGCAGTGACATCTCACTGGTGAAGGAAGTTCACAGCCGGAGACCTGTAGCACTGTCAGGGCACTGTTGCACAAAGCTAATGACATAATGATGGTGAAGGTAGTACACAGCTGGAGACCAGTAGCAGGACACTGCTGCACAAATCTCACACTGCTGAAGTCTCCTAGCAGTGATAGTGCACTGGTGAAGGAAGCTTACACCACCAGAGACCTCTAGCACTAATAGGGTACTGATACACAAATCTCAAGTAGCCATAAGGCACTGGTGAAGAAAGCTCCCACTACCGGAGACCTGTAGCTCTGGCAGGGCGCTGATACACAAATCTCACACTGCTGAAGTCTCAGAGAAGTGACAGGGCACTGGTGAAGGAAGGTCACATTGCTAGTGACGCGTATCACTGGCAGGGCACTGATACACAATGCTCACACTACTGACGTCTCACAGCAGTGATGGAGCACTGGTGAAGGAAGTAAATAACTGGAGACCTATAGCACAAAGCTTGAACTAGAGTCTCATGTGATAAAAAGTGCTTGGTGTGCAGCTGATACTGTCTGGGTACCGCATCATTAGCAGACCCATTGGGAGTGCAGTGGACTAGCAGGGCACTGCTGCAGAAAGCTCATAGATAAAGTTCTACAGCAGGGATAAAACACTGCTAGTTGTAGGTGATACTGCTGGGTGCCATTGCAGCTGCAGCACACTCTGTAAGGCAGCTCACCTTTGGCAGTCCTATGGCTCTGACAAGACAAGACACATCTGATTGAAGATCTGAGGTATAGCGTTGACAGGGTACTGACAGTGGGAGGCCAGTCGGCCACAGTGCTACAACAGCAATGGGACACTGCTGGTTAATTCTAAATCCACTGAAATTCGCAACTCAAAGAGGCCTGCAGCACTGGAGCCCAAATGCAGTGATAGGACAATCCTGGCTGATGCGCACACTTCTGGTGTTGTATGATGTATAGAGCGCTTTATACCAACTTTTGTACAGCGCCCCCAAATATGGCTGTGCCAGAGGAAGACTGGGACAGTGCACCCTACCACACTTAACAGGCAGTTCACAGGGCAGCCAAGAGCACAGCTGACTGTAACAGACCTGACATCTCACACAGTGCCCACGCGTGTCACACAATATCTGTTCCCTTCACGCGGTCACCTAGAGATGAGCAGATATCACATGGTAAAACATATGATGAACTGGAACCCCCTGAACAGAGTGGGTTTCCAGCTCGTAATTAGAAGCTCAATGTCCATTATGGGGTTTGGAACCTCCCCAAGACATCAGCAGCAGCCTCAGAAACTCTATTTGTTTGGTGGAGGAGATGGGGGATGAGGTGGGCCGTGCCTGGGACAAAGCCCTGCACCTTCCAAGCCCCCTGCCCTCCTCACACATGATGGTCACAGGGTCAGACTGATTTGCATATGGCCATGTCTGAACTGGGGTGGTGGAGTGAGCTAAAGAATGATGATGGATTAAACCCAGATCAGTTGACTGGGGGTGAGTGCTTGCAATGTTCAACACTCTGTCCATCATCCCCTTTGGTATCGCTTTGTTCGCCCCAAGTTGGCAGGGTATGCCCAGACGTGGGTCCCTAGCTCACTTTTCCACTGGATTCAAGCTAGCCTGGCTGAAGACAGCTGGAATGCCAGAAACCGGTCCCAGGATGCTTGTTTCCGGCCCAGGGAAGACATGGCTTGGCAGTTCGCCTGGACTGTTCCCATGATGCACAGGGTCAGACTGATTTGCATATGACCATGTCTGAATTGGGGTGGTGGAGTGAGCCAAAGAATGATGATGGATTAAACCCAGATTAGTTGATTGGGGGTGAGTGTTTGATTTGCTCAAGCGCTCCGTCCATCATCCCCTTTTTTATTTATTTATGGCACAACTTTTCTGCGACAAGGGAAATGTGAATGCCATCACCAGCCATACTCTTAATCTAGTGCTTAGCTCACCAGCATGCATTCATTTCAATGTCTGCTATGGGTCTTATCCACCACTCAGTACAGTACCAAGCTCCAAACCAATCATCCCCCGCAGAACAGACACGGAATACCTGAAAGATCTGACACAGACCTGGCTACTTGGAGGACTGCACTCTAGTCCAGCACTGCAAGCACCATTAGCTGCATTCTATGTGTGCTGCCTTACATCCCACAATTGCATTTAGATATGAGATGGCAGTAAAAAAAGTCCATCCGAGCAGATCTTCCCGGCCACTTCTCTCACTAAACATGCCTGCTCAGGACCATGAACTGTAAACAAAATATCAGACTGTACAACCCAGTGCAGTAACCATATAAATAGATTATGAATTTATGATCACATGAAATACCACAAAAGGACCTGCACAGTTGCTCAAAGCTGTGGTCATACTGAAAAACTATGAAGTGCACGATTGTCTCAACCTAATATAAACTTATTTTGACTTGTCCTTATTTTGGTGGGGGCCCATTCACAGAGCTAATCTGAGAAAACATCCTAAATGTACTACTTTTGGTATTCACAGAAGGCATTTAGTAGTAGTAAAGTTAGGTTTTTGTCTTAAATTAGGATTTTGTCTTAAGTTAGGATTTTGTCTTAAGTTAGGATTTCATCTCAAATTAAACTTAAGTTAAACTTAGGTTTGTCTTAAGTTTTGGTTTTAGAACAAAATCCTAACTTAAGACAAAATCCTAATTTAAGACAAAATCCTAACTTTACTACTAATAAATGCCTTCTGTGAATACCAAAAGTAGTATGTTTAGGATTTTGTCTCAGATTAGTTCTGTGAATCGGCCCATTGTCTTTTTACTTACTAATGCACTGTTGTGCAACCTTCTATGATATGTCTGTAAAACGCATGTTTTGTCCCAAATTTGTGCCCTGAATTTTGACCTTCTGTCCTGAATTTTGTCCTGAATTTTGACCTTTTGTCCTGAAATTTTACACTCACCGTCCTGAAATTGCAAGTATGCCAGTTGATCACCCTAAGACAGACTGGTTTCCAATCCGCCCTTGAGTGGCAGGCAGTTTGTATCTTGCCCACGAGAACAAAAGGAGAGGGCACTGGGCAAAGAATAATTGGCACGCACCTGGGCTGAATAGTTGTGTCCCACCCTGCAGCGCCTCACCGCATGACAATGGTGACACCAGGACCTGCACCTTGAGTAGGCACCAGGCCACTAGAAATACCTCTAAGTGGCGCAAAATGTTGACACTGGCACGGCAGCTGAGGAAGGTACTGGGTAGCAAGTAGCGATGTAGCACCAAATAGTCGGCGCAGACATGGCTCAGACGGGGAAGCGCACTGCGGCTCCCACCAGCCGGGGAGCGGGTGAACATCGCACAAGGCAGAAACCAGTGTGATATTGCCAGGATGAGCACTAGCTGGAGGAGGTGGGCTCAGACAAAGGAAGGGCACCAGTGCCACTGGCCAGAAAGGACAAACCCAGGACCAGCGCTGGAAGATAGGCAGCTGCAAGACTCCACCCAACAATGAAGTGGACCTACACTGTGGTGTAGTAATAGCCTCTACGAGGGGGTGCAAGCTTCAGGGGACTGCCTCTGGCACTGTGCATGGGTGGCGGCTGAGCGTGGGTGACCCCCTCTCTGTACTTTGCAGGGGGATCGCCTTGAGTTTTGTTATGCCACTGGACCTACACTATCCCATCAACAGGGTGCACACGTTAGCAGAGAGCCTGGGGTAACGACTGTTTTATTAGAACAGTGTGGACACGGAGGGATGAGCAGCAATGTGGCATTACAAGCCAACAGCATGGTCAGGATGATATTTGGCCGATGGCCCTGGGCAGCAGTGGTAACCATCGAGGCCAAACCAAGAGAATGAAGCACTTGGAAAAAAGACATCCCCAGAGCTTCCATCTACTAGGCTTTCAACTGGATGGGCAGTACAATGTTGATAAATGCCTATTCATGGGCTAAGCAATCTCTTGCACATACTTCAAGACATTCAGTAAATTCATCGAGTTAGAGGTGAATGGGCAGCACCTGGGGGGTGGGAAACTGCACTACTTAGACAACTTTTTATTCATGGGTGACACAGGCTCAAATCAGCGCCAGGCACTACTGGGGCATTTATCAGGTTAGAAAACTTCTTGTGGGTGCTTCTATCACCTGACAACCCAGTGGGCCTAACCTCAAGGCTAACCTTTCTGGGGACTGAACTGGACTCAAAGGAAGAGGTTTGCGGGCTACCAGGGGAGATGGTCGACATCTTGAAGCTAGCTTTAAAAGGCAGCACTTGGAGAGATATAACGACTACTAGGATAGCCAAACTTCACAGGTTGAGTTATACCGCCAGGCAAAGCGTTTCCTAAGTGGCTGGCGAGACTAACCAGGGCCTTGAGTAAGAAGGACCTCCACATTAGGCTAACAAATGGCATACGAGGGGACCTGTGTCAATGGTTAACCTTCATGGAACAGTTTAAAAGCACACTGATTTGGAGGAAGCCATGAGTATCAGCAAACCAGCCTGAACTCTTTACAGACGCAGCAGACAGTGAAGGTTTTGGTGATATGCTGGGTACAGCATGGTGCGCAGTGAAATGTCCCGCAAAGTGAATGGAGCAAGCCTGACAAAAAACATAACCCTGTTGGAATTGTTCCCCATTGTAGTCACATTTTCTATATGGAAGGGGAAGCTGGCGAACAAACAGGTTATGCTTTGGTCAGACAACCATGCTGTGGTACAGCTGGTGAACAATGGGTCTGCTGGATGCCCCAGATTGCTGGATCTCCTGCACCATTTAGTGAGTTGTCAGCTGAGCGTAAATATAGCAGTTAGGGCAATGCATGTTCCGAGTTGTAGAAACACTATAGCTGATGCCCTTCCTGGTTTCAGCAGACCAGGTTCAGACACCTGATACCTCAAGCGGATCTGGAGATGATTGCCTTACCTCCAGAGCTGTGGGATCTAGTAGACCTGACCTAGGCATATTGGTGGACAATGCCCTCACGCCCAGGACGAGTAGCAAGTACCATATGTGCTTAGAGACTTTCAAACGTAACACTGGAACATCTTATTTTGGCGGCAGTCAGACAGCAGTAGGGGGTTTCATACTGTGGACGTTCCCCAATGGCAAGAGTAGGGCTTCGGCTCACCCACCTCTAGCGGTGGTGGCATACGTCTCAAAGCTGTGGTTCGCGACTGACCACATGAGCAGCTTCTACTGCAGGGTGGCAATGAAGAGCGAAAGGATACCGTTGGACTTCCAGAAGTTGGAAATGTTTCACGGCATGCTGACCGTGGTGGGAACAGACGCGTTCAATACCACATTATTCAGGGCCGCCTTAGCAAGAGCCTCCTTCGGATTATTTAGATTTAGTGAATTTGTGGATCCGGCAGAGACGGTAGCAGGTCAATCAAGTCTGAGCAGGCGGGATGGACACATTCAGGAGAACCACATGTGACTGACAACCAGGAGGTCCAAGATTAACCAGGAAGTCGGGGGAAAGCAGTCAAATACCCAGGGCAGAACTTTGCCCGGTATGCCTGACGTGAGTATATCTAGGAAGTCCACAGGCATTAGGGCTACCACTGTTCATGCACAGGGACAGGACCTTCTTAAGCATATTTCAATTCCAGACTGTCTTGTATAGAACTCTGCGGAAAGCTGGATTGCCTGCAGAGTGTTTCAAGACCCACTTCTTTACAATATGAGCAGCCACCACAGCAGCACAGCATGGCCTAGCTGAAAAAGCCATGAAAAGGCTAGCTAGATGACAGTCCTGGCCATTCAAGGTTTGTGTCCAGTCTGAACTGTGCTAATCCTGCCTCACATTTCTCTCAACAGGAGAGCAAGAACCCAAGCGGATGGTCTCTCTGATGGGGCAGTCAGACATTTCGAGCTCCCAGCAGTGGGCAAGCACAAAGAAGCGATTTGTGGGTTTGTGGCTACACAACACAAACCGGGTCTGGCTGGGTAAACCTGGGATGAAAAGGGACAATGCTACAGAGCCTGCGCAGGGCACTGGGCCCGAGGGAGATGGACTAAGTGTTACTGGGACATCAGGGGGTAGTAACTTAACAACGGTAGGCAGAAAGCGGTTACTCAAGGACATGCATAGAGATTTGACTGAAGCAGCCAGGCTTCCACTGGAGAGGGGATGAAAACCACAGGGCGATTGATAAATCAAGACGAAAGCTTAACATCTCAATGAGCAAATTCTGTAGGAGCATTGGATGGGACTTCATTAGGCACAAACTTATTAACTTGCTGGTGCCAGGGTACCATATTCGAGAATGGGCTCCATATATCAGAGATGGGCATGATTATGTTCTTATTGAATATCTCAGGAGAACTAGAAATCGCAGGCTATCCTGGGTCGGAAGGTCAGAGCAACGGGGGGAGCCTTCAATGCTCAGAAAACCATTAGGAGCGTGGCGGAAGTGACACCAGTAATAGACAAACACTAAGAGATGATGGGCGGAGCGCTGAAACTTTTCAGATACTCACCCCCAGTCACAGATCAGGATTGAATCCATCATCATTCTTTAGCTCACTTCGCCACCTCAGTTCAGACCCAGGCATATGCAAATCAGCCTTGACCCTGTGCCTCATGGGAACAGTCCAGACCAAACTGCCAAGCCAGGTCTTCCCTGAACCGGAATCAAGCATCCTGGGACCGGTTAACACCCTTCATCAGCCATGCTAGCTTGAATCCAGTGGCAAATTGAGCAAGGGACCCACGTTTGGGCATACGATGCCAACTTAGGGCGAACAAAGCAAAACCAAGGAGATTACCTGGCCTGGCAGTTTGGGCTGGACTGTTTCCATAGGACGCAGGGTCACGACTGATTTGCATATGGCTGGGTCCAAACTGGAATGGTGTGGTAAGCAAAAAAACGATGGATTTAAGCCCAGATCTCTGTATTGGGGCAAATGTATGACATTGCTCTGCATTCTGTCCATCAATTGTTCTTTTTGCATTTGTCACCCCAAGCTCAGACGTGGGTCTCGTGCTCTCCATGCCACTGGAGTCAAGCTATCCTGGCTGATGAGGGCTGAAAGCCCGAAACCGGTCCGAGGATGCTTGTTTCCAGTTCAGGGAGGACCTGGCCGGGCAGTTCGGGCTGGACTGTTCCCATTGGGCGCAGGGTCAAGACTGATTTGCATATGGCTGGGTTCAAACTGGAATGGCATGATGAGCATAAAAGCGATGGATTTAGGCCCAGATCTCTGTACTGGGGTGAATGTATGACATTGTTCTGCATTCTGTCCATCAATTGTTCGTTTTGCACCAGTAATAGACAGCAACAATGTCAAAGAATGTCAAAGAGTGGCCAATAGACTGGAATGAAGGACAGTGCTGCCATACAGGCAAGCCTTGGGATGCCTAATGGCAAAGTCACTGGGGAAGGGGGGAGGCAGTATGGAGAAGCAAAAGGGGATCGCATAGCAGACACAGCACTTGCAGCTCAGGCATGGCCGGAAGGGCCTAGCATGTTACACATTGGTAGCAAGGAAGGGAAGTCCAGAAGTTGATTTTCGCAACCCAATGTCCAGGGCAAGCAGTGATTTATAGTGTTGCTGTCTTTATCTATGGTCCACATAATGATTCATGTTGAAATTATTTATGGTTTATCTTGTGATTTATAACTTAATCCAGAGAGCTAACAAACTGCGGCCTGTCATTCACCAACAACTTCACAATGGTTTTGTTGCTGGACAGGCGGTGGTAGGTGTGGGGATGGTCTTATCGCATGGGCCACGTAGCGTGATCAGGTGTGTTAAAGAGAGACCTGGAAGGCAAAGCCGAACTCGAGGGTTGCGGCTAACGCAACGTTGGGTTCGGGCCCAGCAATGTAACATGGGTGGGGGGCTGCTGCTACCCATCCACTCTCCTCACTTTATCACAAATAAAGGAGCGGAAAGAGGAAGGGTGAAAGGGACCGACCCTCCTTTTCCAGATGTCAATAAAGATGGTGAAAAAAAGGCGCAAAATCCCTTGACGTGGATTGGAGCATGACCATTAAACTACTCAATGGCTAGGCTTGGGGGAGGGGATTAGACCTAGTCCACGAGAACAAAAGGATAGGGCATTGGGCAAAGAACAAAGACAAAGCCTATAAGACCAGCCACTGCGGATCCCATACTTATCTCTTTTAGGAGATCTTCAGGATCTAATGCCAGTGGGTGACATGGTTTATGCAATTCCTGAAGTGCTTTGAACATAACTATAATGTGACCCCCACCACTCTGCCTTAAATTGGGATGTTACAAACTTGACTACAGAGAAAATCTAAGATTTTATTAAAGACTAAAGGGTGGATATTATAACTCCCCCGCTCTTCTCAGTTGATCTGATGTTGTGTCTGTTAAGGTGGTTTCCATCTTTAGCTTTTTGCCCATTAAAGCGTTCCCCACGTCCTTTGCCTTCTGTCTCCTTGTCCTTCAGTTCATAATGTGTTGGAAAATTGAACCTGTTGCCTGTCCTTAATCCTGATTTCCCCTCTTTCAGACGTGCCACCTGGTTTGTTGTCTCTACTCTGTGAGGTCAAATTCGAATTTGGGGGGTGTGGGACAGCCACTTTAAAGCAGCAGATGCCCCGCAAGCCAATTTAGTGTACACAGCCAGAAGCACAAGTTGCTACTTGTGTAACGATATATCTGTAAGAGACATTAGTTAGTGATAGATTCCTTACCTTAGAATATCCCCAGGCGTCAGACTGGATCCGGAAACTTTTGCGTAGCAATACCCCTGCGTGCCGGTAGGCGTCGTCTGCGGCTCCGCGCCCATCGTCGGCGTCGTGAGCGCCGGGATGACGTCGTCGGAGTACTTAGACGGCGCCCATGCGCGCTGACGTCAGTTCTGACACACAGCTTTTCCGCGCCAGATACGCAGAGCCATGATAGAACTAACACTGGTGCCATGAAACTAGGGCCCTGAAAGGGGATGACCTTAACCCTAGATATCGGTTCGCAGAACTGGGAGGATGGGTGGGTCGGTAAGGAATCTATCACTAACTAATGTCTCTTACAGATATATCGTTACACAAGTAGTAACTTGTGCATCTGAAAGAGACACGTTAGTGATAGATTCCTTACCTTAGAATAGATACCCCAGCAATACCAACCCCGGTGGTGGGTCTGCGAACCAATATCACACCAGAAAGTCCTGGAGGACGGAACGGCCAAAGAAGCCATCCCTCCGGACTTGACTGTCCAGGCAGTAGTGTCTTGCAAACGTGTGCAGCGAGGCCCACGTAGCTGCCTGGCAAATGTCCTGTAGGGGGACTCCTCGGCCCAGGGCAGTTGTCGTTGCCGTGGCCCGAGTGGAGTGAGCCCGCAAACCAGCCGGGGGCTCTTTCCTCGCCATGGAATAACATGCTTGGATACACAAGATGATCCACCTAGAGATGGTCCTCTTGTGCACAGCCTTTCCCTTCTTCGCGCCCACGTAACCAACGAAGAGTTGGTCATCCACCCGGAATTAGCGTGTGCGATCTAGGTAGTAGGAGAGCGCACGTTTTGGATCCAGACGGTGGAGCCTCTCTTCCTCTTTCGAGGGATGCGGAGGCGGAAAGAAGGTGGGCAAAGTGATGGACTGCCCGATGTGGAAGGCCGTGACAACCTTGGGCAGAAAGGAAGGTCGTGTACGTAACACCACCTTGTCAGGATGAACAGACAGGAAAGGTGGAGAAGAAGAAAGAGCCTGGAGCTCACTCACTCTCCTGGCAGAGGTGATGGCAACCAGGAATGCAGTCTTCAGAGTAAGGAGACGAAGAGGACAGTTATGAAGTGGCTCAAAGGGAGCACACATCAGATAAGTGAGAACAAGATTCAAGTCCCACTGGGGCATCACGAAGGGAACAGGAGGGAACATGTGTGTGATGCCCTTCAGGAATCTACTCACAATAGGGGACTTGAATAAAGAAGGCTGATCTGGTAGCCTCAAGAAGGCGGATAGAGCAGAAAGGTACCCTTTAAGAGTGCCCAGAGCAGAGCCCTGCTGGGCAGAGGAAAGAAGAAAGAGCAGCACTTCCGAAAGGGGTGCACCATGCCACAAATCTGTTCCACCGGCAGGCGTATACCGACTTTGTGGAGGGACGCCTGGCTGCCAGAATGATATCACAGACTTCAGGAGGCAAGTCAAATGGCCTCAACTGCCGCCGCTCAATCTCCAAGCTTGTAGGTGGAGACTGGACAGGTTCGGGTGCAGGACCGTCCCCTGCTGCTGCGACAGAAGGTCCTCCCGAAGAGGCAGACGAATCGGGGGATTGACTGACATGCTAAGTAGCTCGGGATACCAGTATCTTCGTGCCCAGTCCGGAGCCACAAGGATAACCTGGGCCCGGTCGCGCCTGATCTTCTTCAGCACTCTGGGCAGAAGTGGTATAGGCGGAAAGGCGTACAACAGACCGCAGCTCCACTCGCGATGAAAAGCGTCTCCGAGCGAGTGCCGCCTTGGAAATTCCAACGCGCAGAACTGATGACATTGCGCGTTCTCTTCTGTGGCGAATAGATCTAACCAAGGCTCTCCCCACTGCTGAAAGAGACCTTGTGCCACGTCCGAGCTCAGACGCCATTCGTGATCCATCATGCACCGACGGCTGAGTTCGTCCGCCCTGGCATTCAGAGAGCCTGCCAGGTGTTGAACCACCAGGGTCACGCCCTGATGTTCCAGCCATTGCCATAGGCGCAGAGCCTCCTGGCAAAGGGTCCACGACCCCACCCCGCCCTGTTTGTTGCAGTACCACATTGCGGTGGTGTTGTCGGTGAACACTTGCACTACTCGTCCCCGGACAGAGGGGAGGAATGCCTTCAGTGCTAGACGAATCGCCCGAAGCTCCAGCAAGTTGATATGGAGCCGGGACTCCGCCTAAGACCAGAGGCCTCTGATCTCCGCCTCTCCCATGTGGCCCCCCCAGCCCTGGAGGGACGCGCCCGTCACAACTACGTGCTCCGGGTGGGGTAGGGAGAGGGATCTGCCACTGACCCAGTCGCGGTCCGTGAGCCACCACTGCAGTTGTCTCGCAGTGCCCTCCGAGATCAGGACATGATCGGACAGGTTGCCCTGATGCTGGGCCCACTGAAACTTCAGGTCCCACTGCAGAGCCCACATCCGCCACCTGGCGTGACGCACCAGAAGGATGCAGGAGGCCATCAGTCCCAGAAGCCGTAGCGTCAACCTGACCGAGACTCGGGATAACGGCTGGAAGATGGGAACCAGAGCCTGAATATCCCGAACCCGCTGCTCGGGTGGATAAACCCGAAACTGCGCAGAGTCGAGAACCGCTCCGATGAAGAGGAGCTTTTGAGAGGGACACAGGTGTGAATTCGGCACATTGATGGAGAACCCCAGCAGGTGCAGGAGGTCGGCCGTAGTCTGGAGGTGGCTGACGACTGTCTGGGGTGAGCCCGCCTTCAACAGCCAGTCGTCGAGGTAGGGGAAGACTGATACCCCCTGCCTGCGCAGATGAGCTGCGACCACCGCCATCACCTTCGTGAACACCCGTGGGGCGCTGGTAAGGCCGAAGGGGAGCACGGTAAACTGAAAGTGCTCTTGGCCTACCGTGAACCGCAGGTAACGCCAGTGGGCCGGCAGGACGGGGATGTGGAAATAGGCGTCCTGCAGGTCCAACGCTACCATCCAGTCTCCTGGGTCCAGGGCAGCCAGGACCTGAGCCAAAGTGAGCATCTTGAACCTCTCCGTCCGGAGGAAGCAGTTGACGTTCCGCAAGTCCAAGATAGGGCGTAGGCCCCCTTTGCCCTTCTTGGGCACCAGAAAGTAGTGGGAGTAACAACCACACCATACTTCTGGCCCAGGAACGCGCTCGATGGCCCTCTTGGCCAAGAGGGCCGAGACCTCCTCTTGCAGAAGTTGCAAGTGATCCCCCGACACACGGTGGTATTGTGGTGGCATGGATGGAGGGGATGCCTCGAAGGGGAGGGAGTAGCCCCTTCGGACAATCTGCAGCACCCACCTGTCCGAAGTGACTGTATGCCAGTGGGAGAGGTGATGGCGAACCCTGCCTCCCACAGGCGTCACATGGGCCTGAAAACTCGGACTAGGAAGGTTTTGAGGCAGGTGCTGTTGAGGGAGGTGTGGACTGGCCTCGCCGCTGGCCCCGACCGCCGCCACGACGGTTTCCACATCCGCCACCGCGCTGGACATTTTGCGGAGTGTGGCTGACGGTACGTGGTGGGGCGCCCCTTCCGTGGCCACGAAAGGAGCGAAAGGCACCCGTTTGCTGGCGTGGGGCCGTAAGGCCCAAGGACTTGGCCGTAGCCCTGGAGTCCTTGAAACGTTCCAGCGCATGGTCTGCC
The DNA here is from genome assembly GCF_964263255.1 of Lissotriton vulgaris. Lineage (NCBI taxonomy): Eukaryota > Metazoa > Chordata > Amphibia > Caudata > Salamandridae > Lissotriton > Lissotriton vulgaris. The sequence continues at coordinate 27,642,483 of NC_141698.1, forward strand.
TTGTCGCCGAAGAGGCGACGGCCATCAAACGGCATGTCCAGGAGTGTAGCCTGGACATCGGCCGAGAAGTTGGCGGACCTCAACCAGGCGTGGCGTCGAACCGCCACTGTCGTTGCCATCGCCCTGCCCAGTGAGTTCATTGTATCCAGCCTACACCAGATAGAAAAGCGTGCTGCATCTCGGCCGTCCGCAAGGGCTTGGCTGAGTTTAGCCTGGACCTCCTCCGGGCATCTAGGCAGCACCTCCGCAACCGTGTCCCACAGAGTGTGGGTGTAGCGGCCCAAGAGACAGGCGGTGTTCACAGACCGCAGCCCTAAGCTTACAGACGAGAAAACCTTCTTCCCGAACTGTTCATATCTCTTGTCGGGGCCGACGGGAATGCGGTTTGGGAGTTTGAGGCCTGGATGACCAGACTCTCGGGGGTGGGATGGGTGGACAAAAAGCATAGGTCGCCCGGTGCCGGGCGGTAGTGTCTGGCCACGTTCCTATCCACAGGGGGGCCTGTGGCGGGCTTGGACCAAGTGCCCAGAAGAACGTCACATAAGGCCTCATTGAACGGCAGGAGGGGCTCCGCGGAGCCTGACTGCGGTTTGAGGACCTCAGTGAGGAGATTAGTCCTCACGGCCACGATGGGGAGCTGAAGGTTTAAGGCCTTAGCTGCCTTCGTCAACACTACGCTGTAAGCAGAACCCGCCTCCGAAGCCACAGTCGGGGGCGATGTAAATCCAGTGTCTGGCGAAGTGTCAATACCACTGGCCTCCCCAAGCTCATATGTCCAGTCCTGCTGCGACTGGCAATCACGTGCCAGAGGGTCCTCGGACCCCTCCCAATGCTCCTCGTCACCTGTGTCCTGGAGACCAGGATTAGCAGCCAGGGCCTCCTCGTGGAGATAAAAATCTCCAAAGGCCGACGGAATCGGCGCCCAGCGGCGCCCTTCCGACGCCTGAGTAGGACCGTAGGAGACATTGGGGGCGGCAACCACATCGGCTGCCGGGGACGACACCTGAAGGGACGGCGCCGGCGAGGTCGTAAGGTCGACCGGCGAGGTCCCGGATCCGGAGCCGGATCCAGCGAGGTCTGGCGGCGCCGAGACCGAAGTCGCCAGCGGCGTCGGGGCCGAAGCACCCGACGGCGTCGGGGCCGAAGCGCCCGACCCGGAAGGACCTCCAGACGGAACCGATCGGCCCGAAGGCGCCACGGGAACCGACTGAGGAGGGAGGGCCCTCATGGCCATGAGGTACCTCTCGACCTCCTCCGGCGTTGCGCCGTGCCCAGGGACCCGAAGGTGTGGGGCAGGCGGCGACGCTTGCGACTCCCGCGGAGCCGCGTGGGCGGTGTCGCCCGAGTCCCCGGCCGCATCGTGCGAGCGTCGGGGCGGGTCGGAGGATCGATGACGTCGCTCCGACCTCTCATGCCTCTTACCTGAGGACTTGGAACCAGACGATCGGTGTCCACTTCCGGAGCGTCGATGACTCCGACCTCGCGACCTGTCCCTCGACCTCCCGTGGGACCGAGACCGGGACCTGGAGCGGCGCGGGGCCGACTGCCTCAGCTCGAGACGCTTGTGGGACCGCTCCCGCCTAGCCTTCGACGTCAGGGCCCGGCAGTCGGAGCAGGACTCAAGTGTGGGGTGCCTCAGGGATCCTCCCTGAGCCCCACACTTTTTAATGTGTACATGGCTCCTCTCGAGGATGTTGTTAAACCTTTTGGGATCAAATCAATAATGTACGCCGATGACACCCAGCTCATCGTGTCCCTCAACCAACCAGACAACGCCCTCGCCAATCTGTCCAGCTGCCTGGAAAAAGTTCACCAATGGATGTGCGAATCCCGGTTAAAACTGAATGGGGAAAAATCTGAAATACTTCTTCTGGGAAACCCTAACAAAATACCCACCCCCCTTCCCTGGCCACCATGCATGGGATCCCCTCCATCCCCAAAATCCGAAGTAAAAAGCCTGGGGATATGGTTGGACCAGGACCTCAGCTTCAAAACACAAGCGAGGAAAACCACGGGAACGTGCTTCGGCCTTATGAAGATGGCACGAAAGATTCTCCATCTACTCCCCCCTCAATCCAGGAAGCTCTTGATGCAGGGGCTGGTGAACTCCAGACTGGACTACGGGAATGTCCTATATCTGGGGGCCCCAGTCTCTGTACTCCACAGACTCCAATGTGCACAAAACGCGGCGGCAAGAATACTAACAGGAACTGCAGCAAGGACCTCTGCCAAGCCGGCCCTTAGAAATTTGCACTGGCTGCCAGTCAAAGAACGGGTCAACTTTAAGACCTTGTGCATGGCACATAAAATACTGCACAACGAAGGCCCCCCTATTCTCAGACCTCTTGTGTCCCTTCAACAATCAATTAGACAACTCAGATCTAACTCCCTTTCCCTTGCAAAAGTCCCCAGAATTAGGAAGGCCAGAACAGGTGGTCGCTTGTTCTCGTACAATGCTCCGAGACTGTGGAATGCCCTCCCACTCTCCCTGAGGCAAGAACAAAACCACCTTAGATTTAGGAAAAAACTGAAGACCCTCCTCTTCCCCTGAGCACTACCCCCCTTGATCGCCCACTCTCCAGGATGATAGTCACCAGCGCCGGGATGCCCTAGGGTAGCTGTGCGCTCTATAAAACCCATAATCAAATCAAATCAAATCAGGATCGATCGTCGTGGTCGAGGCCTAAGCACTTCAGGCACCGGCGATGGGGGTCCGTGACCGACATGAGTCGACCGCACTTCGAACAAGGCTTGAACCCGGGCATCCCTGGCACCGATAGTCGAGTAATCGACAAAAAGAGAGAGATAAAAAGGATCAAACATTTTCAGTCAAAAATTGACTGGGGGTAGAACTTCTTCCGGATCTGCGCTAGCTGGCGCGGAAAAAAGAAGAACTGACGTCAGCGCGCATGGGCGCCGTCTAAGTACTCCGACGACGTCATCCCGGCGCTCACGACGCCGACGACGGATGCGGAGCCGCAGACGACGCCTACCGGCGCGCAGGGGTATTGCTACGCAAATGTTTCCGGATCCAGTCTGACGCCTGGGGATATTCTAAGGTAAGGAATCTATCACTAACGTGTCTCTTTCAGATATATACTCCAAATAGGGTGAACAGGCCATCCCCCAATCCTTGGTAGTTGTCCCACATCCACCAAACTTTAAACAACCCCTTCGAGTAGAGTAAAAGAGAATGTGTGGAAAGTTCCAAACAAACCTCAGAGGAGAAGCGATGGGGCTTTCCAGGCAGAACTGCTGCCACGCAGCACGGAAGTGAAACTGAATGCCTCCAGAGCTCAGCTCATAATACTCTTAAGCAACATTTGTTCATCTTTGAGTTGTCAGCACCAGGCCGGGAAAATGGTAAGTTTTTAGTCTTCAACAATCTCTGGCTACCTTTCTGAGTCTGGGGTCCCTAGAAAAAAAGCAACCACGACCCCCATTGGGATGACCATGAATCTTCTTCAAAAGTCAAATTCTAGACTGCAAGCTGTCCAGAACCAGGTATTCGGGTCATTTCTAACCATCATGACAATGTTAATGTCAACTCCTTAATGTATGTATTTGTGTACACCTTCCTGTACCTTCCTACATAATTAAGCAATTTACATATTTTCCTCGTGTGTCTTGACCTGAACCCACCATTTTGCTCTTCTGTGTATTGGGCGCTAAAACCTTTGGGTCTGGAGCTCATGAAATAATACATGTAAATAAATTAATATGTTTTTAATTACTGTGATGAACTAGGTTAGGTAACTCTAAGTTAAAAAAAAATAGCCAGGACCTCTGGGCAGGTTTATTTACATCCAGGAGGAAGGTCTGTCGGTCCTCTAGCGGGTGGAGGCCAAGGCGGAAGAAGATTCACCCTGCCTTGTTGCCATCTCTGTGAAGGAAGCTCTGGCAGCTCCCTTCACAGCATTGACAGCATTGATGGCATTGATATGGTGAAACAATAATACGATTGTGTTTAAAATCGCGCTGTATATATATATATATATATGCTCAAGAACGGATAAAGGAATCCATGGTAAGGGAATCAAACGTCAGTTGGAACATCAATGAAAACCTGATTTACAGCATACTCTTTAAAGTGAATTTAAACACAATCACATTATTGTTTGAGGTTTCTGAATTCGCTTGTAAGTATTCATTGATGAATAGGAATTTAGTTAGGAATGACTCTCCTAACTGGGTTAGAATTATGAAGGGGATGGTTTGCTTAAGCATTTCATCTGAATTTCAGTAGCCCTGAAGAAGCGACTGTGTCACGAAACACGTGTTGGCTGTAATTGAACATCATATTAAATTCCACACTTGGATTTTGTAGTTATATGTGCCCACAGAGACAGAAGGCTTTATAATTTAGTTGAAAGTTGGAATAACTTCCTTATCTGAAGACCTACGGATGAACTGTGATGGACATTGAATTATTTTCCCAGATCAATAGGTTTACTAAAATGTATGTATGCTCAGCACCCTCCCGAAAGGTGTTTCTACTAATATTGTATGCAATAAATATGTAAAATGTCAAACAATCTCTTTTGCCCAAAGTTCCTTGATGCCCCATCTCACCTGCACCCCAGAGACAGCGAGTCCCACAGCCTGAAGACTACTAGGGTTTGATTTATATACTGATGGCGCCCTGTTGTTCTGCCAGGGCGACAGAGTAAATGACTTCGTCCCCCTTGTGGAGGGACCACATGCCATGCGTATTAATCACTGCCAAGCTGCCAGCCATTTATAAAGCATTAGCAGGAACCGCTGTCATAGTGGTGTCGGTCAGCGCATTTCGATGTTTGGTGCAGGGCTGCGTCACCATGACAGAGCCCTGCACCAAATAGGTTATTGTTTTATTTTCAAAGAGAAAATCCTGAAACAGGATTTCCTTTTTTAAAATAAAAAAGGCAACACTCCCCTCGCCATGGGAGTCCTCTCCCATGTGAGGGGGGCATTTATCAGTTTTCACTGCCCCTTAACGCATAGGTTTTCCTGACCTCAAATTCTGCCATGTAAATTAGATGATTCAGAAAAGGGGGTGGTGATGAACAGAGTGTCTGAATTAAGCAGACCACTCTTACCCAGTCCAAAGATCAGGGCTCGATCCATCACCGTTTTTTAGCTCACTGCACCATCCCAGCTCAGAACTTGGCTATATGCAAATTAGTCTGACCCTCGCCCAGTGCATCATGGGAACAGGGCAGACCAAACTACCAAGCCAATTCTTCTACTGGGAAGGAAACAAGCTTCCGGGGACCGGTTTCTGGCATTTCAGCCGTCTTCGGCCGGGCTTGCTTGAATCCTGATGGTGCAATGAGCAAGGGACTCACATCTGAGTATACCCTTCCACGTTTATGGTGGACAAAAATGATTCAGAAAAGGGGGTGGTGATGAACAGAGTGTCTGAATTAAGCAGACCACTCTTACCCAGTCCAAAGATCAGGGCTCGATCCATCACTGTTTTTTAGCTCACTGCACCATCCCAGCTCAGAACTTGGCTATATGCAAATTAGTCTGACCCTGGCCCAGTGCATCATGGGAACAGGGCAGATCAAACTACCAAGCCAATTCTTCTACTGGGAAGGAAACAAGCTTCCGGGGACCGGTTTCTGGCATTTCAGCCATCTTTGGCCCGGCTTGCTTGAATCCTGATGGTGCAATGAGCAAGGGACTCACATCTGACTATACCCTTCCACGCTTATGGTGGACAAAAATGATTCAGAAAAGGGGGTGGTGATGAACAGAGTGTCTGAATTAAGCAGACCACTCTTACCTAGTCCAAAGATCAGGGCTCGATCCATCACCGTTTTTTAGCTCACTTCACCATCCCAGCTCAGAACTTGGCTATATGCAAATTAGTCTGACCCTGGCCCAGTGCATCATGGGAACAGGGCAGACTAAACTACCAAGCCAATTCTTCTACTGGGAAGGAAACAAGCTTCCGGGGGCCGGTTTCTGGCATTTCAGCCGTCTTCGGCCCGGCTTGCTTGAATCCTGATGGTGCAATGAGCAAGGGACTCACATCTGAGTATACCCTTCCACGCTTATGGTGGACAAAAATGATTCAGAAAAGGGGGTGGTGATGAACAGAGTGTCTGAATTAAGCAGACCACTCGTACCCAGTCCAAAGATCAAGGCTCGATCCATCACCGTTTTTTAGCTCACTGCACCATCCCAGCTCAGAACTTGGCTATATGCAGATTAGTCTGACCCTGGCCCAGTGCATCATGGGAACAGGGCAGACCAAACTACCAAGCCAATTCTTCTACTGGGAAGGAAACAAGCTTCCGGGGACCGGTTTCTGGCATTTCAGCCGTCTTCGGCCCGGCTTGCTTGAATCCTGATGGTGCAATGAGCAAGGGACTCACATCTGAGTATACCATTCCCCGCTAATGGTGGACAAAAATGATTCAGAAAAGGGGGTGGTGATGAACAGAGTGTCTGAATTAAGCAGACCACTCTTACCCAGTCCAAAGATCAGGGCTCGATCCATCACCGTTTTTTAGCTCACTGCACCATCCCAGCTCCGAACTTGGCTATATGCAAATTAGTCTGACCCTGGCCCAGTGCATCATGGGAACGGGGCAGACCAAACTACCAAGCCAATTCTTCTACTGGGAAGGAAACAAGCTTCCGGGGGCCGGTTTCTGGAATTTCAGCCGTCTTCGGCCCGGCTTGCTTGAATCCTGATGGTGCAATGAGCAAGGGACTCATATCTGAGTATACCCTTCCACGCTTATGGTGGACAAAAATGATTCAGAAAAGGGGGTGGTGATGAACAGAGTGTCTGAATTAAGCAGACCACTCTTACCCAGTCCAGAGATCAAGGCTCGATCCATCACCGTTTTTTAGCTCACTGCACCATCCCAGCTCAGAACTTGGCTATATGCAGATTAGTCTGACCCTGGCCCAGTGCATCATGGGAACAGTGCAGACCAAACTACCAAGCCAATTCTTCTACTGGGAAGGAAACAAGCTTCCGGGGACCGGTTTCTGGCATTTCAGCCGTCTTCGGCCCGGCTTGCTTGAATCCTGATGGTGCAATGAGCAAGGGACTCACATCTGAGTATACCCTTCCACGCTTATGGTGGACAAAAATAATTCAGAAAAAGGGGTGGTGATGAACAGAGTGTCTGAATTAAGCAGACCACTCTTACCCAGTCCAAGGATCAGGGCTTGATCCATCACCGTTTTTTAGCTCACTGCACCATCCCAGCTCAGAACTTGGCTATATGCAAATTAGTCTGACCCTGGCCCAGTGCATCATGGGAACAGGGCAGACCAAACTACCAAGCCAATTCTTCTACTGGGAAGGAAACAAGCTTCCGGGGACCGGTTTCTGGCATTTCAGCCGTCTTCGGCCCGGCTTGCTTGAATCCTGATGGTGCAATGAGCAAGGGACTCACATCTGAGTATACCCTTCCACGCTTATGGTGGACAAAAATGTTTCAGAAAAGGGGGTGGTGATGAACAGAGTGTCTGAATTAAGCAGACCACTCTTACCAGTCCAAAGATCAGGGCTCGATCCATCACCGTTTTTTAGCTCACTGCACCATCCCAGCTCAGAACTTGGCTATATGCAAATTAGTCTGACCCTGGCCCAGTGCATCATGAGAACAGGGCAGACCAAACTATCAAGCCAATTCTTCTACTGGGAAGGAAACAAGCTTCCGGGGACCGGTTTCTGGCATTTCAGCCGTCTTCGGCCCGGCTTGCTTGAATCCTGATGGTGCAATGAGCAAGGGACTCACATCTGAGTATACCCTTCCACGCTTATGGTGGACAAAAATGATTCAGAAAAGGGGGTGGTGATGAATGTAAATTAGATGGGCGGAATCACAGGTCTGCCTTCAAAGGCACTAACTCCGCAGAGCCATCAAAGGGGTTTAATGACAATGAAGTAGTCTCCGCTTTTATGAAACCTATGGTCTGCCCGCATTTAAGTCAGATCGGCAGACCTACAAAAGGCCAAGATATAAATTAGGCCCTACTAGTCTGCATTGAGACACTGAGTCACAAGGCCCTCCCAACACTCGCTAACGAAAATACCAATGTCTATATTGCACAATGTTGAATTCCAGTAGTTCAATAAATAACAGTGCGTAGAGTGAAGTGTATTTCTGGGTGATGAACTTATAAAATTCCATGCCAGGTCTTTTGCAAGTCAGGTCACTTATTTGAAAGTTTAAACACTTCAGTGGAGGGAAGGTTTACACACCAGTCAATAAGTATTGAAGGTTTAAACACCTTTAGTAAGTAGTGAGAGGAGATTTAAACCCTGAGTCGATAGTTGTGGAGGCTTAAACATCTTCAGGCAATAATCAAAGAAGGTTTGAACACCTTCAGTCAATGGTTAGAGGAGTTTCAGACATTTCCTGTCTATAGTTAGGGGAGAATAAACAACTTGAGGCAATGGTTAGAGGAGGTTTAAACAACTTCAATAAAAAGGTAGAAGAGGCTTACACACCTTCATTCACTATTTAGAGGAGGTTTAAAAAACACCAGTCTATAGGTTTAAACAAATGTCAATAGCTAGAGGTGGTTTTAGCACCATCCATCAATAGTTATGGGTGCTTTAAAGACCTCCACTCAATAGTTAGAGGAGGATTAAACACTGAGTACATAGGGGAGGATTAAACTTCTTTGGTCAATAATTAGAAGAGGTTTAAACAACTTTGGTCCATAGTTGGAGAAGGTTTAAGTACCTTCAGTCAATAGTTTGAGGATGTTTAATCACCTTGAGAAGACAGTTAGAGGAAGTTTAAACACCTTCAGTCAATAGAAAAAGAATGTTCAAACTCCTCTGACCAAAAGTCAGGTGTGGTCTAAACACCATTAGTCAAAAGTCAGGTGAGGTTTGAGCACTTTCAGTCAATAGTAAAAGGAGGTTTAAATACCTTGAGTCAGTAGAGTGAGGAGGTTTAAACAGCAGTAGACAATAGTTATAAGGGGTTCAAACACCTACGCTCAATAGTAACTTCAGTCAATGCTTAAATGTGGTTTAAACCCCTTTAATCAATAGTCAGAGGAGGTTTAAACACCGTCCGTCAATAGTTAGGGGAGGTTTAAAAACCTTCAATCAATAGAGGAAGTTGAAACACCTCGAGTCTGTAATTTGAGGAGGAGCCAGCTGACCCTTTAAGTTTAGGTTTTTCAGCTCAAAGAGTAAATAGGAGGTAGAGTAGCTGATGAGACTTGTAGGACCACCGGTGTGGGCAGTGGTAGTAGAGAGATGGACTCAATGAGCCTGGAAGTCAACTACTTAAGAATTCTTCCAAAGCGGGGGTCATATTTGAAACACTCTGCAATCTGTGAAGTTCTTGATTTACAGGTTCATATTTTAGAAGGCTTTTTGTTTTTTTATGGACTTGAATACATTCAAAGAATGCTTTACTGAAGCACTGCATACGTTAACGTTCACACAGACTGCTCCAGAAGTCGTGCTTCATTCATCTAAGTGGAACCATGTAACTTTACATTATACATTTGAGTCATCTTGAATAGCATCTGGTGCAATAGGAGACAGACTGTAAAGCTCTTAAGCACATGTTTAGTGCAGGAAGTAGCATCTCTGCAACAATATGAGACAGTTACCTTATCTTCTGGGGTCGTGACTTCCCGCCTCTCCTCCACCGGAGCCCCCTGCTTCCGCTTCTTCTGCAGAGATGGTAGAGAGAAGAAAGCAAAGCTGTTAGTGGTGGTTTGAGCCACAGTCCTACTCTCTGGGTGTATTTATGCATTATGGGAAAACTCATGAAATACACTTTGTACTTTAAAACTCAGGCTCTTGACCACAGTAACCTGCTCCATTCTGAATAAAGGGTCCTAGAGGCATGTATGACCTCCCGGCACCATGTCTGCTGGCTCATGCAGTGAAACCTCTGATCATTCAACCATCATGCAGTTTAAGATGTCCGCCTTACTACTGTTGGACCCATGTATTGAATGCCAACATCACTATCCAATGTTAGGAGATCCTGACCACTGGATGGACTTTGTTGGTGCTGCTCTATCCCTAACTAGAGGGTGTTGGCTAGCAATTTCTGTAGAAGACCACGTAGATGTATGTTTACAGCAGAACAAGGAAACAGGATCAATGTAACAGGAACTAGTAATGCCGCAAAGAAAATTCATATTATGGCTGATATGTGAATCTATTTATTGTTTATCCTAAATACAGCTAATCCAGGTCTGGGACTGCATTACTAAGAGCTTGATTATTTGGCACTTAGTAAGTTTGCTCTCAAGATATTTTTTAACCTCACCTTTTACAGAGGTAGGATAACAAGAATAACTTTTTTATATATCTCTTCACACCATACTTTTCTAAGCTCTGCAAGTACCCGGTGTTACTATGAGCCAGTTTAGTACATGATTGCTGAGTTGTTGTTGATGGGATTAGAACATGTCACTCACCAGAGTTTACCTCATTGAGCCATTTATGTGTCAACGTTAATTGGCATATTTTAATGACTATAGTCAGAAGGCCACCTCGCCAAAGAAGGCTCAGGCGCATGGTGTGGTTGGGTTAATAACGAACTGTAATTCAGAGGGGAAACTCTGTTGAAACCCCATAATAAGGGTTTTCGTCATATTAGAAATGATTAAAATCTACTCATTTAGATTGTCATACTGGTCATCTTTCATTCGCAATAGAGAAGGATACGTTCGGTAAATCAGTCTGAAATTACTGAGACATAGAATTGGACATGTAGGAGGCCGGCAGAAGGATTATTGTATATATTACCTAGCTTCTATTCAGCTATTATCTATAAACCTTGAAAAAGAGCCTAAGTGTTGTGAAACATGTGTCGGCTGAAGTCACATGTTTTATTGGACTATGAAAGTCTCTTAAAGGAAGCTCACAAAACAAATCCGTTAAACAAACACTGAAGTTTGAACTTTGAGGAACCTTGTTTGTATATAGGCTTGAGGCCTGTTCGCTTAATGAATTGAATCAAGATTGTTAATAACAATAAATTTGGGGTGTACTATATCTTTGTTGTATAGGGTGTGTATACGGCAAGTGTATTTTACTTCAAAGTGCTGGTGCTGTGGTCCATGTCTTTTTGTTTTTGGATATAAAAAATGAGATCAGGGAGGTAACTGACCCATTGAGGAGCACCAGGTACTGGACATGTCAAACTCCTCTGTTAGCTCGAGTCTATCAATCCGATGAAAAAGAGATGCATTTACAGCAACTCAACAGCCAAGCACAAATCAGCTACAACCCCACTTCCAACAGCAAACCTCCTTAGATGCACAAATTCTCTCCACAACCCCACGAACCACATTCCTCTAAGAAGTTCACCAAATACACCTTTGAAATCAGTGGGGAGGTCCAATGTCACCGCCTTCTTTAAAAATAAAGATAAAAAAAGAAAGAAAACCACGACAAAACTTTGACGAATGTCCAACTCAAATTCTTTTTTACAAGTTTTACTGCATGCAAGATCGCCTTTCAACGACCATACCACACCGCAGACCTTAAGATTTTGAGATCATCAATTATACCCCCCACTGCTTTCCTCCAAGATTAAACCAAAGCCTCACTGAACTTTGAACACCAATCATCAGCCCTTCCATACCACAACACAAACCCTCTGTGTTACTACCACACAGACTAGCACAGGAAGCCAGAGCACCACATGCCAACATTCTCATAGTTTCTTAACACAGTGAGAACAGATCACTGTCGCCAACGCCACTCCCCATCACCATCTTCAACCACCCTCAATGCATGTGAAACACTGACGCTTGGAAAGTTCAGTGAAGAATTTGAAAAAACAAGTCCTAAGGATCCAGTCATAGAATTTTAGAAATCATGGAACTTTATTTTAGAAGTCAAAATACATCCTTGCTCACAATTTTAGAAGGAAACAAATTAGATCTGAAAATCCTGGACGTCAATATCTGGGTGAGGTGCAAATCAGAATCCCCATGCCTTATGGATTTAAATTTCGGGAGCAAAAGTGTTGTGTGCTAAGCAGTCATATATGAGGGCAAAAGGTGCTACATAAATGCAGTTTTCCAGTGAGTGACTGATGCATATGATACTCACCCCTGAAGAGTCGGATAAGGAGCCCGATGTGTAGGATCTTTCTCGCTGCACCGGGGACCTACAAACAAAAGACAACATGTTTCAGGCGCTGGCTTGGAAATGTACTTATGGACCTAGTTGACAAAGTCTTGCTAATGAGGGAACATCAGTAGTACATGAGAGAGGCAGTCAAGGGTGCGTTCAACGAGAGACTATTAGTTTGATTGGTTTTGGTAATTCACTAGAAATGCTCTTTTTTGTAGAGATAGACCTGCTGGTAGCTCAGAGTAGTCCATTTGTGAAAGGCCTGTCAAGACACATGATGGCTGCTAGGATGACTGTCCTTGGGGATTTGGGTCTCGACCTGTCTTGAATTACATAATCGCTACCACCTTAGCAGGTGTAAGGGCTGTGGCTCCTGGACAGAGTTTACTATATCACACCTGATTCCTGACACCCGCTCAGGTCAATGAGAGCTGGCAGGCGCTGAGACCTATCTCAGCGGATCTGGTGGACCCTGGACCATAGTCGTGTCATGTGGTAGCTGACCCTGGACGTCCTCTCATGTGAATGAGTATCGGCACTGAGGTCTGTCTCAAGGGGACTTGTGGACGCTGGACCACAGTGGTGTTATGTGGTAGCTGACCCTGGGTGTCACCTCGTGTTGCTGATCTCGGTCGGGGTCTTGGGTCAACATGGCCAATAATCTCCCCTTAGATGTTTGGGTGCTGAAGCAGGCCCCAAGAGCGAGCTATGTAATACTATATAGGGCCATGTAATGTTGTACTTCCAACATCTGGACGTGTGAAGTTGAAACGCTGATGCTTTCTCTGGTAGCACAGTGCCTTCAGAAAGATTGAGGTCCCTTCTTCATTCATTGCCCCGTCCGTGTTTCCTTCATTGATCACAGGCAATCTCTACGTATGGTGTGGAACGGCCACTCATTTGGTGGCTATTGGCTACATCCTTTTTCCACTGACTGATGACTTTACTGGTAGTGTCTCCCTGGTTTCCTTTTCTTCTTCTGCTCCTCTCATATGCTGGACAGAGAGAGACTGGCCCCTGAAGTGTAACTTTGCAAGGCATCTGTTACTGCACTAGAACCCCTGTACCCTACTTGTCTGATCTTGATTCCAGTCTCTTCGGAAAGTGATGCGACCAGGATCTAGCCTTCTGATGATTATATAACATTGTAAAAATAAAATAAATAACGATCTTTTGAAGTGTTGGTGTCTCGTCTTGTGCAAAGTAGTGACCACCTCAGGTCAGGTATTCTTATGAGGATGGTGGTGCTTCCATTTCTGTAGGAGACCAAAAACAAGTTCAAAAATGTTCTTAAATCAGACAGTCCCTCTCTAGATTAAAGGTGGTGGATTTCTGACTCTTCCCACCAGGGGATCATCAATCTGCTGAAACGAAAGAATTAAGTGTGGTCTGCGTACGACTCTATTATGAAATCCCAGTGTTCTACTACCTTGGGCAAAGGTGCCACGTAAATATTAAATAAGGTGGGGCTGAGTGCTGATCCTTGAGAATCCCCATGTTTCAGCTCTTTATGCCTGAGGTAAAGGGGGGATGCAAAGTCTGCACCCTATCCGCCAGAAAGTATTGGAGCTATTGCTTGGCTCTGCTGACCACACCTACGAGCTCCAGGCGTTCCAACAAAATATGGCAGAAACGGTATCAAAAGCTGTCGATGAATCTACAAGTATCACAAAAGTTTTCTTCCCTGGGTCAAGATTGTATTTTATAAATTCTGGGCCAGATGTATCAAAATTGGATTTTGCGAGTCTATGATAGCAAATTTTACCGATTCGCTATTATAGACTCGCAAAATACAATGAAAGTAGGTTTCAGCAAATTTTTTGCGATTTCTACACATCGCAAATAAGGAATGGCTTCCCATTCACTTCTATGGGCCTAATAGGAAACAATGGGTATTGCATGTGCAATTTGAGAGTACCCAATAGGTACTCGCAAATTGCGCATGCAATTTCAAGGGTGCAAGGGGGCCAAAAGGCCTAAAGGCATGTATGTGCGCCACATGGCACTTTGAAAAATGCAACATTTTGCATTTTTCTAAGGATTTGCAATTTACAACTAAATTGAAGTTGGTGATAAATTAAATTACAATTCCTTAAAGCAGGGCCGCAATTGAAAAAGCGCTTCCTGCATTGCATTTAGAGATGCACAAATTGTGATTCTCTAAATGCTTTGGCAAAATAGGTAATCGCAAAAACTGCGATTCCCTATTTTGCAATTGCCTTTTGGGATGATACATCCCAAAAGGCTTTTTCCCATTCGTGAACGGTTGCGAACGGGAAAACGCTTGATACATCTGGACCTCTGAGACCCCCAAAAGAGCTATTTCAGTACTAAACCTGGGGCTCAAAGGTGTTCAGTCTCAAGCCATCCCTCATGGACTGACCACTAGGGTCATAGTCAGAAATACCAACCTTCATCTGACTATGAAAGTGGGAGAAGTTGTCACTGAAAGATTGCCAGGCCAGAATGTTTGGTTGGTAGGAGGCTGTGTATAGGAAAGATTGGACAACCTTAAATATATCCCTTGCCCTATGTTTATTTTTATGAATGTGACTTGCCAGAGCCTCTGCCCATGTTCGTCTGATATTCTTTCGGAAAGACTTTTAAGTCTGTTTTATAGCCTGCTCTGGCTTCCTCGTCCTGCTACTTCCTCCATTTTCTTTCCAGTTGTTTGCAATGACATCTTTCATAGGCCCATCTCAGGGATTTGGAATCAGGCGAGGCCTAGTCTTGGTATATATTACCACATGCACAGGCCTATTTCAAAGACCTGAATTCAGGCGAGGCTTTGCCTTGGTGTATGCTACCGTAGGTCTATATCCTAGGAGCCTGGACTCTGGTGAAGCATTGCCTCTGTCTATGTTAACTCTTTGTTAGGCCCTTCCCAGGAGTGTGGAGTCAGGTGAGGCCCAGTCTCTTGTATGCTACTTTAGGCCTCTCTCAGGAGTCTGGAATGAGGTGTATGATACTTCTTCATTAGGCCCATCTCAGGGGTCTGGACTCAGGGGAGGCCTATCTCGGTGTATGTTACCTCTTCATTAGGCCCTTCTCAGGGTTCTGGACTCAGGGGAAGCCTAGCCTTGTTGTATGTTACCTCTTCATTAGGCCCTTCTCAGGGTTCTGGACTCAGGCAAGGCCTAGCCTCGGGGTATGTTACCTCTTCATTAGGCTCTTCTCAGGGTTCTGGACTCAGGGGAGGCCTAGCCTCGGTGTATGATACCTCTTCATTAGGCCCTTCTCAGGGTTCTGGACTCAGGGGAGGCCTGGCCTCGGTGTATGTTACCTCTTCATTAGGCCCTTCTTAGGGTTCTGGACTCAGGGGAGGCCTGGCCTCGGTGTATGATACCTCTTCATTAGGCCCTTCCTAGGGTTCTGGAATCAGGGGAGGCTTAGCCTCGGTGTATGTTACCTCTTCATTAGGCCCTTCTCAGGTTTCTGGACTCAGGGGAGGCTTAGCCTCGGTGTACGTTACCACTTCATTAGGCTCTTCCCAGGGTTCTGGACTCAAGGGAGGCCTAGCCTCGGTGTACTTTTCCTCTTCATTATGGTCTTCTCAGGGTTCTGGACTCAGGGGAGGCCTAGCCTCGGTGTACGTTACCTCTTCATTAGGCTCTTCTCAGGGGTCTGGACTCAGGGGAGGCCTAGCCTTGGTGTACGTTACCTCTTCATTAGGCCCTTCTCAGGGTTCTGGACTCAGGGGAGGCCTAGCCTTGGTGTACGTTACCTCTTCATTCGGCCCTTCTCAGGGTTCTGGACTCGGGGGAGGTCTAGCCTCGGTGTATGTTACCTCTACATTAGGCCCTTCTCAGGGTTCTGGACTCAGGCGAGGCCTAGCCTTGGGGTATGTTACCTCTTCATTAGGCTCTTCTCAGGGTTCTGGACTCAGGGGAGGCCTAGCCTCGGGGTATGATACCTCTTCATTAGGCCCTTCTCAGGGTTCTGGACTCAGGGGAGGCCTAGCCTCGGTGTATGATACCTCTTCATTAGGCCCTTCTCAGGGTTCTGGACTCAGGGGAGGCCTAGCCTCTGTGCATGTTACCTCTTCATTAGGCCCTTCTCAGGGGTCTGGACTCAGGCGAGGCCTAGCCTCGGTGTATGTTACCTCTTCATTAGGCCCTTCTTAGGGTTATGGACTCAGGGGAGGCCTAGCCTTGGTGTATGTTACCTCTTCATTAGGCTCTTCTCAGGGTTCTGAACTCAGGGGAGGCCTAGCCTCGGTGTATGATACCTCTTCATTAGGCCCTTCTCAGGGTTCTGGACTCAGGGGAGGCCTAGCCTCGGTGTATGTTACCTCTTAATTAGGCCCTTCTCAGGGTTCTGGACTCAGGGGAGGCCTAGCCTCGGTGTACGTTACCTCTTCATTAGGCTCTTCTCAGGGGTCTGGACTCAGGGGAGGCCTAGCCTCGGTATACGTTAACTCTTTCATTAGGCTCTTCTCAGGGTTCTTGACTGACGGGGGGCCTAGCCTCGGTGTATGTTACCTCTTCATTAGGCCCTTCTCAGGGTTCTGGACTCAGGGGAGGCCTAGCCTCGTTGTATGATACCTCTTCATTAGGCCCTTCTCAGGGTTCTGGACTCAGGGGAGGCCTAGCCCGGTGTATGTTACCTCTTCATTAGGCCCTTTTCCGGGTTCTGGACTCAGGCGAGGCCTAGCCTCGGGGTATGTTACCTCTTCATTAGGCTCTTCTCAGGGTTCTGGACTCAGGGGAGGCCTAGCCTCGGTGTATGATACCTCTTCATTAGGCCCTTCTCAGGGTTCTGGACGCAGGGGAGGCCTAGCCTTGGTGTATGATACCTCTTAATTAGGCCCTTCTCAGGGTTCTGGACTCAGGGGAGGCCTAGCCTCTGTGCACGTTACCTCTTCATTAGGCCCTTCTCAGGGGTCTGGACTCAGGCGAGGCCTAGCCTCGGTGTATGTTACCTCTTCATTAGGCCCTTCTCAGGGTTCTGGACTCAGGGGAGGCCTGGCGTTGGCATATGTTACCTCTTTGTTAGGCCCTTCTCAGGGTTCTGGACTCAGGGGAGGCCTAGCCTCTGTGCACGTTACCTCTTCATTAGGCCCTTCTCAGGGGTCTGGACTCAGGCGAGGCCTAGCCTCTGGTTATGTTACCTCTTCATTAGGCTCTTCTCAGGGTTCTGGACTCAGCGGAGGCCTAGCCTCGGTGTATGATACTTCTTCATTATGCCCTTCTCAGGGTTCTGGACTCAGGGGAGGCCTAGCCTCTGTGTATGATACCTCTTAATTAGGCCCTTCTCAGGGTTCTGGACTCAGGGGAGGCCTAGCCTATGTGTATGATACCTCTTCATTAGGTCCTTCTCAGGGGTCTGGACTCAGGCGAGGCCTAGCCTCGGTGTATGATACATCTTCATTAGGCCCTTCTCAGGGGTCTGGACTCAGGCGAGGCCTAGCCTCTGTGCATGTTACCTCTTCATTAGGCCCTTCTCAGGGGTCTGGACTCAGGGGAGGACTAGCATCTGTGCACGTTACCTCTTCATTAGGCCCTTCTCAGGGTTCTGGACTCAGGCGAGGCCTAGCCCGGTGTATGTTACCTCTTCATTAGGCCCTTCTCCGGGTTCTGGACTCAGGTGAGGCCTAGCCTCGGTGTATGATACCTCTTCATTAGGCTCTTCTCAGAGTTCTGGACTCAGGCGAGGCCTAGCCTCGGTGTATGTGACCTCTTCATTAGGCACTTCTCAGGGTTCTGGATTCAGGGGAGGCCTAGCCTTGGTGTATGTTACCTCTTCATTAGGCCTTTCTCAGGGGTCTGGACTCAGGGGAGGCCTAGCCTCGGGGTATGTTACCTCTTCATTAGGCCCTTCTCAGGGTTCTGGACTCAGGGGAGGCCTAGCCTCGGTGTATGATACCTCTTCATTAGGCCCTTGTCAGGGTTCTGGACTCAGGGGAGGCCTAGCCTTGGTGTATGTTACCTCTTCATTAGGCCCATCTCAGGGGTCTGGACTCAGGGGAGGCCTAGCCTCGGGGTATGTTACCTCTTCATTAGGCCTTTCTCAGGGGTCTGGACTCAGGCGAGGCCTAGCCTCGGGGTATGTTACCTCTTCATTAGGCCCTTCTCAGGGTTCTGGACTCAGGGGAGGCCTAGCCTCCGTGTATGTTACCTCTTCGTTAGGCCCTTCTCAGGGTTCTGGACTCAGGGGAGGCCTAGCCTTGTTGTATGATACCTCTTCATTAGGCCTTTCTCAGGGTTCTGGACTCACGCGAGGCCTAGTCTCGGGGTATGTTACCTCTTTATTAGGCACTTGTCAGGGTTCTGGACTCAGGGGAGGCCTAGCCTCGTTGTATGATACCTCTTCATTAGGCCTTTCTCAGGGGTCTGGACTCAGGCGAGGCCTAGCCTCTGTGTATGTTACCTCTTTATTAGGCCCTTGTCAGGGGTCTGGACTCATGCGAGGCCTAGCCTCTGTGTATGTTACCTCTTCATTAGGCTCTTCTCAGGGTTCTGGACTCAGGGGAGGCCTAGCCTAGTTGTATGATACCTCTTTATTAGGCTCTTCTCAGGGTACTGGATCAGGCGAGGCCTAGCCTCTGTGTATGTTACCTCTTCATTAGGCTCTTCTCAGGGTTCTGGACTCAGGGGAGGCCTAGCCTAGTTGCATGATACCTCTTCATTAGGCCCTTGTCAGGGTTCTGGACTCATGCGAGGCCTAGCCTCAGTGTATGATACCTCTTCATTAGGCCCTTCTCAGGGTTCTGGACTCAGGGGAGGCCTAGCCTCTGTGTATGATACCTCTTCATTAGGTCCTTCTCAGAGTTCTGGACTCAGGCGAGGCCTAGCCTCGGTGTATGATACCTCTTCATTAGGCCCTTCTCAGGGTTCTGGACTCAGGGGAGGCCTAGCCTCGGTGTATGTTACCTCTTCATTAGGCCCTTCTCGAGGTTCTGGACTCAGGGGAGGCCTAGCCTCATTGTATGATACCTCTTCATTAGGCCCTTCTCAGGGTTCTGGACTCAGGCGATGCCTAGCCTCGTTGTATGATACTTCTTCATTAGGCCCTTCTCAGGGGTCTTGACTCAGGCGAGGCCTAGCCTCGTTGTATGATACCTCTTCATTAGGCCCTTCTCAGGGGTCTGGACTCAGGCGAGTCCTAGCCTCTGTGCATGTTACCTCTTCATTAGGTTCTTCTCAGGGGTCTGGACTCAGGGGAGGCCTAGCCTCGTTGTATGATACCTCTTCATTAGGCCCTTCTCAGGGTTCTGGACTCAGGCGAGGCCTAGCCTCGGCTTATGTGACCTCTTCATTAGGCCCTTCTCAGGGTTCTGGACTCAGGATAGGCCTAGCCCGGTGTATGTTACCTCTTCATTAGGCCCTTCTCCGGGTTCTGGACTCAGGTGAGGCCTAGCCTTGGTGTATGATACCTCTTCATTAGGCTCTTCTCAGAGTTCTGGACTCAGGGGAGGCCTAGCCTCGGTGTATGTGACCTCTTCATTAGGCACCTCAGGGTTCTGGATTCAGGGGAGGCCTAGCCTTGGTGTATGTTACCTCTTCATTAGGCCTTTCTCAGGGGTCTGGACTCAGGGGAGGCCTTGCCTCGGGGTATGTTACCTCTTCATTAGGCCCTTCTCAGGGTTCTGGACTCAGGGGAGGCCTAGCCTCGGTGTATGATACCTCTTCATTAGGCCCTTGTCAGGGTTCTGGACTCAGGGGAGGCCTAGCCTCGGTGTATGTTACCTCTTCGTTAGGCCCATCTCAGGGGTCTGGACTCAGGGGAGGCCTAGCCTTGTTGTATGATACCTCTTCATTAGGCCTTTCTCAGGGTTCTGGACTCACGCAAGGCCTAGTCTCGGGGTATGTTACCTCTTCATTAGGCCCTTCTCAGGGTTCTGGACTCAGGGGAGGCCTAGCCTCGGTGTATGTTACCTCTTCGTTAGGCCCTTCTCAGGGTTCTGGACTCAGGGGAGGCCTAGCCTTGTTGTATGATACCTCTTCATTAGGCCTTTCTCAGGGTTCTGGACTCAGGGGAGGCCTAGCCTCGGTGTATGTTACCTCTTTATTAGGCCCTTGTCAGGGTTCTGGACTCAGGGGAGGCCTAGCCTCGTTGTATGATACCTCTTCATTAGGCCTTTCTCAGGGGTCTGGACTCAGGCGAGGCCTAGCCTCTGTGTATGTTACCTCTTTATTAGGCCCTTGTCAGGGGTCTGGACTCATGCGAGGCCTAGCCTCTGTGTATGTTACCTCTTCATTAGGCTCTTCTCAGGGTTCTGGACTCAGGGGAGGCCTAGCCTAGTTGTATGATACCTCTTCATTAGGCCCTTCTCAGGGTTCTGGACTCAGGGGAGGCCTAGCCTCGGTGTATGATACCTCTTCATTAGGCTATTCTCAGGGTACTGGATCAAGCGAGGCCTAGCCTCTGTGTATGTTACCTCTTCATTAGGCTCTTCTCAGGGTTCTGGACTCATGGGAGGCCTAGCCTAGTTGTATGATACCTCTTCATTAGGCCCTTCTCAGGGTTCTGGACTCAGGGGAGGCCTAGCCTCAGTGTATGATACCTCTTCATTAGGCCCTTCTCAGGGTTCTGGACTCAGGGGAGGCCCAGCCTCAGGGTATGATACCTCTTCATTAGGCTCTTCCCAGGGTTCTGGACTCAGGCGAGGCCTAGCCTCGGTGTATGTTACCTCTTCATTAGGCCCTTCTCAGGGTTCTGGACTCAGGGGAGGCCTAGCCTCGGTGTATGTTACCTCTTCATTAGGCCCTTCTCAGGGTTCTGGACTCAGGGGAGGCCTAGCCTCGGTGTATGTTACCTCTTCATTAGGCCCTTCTCAGGGTTCTGGACTCAGGGGAGGCCTAGCCTCGGTGTACGTTAACTCTTTCATTAGGCCCTTCTCAGGGTTCTGGACTCAGGCGAGGCCTAGCCTCGGTGTATGTTACCTCTTCATTAGGCTCTTCTCAGGGTTCTGGACTCAGGGGAGGCCTAGCCTAGGTGTATGTTACCTCTTCATTTGGCTCTTCTCAGGGTTCTGGACTCAGGGGAGGCCTAGCCTCGGTGTATGTTACCTCTTCATTAGGCCCTTCTCAGGGTTCTGGACTCAGGGGAGGCCTAGCCTCGGTGTACGTTAACTCTTTCATTAGGCTCTTCTCAGGGTTCTAGACTCAGGCGAGGCCTAGCCTCGGTGTATGTTACCTCTTCATTAGGCTCTTCTCAGGGTTCTGGACTCAGGGGAGGCCTAGCCTAGGTGTATGTTACCTCTTCATTAGGCTCTCCTCAGGGTTCTGGACTCAGGGGAGGCCTAGCCTCGGTGTACGTTAACTCTTTCATTAGGCCCTTCTCAGGGTTCTGGACTCAGGCGAGGCCTAGCCTCGGTGTATGTTACCTCTTCATTAGGCTCTTCTCAGGGTTCTGGACTCAGGGGAGGCCTAGCCTAGGTGTATGTTACCTCTTCATTTGGCTCTTCTCAGGGTTCTGGACTCAGGGGAGGCCTAGCCTCGGTGTATGTTACCTCTTCATTAGGCCCTTCTCAGGGTTCTGGACTCAGGGGAGGCCTAGCCTCGGTGTACGTTAACTCTTTCATTAGGCTCTTCTCAGGGTTCTGGACTCAGGCGAGGCCTAGCCTCGGTGTATGTTACCTCTTCATTAGGCTCTTCTCAGGGTTCTGGACTCAGGGGAGGCCTAGCCTAGGTGTATGTTACCTCTTCATTAGGCTCTCCTCAGGGTTCTGGACTCAGGGGAGGCCTAGCCTCGGTGTATGTTACCTCTTCATTAGGCTCTTCTCAGAGTTCTGGACTCAGGCAAGGCCTAGCCTAGGTGTATGTTACCTCTTCATTAGGCTCTTCTCAGGGTTCTGGACTCACGCAAGGCCTAGTCTCGGGGTATGTTACCTCTTCATTAGGCCCTTCTCAGGGTTCTGGACTCAGGGGAGGCCTAGCCTCGGTGTATGTTACCTCTTCGTTAGGCCCTTCTCAGGGTTCTGGACTCAGGGGAGGCCTAGCCTTGTTGTATGATACCTCTTCATTAGGCCTTTCTCAGGGTTCTGGACTCAGGGGAGGCCTAGCCTCGGTGTATGTTACCTCTTTATTAGGCCCTTGTCAGGGTTCTGGACTCAGGGGAGGCCTAGCCTCGTTGTATGATACCTCTTCATTAGGCCTTTCTCAGGGGTCTGGACTCAGGCGAGGCCTAGCCTCTGTGTATGTTACCTCTTTATTAGGCCCTTGTCAGGGGTCTGGACTCATGCGAGGCCTAGCCTCTGTGTATGTTACCTCTTCATTAGGCTCTTCTCAGGGTTCTGGACTCAGGGGAGGCCTAGCCTAGTTGTATGATACCTCTTCATTAGGCCCTTCTCAGGGTTCTGGACTCAGGGGAGGCCTAGCCTCGGTGTATGATACCTCTTCATTAGGCTATTCTCAGGGTACTGGATCAAGCGAGGCCTAGCCTCTGTGTATGTTACCTCTTCATTAGGCTCTTCTCAGGGTTCTGGACTCATGGGAGGCCTAGCCTAGTTGTATGATACCTCTTCATTAGGCCCTTCTCAGGGTTCTGGACTCAGGGGAGGCCTAGCCTCAGTGTATGATACCTCTTCATTAGGCCCTTCTCAGGGTTCTGGACTCAGGGGAGGCCCAGCCTCAGGGTATGATACCTCTTCATTAGGCTCTTCCCAGGGTTCTGGACTCAGGCGAGGCCTAGCCTCGGTGTATGTTACCTCTTCATTAGGCCCTTCTCAGGGTTCTGGACTCAGGGGAGGCCTAGCCTCGGTGTATGTTACCTCTTCATTAGGCCCTTCTCAGGGTTCTGGACTCAGGGGAGGCCTAGCCTCGGTGTATGTTACCTCTTCATTAGGCCCTTCTCAGGGTTCTGGACTCAGGGGAGGCCTAGCCTCGGTGTACGTTAACTCTTTCATTAGGCCCTTCTCAGGGTTCTGGACTCAGGCGAGGCCTAGCCTCGGTGTATGTTACCTCTTCATTAGGCTCTTCTCAGGGTTCTGGACTCAGGGGAGGCCTAGCCTAGGTGTATGTTACCTCTTCATTTGGCTCTTCTCAGGGTTCTGGACTCAGGGGAGGCCTAGCCTCGGTGTATGTTACCTCTTCATTAGGCCCTTCTCAGGGTTCTGGACTCAGGGGAGGCCTAGCCTCGGTGTACGTTAACTCTTTCATTAGGCTCTTCTCAGGGTTCTGGACTCAGGCGAGGCCTAGCCTCGGTGTATGTTACCTCTTCATTAGGCTCTTCTCAGGGTTCTGGACTCAGGGGAGGCCTAGCCTAGGTGTATGTTACCTCTTCATTAGGCTCTCCTCAGGGTTCTGGACTCAGGGGAGGCCTAGCCTCGGTGTACGTTAACTCTTTCATTAGGCCCTTCTCAGGGTTCTGGACTCAGGCGAGGCCTAGCCTCGGTGTATGTTACCTCTTCATTAGGCTCTTCTCAGGGTTCTGGACTCAGGGGAGGCCTAGCCTAGGTGTATGTTACCTCTTCATTTGGCTCTTCTCAGGGTTCTGGACTCAGGGGAGGCCTAGCCTCGGTGTATGTTACCTCTTCATTAGGCCCTTCTCAGGGTTCTGGACTCAGGGGAGGCCTAGCCTCGGTGTACGTTAACTCTTTCATTAGGCTCTTCTCAGGGTTCTGGACTCAGGCGAGGCCTAGCCTCGGTGTATGTTACCTCTTCATTAGGCTCTTCTCAGGGTTCTGGACTCAGGGGAGGCCTAGCCTAGGTGTATGTTACCTCTTCATTAGGCTCTCCTCAGGGTTCTGGACTCAGGGGAGGCCTAGCCTCGGTGTATGTTACCTCTTCATTAGGCTCTTCTCAGAGTTCTGGACTCAGGCAAGGCCTAGCCTAGGTGTATGTTACCTCTTCATTAGGCTCTTCTCAGGGTTCTGGACTCAGGGGAGGCCTAGCCTCGGTGTATGTTACCTCTTCATTAGGCCCTTCTCAGGGTTCTGGACTCAGGGGAGGCCTAGCCTCGGTGTATGTTACCTCTTTATTAGGCCCTTCTCCGGGTTTTGGACTCAGGGGAGGCCTAGCCTCGTTGTATGATACCTCTTCATTAGGCCCTTCTCAGGGTTCTGGACTCAGGCGAGGCCTAGCCTCGGCTTATGTGACCTCTTCATTAGGCTCTTCTCAGGGTTCTGGACTCAGGCGAGGCCTAGCCTCGGTGTATGATACCTCTTCATTAGGCCCTTCTCAGGGTTCTGGACTCAGGGGAGGCCTAGCCTGGGTGTATGTTACCTCTTCATTAGGCTCTTCTCAGGGTTCTGGACTCAGGGGAGGCCTAGCCTCGGTGTATGTTACCTCTTCATTAGGCCCTTCTCAGGGTTCTGGACTCAGGGGAGGCCTAGCCTCGGTGTATGTTACCTCTTTATTAGGCCCTTCTCCGGGTTCTGGACTCAGGTGAGGCCTAGCCTCGGTGTATGTTACCTCTTCATTAGGCCCTTCTTAGGCTTTTGGACTCAGGGGAGGCCTAGCCTCTGGGTATGTTACCTCTTCATTAGGCCCTTCTCAGGGTTCTGGACTCAGGCAAGGCCTAGCCTCGGTGTATGTTACCTCTTCATTAGGTTCTTCTCAGGGTTCTGGACTCGGGGGAGGCCTAGCCTCGGTGTATGTTACCTCTTCATTAGGCCCTTCTCAGGGGTCTGGACTCAGGTGAGGCCTAGCCTCGGTGTATGTTACCTCTTCATTAGGCTCTTCTCAGGGTTCTGGACTCAGGGGAGGCCTAGCCTCGGTGTATGTTACCTCTTTATTAGGCCCTTCTCCGGGTTCTGGACTCAGGGGAGGCCTAGCCTCGTTGTATGATACCTCTTCATTAGGCCCTTCTCAGGGTTCTGGACTCAGGCGAGGCCTAGCCTCGGCTTATGTGACCTCTTCATTAGGCTCTTCTCAGGGTTCTGGACTCAGGCGAGGCCTAGCCTCGGTGTATGATACCTCTTCATTAGGCCCTTCTCAGGGTTCTGGACTCAGGGGAGGCCTAGCCTGGGTGTATGTTACCTCTTCATTAGGCTCTTCTCAGGGTTCTGGACTCAGGGGAGGCCTAGCCTCGGTGTATGTTACCTCTTCATTAGGCCCTTCTCAGGGTTCTGGACTCAGGGGAGGCCTAGCCTCGGTGTATGTTACCTCTTTATTAGGCCCTTCTCCGGGTTCTGGACTCAGGTGAGGCCTAGCCTCGGTGTATGTTACCTCTTCATTAGGCCCTTCTTAGGCTTTTGGACTCAGGGGAGGCCTAGCCTCTGGGTATGTTACCTCTTCATTAGGCCCTTCTCAGGGTTCTGGACTCAGGCAAGGCCTAGCCTCGGTGTATGTTACCTCTTCATTAGGTTCTTCTCAGGGTTCTGGACTCAGGGGAGGCCTAGCCTCGGTGTATGTTACCTCTTCATTAGGCCCTTCTCAGGGGTCTGGACTCAGGTGAGGCCTAGCCTCGGTGTATGTTACCTCTTCATTAGGCCCTTCTCAGGGTTCTGGACTCAGGGGAGGCCTAGCCTCGGTGTACGTTAACTCTTTCATTAGGCCCTTCACAGGGTTCTGGACTCAGGCGAGGCCTAGCCTCGGTGTATGTTACCTCTTCATTAGGCCCTTCTCAGGGTTCTGGACTCAGGCGAGGCCTAGCCTCGGTGTATGTTACCTCTTCATTAGGCCCTTCTCAGGGGTCTGGACTCAGGTGAGGCCTAGCCTCGGTGTATGTTACCTCTTCATTAGGCCCTTCTCAGGGTTCTGGACTCAGGCGCGGCCTAGCCTTGGTGTATGTTACCTCTTCATTAGGCCCTTCTTAGGCTTTTGGACTCAGGGGAGGCCTGGCCTCGGTGTATGTTACCTCTTCATTAGGCCCTTCTCAGGGTTCTGGACTCAGGGGAGGCCTAGCCTCGGGGAATGTTACCTCTTCATTAGGCCCTTGTCAGGGTTCTGGACTCATGCGAGGCCTAGCCTCAGTGTATGATACCTCTTCATTAGGCCCTTCTCAGGGTTCTGGACTCAGGCGAGGCCTAGCCTCGGTGTATGTTACCTCTTCATTAGGTTCTTCTCAGGGTTCTGGACTCAGGGAAGGCCTAGCCTCGGTGTACGTTACCTCTTTATTAGGCCCTTCTCAGGGTTCTAGACTCAGGGGAGGCCTAGCCTCGGTGTATGATACCTCTTCATTAGGCCCTTCTCAGGGTTCTGGACTCAGGGGAGGCCTAGCCTCGGTGTACGTTACCTCTTCATTAGGCCCTTCTTAGGCTTTTGGACTCAGGGGAGGCCTAGCCTCTGGGTATGTTACCTCTTCATTAGGCCCTTCTCAGG
The DNA here is from genome assembly GCF_964263255.1 of Lissotriton vulgaris. Taxonomy (NCBI): domain Eukaryota; kingdom Metazoa; phylum Chordata; class Amphibia; order Caudata; family Salamandridae; genus Lissotriton; species Lissotriton vulgaris. Next base: position 27,668,772 of record NC_141698.1, read on the forward strand.
GTTCTGGACTCAGGCGAGGCCTAGCCTCGGTGTATGTTACCTCTTCATTAGGCCCTTCTTAGGCTTTTGGACTCAGGGGAGGCCTAGCCTCTGGGTATGTTACCTCTTCATTAGGCCCTTCTCAGGGTTCTGGACTCAGGCGAGGCCTAGCCTCGGTGTATGTTACCTCTTCATTAGGCCCTTCTCAGGGTTCTGGACTCAGGCGAGGCCTAGCCTTGGTGTATGTTACCTCTTCATTAGGCCCTTCTCAGGGTTCTGGACTCAGGCGAGGCCTAGCCTCGGTGTATGTTACCTCTTCATTAGGCCCTTCTTAGGCTTTTGGACTCAGGCGAGGCCTAGCCTCGGTGTATGTTACCTCTTCATTAGGCCCTTCTCAGGGTTCTGGACTCAGGCGAGGCCTAGCCTTGGTGTATGTTACCTCTTCATTAGGCCCTTCTTAGGCTTTTGGACTCAGGGGAGGCCTAGCCTCGGTGTATGATACCTCTTCATTAAGCCCTTCTCAGGGTTCTGGACTCAGGTGAGGCCTAGCCTCAGTGTATGTTACCTCTTCATTAGGCTCTTCTCAGGGTACTGGATCAGGCGAGGCCTAGCCTCAGTGTATGATACCTCTTCATTAGGCTCTTCTCAGAGTTCTGGACTCAGGCGAGGCCTAGCCTCGGTGTATGTGACCTCTTCATTAGGCCCTTCTCAGGGTTCTGGACTCAGGGGAGGCCTGGCGTTGGCATATGTTACCTCTTCGTTAGGCCCTTCTCAGGGTTCTGGACTTAGGGGAGGCCTAGCCTCTGTGCACGTTACCTCTTCATTAGGCCCTTCTCAGGGGTCTGGACTCAGGCGAGGCCTAGCCTCTGGTTATGTTACCTCTTCATTAGGCCCTTCTCAGGGTTCTGGACTCAGGCGAGGCCTAGCCTCGGTGTATGTTACCTCTTCATTAGGCCCTTCTCGGGGTTCTGGACTCAGGGGAAGCCTAGCCTCTGGGTATGTTACCTCTTCATTAGGCCCTTCTCAGGGTTCTGGACTCAGGGGAGGCCTAGCCTCGGTGTATGTTACCTCTTCATTAGGCCCTTCTCAGGGGTCTGGACTCAGGCGAGGCCTAGCCTCGGTGTATGTTACCTCTTCATTAGGCCCTTCTCAGGGTTCTGGACTCAGGCGAGGCCTAGCCTCGGTGTATGTTACCTCTTCATTAGGCCCTTCTCGGGGTTCTGGACTCAGGGGAAGCCTAGCCTCTGGGTATGTTACCTCTTCATTAGGCCCTTCTCAGGGTTCTGGACTCAGGGGAGGCCTAGCCTCGGTGTATGTTACCTCTTCATTAGGCCCTTCTCAGGGGTCTGGACTCAGGGGAGGCCTAGCCTTGGTGTATGATACATCTTCATTAGGCCCTTCTCAGGGTTCTGGACTCAGGGGAGGCCTAGCCTCAGTGTATGTTACCTCTTCATATGGCCCATCTCAGGGGTCTGGACTCAGGGGAGGCCTAGCCTTGGTGTATGATACATCTTCATTAGGCCCTTCTCAGGGGTCTGGACTCAGGCGAGGCCTAGCCTCAGGGTATGTTACCTCTTCATATGGCCCATCTCAGGGGTCTGGACTCAGGGGAGGGCTAGCCTCAGTGTATGTTACCTCTGCATTAGGCTCTTCTCAGGGTACTGGACTCAGGGGAGGCCTAGCCTCGGTGTATGTTACCTCTTTATTAGGCCCTTCTCAGGGGTCTGGACTCGGGCGAGGCCTAGCCTCAGTGTATGTTACCTCTGCATTAGGCCCATCTCAGGGTTCTGGACTCAGGGGAGGCCTAGCCTCGGTGTATGTTACCTCTTCATTAGGCCCTTCTCAGGGGTCTGGACTCAGGCGAGGCCTAGCCTCGGTGTATGTTACCTCTTCATTAGGCCCTTCTCAGGGTTCTGGACTCAGGGGAGGCCTAGCCTTGGTGTATGATACATCTTCATTAGGCCCTTCTCAGGGTTCTGGACTCAGGGGAGGCCTAGCCTCGTGTATGTTACCTCTGCATTAGGCCTTTCTCAGGGGTCTGGACTCAGGCGAGGCCTAATCTTGGTATATGCTATATATCGTCCATAGGCCCATGTCAGGGGGTCTGATCCAATACTCTGCGACCGCTTTGTCGTGGCATGCGATACATATATCGCCTTAACCCTTCAAACCCTGGGGCCAGCCCCTGGGGCCCAGCCTTGTGGCTCTCCTCTTCTACACAATGCTCTTGCAGATACCTTGAACCCAGGATGTGGCTGCGGGCGTGAGAAGGACACGCCCCACTTCTGTCTCTCTCTCACACACGCCTGTGCAGCTGGGATGTGGTTTATAAATAGGGCCGGTTCCTGGTACTGACACTTTCCTGCTCACTTCCTTTCTACCTCCTTGGCAGATGCAGTGAAACACCAAAAACACGCTGATGACAGCGAAAGGGGCAGAGGCGTCAGCTTCAGCGACCAGGAACACTAAGCCATTTAAAGGGGTGACTTTAGAAATTGTGCAGGCTGCAGGGGCGCAGATCTGAACGTGTACAATGATGGAGATTCAAGTGCATTGACAAAGCGATGCATGGCCTCAGTGTCGTTGCTATGGAGTAGCGTAGACTACTCTCTGCCAGCCGAATGGTCCCTCCAGTAATGTTAGTGCTCCGGAAAATACATTCCACGTAGGGGATCTACCAAATCAGGACTGAGGTGCACTGACAGAGCTGCGTGTGGGTCTCGGTGCAGGAGTAGAAATGGATGCTGCGAGTCAGGAGTAGGACTGAGGTGCATTAACAGAGCTGGGTGTGGGTCTCGGTGCTGGAGTAGAAAGGGATGCAGTGGGTCAGGACTGAGGTGCATTGACAGAGCTGCGTGTGGGTCTTTGTGCTGGGATAGAAAGAGATGCTGAGGGTCAGGATTGAGGTGCATCAACAGAGCTGAGTGGGGGTCTCGGAGCTGGAATAGAAAGGGATGCTCTGGGTCAGGACGGAGGTGCAAAGACAGAGCTGCGAGTGGGTCTCAGGACTGAGGTGCATCAACAGAGCTGTGTGTGGGTCTCGGTGCTGGAGTAGAAAAGGATGCTCTGGGTAAGGACGGAGGTGCATCGACAAAGCTGCGAGTGGGTCTCGGAGCTTGAATAGAAAGGGATGCTGCAGGTCAGGATTGAGGTGCATCGACAGAGCTGCGAGTGGATCTTTGTGCTGGGATAGAAATAGATGCTGAGGGTCAGGACTGAGGTGCATCAACAGAGCTGCGTGTGGGTCTCGGTGTTGGAGTAGAAAAGGATGCTGCGGGTCAGGGCTGAGGAGCTCCGGCAGAGCATGGATGTTTCCATCAGGATTGAGGGTCTCAGCAGTGGAGTAGAAAGGGGTGCTGCGAGTCTGGACTGAGGTGCATCGACAGAGCTGCGCGTGGGTCTCAGGACTGAGGTGCATCGACAGAGCTGCGTGTGGGTCTCAGGACTGAAGTGCATCGACAGAGCTGGCTGTGGGTCTCGGTGCTGGAGTAGAAAATGATGCTCTGGGCCAGGACGGAGGTGCATCGACAAAGCTGCGAGTGGGTCTCAGGACTGAGGTGCATCGACAGAGCTGCGCGTGGGTCTCAGGACTGAGGTGCATCGACAGAGCTGCGTGTGGGTCTCAGGACTGAGGTGCATCGACAGAGCTGGCTGTGGGTCTCGGTGCTGGAGTAGAAAATGATGCTCTGGGCAAGGACGGAGGTGTATCGATAAAGCTGCGAGTGGGTCTCGGAGCTTGAATAGAAAGGGATGCTGCAGGTCAGGATTGAGGTGCATCGACAGAGCTGCGAGTGGGTCTTTGTGCTGGGATAGAAATAGATGCTGAGGGTCAGGACTGAGGTGCATCAACAGAGCTGCGTGTGGGTCTCGGTGCTGGAGTAGAAAAGGATGCTGCGGGTCAGGGCTGAGGAGCTCCGGCAGAGCATGGATGTTTCCATCAGGATTGAGGGTCTCAGCAGTGGAGTAGAAAGGGGTGCTGCGAGTCTGGACTGAGGTGCATCGACAGAGCTGCCCGTGGGTTTCAGGACTGAGGTGCAGCGACAGAGCTGCGTGTGGGTCTCAGGACTGAGGTGCATCGACAGAGCTGCGTGTGGGTCTCAGGACTGAGGTGCATCGATAGAGCTATGTGTGCGTCTCTGTGCTGGAGTAGAAAAGGATGCTGCGGGTCAGGGCTGAGGAGCTCTGGCAGAGCATGGATGTTTCCATCAGGATTGAGGGTCTCAGCAGTCGAGTAGAAAGGGGTGCTGCGAGTCTGGACTGAGGTGCATCGACAGAGCTGCGCGTGGGTTTCAGGACTGAGGTGCAGCGACAGAGCTGCGTGTGGGTCTCAGGACTGAGGTGCATCGACAGAGCTGAGTGTGGGTCTCAGGACTGAGGTGCATCGACAGAGCTATGTGTGGGTCTCTGTGCTGGAGTAGAAAAGGATGCTGCGGGTCAGGGCTGAGGAGCTCCGGCAGAGCATGGATGTTTCCATCAGGATTGAGGGTCTCTAGCAGAGCTGCTCGAGGGTCTCAGCACTGGGCAGGATTTGGCTGCAGTGGCTGATATTCCTTGGCAGAGCGTTGAGTGTGCCTCGGTTCTCGACACGTAGGCATGCTACCGGTCAAGGATGAGGTACACTGGTAGAGCTATATGTGAGGGTCGCTACTGCAAGTCCGAGAGAGGAAGATTAAACCCTGGCTATCCCACAGGCCTACTCAATGTTCCTAAAACCTTCAATACAAATGTTGACCTTGACAGAAAACGTCTGATTGTTGCTTCTACTGTTGTTGTGGAAGGGCCCTCTCCTTACTTTCCGTCCTCTGCATACCTCCTTGCTTCAAGCACTGGATACCACTAACCTTGGGTTCTGGGGGCGTGCTACTCACCATATGACTCTTCAGCGCCTAGTCAGGGGCAGTAAGCGCTACATAAAGCAGCTTTCAGTACCACAATAACAGGGCTCCCACTTGCATGGTTTAGCTGCATAAGTAGACCTGTGTGGTCGAGTTTGTGAATAACGGCGGAGTCGGGCCAAGGTGCACAACACAGCAGTCAGTGCATACATTGTGAAAATGTAACACGGCCTCAAAGTTCGACTGTACTGATAAATGTCAGGGTACACCAATATCAACATTTCCTGATGCCTCTTTCTTCCGCCACCCACTACTTCCTTTCTCTTTATTTGACTCTTGCAGGGTTTTCACGATTGTGAGTAGCATCTTTACGAGGGGGGGGGAGCCTGCAGTCATAATCATAAAGATACTACTTGTAAATCCCTTTGTGAACAGCATACAATTGAAAACGTACACAAAAGTGTACATTTCCCTTTCTGAATCAGACCCAAAGTCTTTTGCCACTTGGTCACTAACTTTCTATCTTCCTGTCCTTTCTTGTTGTGTTATGCCGATAATTGTATAGAGTGCAGCGATTGTCTCAGTGGTGGGCTGGAGCTGGGTGTGTGTATGAACACTCAGCTGTAGGGTAAGGCTGCCTATTGGCAGAAAAGAGAGAGCTTCAAGGCTTTTCTGAAGGAAAGATGACCAGAAAGAGATCTCAAAGCTAAAGGAAAAAGATCCCCTCGTTTAGCAGCCCGCAGAAACAGGCATTGGCAAAGCAAAGAAGTCTAGATGTAAAGTGCTAACATGCGGAGCACTGGCACATTAGCTCAGGACACATAAAGTTCAAGTTCAAGTTTAAAATTTGTATAGCGCACTACTCACCCAGAGGGTCTCAAGGCGCTTGAGGGAGTGGGGTATTTTACTTATCGAATAACCACGTTTTTAGTTGTTTTCTGAAGGAGAGGTGGTTCTGTGTAAGGCGGAGGTGGGTGGGGAGAGAGTTCCAGGTCTTGGCCGCTAAGTAGGAAAAGGATCTTCCCCCCATGGTTGATCTTTGGATGCGTGGAATAGCGGCGAGGGCTTGATTGGACGATCGTAGTTGGCGGGTGGGGGTGTAAAAGGACAGGCGCGTGTTGAGGTATTCGGAGAGAGGGATGAAGAAGCAAAGTAGTCCCTCATGCATTTCAATATGAGCGCGGGGCAAGGTACAAACAACCAATAGCATTAGGTGAGAGATGAATACTCCACTCCGCTCAGGCAACAAATGATTGCAAAGGACTGAAGCCAATGACTGAGAGAGGCTGCTCGGAGAAAGCCAATGACTGAAAGCAATAAATGAATGACAAGGACTGAAGCCAATGACTGAGAGAGGCTGCTCGAAGAAAGCCAATGACTGAAAGCAATAAATGAATGACAAGGACTGAAGCCAATGACTGAGAGAGGCTGCTCGAAGAAAGCCAATGACTGAAAGCAATAAATGAATGACAAGGACTGAAGCCAATGACTGAGAGAGGCTGCTCGGAGAAAGCCAATGACTGAAAGCAATAAATGAATGACAAGGACTGAAGCCAATGACTGAGAGAGGCTGCTCGAAGAAAGCCAATAACTGAAAGCAATAAATGAATGACAAGGACTGAAGCCAATGACGGAGAGAGGCTGCTCGAAGAAAGTCAATGACTGAAAGGGGGACCCTAAAGCCCACTGTAAGTTTACTGTTAGCAATAGGTCAGTCTGACAGTTGCATTGTCACAATCCAGCCCTGTTGTGTCGTTTTCAAGAAAGAAGCAGCACCTAATCTTGAGCTTTCATAGTATGGAGTGCAAAGTAAGCTCCCCTGGAAGCCTTACTCCATAGGCATGTAATGCTTTATTTTGTTCTGTATATAAACTGGTCCTTGCTTTTGTGAATTGTGTCTTGAACCAGGTATACCGTGCCCCTGAACCAGGTTATTGTTATTGTTATTGTTATTGTTAAATTAAATTTATATTGCGCACATCTACCCTGAACAGGGTTTCGAAGGCGCAGATAGTTGGAATACTGCAACTGAGCAACCAGAAACTCATCACTGAGAAAAGAGCAAAGTCTTAAAGGCTCGCCGGAACCTGAAATAGCACTGTTCCTGCTTCATTGACCAAGGAAGAGAATTCCATAATCTGGGTCCAAGGAACGCAAAAGAACGACAGCCCTTTCTCGATAGTCTACAGCTAGGTGTTACCAAATTGCCCTGAGTGGCTGAGCGTAGGGGACAGGGCGGAACATAGAGATGGACAATCTCCTTAAGTTAAAGGGGGGCAGACCCTTGATTGATTTTAAAAATAAGACACAAGGTCTTAAATTTGATCCGACTCTCAATGCGGAGCCAGTGCAGATCCCACAGTACAGGGGAGATAGATGATCTCCTTGGAGTCTGACATACAAGGCGAGCTGCAGAATTCTGGACTACTTGGAGTTTCTTCAACACCTCCTGATTTCCCCCAAGGTACAATACGTTCCCGTAGTCCAGGCGCAAGGTAATTAGCGGCAGGACCACCATTCTTTTTGTGGAGTCAGGGAGCATCCAGATAATCTTCCGCAGCCATCTTAGAATAGTAAAACATGTGGAAGCAACGCTAACCACCTGTTGCCGCATTGAGAGGGTGTTGTCAAGGATAAACCCCAGGTTACGGACTTTTGTGACCGGTTGAGGGAGGGTACCCATTTCAGTTGGCCAATGTTGGGGCCCCCAAAGATGCTTATGTGTGCCTAAAATGACCACCTCGGTTTTCTCTCCATTCAACTTCAACAAATTAGCAGTCATCCACTTCGACACCCGCAGTAAACCAGCTTGGAGGGGAGAAAAAGACCCTTCCTTGGTAGAGGACAAGGAGAAGATGATTTGAGTGTCATCGGCGTACGAGAAGAGGGACAGACCTGCCTCTTCTACAATAGATGCCAGGGGTCTCACGTAGATGTTAAAGAGCACAGGGCTCAGCGTGGACCCCTGGGGGACTCCGTACGTAGATGACATGATGGTAGATGAAGATGTAGAAGAGAAAACCTGAAATGTACGGTCACGGTCACGGAGAAAAGAGGCCAGCCAGGTTAACGCAGATCCTACAACTCCTGCTGACTGGAGAGATTTTAAAAGGATGGAATGTGACACTGTGTCAAAGGTAAGCTTCTAAACTGGAAGCCAATGTAGTTCAAGCAAAAATGGGAACATTCGGGTGCATCTATGGACTCTTAAAATAAATGTTTAAGGGATTCTTTCTTTCTCCATTTTCCACTTCTTTCTCTCTTGCTTAAAACCGAATGATGAAAAATAAGTCCTAGTCCCCAGAAAGGAGAGCAGGTGCCCACGGCCACCACTAGCAACAATGAGGTACTGCTGAAGAGCTGTGTGCAGGTCCCAGTACTGAACCCCCATTCATACCGCAGGCCAGGCTGAGGTGCACTGACAGAGCTGCTTATGGCTCCCAGTACTGAACCCCAGTCATAACGCAGGCCAGGCTGAGGTACACTGGTGGAGCTGCGTATAATTTCCAGTACTGATCCCCTCGTCATACTGCAGGCCAGGCTGAGGTGCACTGGTGGAGCTGCTTACGGGTCCCAGTACTGAACCACCAGTCATACCGCAGGCCAGGCTGAGGTACACTGGTGGAGCTGTGTATAAGTCCCAGTACTGAACCTGTGGAAAATTAATTTGTGCTGATAAACATTGTCTGCGCCATCTTGCCTTTTTCCCAATGCCACACTTTTGTCGTGCACGGCAGCCATTATAGATGCCTTGGTCAGACCCACTCTCTGCACGCCGCCGATCCCCAGCGCGACCCCCCCCCCCACCCTCGTAAGCCCCCCCCCACGCACTGGCCACCCCCGCTCTCTCTCTCCCTCATGTATGGGCCATAAAACCCCCCATCTGCGCTGCTCTTCCCTGGGAATCACAACCCGTGCCTGCCCGACACCTCCCTTTCTTCCCATTCACTGTCGCACCCTCGGACACCCCTCTTCCTCCGTGTCCTATTGTCCAGGCCGGTCCCAGGCTATCACCTAGCCCAGAGGATGCAGTTTATGGCCCCAACTGTAAAGAATCGCCCCTCTTCAAAGGAGTTACAGTAGATCAAGGCCCCCACCCCATGAGATCTGTCACGCCGCACGCATTCCGGGAATCAGCGGAATGCCCTGCTGTTCCTGCCATCTAATGATGAGCCTGTATTATGATTGGGGAGGGGATTCTCACTGTAAGGGTGTGTGGGAACGGATCCGAAGCGGAAGATTCCATGGATGTCTTTCATACTTCAAAGTACCTTTATTATAATAAAGAATGTCTTCCTGCCATAAATGTGTGTATAAGAGGCCAGGCCTCAAAGATGCAGTTAGAGGACCTCGAGAAGATTTCCTGTTGGTCTGATCTGATGTGTTCTCCTCCGGAGAGAATAAACCTTTGTTTCCTGCCTTCCGGTCTCCAGCGCCTGCCTCTTCATTGATTCATACTCTGGTGGATAAGAGGCGACATCGCCGGGCAATACTTAAGGTCATTCCGTTCGTTGATTGCCTTCCTGCTTTACAATTGGCGTCCCAAGCGTGGGGCCCATCAGCGACATGTGGATCCAGTGGGAGAGGTCCTGACGACAGAGTGAACGACTGCAGCGATCGGGAGAGCTCCTGTCCGATAGACCCTCGTCTGACAGCCGATCATCCGAACTTCACTGGTTCCGAACCGACCTCTCTCGAGTGATCTACAGTCCTGACTGGGAACCATCAGGAGTGCCGCGGCAATATCGGAGATTGGAGGACAGTCGGGCGCTGGACGCGGAAGACGAGAAACAGCCCATGCGGTCCGGGTAAGGTCGTGTAAAAACGACAAATTGTGAAACGATGATGATTCTTTGAGACATTCGCTGCTTACAAACGGGGAAGAGTACAAACACTCTATCTTCCTTTGTGGACAGTGAAGGGTGGGTAACGCAGACTTTTGTCCCCCTTTGTAATCTGTCGTGCCTATCTTTTTCTCCCCACTGTTTGTTTGATTGATTGATTGTCAGGGTAGCTCCCTTTTCTTTGATTGTCAGAGCAGCTCCTTTTTGAGGCATTCCCTGTCCGCAAACGGTGAGGGATGGAAAGAGTCTCTCTCCCTTTGCAGATAGTGAAGGATAGGTAACGCGGACCTTTGTTCCCCTTTGTAATCTGTCATGCCTATCTTCTCCCCACTGATTGTTTATTTGGATCTAGTTCTCTTGAAGCATTCACTGTTTGCAAACAGCGTAGAATAGCAATATTCTGTCTAGTCTTTGCAGGTAGTGAAGGATAGGTAGTGCGGACCTTTGTCCCCCTTTGTAATCTGTCATGCCTATCTTCTCCCCACTGAGTGGTAGCTGGTTCAGCCCGGACCGTTTGTTAGAGGTGGATCATCCAGTCCCACTGGAAGGCACCCCTAACAAGGACATGTTCACAAAACATGGATTAGTCGCTATAGCATATAGCAAATTATGGCACAGGTATACGAAGAAGGAACCCCAGAGTCAGTGGCCACTGATAGGATCCTTTGAAGAAAGCAAACTAGATGCACTAGATGAAGTTCTAAAAACTCATAGAACGACACCGACCATGCTAGACAGCGTTGGCCTGTGGCGCAAAGAAGCTGTACAGCGAAAGAAGAAAGAGGAAGCTAGGCTAGACAAGGAGCTACGTAAAGCAGCCCACCTAGCCGCAAAGAAACTAGAGGAAGAAATAAAGGAGAGAGAGGAAGCTAAGCGGAAACGAGAAACCGAAACATCGAGTCAGTGTCCTGTTAGAACACCCTCTGCGCTCTACCCCGAATTACCCTCGAAACAGCGAGCCAGCGATGATCTCTTATTAGGTCCTCCGATCATCTACATGCCCCCTTCAAATGCCCCTTCCAAACCCTCAGCGCAACACTCGCTGCCCCCAAGCACAGGCGAGAGCGCCAGGGCCTCGGCCCCCATGGCCTCCGCGCCGGCCGAACCCCTCGCACCAGATACAAAACAAGCAGCAATGTTAGATGACCATGAGGCCCGAAAGGCAGAACCCACGAGAACGAACAGGTTGGGCAAAGATGAGCGAGCGGGGATTGACAAGGTAGTCAGGACACTAGTAGAACGAAAGGAGAGTGAGGAACACATCATGGATATATTCAACTCCTATGCGGGAAGCCACAGACGGCACTTTGTCGTACGATTGTGTTATCACGTCCTAAATGCTTATGAGGACCGATATCGAGACAAAGGTCCCGAGAGCCTAACGACTCTTTATAGAAAGGTTGATATCGGGGATGAGGGCGAGTGCGACGTGACAGACCTCCTTGCGCGTACACCTGAGGTTTTCCGCCACCTCACTGAATCAGAGGTGGAGGCTAAACCTACGACACCTGTAGCGACCGAACCACGAATAGAACAACCTAGCACCATGATGCCGATAAGAGAGGCTGCCCCCTACTGGGTTCCCCCACGAGGTCAGGGAACACACGATGATGTTAACCACGCGGATGCAAGAGGGAGGGTAGTGTACAACTGGGTCTACCAACCATGGGATCGGCAGGATATTCTGACGTTTCGGAAATCTCTGCCCGATTTACGAAAAAACCCCACTGCCTTCTACACTGAACTAGGTACAGCCTTAGGTTCCACTATCATGACCTTAGCGGACATCGATTTGTTCTTCGGGTTATGTCTGCCAGCTGACGTGTGGAAGCAGATCCGCAAGGTCGACCACCTTGAGCTGTTCGGATATACCTGGAGACAACTCGATGAGATCGACAAGCAACGAGGAGCCGGACAGAAACCCGTAACGGCTATTCTTGAACTTCCGGACAAGATCGTCCAGAAACTCAAGACCCTGATTCCTGAGAAGAAAATAGACTGGTCAATAGTGACGGCCTGTAGACAGAAACCACAAGAAGACGCTTCGGAATACTTTTCTAGGTTCGAAACGGTGTTCTCTGACTACAGCGGCCAAGATATGACCACTGCAACCGGACATCACTTGTTCGTCCAGAACTTTGTGAAGGGTCTGGTGCAAGAAGTTTCTCAAAAGCTGCAAGCGAGCGAAAGCAGCTGGGCAGCCTCTGAACCCGCGGCTTTCCTCCAGATGGCCCAATACTATGAGCATCAGAAGAATGAGAACGACAGGGCATCCAAACGTAAAAAGAAGGAGTTGAAAGAGAGGGTCATGATAGCTCAACTGCAGGGGGTGACGATAGGTAGGGAACCCTCCAAAGGAAACTACCAGTCGACAGCCCCTTAGAATACACCCTCCTGAGAACGAACGTCTGCACCCTATGCAGGCCGAAGGGACTTAGACGAAAACCAATGCGCGTTTTGTAAAGGATACGGTCACTGGAAGTCGCAGTGCCCTGTTCTTCATGAAACGAACAAGAACCGAGAGGCTAGGGACGGGACAAACGGACAAAGGAACAGGGACCAGGGACGGAGACACACCAATGACGCTAACTATGACAGATCAAGCCGGCCTAACACATTTGACCACCCGCGACAGAATCAGTATCAGCAGTCCGATTGCGAAAACGCCCACGACTTCGCATAGGACAGCCAGGGGCAAGGGAGGGATCCAGTCGAGCTTTGTGTTGACCAGCAAGGTCCTTATGTCACTGCTAAGGTCCTGGGTACGAAGTCCCCATTTTTGGTGGACACTGGGGCAACACGTAGTGCGTTATCTAAACGACTGATTCCAAGGGCACCCTTGTCTGGCTCACACGTGACATCAATAGGCTTTGATGGAACGCCCTTTACTAATCCCTTATCTGCACCGATTCCCTTTGACTTCGAGAACAACATCACGGACACGACCTTCCTGCTATCCTCCAACACCCCCGACGCCATTATGGGTCTTGACCTCCTGAAACACTTTCGAGCCACCATTCGGTGTTCCCCAGACGGAGTACGAGTCATACTATACGATAACCAGAATCTGTTCAGGCCTTGTCCCACCCGACGCATGTTTTCCATCACTGACGCTGATTTGTCCCTACTAGACACTTTACCCTCGTACCTTTGGGCCAAGACCGACTAAGACGTAGGACGCATGATGATAGACCCTGTGCACATCACTGTACGACCAGACGCTATGCTCCCAAAGCTCCCACAGTATCGGATATCGCCCGAGGGCGAGAAGGCATTGGTAGAAATCATTCAGTCCTTAGTCGATGCAGGAGTAGTAGAGGAAGTAGTCAGTAACATCTGTAACAGCCCTATCCTACCCATTGTTAAGAAGCAAGGCGAGGGAGATGAGAAGGCCTATCGCTTCATCATTGACCTCCGAGAGGTGAACAAAGTAGTTGTACCTCAGTACCCAGTAGTCTCCGACATCACCACTATCTTGACCCTGATCCCCTCCACTGCCACTGTCTTCACCGTCATAGATCTCAAAAATGCTTTCTTTTCCATCCCCATCCATCCAGACAGCCGATACCTCTTCGGCTTCACCCTAAAGGCTCGTTCATATAGATTCTGTAGAGCACCCCAGGGCTACACTGAGAGCCCCAGCATCTACAGCCAGGCTCTCAAGAGGCAGCTGGAAGCAGTCCAGCTCCCGGACGGAGTGGTGTTAATCCAGTATGTCGACGACATTCTCCTGGCTGCCGATACTACTCCACTTGCCATCACAGCCACCATCCAACTCCTGCACTTCCTCGCGGAGAACGGTCACAAGGTCTCCAAGAAGAAACTGCAGTTCTGCCAACCCCAGGTAACATACTTAGGCCACCTTCTGTCCAAAGACGGGAGGAAGCTCATACCCGATCGGATCTGGGCCATCCTAGAGACCCCTGTTCCCAAAACTCAGAAACAAGTTTGCTCCTTAGTAGGCCTCACGTCCTTCTGTCGACAGTGGTTGCCAAACTTTAGTCTCATAATCAAACCTCTACTCTCTTTGTTAGCGAAAGATGTCCCCTTCCCACTCCCTTGGACCCCTGAATGCCAATCCTCCTTTCAAGACCTACGAGATGCCCTTTGCTCAGCCCTTGTCCTAGGAACCCCCGACTACACCAAGCCCTTCTCCCTCTTCACCCACGAAAGGGAGGGGTGCGCTTTGTCTGTCCTAACACAACCCATAGGTCCCAAACAACGCCCTTGTGCCTATTTTTCTGCCACTCTTGACCCCGTAGCCAGAGCTCTGCCCGCCTGCCTTCGAGCGGTAGCTGCCGCTGCCGTCTCTATCCGACAAAGTGAGGAGATTGTACTTTCGAATTCCCTCACTGTGCTGCTCCCCCATGCTGTCGACACCCTCCTGAACCAGACCAAGACTCAGCACCTGACTAGTGCACGACTGACTGGTTACGAATTGACTCTGCTTGCACCCCACATCACACTGAAACGATGTACCACTTTGAACCCTGCCACTCTGTTGCCTCTCCCTGATGGCGACCCCAATGTGTCCCCTATGCATGACTGTGTGACCCTCACGGATGAACAAACTAGATGTAGAGCTGACCTCTGTGACACTGCTATCCCAGACCCTGATGGAGAGCTATGGGTAGATGGCTTGTGCATTAAGCTCCCCGACGGCACAACCTCGGCTGCCTATTCAGTCACCACAGCCCGGACGGTAGTTGAGACGGCCCGCATCACCCAACGGTCCGCACAAGCAGCAGAACTGATTGCCCTCACACGAGCATGCATCCTAGCAGCAGGCACAGTTGCAAACATTTACACTGACAGCCAGTATGCCTTCGGGGTGGTTCATCATTTTGGACTCTTATGGAAAGAAAGGGGATTCCTGACTTCACATGGCACACCCATCCTTCATGGAGATCTAGTCTCTGCTCTGACTGAAGCAGTCCTCCTCCCCAAGCGGTTAGCGGTGATCAAATGCCAGGCGCACAAGAAGGTGACAGATCTCATTGGACAAGGGAACGCACTAGCTGACATCACTGCCCGAAACACAGCCGAGAATAGGACGACCACACGCATGTACGTGACTAGGTCACAGACGGAGAAATGGAAGGACGCTAGAGAACACATTAGGGACATACAGATGGCCTGTTCCCCCCAAGAACTGACTGAATGGGCACGGGTGGGACTGAAAGATGATGAAGGCAGCTGGCTGACAAAAGACATGAACAAATGTTTGCTACCCAATTCCTACTTGATCCCCATACTGACTGTGGCACACTCCCCAGCACACATAGGATCTGCTCCCATGATTGAACTCATCACCCGAGTCTGGCACAACGACAAGATTCCTGACTCTGCTAGACGCCTAGTTCAGCAATGCTTAATCTGCTTGCAACACAACCCAGGGAAAGGAACTGTTGTCCCTCGGGGTGGGTTCGGGGTCCCCGACCATCCCTTCATAGTCCTACAGATGGACTACATTCAGCTAGAACGTTGCCTGGGTTTGAAGAACGTCCTTGTTGTCGTGTGTGCCTTCAGCAAATGGGTGGAGGCCTATCCCACACGCGACAACACTGCCATGACCACTGCCAAAGTCCTGTCAAAAGTCTGATTTTATGGAGAGACAACGGCCCCCACTTCATAGTGGAAGTTATCCAACTTATCCTAAAAGGGTTGGGTGTAAAACAGAAATTTCACGCAGTCTTCCACCCCCAATCAGCAGGCCTGGTCGAGCGACACAACGCCACACTCAAGCTAAAAATCTCTAAGATTGTTGCCTCCACCAGACTGAAGTGGCCTGATGCCCTCCCATTGGCATAGCTATCAATGCGTTCCACCCCCACTAAGCACCACTTGACCCCCTACGAAGTAGTATTCGGGCGACCAATGAACATTTGGGCCGCGCCTAGGCCAACTTCGATTCATGACGTCCCAGACGTCATAATGTCTGACTATCTGTACACCCTCACTAAAACCTTAACTGTCATTCGTCAGCAGGTGCTGCAAGCCATCCCAGACGCTTCCAGGGGCCCAGGACACGACATTCGCCCAGGGGATCACGTCTTGATCCGCAACTTCCAGCGTGCCAGAAGCTTGGAACCTCGGTGGACGGGCCCCTGGCAAGTCCTAATCACTACACGGACGGCCCTTCGAGTAGAAGGGAAGCGTCACTGGGTGCATGCGCACCATTGTAAACGCGTCCCATCGACCCTGACGACGGAAGAAGACATCGCGACTCAAGAAGAGCTCCTGACAAAAGACAAACCATCATTGAGCTGTTACACCGACACAGAGGCACTCGAACTGGCAAAGTTTCCCGATCCCACCGTACCATCCAGAGACGGGTACAACCTACGTAAAAAGGGAGGAGCTTCGGCAAAGCAGACCACTGACTAGGTAAAATCTCAGAGCGGTAGCCTAACACACTCAAGGTTGCCCGAAGAGAAGTCAGAGGAAGTCGGTGGTTCTGCCCGCTACTGACCACTCTGAAGATGATGGAAGCGCCCGATTCCCCAATGATGGAAGCAACCGGATATCCGAAGATGACCAACAGAAACCCAAAGACTGACAAGCTGCACAGCTCAAAGACTATAGCCATTTTCTTTACCCTTCCCTTTTGCCTCCTCCTCATGACAACCTTCTGGATCATCGAAGAAAGCACACCCGCTCACAAAACGTTTCTCCCCACTGAACTGCCGACAACTACCAAGGAACACTTCTTGATTGCCCTTTCACCACAGCTCCAAGAAAGGCGCAGGGAGTTCTGGAACAACTCCTTTGTGCAACTGCTGCACCAACACAACCTTGCCGCTAATGCCACAAATTGCTGGATCTGCGGGCTGCTGCCACACGCAACTGGACACTCCATCCCATTCATTCCTTCGCCTTTTTCCATGCACGGCTCCTATCTTGCCTGGCTGATCCTTCTGCAAGAGAGCTTTAAAGACAATGCCACTTCAGAAAGAACTGTTTCACATTTCTACCACGGGGTATGGCTGAATAAGACAGGGCGAACCGCTACTTCTTTTTGCCCTCTGACCTCTGGTGCCTCTATTCACATGGACATCCCTGCCAAAGAGCGAGCGGAAATGCAGGTGTTCCATAACCCAGCCAGACCCACTTTCTAATACCTCCGGAAACGAACAGCCGCCACTCTGACTGTGGCCTTGTCTGTCGTCAACGTCTCAGGCCTTGTGTGCATCGAAGGCCTGGGAACGCAACTGGTGGGCCACAGCGCCTGCGCCATCACCAGAACGCTGGATTCATCCGACCCTCCCTCCTTTGTTACTTCTCCAAATATGTACTTTGTTTGCGGCACCAAAGCATACACCTGGCTCCCCAAAGGTTGGAGGGGCACATGCTACATTGCCTTCATTCTTCCACCTACGTATGTGGCCCCAGCAAGCCACCACCGGCAAAAGCGTGCAAGGGACATCGACCAGGCCGACTCTACAGGGGCACAGTTCTTGGATGCCTTGAAGGGACTTGTGCCATTCTGGGGTCCGATGGCGAACAGCCGTGCCATCCGACATTTGACCCAGGCAGTTGAAACCACCATGAACATCACAGCCGGCATCTTGACCAATAACACCGCAGAGCTTCAGGCAGTCCGCCTGGTGGCTCTTCAGAACCGCCTCGTTCTAGACGAGGTTCTGGCAGACCGAGGAGGAGCCTGCCGCATCATTGGGTCCAGCTGCTGCACCTACGTGCCAGACAATTCACCTTCTGTTTACAAGGCCATCGAACACCTCCATAGACTATCATCTGAAGTACACCAGGAACAAGAAGGATGGTCGCTTGGGAGCTGGTTCTGGGACTCACTGAAAGCCTGGGGGTGGAGGTTGTTCACATTCATTCTAATTCCGATTGTGGTGCTATGCGGGTGTTGCTTGGGTATCCAATGTTTGCCTCCTCTGTGTTCGTTATTTTCAAATTGCATTTGCCCAAAGACTTTGGACTTACAGACTGAACACATGAAAGCTTTGTATGATGCAGAAATACGTGGCATTATGGGAATCGACCCGAATTAACAAGTTGGCGAGAAATGTTAAAAGGGAGGACTGTGGAAAATTAATTTGTGCTGATAAACATTGTCTGCGCCATCTTGCCTTTTTCCCAATGCCACACTTTTGTCATGCACGGCAGCCATTATAGATGCCTTGGTCAGACCCACTCTCTGCACGCCGCCGATCTCCAGCGCGACCCCCCCCACCCTCGTAAGCTCCCCCCCCCCCACGCACTGGCCACCCCCACTCTCTCTCTCCCTCATGCATGGGCCATAAAACCCCCCATCTGCGCTGCTCTTCCCTGGGAATCACACCCCGTGCCTGCCCGACACCTCCCTTTCTTCCTATTCACTGTCGCACCCTCGGACACCCCTCTTCCTCCGTGTCCTATTGTCCAGGCCGGTCCCAGGCTATCACCTAGCCCAGAGGATGCAGTTTATGGCCCCAACTGTAAAGAATCGCCCCTCTTCAAAGGAGTTACAGTAGATCAAGGCCCCCACCCCATGAGATCCGTCACGCCGCACGCATTCCGGGAATCAGCGGAATGCCCTGCTGTTCCTGCCATCTGATGATGAGCCTGTATTATGATTGGGGAGGGGATTCTCACTGTAAGGGTGTGTGGGAACGGATCCGAAGCGGAAGATTCCAGGGATGTCTTTCATACTTCAAAGTACCTTTATTATAATAAAGAATGTCTTCCTGCCATAAATGCGTGTATAAGAGGCCAGGCCTCAGAGATGCAGTTAGAGCACCTCGAGAAGATTCCCTGTTGGTCTGATCTGATGTGTTCTCCTCCGGAGAGAATACACCTTTGTTTCCTGCCTTCCGGTCTCCAGCGCCTGCCTCTTCATTGATTCATACTCTGGTGGATAAGAGGCGACATCGCCGGGCAATACTTAAGGTCATTCCGTTCGTTGATTGCCTTCCTGCTTTACAATTGGCGTCCCAAGCGTGGGGCCCATCAGCGACACGTGGATCCAGTGGGAGAGGTCCTGACGACAGAGTGAACGACTGCAGCGATCGGGAGAGCTCCTGTCCGATAGACCCTCGTCTGACAGCCGATCATCCGAACTCTGTGGGATAAGAGGCGACATCGCCGGGCAATACTTAAGGTCATTCCGTTCGTTGATTGCCTTCCTGCTTTACAAACCCCCAGTCATACCACAGGCCCGGTTGAGGTGCACTGGCAGAGCTGCTTAAGGTCCCAGTACTGAACCACCAGTCATACCGCAGGTCAGGCTGAGGTGCACTGGTGGAGCCGCTTACGGGTCCCAGTACTGAACCCCCAGTCATACCGCAGGTCAGGCTGAGGAGCAGTGGTGGAGCTGCTTACGGGTCCCAGTACGGAACCCCCAGTCATACTGCAGGCCAGGCTGAGGTGCACTGGTGGAGCTGCTGACGGGTCCCAGTACTGAACTCTCATCATACCGCAGGTCAGGCTGAGGTGCACTGGTAGAGCTGCTTACGGGTCCCAGAACTGAACCCCTAGTCATACCTCAGTCCAGGCTGAGGGGCACTGACAGAGCTGCTTACGGCTCCCAGTACTGAACCCCCAGTCATACCTCAGGCCAGGCTGAGGTGCACTGACAGAGCTGCTTACGGCTCCCAGTACTGAACCCCCAGTCATACCTCAGGCCAGGCTGAGATGCACTGACAGAGCTGCTTACGGTCCCAGTACTGAGCCACCAGTCATACCGTAGGTCCGGCTGAGGTGCACTGGTGGAGCTGCTTACGGGTCCCATACCTGTAATAACCCGCAATACTGCAGGCCAGGCTGCGGTGCACTGGCAGAGCTCCTTACGGGTCATAGTACTGAACCCCCAGTCATACCGCAGGCCAGAGTGAGGTGCACTGGCAGAGCTGCTTACGGCTCGCAGTACAGAACCCCCAGTCATAGCGCAGGCCAGGCTGAGGTGAACTGGTGGAGCTGCTTACGGGTCCCAGTACTGAACCCCCAGTCATACCAAAGGCCAGGCTGAGGTGCACTGGTGGAGCTGCTTACAGGTCCCAGTACTGACCCCCCCAGTCATACCGCAGGCCCGGCTGAGGAGCACTGGTGGAGCTGCTTACGGGTCCCAAACCTGAAACACCAGCCATACTGTATCCCAGGCTGAGGTGCACAGGCAGAGCTTCTTACGGGTCGTAGTACTGAACCCCCAGTCATACCGCAGGCCAGGGTGACGTGCACTGGCAGAGCTGCTTACGGCTCGCAGTACTGAACCCCCAGTAATAGCACAGGCCAGGCTGAGGTACACTGGTGGAGCTGCTTACAGGTCCCAGTACTGAACCCCTAAACATACCGCAGGCCCGGCTGAGGTGCACTAGTGGAGCTGTTTACGGCTCACAGTACTGAACCCCCTGCCATACCGCAGGCCAGGCTGAGGTGCACTGACAGAGCTGCTTACGGCTCGCAGCACTGAACCCCCAGTTATACCGCAGACCAGGCTGAGGTGCACTGGTGGAGCTGCTTACGGGTCCCAGTACTGAAACACCAGCCATACTGTAGGCCAGGCTGAGGTGCGCTGACAGAGCTGCTTACGGCTCGCAGTACTGAACCCCCAGTTATACCGCAGGCCCAGGTGAGGTGCACTGGTGGAGCTGCTTACGGGCCTCAGTACTGAACCCCCAGTCATACCGCAGGCCAGGCTGAGGTGCACTGGTAGGGCTGCTCACGGGTCCCAGTACTGAACCCCCAGTCATACCGCAGGCGAGGCTGAGGTGCACTGGTGGAGCTGCTTACAGGTCCCAGTACTGACACCCCAGTCATACCACAGGCCTGGCTGAGGTGCACTGGTGGAGCTGCTTACGTGTCCCAGACCTGAAACACCAGCCATACTGCAGGCCAGGCTGAGGTGCACTGGCAGAGATCCTTACGGGTCGTAGTACTGAATCCCCAGTCATACCGCAGGCCAGGGTGAGGTGCACTGGCAGAGCTGCTTACGGCTCGCAGTACTGAACTCCCAGTAATAGTGCAGGCCAGGCTGAGGTGCACTGGTGGAGCTGCTTACGGGTCCCAGACCTGAAACACCAGCCATACCGCAGACCAGGCTGAGGTGCACTGACAGAGCTGCTTACTGCTCGCAGCAATGAACCCCCAGTTATACCGCAGGCCAGGCTGAAGTGCACTGGTGAAGCTGCTTCCGGGTCCCAGTACTGAACCACCAGCCATACTGCAGGCCAGGCTGAGGTGCACTGACAGAGCTGCTTACGGCTCGCAGTACTGACCCCCCAGTTATACCGCAGGCTTGGCTGAGGTGCACTGGTGGTGCTGCTGACGGGTCCTAGTACTGAACTCTCATCATACCGCAGGTCCGGCTGAGGTGCACTTGTTGAGCTGCTTACGGGTCCTAGTACTGAACCCCCAATCATACCGCAGGTCCGGCTGAGGTGCACTGGTGGAGCTGCTTACGGGTCCCAGACCTGAAACACCAGCCATACTGCAGGCCAGGCTGAGATGCACTGGCAGAGTTCCTTACGGGTCGTAGTACTGAACCCCCAGTTATACCGCAAGCCAGGCTGAGGTGCACTGGCAGAGCTGCTTACGGGTCCCGGTACTGAACCCCCAGTCATACCACAGGCCAGGCTGAGGTGCACTGGTGGAGCTGCTTACAAGTCCCAGACCTGAAACACCACCCATACCTCAGGCCAGGCTGAGGTGCACTGACAGAGCTGCTTACGGCTCGCAGCACTGAACCCCAGTCATACCCAGGCCAGGCGGAGTTGCACTGGTGGAGCTGCTTAAGGGGCCTAGTACTGAACTCTCACCATACTGCAGGTCCGGCTGAGGTGCACTGGTGGAGCTGCTTACGGGTCCCAGACCTGAAACACCAGCCATACTGCAGGCCAGGCTGAGGTGCACTGGCAGAGCTGCGTACTGGTCTCAGTACTGAGCCCCCAATCATACCGCAGGCCCGGCTGAGGTGCACTGGCGGAGCTGCTTACGGGGCCCAGTACTGAACCCCCAGCCATACCGCAGGCCAGGCTGAGGTGCACTGGTAGAGCTGCTTACGGGCCTCAGTACTGAACCCCCAGTCATACCGCAGGCCAGGCTGAGGTGCACTGGTAGAGCTGCTTACGGGTCCCAGTACTGAACCCCCAGTCGTACCGCAGGCCCGGCTGAGGTGCACTAGTGGAGCTACGTAAGGTTCTCAGTACTGAACCCCCAGTCATACCGCAGGCCAGGGTGAGGTGCACTGGCAGAGCTGCGTACTGGTCTTAGTACTGAACCCCCAGTCATACCGCAGGCCAGACTGAGGTGCACTGGTGGAGCTGCTTACGGGGCCCAGTACTGAAACCCTAGCCATACCACAGGCCAGGCTGAGGTGAACGCAGAGCTGCGTACGGGTCTCAGTACTGAACCCCCAGTCATACCGCAGGCCAGGCTGAGGTGCACTGGTGGAGCTGCTTACGGGGCCCAGTACTGAACCCCCAGTCATACCGCAGGCCAGGCTGAGGTGCACTGGTGGAGCTGCTTACGGGGCCCAGTACTGAACCCCTAGCCATACCGCAGGCCAGGCTGAGGTACACTGGTGGAGCTGCTGAGGGGTCCCAGTACTGAACCCCCAGTCATACCGCAGGCGAGGCTGAGGTGCACTGGTGGAGCTGCTTACAGGTCCCAGTACGGAACCCCTAGTCATACCGCAGGCCCGGCTGAGGTGCACTGGTGGAGCTGCTTACGGGTCCCAGACCTGAAACACCAACCATACCGCAGGCCAGGCTGAGGTGCACTGGTGGAGCTGCTTACGGGGCCTAGTACTGAACTCTCATCATACTGCAGGTAAGGCTGAGGTGCACTGGTGGAGCTGCTTACGGGTCCCAGACCTGAAACACCAGCCATACTGCAGGCCAGGCTGAGGTGCACTGGTGGAGCTGCTGACGGGTCTCAGTACAGAACCCCCAGTCATACCGCAGGCCAGGCTGACGTGCACTGGCAGAGCTGCGTACGGGTCTCAGTACTGAACCCCCAGTCATACCGCAGGCCCGGCTGAGGTGCACTGGCAGAGCTGCTTACGGGGCCCAGTACTGAACCCCCAGTCATACCGCAAGCCAGGCTGAGGTGCACTGGTAGAGCTGCTTACGGGCCTCAGTACTGAACCCCCAGTCATACCGCAGGCCAGGCTGAGGTGCACTGGTAGAGCTGCTTACGGGCCCCAGTACCGAACCCCCAGTCGTACCGCAGGCCCGGCTGAGGTGCACTAGTGGAGCTGCGTACTGGTCTTAGTACTGAACCCCCAGTCATACCGCAGGCCAGGCTGAGGTGCACTGGCAGAGCTGCGTACTGGTCTTAGTACTGAACCCCCAGTCATACCGCAGGCCAGGCTGAGGTGCACTGGTGGAGCTGCTTACAGGGCCCAGTACTGAACCCCTAGCCATACCGCAGGCCAGGCTGAGGTGCACTGGTAGAGCTGCTGAGGGGTCCCAGTACTGAACCCCCAGTCATACCGCAGGCCAGGCTGAGGTGCACTGGTTAAGCTGCTTACGGGGCCCAGTACTGAACCCCTAGCCATACCGCAGGCCAGGCTGAGGTGCACTGGTAGAGCTGTTGAGGGGTCCCAGTACTGAACCACCAGTCATACCGCAGGCCAGGCTGAGGTGTACTGGTGGAGCTGCTGAGGGGTCCCAGTACTGAACCCCCAGTCATACCGCAGGCCCGGCTGAGGTGCACTGGCGGAGCTGCTTACGGTGCCCAGTACTGAAACCCCAGTCATACCGCAGGCCAGGCTGAGGTGTACTGGTGGAGCTGCTGAGGGGTCCCAGTACTGAACCCCCAGTCATACCGCAGGCCAGGTTGAGGTGCACTGGCAGAGCTGCGTACGGGTCTCAGTACTGAACCCCCAGTCATACCGCAGGCCCGGCTGAGGTGCACTGGTGGAGCTGCTGAGGGGTCCCAGTACTGAGCCCCCAGTCATACCGCAGGCCAGGTTGAGGTGCACTGGCAGAGCTGCGTACGGGTCTCAGTACTGAACCCCCAGTCATACCGCATGCCCGGCTGAGGTGCACTGGTGGAGCTGCTGAGGGGTCCCAGTACTGAACCATCAGTCATACGGCAGGCCAGGCTGAGGTGTACTGGTGGAGCTGCCGAGGGGTCCAGGTACTGAACCCCCAGTCATACCGCAGGCCAGGTTGAGGTGCACTGGCAGAGTTGCGTACGGGTCTCAGTACTGAACCCCCAGTCATACCGCAGGCCCGGCTGAGGTGCACTGGTGGAGCTGCTTACGGGTCCCAGACCTGAAACACCAACCATACCGCAGGCCAGGCTGAGGTGCACTGGTGGAGCTGCTTACGGGTCCCAGACCTGAAACACCAACCATACCGCAGGCCCGGCTGAGGTGCACTGGTGGAGCTGCTTACGGGTCCCAGACCTGAAACACCAACCATACCGCAGGCCAGGCTGAGGTGCACTGGCAGAGCTGCGTACGGGTCTCAGTACTGAACCCCCAGTCATACCGCAGGCCAGGCTGAGGTGCACTGGTGGAGCTGCTTACGGGGCCCAGTACTGAACCCCCAGTCATACCGCAGGCCAGGCTGAGGTGCACTGGTGGAGCTGCTTACGGGGCCCAGTACTGAACCCCTAGCCATACCGCAGGCCAGGCTGAGGTACACTGGTGGAGCTGCTGAGGGGTCCCAGTACTGAACCCCCAGTCATACCGCAGGCGAGGCTGAGGTGCACTGGTGGAGCTGCTTACAGGTCCCAGTACGGAACCCCTAGTCATACCGCAGGCCCGGCTGAGGTGCACTGGTGGAGCTGCTTACGGGTCCCAGACCTGAAACACCAACCATACCGCAGGCCAGGCTGAGGTGCACTGGTGGAGCTGCTTACGGGGCCTAGTACTGAACTCTCATCATACTGCAGGTAAGGCTGAGGTGCACTGGTGGAGCTGCTTACGGGTCCCAGACCTGAAACACCAGCCATACTGCAGGCCAGGCTGAGGTGCACTGGTGGAGCTGCTGACGGGTCTCAGTACAGAACCCCCAGTCATACCGCAGGCCAGGCTGACGTGCACTGGCAGAGCTGCGTACGGGTCTCAGTACTGAACCCCCAGTCATACCGCAGGCCCGGCTGAGGTGCACTGGCAGAGCTGCTTACGGGGCCCAGTACTGAACCCCCAGTCATACCGCAAGCCAGGCTGAGGTGCACTGGTAGAGCTGCTTACGGGCCTCAGTACTGAACCCCCAGTCATACCGCAGGCCAGGCTGAGGTGCACTGGTAGAGCTGCTTACGGGCCCCAGTACCGAACCCCCAGTCGTACCGCAGGCCCGGCTGAGGTGCACTAGTGGAGCTGCGTACTGGTCTTAGTAC
Source organism: Lissotriton vulgaris (assembly GCF_964263255.1). NCBI lineage: Eukaryota > Metazoa > Chordata > Amphibia > Caudata > Salamandridae > Lissotriton > Lissotriton vulgaris. The sequence continues at coordinate 27,693,727 of NC_141698.1, forward strand.
TGAACCCCCAGTCATACCGCAGGCCAGGCTGAGGTGCACTGGCAGAGCTGCGTACTGGTCTTAGTACTGAACCCCCAGTCATACCGCAGGCCAGGCTGAGGTGCACTGGTGGAGCTGCTTACAGGGCCCAGTACTGAACCCCTAGCCATACCGCAGGCCAGGCTGAGGTGCACTGGTAGAGCTGCTGAGGGGTCCCAGTACTGAACCCCCAGTCATACCGCAGGCCAGGCTGAGGTGCACTGGTTAAGCTGCTTACGGGGCCCAGTACTGAACCCCTAGCCATACCGCAGGCCAGGCTGAGGTGCACTGGTAGAGCTGTTGAGGGGTCCCAGTACTGAACCACCAGTCATACCGCAGGCCAGGCTGAGGTGTACTGGTGGAGCTGCTGAGGGGTCCCAGTACTGAACCCCCAGTCATACCGCAGGCCCGGCTGAGGTGCACTGGCGGAGCTGCTTACGGTGCCCAGTACTGAAACCCCAGTCATACCGCAGGCCAGGCTGAGGTGTACTGGTGGAGCTGCTGAGGGGTCCCAGTACTGAACCCCCAGTCATACCGCAGGCCAGGTTGAGGTGCACTGGCAGAGCTGCGTACGGGTCTCAGTACTGAACCCCCAGTCATACCGCAGGCCCGGCTGAGGTGCACTGGTGGAGCTGCTGAGGGGTCCCAGTACTGAGCCCCCAGTCATACCGCAGGCCAGGTTGAGGTGCACTGGCAGAGCTGCGTACGGGTCTCAGTACTGAACCCCCAGTCATACCGCATGCCCGGCTGAGGTGCACTGGTGGAGCTGCTGAGGGGTCCCAGTACTGAACCATCAGTCATACGGCAGGCCAGGCTGAGGTGTACTGGTGGAGCTGCCGAGGGGTCCAGGTACTGAACCCCCAGTCATACCGCAGGCCAGGTTGAGGTGCACTGGCAGAGTTGCGTACGGGTCTCAGTACTGAACCCCCAGTCATACCGCAGGCCCGGCTGAGGTGCACTGGTGGAGCTGCTTACGGGTCCCAGACCTGAAACACCAACCATACCGCAGGCCAGGCTGAGGTGCACTGGTGGAGCTGCTTACGGGTCCCAGACCTGAAACACCAACCATACCGCAGGCCCGGCTGAGGTGCACTGGTGGAGCTGCTTACGGGTCCCAGACCTGAAACACCAACCATACCGCAGGCCAGGCTGAGGTGCACTGGTGGAGCTGCTTACGGGGCCTAGTACTGAACTCTCATCATACTGCAGGTAAGGCTGAGGTGCACTGGCAGAGCTGCTTACGGGTCATAGTACTGAACCCCCAGTCATACCGCAGGCCAGGCTGAGGTGCCCTAGTGGAGCTGCTTACGGCTCACAGTACTGAACCCCCTGCCATACCGCAGGCCAGGCTGAGGTGCACTGACAGAGCTGCTTACGGCTCGTAGTACTGAACCCCCAGTTATACCGCAGGCCCGGATGAGGTGCACTGGTGGAGCTGCTTACGGGTCCCAGTACTGAACCCCAAGTCATACCGCCGACCAGGCTGAGGTGCACTGATAGAGCTGCTTACGGGCCTCAGTACTGAACCCCCAGTCATACCGCAGGCTGAGGTGCACTGGTAGGGCTGCTCACGGGTCCCAGTACTGAACCCCCAGTCATAACGCAGGCGAGGCTGAGGTGCACTGGTGGAGCTGCTTACAGGTCCCAGTACTGACACCCCAGTCATACCACAGGCCTGGCTGAGGTGCACTGGTGGAGCTGCTTACGTGTCCCAGACCTGAAACACCAGCCATACTGCAGGCCAGGCTGAGGTGCACTGGCAGAGATCCTTACGGGTCGTAGTACTGAATCCCCAGTCATACCGCAGGCCAGGGTGAGGTGCACTGGCAGAGCTGCTTACGGCTCGCAGTACTGAACTCCCAGTAATAGTGCAGGCCAGGCTGAGGTGCACTGGTGGAGCTGCTTACGGGTCCCAGACCTGAAACACCAGCCATACCGCAGACCAGGCTGAGGTGCACTGACAGAGCTGCTTACTGCTCGCAGCAATGAACCCCCAGTTATACCGCAGGCCAGGCTGAAGTGCACTGGTGAAGCTGCTTACGGGTCCCAGTACTGAACCACCAGCCATACTGCAGGCCAGGCTGAGATGCACTGACAGAGCTGCTTACGGCTCGCAGTACTGACCCCCCAGTTATACCGCAGGCTTGGCTGAGGTGCACTGGTGGTGCTGCTGACGGGTCCTAGTACTGAACTCTCATCATACCGCAGGTCCGGCTGAGGTGCACTTGTTGAGCTGCTTACGGGTCCTAGTACTGAACCCCCAATCATACCGCAGGTCCGGCTGAGGTGCACTGGTGGAGCTGCTTACGGGTCCCAGACCTGAAACACCAGCCATACTGCAGGCCAGGCTGAGATGCACTGGCAGAGTTCCTTACGGGTCGTAGTACTGAACCCCCAGTTATACCGCAGGCCAGGCTGAGGTGCACTGGCAGAGCTGCTTACGGGTCCCGGTACTGAACCCCCAGTCATACCACAGGCCAGGCTGAGGTGCACTGGTGGAGCTGCTTACGGGTCCCAGTACTGAACCCCCAGTCATACCGCAGGCCAGGCTGAGGTGCACTGGTGGAGCTGCTTACAAGTCCCAGACCTGAAACACCACCCATACCTCAGGCCAGGCTAAGGTGCACTGACAGAGCTGCTTACGGCTCGCAGCACTGAACCCCAGTCATACCCAGGCCAGGCGGAGTTGCACTGGTGGAGCTGCTTAAGGGGCCTAGTACTGAACTCTCACCATACTGCAGGTCCGGCTGAGGTGCACTGGTGGAGCTGCTTACGGGTCCCAGACCTGAAACACCAGCCATACTGCAGGCCAGGCTGAGGTGCACTGGCAGAGCTGCGTACTGGTCTCAGTACTGAGCCCCCAATCATACCGCAGGCCCAGCTGAGGTGCACTGGCGGAGCTGCTTACGGGGCCCAGTACTGACCCCCCAGCCATACCGCAGGCCAGGCTGAGGTGCACTGGTAGAGCTGCTTACGGGCCTCAGTACTGAACCCCCAGTCATACCGCAGGCCAGGCTGAGGTGCACTGGTAGAGCTGCTTACGGGTCCCAGTACTGAACCCCCAGTCGTACCGCAGGCCCGGCTGAGGTGCACTAGTGGAGCTGCGTAAGGTTCTCAGTACTGAACCCCCAGTCATACCGCAGGCCAGGGTGAGGTGCACTGGCAGAGCTGCGTACTGGTCTTAGTACTGAACCCCCAGTCATACCGCAGGCCAGGCTGAGGTGCACTGGTGGAGCTGCTTACGGGGCCCAGTACTGAAACCCTAGCCATACCGCAGGCCAGGCTGAGGTGAACTGGCAGAGCTGCGTACGGGTCTCAGTACTGAACCCCTAGCCATACCGCAGGCCCGGCTGAGGTGCACTGGTGGAGCTGCTTACGGGGCCCAGTACTGAACCCCTAGCCATACCGCAGGCTAGGCTGAGGTGCACTGGTGGAGCTGCTGAGGGGTCCCAGTACTGAACCCCCAGTCATACCGCAGGCGAGGCTGAGGTGCACTGGTGGAGCTGCTTACAGGTCCCAGTACGGAACCCCTAGTCATACAGCGGCCCGGCTGAGGTGCACTGGTGGAGCTGCTTACGGGTCCCAGACCTGAAACACCAACCATACCGCAGGCCAGGCTGAGGTGCACTGGTGGAGCTGCTTACGGGGCCTAGTACTGAACTCTCATCATACTGCAGGTAAGGCTGAGGTGCACTGGTGGAGCTGCTTACGGGTCCCAGACCTGAAACACCAGCCATACTGCAGGCCAGGCTGAGGTGCACTGGTGGAGCTGCTGACGGGTCTCAGTACAGAACCCCCAGTCATACCGCAGGCCAGGCTGACGTGCACTGGCAGAGCTGCGTACGGGTCTCAGTACTGAACCCCCAGTCATACCGCAGGCCCGGCTGAGGTGCACTGGCAGAGCTGCTTACGGGGCCCAGTACTGAACCCCCAGTCATACCGCAAGCCAGGCTGAGGTGCACTGGTAGAGCTGCTTACGGGCCTCAGTACTGAACCCCAAGTCATACCGCAGGCCAGGCTGAGGTGCACTGGTAGAGCTGCTTACGGGCCCCAGTACCGAACCCCCAGTCGTACCGCAGGCCCGGCTGAGGTGCACTAGTGGAGCTGCGTACTGGTCTTAGTACTGAACCCCCAGTCATACCGCAGGCCAGGCTGAGGTGCACTGGCAGAGCTGCGTACTGGTCTTAGTACTGAACCCCCAGTCATACCGCAGGCCAGGCTGAGGTGCACTGGTGGAGCTGCTTACGGGGCCCAGTACTGAACCCCTAGCCATACCGCAGGCCAGGCTGAGGTGCACTGGTAGAGCTGCTGAGGGGTCCCAGTACTGAACCCCCAGTCATACCGCAGGCCAGGCTGAGGTGCACTGGTTAAGCTGCTTACGGGGCCCAGTACTGAACCCCTAGCCATACCGCAGGCCAGGCTGAGGTGCACTGGTAGAGCTGTTGAGGGGTCCCAGTACTGAACCACCAGTCATACCGCAGGCCAGGCTGAGGTGTACTGGTGGAGCTGCTGAGGGGTCCCAGTACTGAACCCCCAGTCATACCGCAGGCCCGGCTGAGGTGCACTGGCGGAGCTGCTTACGGTGCCCAGTACTGAAACCCCAGTCATACCGCAGGCCAGGCTGAGGTGTACTGGTGGAGCTGCTGAGGGGTCCCAGTACTGAACCCCCAGTCATACCGCAGGCCAGGTTGAGGTGCACTGGCAGAGCTGCGTACGGGTCTCAGTACTGAACCCCCAGTCATACCGCAGGCCCGGCTGAGGTGCACTGGTGGAGCTGCTGAGGGGTCCCAGTACTGAACCACCAGTCATTCCGCAGGCCAGGCTGAGGTGTACTGGTCGAGCTGCTGAGGGGTCCCAGTACTGAACCCGCAGTCATACCGCAGGCCAGGTTGAGGTGCACTGGCAGAGCTGCGTACGGGTCTCAGTACTGAACCCCCAGTCATACCGCATGCCCGGCTGAGGTGCACTGGTGGAGCTGCTGAGGGGTCCCAGTACTGAACCATCAGTCATACGGCAGGCCAGGCTGAGGTGTACTGGTGGAGCTGCCGAGGGGTCCAGGTACTGAACCCCCAGTCATACCGCAGGCCAGGTTGAGGTGCACTGGCAGAGTTGCGTACGGGTCTCAGTACTGAACCCCCAGTCATACCGCAGGCCCGGCTGAGGTGCACTGGCGGAGCTGCTTACGGGGCCCAGTACTGAAACCCTAGTCATACCGCAGGCCCGGCTGAGGTGCACTGGCAGAGCTGCTTACGGGTCATAGTACTGAACCCCCAGTCATACCGCAGGCCAGGCTGAGGTGCACTCGTGGAGCTGCGTGCGGGTCCCAGTGCTGAAACACTGTAGATAGAAATCGAGGAGATATATATATGCGTTTTTCCTGGAGAAACAGTGAAGACGTATGAAAGCACGTGGAAGGGAAATACACAGAATTGTTGAGGTATTTACCTCTTTCTGTGCCCTCATACCTGCATTGACAATATTTGTTCGACTTATTCCAAGACATGTCGATTCAGTTCTAATCGAGTGCTGTAGAATAGGCCTCTCGCCTCCTCACAGGTGGTGGTACAAGAGGGATGCATTGGGTTCAGTGAGCCCTCTCAAACCCAGCATTACTGCACCTGCTGCACTCAATGATGGCTGCCCAGTGTTGTATTGACTTGCTTAGTTCACCAGCATCCTTGCAGTAGCTGTCTTATTCCTTGACACTGAGTTTGTGCGTGGCTGGAGGTTTGTTCGTGTAGTTCTCTAGTCGCCAGAGGGTCTCCTGGTTACTGCTGAGCTTCCATGTAGGGTCTACCTGTTTTGGAGCCCGCTTTGCTGGCACTATGGGAAAAAGGCCCGAGTGCACAGGTACAACTATGTTGATGTGCAAATAGGAGTGCTGGGGTCCTCAAACGTTCTTTCTCTCTGGGTTGATTTGCTCACAGTGCACCCTTGAGTCACCTTAAGGTGCTCAAACTGGTAGTACTAAAAGTGACCCTGGTGTGCCTGACTCTAACATGGCACCCATAACGCCGAGATGATTGATCATAGGGTAGTATATATCCCTAGACAGTCAGTTGGCACTCCTCAGGATCTCAAGTCCTTTCTTCTCGGTTATTTCTTGGAAATGACTGATTATTCCTCTGCTTACCACCAGCAAAGGAAGAGGAAGATGCGCCCAGAAAAGTCAGCCTTGTCGTCTTTTGGATGCGGACGTTCACTAGAGAATGAAAGGGAGTGATGTACCCTGAGTCCTGGTGCAAGGGCAGAAGCAGAGGGAAACTGAACAGGGTAGAAGGTTCCACTTGAGTTTATCACCCCTCCCCTAGCACTCCTGCTTTGAAGAATGCCTCTAATGATGTTGCATTAGCAAAGCACGACCCTCCCTAGAAGAGCACCTTGCTCCTTTCCATCCATCAATTCCTCCACCCATCCATCCACTCTTTCGCCCCTCCATCTATCCTCCACCCTTTATACGTTCACACACCCTTCTATACTTAACCCTTGCTTCCACCTTTCCTCATTGTTTTCGCCAATTTTTCATCCTTTCTTCCTTTAATCTTTCCTTGGTTCCTTAAGCTCTCCTTTCATCCTTTCACCCTTTCACCTTTCCTTCAACCTATCACTCTTAATCGTTCCCCTCTTCCTCATTTAGTTCTCCCCATCTTTCTTTCTCTGACCCCTTACTTTTTGTTTCTTTCCTTTCTAGTCCGCTCTATTTGCACATGCCGCTTTCCATTTTTCTCCATTTCCACCATTGCTCTGTCGCTGTCCTTGGCAGCCCTCAGCTCCCTCCTGCTCTTCCCTAGCCATGTGATTTTTGAGCTTTTTGTCAGAAACCTACAGGCAACAGAGGCCCATAAAGACCTCATGTAATAATTTGATGCTGGAGCACCCTCCAAACCACAGTCCACATAGTTACGTTGACCAGTCGTTCACAGCTGGTTCCAACTGTAGGAGAGTAGGGTCTGCAATCCTATGATCACCCAGATTTTTTGCTTTTGTTTCACTGGGTTACGACTTTCTCTGGCTGTGGGCCTGCCAATCAGACCCACAGCCTGGCTGTTCTCTTTCTAAATTACCTCATGTACCCTAGGTGCATCTACCAATTGGTACTGGGCCACCTTATCAGACCCTGTAACTCAGGGCATAGGTGTACCCAGGGCTGCCAGGGGCTGCAGCACGTATTGTGCCACCCCTGGCTGGCCTCCTAAATTTGACACAACTGGCTGCATGACAGCTGGGGCAAAGTCGTGTAATCACCCTTTGCTGTAGGTGTAGTATACCTATACCTAACCCTAAAATGGACACACAGATTCCTATCAGTCACTCCTATGGCAGGCCTTGACAATCCTGAAGGCAGAGTGCTTGGAATCGTGTGAGATGGTGCTCTGGCATGAGCTGAGCCTGTCTGCAGCTTGCGGAATCAAGTCCTAATAGCTGTTCCATGATATCGCATACCATATACTCTTAAGTGCATTATAATCCTCGCGGTTAAATGCTATCTTTGGTATTGCTTTATCAAAACATGTCGAGTAAGGTGTCATACGAATTGGAATACTAACCCCTCGCCAATTCTGGCGACGGGGTTAGCATTCCACCCTTCTAGAGGGACACGACATGTATGTAACTGTGAACCCCGGTTAAAGTTAACTGAAGCCTCAGCTCCACAAAATGGATGCTGCCACCACAGACACGAGTCTGACCCCCTGCAGCTGGGAGTCCTTCCAGTGAGGGGAGCCTGGACAAAGGGTTTCCTGTCAGGGGCGGTGCTAGCACCGTCCCAGACATGGTTTTGTGTATCCTGGGTAGGCAGGGCTTTTCAGGAAGGTGACTGCTGAGTGGCACCCCGGTGCTCACTACGCATAGGCCAGTCAGAACCAGTTCCAGGGGCACACCAGCCCCTGGCCTGGGGAAGTCCGGCAGGGGAGAGGGGTGTAACCACCCCCCTCCTGGTCCCACCCATAGGCAGGACCTAGTCACCGGGTCAGCCCCCTTTTTTAGTATAAAGATGGGAGCGGGCCCCCTGTTAAAATTAGATCATCTTTGGAATCAAGATACCACTTTCTTCGAAAGGACTTCACGATTTCTTCTTCAAGATTCTCCCTTGTGGCTAAGGAGTAGTCACCCTGCATCCGCAGGCACCATCCTAAAGAACACTGCGGCCTGCTGCAAGTCCTTCATCACGAATCCGACGACCCAGCACGACGAGACCCGGCGTCCCTGGCACCTCTGACCTCTACTCACCTCTACAGCAAAGCTGAGAACCGTGAGTGCGACGAGACCTCAAGGGACCGACGATCGCCAAGACTGCACGACATCTTTATTGCAAGCCCACCGAGTCTTCCACTGGTGAGTGCTTTGGGGTCCGAGAAGCCCCAACCCTGCGCAGCTCCAGCACCCAAGATCAGCCTCCCTGCATCTCCACGATCGGCGTGGGGCCCTTCTGCTGTTTGCTGTGCACCGCGTTGTTTGGCTACTAGCCGGCTGGCTTGTGGCCTTCTGAACGACGCCCGACGACAACTCTTCTGCTGGTCTGGTTGCTCCAGGCTGGCCCTTGCTTCCTTCTTCAAGAGAGGCACCCCGGACCCTCCTGGTCCACTCCAGACGCCATTTTAGGTCCACCGCGTGGGCTTGAATTTGCCAAGGCTTTGTTGCCCAATCCCGGGTCCAGCGACGCCGACAGCTTCTATCTTCGTGGGACAGCTCGATCCTCCATCCTGGTCGCCGACAACGCCTCCTGGTCCGTGAGATCTTCGAGTCAAGCGTCACCCACTCACCTTGTCGAGGTGGCTACCATCCGGTGCCCTCCTGGTGCCACTGACTACTGGCTAGTAGTCTCGAACTTGGTCCCCTCTGCTTTCAGGTGTCATCTATCTTCAAGATCCAGGCTTGGATCCGACTGAACTTTCTTCACTGGTCACCGGCCAGCATCTTTTCTTCCGGCTCCTGGTCCGTCTACGAGGATTCCCGACGTCTTTTCAGACCTATGCAGCTGCAGCCCCTGGGCTAGGTAACTTCGGCATTTCGGTGCCCCAGCATAGCCTCACTATCCAAGGGTCAGAATCTACTTTCGTTTTCTCCCTACCAGGTCGGGTTCGCCCGAGAACACTAACTTTCTATTTCCTAGCTACCATAGACTTTTGTCCCGCATCTCGCGTGAGAGTGCACACACTGCACCCGAGTCCCCTAGGCCTCCTAGACGTAATCTAACGATTCCCTAGTCAAGTCCTAGCGATTCCAAAAGCTATTAGTACTGTACTTACCTGCTAGGAATTTCGCATTCCACTTTCAGAGTATATGGTTTTCCGTGCCCCTCGGGCATTTGTATATACTGTGCTAACTTAAGTATTTTTGTAAGAGTTTTGGTTTGTGCTTAGTACCCTGTCCTCATAAAGAGTACAGGGCTGTTGTGATCTTTAAATAAATAACTGTTTATTTTCATAACACTTGTGTGGGGTCCTTTCACTTGGTATTCAAGGGGTATATGTGTGGTAAACAGCTGGCTTAACGCGCCCTCTCGAGTCTTTAGCCTTAGACTGCTCGTATCCACGCTACTAGGATAGCTGGTCTATAAGGTTGACTTACAACCAATCATCAATAAGGGTTGCTGGACTGATACATAGCGTTCACTAGAATAGTGAGCACTGCATATCAGGCCACCTTCTCACATTGGTGGCAGCGGTGGGATTTGAGCTTGCTGTTGTTTTACCACACGTATCCTAAGAATATCTTGTTGAAAGATCACATAAGTACTGTTAGGTACACATAACTAAAGCTTAGAATACTCTGAGTTCTACTGAACCAGCTGTTGTAGCTCCTCAAGGCTTAGCACACCTTGGCTGCAACTCTTAGCAAGGGATCAGTAGGTAAACACATAGTGTAGGTAGGTGCATCACTTACACCACACTAGAAACAGTATGTCGGACAAAGGAGGAAACACTGAGGTTCCCCTTGTGTCAGTTGACCCTCCACAGGTCATCCCTTCAAGATATACTGCGCTTAGCTTCCATGAGTTACGACAAGTGTGTACCTCTAGGAAGATTAAGCAGGGGTCTAACCCCACAACTGCCTTTCTGATTGGTCTCTTAGAGACTCATGATGCAAGGAGGGCTGGTAACCCAGACCCTTCTAATTCAGATGGCAACATGCCCTCCTTACAGGGTCCCTTTGATGCCCAGGACCATCCTCTTCAGGAAGCAGATGATGCTGATGATGAGGATGATGATTTGGTATCAGGGGATGAGGCAGAAAAGGAACAGGTAGAAGTCAGCAGACTAACCAGGTCCAACTTAAGCAGACATGAGATGGGCACTAGGGGACCCTTGGGGCCACTCTCAGGTCAGCTTAACATTGGGAATGGACGAGATAGATCTCTATCAAGAGGCTCTATCAGATCCCTTCATACCAATGGCTCTCAACGTTCCTCTCAAAGGGGAATGACATCTCCCCAGAGGAGAATGTATGAAGCTAAGGAAAAGGCAGCCAATCTGAGGATTGAAAGGGAAGAACTTGCCCTGGCCAAAGAGAGGCTTGCCTTTGCTAGAGAGCAACAATTGAGTGGGACAGTCCCCACTGGTGGCAGCATTGTACCTAGCAATAGGGAAAGGAGTTTTGATACAAAACACCTTGGTAAGATAGTGCCCCCCTTTAAACAAGGGGATGACATCCACAAATGGATTACTGCTTTGGAGAGGGCCTGCACTGTGCAAGGTGTTCCCCCAAGTCAGTGGGCAGCTATCTTGTGGCTCTCCTTTGAGGGTAAAGGAAGAGACAAGCTCCTCACCACAAGGGTGGAGGATGCTAATGATTACCAAGTCTTGAAAAATGCACTGGTTGATGGGTTTGGCCTAACCACTGAGCAGTACAGGGTGCTGTTCAGGGATACCCAGAAAACTCAGTCTCAAGATTGGGCTGACTTTGTAGATTGTGCCACTAAGGCTTTTGAGGGCTGGTTGCTGGGCAGTAAGGTTACTGATTATAAAGGATTGTACAATTTGATGATGAGAGAGCAAATTTTAAACAATTGTCAGAACCAGTTGTTGCATCAGCATCTTGTTGACTCAGATCTGACCTCTCCCCAAGAATTGGGAAAGAAGGCAGACAGATGGGTTAGAACAAGAGTTAAACAGAACCAGGGCCAGAATCAAGGTGGTCAGAAGAAAGCAGACCAGAAGGGTAAGGATTCGAAAGGGGAACAAAATGACCAGAAGTCTTCGACAGGTCCCCAACAACCCAAAGAGGGTGGGGGTCAGGCTCCCCAAAAGAAGAAAGAAGGCCAATCTAAAAGGTGGTGCCAATACTGCAAAAGTAAAACTCACTGGTTTAGTGAGTGCACCAAGAAAGGAGGAGGGCAGACTCCTGCCACTGCAGCCCCTAAGGCACCTGTGCCCCCTAGTACAGCCAGCAGTGGTAGTGCACCTCCCAAGGGTTTAGTAGGGTTAACCCTGGGTTCTGAGGGGAGTGACAACTTAGTTGGCACCCTCACTCAGGCTGTCCTTGTCAGTACAGGGGATATGGATATGTCCCCTGACATAAGTCCCAATACTTTGGGCAAATACAGACAGACACCTTTTATTAATGGAAAAATGGCTCAGGCCTATAGGGACACTTGTGCCAGTGTCACAATGGTGACACCTAGCTTTGTGGACCCTGGACAGATCATGCCAGGTACAGAATTCCTGGTGACCAATGCAAGCAATGTCACTACCAATCATAGTATGGCAATTGTAGCTTTCTCCTGGGGAGGGGTAACTGGCCAAAAGAAGGTTGTAGTTAGTTCAGACCTCCCAGTGGATTGTTTGTTGGGCAATGATTTGGAGTCATCACAATGGTCAGAAGTGGAGCAGAGGACTCATCTGGAAATGTTAGGTTTGCCAGCACATGTGTTTGCTGTGACTAGGTCACAGGCCAGAAGATGCCCCACTGAACAGGTGCTGGATCCTGGAACAATGGACCAGACACCTTCCAAGAAAAAGAGCAGTAGGGTTAAGGCTGTGCCTTCCCCCTTGCCCCAGGTTGTGGATCAAGTCTCAGAGGAGGCTGACCTGCAGGAATTGAGGGAAACTGAGCCTAGAGAGTTTGAACTTGATCAAGTTGAATTCTTGGGTTCAGGGGGACCCTCAAGGGAAGACCTGGGGAAGGACCAGTTAGGCTGCCCTTCTCTTGAACCCCTCAGACAGCAGGCTGCTGCTGAGGCTGCTGGGAACGCCACAGGTACCCACAAGGTATACTGGGAAGATGGACTCCTGTACACTGAGTCAAGAGACCCCAAGCCTGGCATGACCAGGAGGCTGGTTGTACCCTTGTCTCAGAGAGGTTTCCTACTTACCTTGGCCCATGAGATTCCCTTAGCAGGACACTTAGGCCAGACAAAGACTTGGGACAGGCTTGTCTCACACTTTCACTGGCCTCACATGAATGAGGATACCAAGGAGTTTTGTCGCTCCTGTGTCACTTGCCAAGCCAGTGGTAAGTCAGGTGGCACAACAAAGGCCCCCCTTATACCAATGCCTGTGGTGGGGGTGCCCTTTGAAAGAGTGGGGATTGACATTGTTGGTCCAATGGAACCCCAGACAGCATCAGGGCACAAGTTTATACTGGTGGTAGTGGATCATGCCACCAGGTATCCTGAAGCTATTCCACTTAGGACCACCACAGCACCTGTGGTGGCAAGGGCCCTAGTTGGAGTGTTCTCCAGAGTGGGCTTCCCTAAGGAGGTTGTCTCTGACAGAGGTGCAAACTTCATGTCAAGCTACTTAACTGCTATGTGGAAGGAGTGTGGTGTCAATTACAAATTCACTACACCCTATCACCCACAATGCAATGGGCTTGTTGAAAGGTTCAACAGGACCCTAAAAGGGATGATTCATGGACTACCTGAAACACTCAGGCGTAGATGGGATGTCCTGATGCCCTGCCTTCTGTTTGCTTACAGAGAGGTCCCACAAAAGGGGGTTGGCTACAGCCCTTTTGAACTTTTGTATGGGCACCCTGTGAGAGGCCCCTTGTGTTTGGTGAAGGAAGGATGGGAGAGACCTCTCAAAAAGCCTGCAACCAACATAATGGACTATGTACTTGGTCTCCGCTCCAGGATGGCTGAGTATATGGAGAAGGCATCAGAAAACCTTAAGGCCAGTCAAGAACTTCAAAAAGCTTGGCATGACCAAAAGGCTGTCCTGACTGTTTATCAGCCTGGACAGAAAGTGTGGGTGTTGGAGCCAGTGGCCCCAGCAGCACTCAAAGACAAATGGTCTGGGCCCCACACAATTCTTGAGCAAAAGGGAGAGGTCACCTACCTGGTGGACCTTGGAACTCCCAGGAGTCCCCACAGGGTACTCCATGTCAACAGGCTCAAAGCATATGTCGACAGGAAGGACATGAGCTTGCTCATGGCCATAGATGAGGGACAGGAGGAAGAGAGTGACCCTCTCCCAGACCTGCTCACTCAGAATCCTGATGATGGGTCAGTAGATGGTGTTGTCTTTTGTGGCAGCCTCTCTGAACATCAGCAGAAAGACTGTAAACAGGTTCTTCAGTCTTTCAGACATATGTTCTCTCTGACACCCAGTCAGACCAATTGGTGCACCCATGAGGTTGACACTGGTGACAGCCTGCCAGTCAAGAGTAAAATCTACAGGCAGCCTGATCATGTTAGAGACTGCATAAAAACTGAAGTGCAGAAAATGTTGGAATTGGGAGTCATTGAACCCTCAGATAGCCCTTGGGCTAGTCCAGTAGTTCTAGTGCCAAAGCCTCACACCCAAGATGGTAAGAGAGAGATGAGGTTTTGCGTAGACTACAGGGGTCTCAATGCAGTCACTAAGACTGATGCCCATCCAATACCAAGGGCAGATGAACTTATAGATAGATTGGCTTCTGCCAACTACTTAAGTACATTTGACTTAACAGCTGGGTATTGGCAAATCAGGTTAGCTGAGGATGCCAAGCCCAAAACAGCATTTTCAACCCCTGGTGGGCATTATCAATTTGTGGTAATGCCCTTTGGTCTGAAAAATGCACCTGCCACCTTCCAAAGGTTGGTGAATCAAGTCCTTACTGGGCTGGATGACTTCTGTGCAGCATATCTAGATGATATTGCTGTCTTTAGCTCCACCTGGGAGGATCACCTGGTCCACCTGAGGAAAGTGTTAGAGGCTCTGCAAGCAGCAGGCCTCACTATCAAGGCCACCAAGTGCCAGATAGGGCAGACACAGGTTGTATACCTGGGCCACCTTGTAGGTGGAGGCCAGGTTCAGCCACTGGAGAGCAAAATACAGTCAATCAGGGACTGGGCTCCTCCAACCACCCAGACTCAGGTTCGAGCTTTCTTGGGCCTGACTGGATACTACAGAAAGTTTGTCAGGAACTATGGTTCCATTGTGACACCATTAAATGAACTGACAAGTAAGAAAATGCCAAAAAAGGTTCAGTGGACAGCAGGCTGTCAAAAAGCATTCGATGACCTAAAGCAGGCCATGTGCACAGCACCTATCCTTAAGAGTCCAGACTACTCCAAACCATTCATTGTCCAAACAGATGCTTCTGAGTTGGGTGTGGGAGCTGTTCTTTCTCAACTGAATTTTGATGGTCAGGATCAGCCCATTGCTTTTATAAGCAGAAGGCTGACCCCCAGAGAGAAGAATTGGTCAGCTATTGAGAGGGAGGCCTTTGCTGTGGTTTGGGCCCTGAAGAAGCTGAGGCCATACTTGTTTGGCACTCACTTCAAGATTCAGACCGACCATAAGCCCCTCTTGTGGCTAAATCAGATGAAGGGTGAAAACCCCAAACTGCTTAGGTGGTCCATTTCCCTACAGGGGATGGACTTTACAGTGGAACATAGGCCTGGTACTGATCATGGCAATGCCGATGGGCTCTCCAGATATTTCCACTTAGAACAAGAAGACTCACCTGGTCAAGGTTAGCTTATTGTCCCAAAGTTTGGGGGGGGGTCATGTAGGAGAGTAGGGTCTGCAATCCTATGATCACCCAGATTTTTTGCTTTTGTTTCACTGGGTTACGACTTTCTCTGGCTGTGGGCCTGCCAATCAGACCCACAGCCTGGCTGTTCTCTTTCTAAATTACCTCATGTACCCTAGGTGCATCTACCAATTGGTACTGGGCCACCTTATCAGACCCTGTAACTCAGGGCATAGGTGTACCCAGGGCTGCCAGGGGCTGCAGCACGTATTGTGCCACCCCTGGCTGGCCTCCTAAATTTGACACAACTGGCTGCATGACAGCTGGGGCAAAGTCGTGTAATCACCCTTTGCTGTAGGTGTAGTATACCTATACCTAACCCTAAAATGGACACACAGATTCCTATCAGTCACTCCTATGGCAGGCCTTGACAATCCTGAAGGCAGAGTGCTTGGAATCGTGTGAGATGGTGCTCTGGCATGAGCTGAGCCTGTCTGCAGCTTGCGGAATCAAGTCCTAATAGCTGTTCCATGATATCGCATACCATATACTCTTAAGTGCATTATAATCCTCGCGGTTAAATGCTATCTTTGGTATTGCTTTATCAAAACATGTCGAGTAAGGTGTCATACGAATTGGAATACTAACCCCTCGCCAATTCTGGCGACGGGGTTAGCATTCCACCCTTCTAGAGGGACACGACATGTATGTAACTGTGAACCCCGGTTAAAGTTAACTGAAGCCTCAGCTCCACAAAATGGATGCTGCCACCACAGACACGAGTCTGACCCCCTGCAGCTGGGAGTCCTTCCAGTGAGGGGAGCCTGGACAAAGGGTTTCCTGTCAGGGGCGGTGCTAGCACCGTCCCAGACATGGTTTTGTGTATCCTGGGTAGGCAGGGCTTTTCAGGAAGGTGACTGCTGAGTGGCACCCCGGTGCTCACTACGCATAGGCCAGTCAGAACCAGTTCCAGGGGCACACCAGCCCCTGGCCTGGGGAAGTCCGGCAGGGGAGAGGGGTGTAACCACCCCCCTCCTGGTCCCACCCATAGGCAGGACCTAGTCACCGGGTCAGCCCCCTTTTTTAGTATAAAGATGGGAGCGGGCCCCCTGTTAAAATTAGATCATCTTTGGAATCAAGATACCACTTTCTTCGAAAGGACTTCACGATTTCTTCTTCAAGATTCTCCCTTGTGGCTAAGGAGTAGTCACCCTGCATCCGCAGGCACCATCCTAAAGAACACTGCGGCCTGCTGCAAGTCCTTCATCACGAATCCGACGACCCAGCACGACGAGACCCGGCGTCCCTGGCACCTCTGACCTCTACTCACCTCTACAGCAAAGCTGAGAACCGTGAGTGCGACGAGACCTCAAGGGACCGACGATCGCCAAGACTGCACGACATCTTTATTGCAAGCCCACCGAGTCTTCCACTGGTGAGTGCTTTGGGGTCCGAGAAGCCCCAACCCTGCGCAGCTCCAGCACCCAAGATCAGCCTCCCTGCATCTCCACGATCGGCGTGGGGCCCTTCTGCTGTTTGCTGTGCACCGCGTTGTTTGGCTACTAGCCGGCTGGCTTGTGGCCTTCTGAACGACGCCCGACGACAACTCTTCTGCTGGTCTGGTTGCTCCAGGCTGGCCCTTGCTTCCTTCTTCAAGAGAGGCACCCCGGACCCTCCTGGTCCACTCCAGACGCCATTTTAGGTCCACCGCGTGGGCTTGAATTTGCCAAGGCTTTGTTGCCCAATCCCGGGTCCAGCGACGCCGACAGCTTCTATCTTCGTGGGACAGCTCGATCCTCCATCCTGGTCGCCGACAACGCCTCCTGGTCCGTGAGATCTTCGAGTCAAGCGTCACCCACTCACCTTGTCGAGGTGGCTACCATCCGGTGCCCTCCTGGTGCCACTGACTACTGGCTAGTAGTCTCGAACTTGGTCCCCTCTGCTTTCAGGTGTCATCTATCTTCAAGATCCAGGCTTGGATCCGACTGAACTTTCTTCACTGGTCACCGGCCAGCATCTTTTCTTCCGGCTCCTGGTCCGTCTACGAGGATTCCCGACGTCTTTTCAGACCTATGCAGCTGCAGCCCCTGGGCTAGGTAACTTCGGCATTTCGGTGCCCCAGCATAGCCTCACTATCCAAGGGTCAGAATCTACTTTCGTTTTCTCCCTACCAGGTCGGGTTCGCCCGAGAACACTAACTTTCTATTTCCTAGCTACCATAGACTTTTGTCCCGCATCTCGCGTGAGAGTGCACACACTGCACCCGAGTCCCCTAGGCCTCCTAGACGTAATCTAACGATTCCCTAGTCAAGTCCTAGCGATTCCAAAAGCTATTAGTACTGTACTTACCTGCTAGGAATTTCGCATTCCACTTTCAGAGTATATGGTTTTCCGTGCCCCTCGGGCATTTGTATATACTGTGCTAACTTAAGTATTTTTGTAAGAGTTTTGGTTTGTGCTTAGTACCCTGTCCTCATAAAGAGTACAGGGCTGTTGTGATCTTTAAATAAATAACTGTTTATTTTCATAACACTTGTGTGGGGTCCTTTCACTTGGTATTCAAGGGGTATATGTGTGGTAAACAGCTGGCTTAACGCGCCCTCTCGAGTCTTTAGCCTTAGACTGCTCGTATCCACGCTACTAGGATAGCTGGTCTATAAGGTTGACTTACAACCAATCATCAATAAGGGTTGCTGGACTGATACATAGCGTTCACTAGAATAGTGAGCACTGCATATCAGGCCACCTTCTCACACCAACATTGATGAGATTTATTGAAAATGTGCTTCAAGCATTCCCATCAATCTTAATTGACATTTCATATGCTGCTAACTGGCAGCCGACGCGTGTTTCGTCTATTTACAACTTTTTCAAGGCTTAGCAATATCTGTTAAGAAGAATATAGTGTCACCAAGCATCTAGAGGGATCCCTGCCTGGAGTATCGAAGAGTGTGAATTGTGTGATGTGCCCAATGAAGCATGCTGGAATTCCCCAGAGTTCGAAAGGTTTAGTTCCCATTTATGACGAAAGCACGAATTAAGTAATAGCCGCAGAGTAAAAAACAGCACTGCGGTAGTGACCACTGTGATGATCACTGCAAACCATATGGGATGGTCTTTATATCAATCTGATGGCAGCAGGAGGTCCATGAGAAGCCCTTGACTGAAGTACCCGTGATACAGCCTAGGTATTGGCAAAAGCGTGTAAAGACCTTGTCTGCATTTTACTGTGACCCATCTTGACAGGTCATTGGACCAGTGGCACCCCAATCTTAGCTGCCTGGGAGGGAGAGGGCGGGGAGTTGATGCTAGGGAGGGAGGGCGAGGAGTTGATGCTAGGGAGGGAGGGCGGGGGAAGATGATGCTACTGAGCCTCCCACAATGCTTGAGTTTGGTGGGCATATTGTTCTTTGACACTTTCTCTCTGCAACACGGACATGAGCATGACAGCAAAGGTCAAGTGTGCCACCACAATTGGAGGGACCCAGGGCCCAGCTTGGCCTGGGATTTGCAGGCGAAACGGCAACCAGGGCAGGCGTGGTATTTCAAAAGAGGTAGGAAAGTGTTTTGAGAGGAAGCAGCGCTCTGTCAAGACCATGGCTGAGAAAGTCAACAATGAACCAGTGAAGCCAGGAAGCGCTGGAGGAGCACAGGCTGTAAAGCTGCATCGTGGTCAAGGGGACGTGGTGCCTTTGCTGTCAGGGCTCAAAAGTCACTGTGAGGTGTTAGGGATGGTCCCTCCAGATCTACGCTCAGGGCCAGAATAAATCCAGTGATGCCCCTGGTCTTCAAAAGGGTTCTGTTCCCCTGATTCAGACGAATGCCGCGTCTGAGACTGATGTCAAGAGCCGAAGAACTAGGAAACCCAATCATCTTCTTCTGTTTCCCATTCTTCTCTCTTCGCAGTCCACCCTGCATCTCCAGGGTCCTTCAACCCAACATCTCTCTTCATCTACACCAGGGGTCCCCAAACCGGTCCTGGAGGGCCGGATCCATGCCAGATTTTTGGGATATCCCCATTGAGATACATGTAGTTTTTTGAAAAATCTGGCATGGATCGGGCCCTCCAGGACCGGTTTGGGGACCCCTGATCTACACAGTCCTCCTTCTCTGGTCAGGTGAGCGCTGGTTCCGTCAAGCAACCATCTAAGACTTCAAGGAACCCTTGGAGCCTGTACTGTTCGGGCGGCAAGGAGCGGGTTGAAGTCTCCTGGATATCTAACATGACAATTTGTGGATGACTTTGGACTCTGATTGTTTGGCCGGTTGAATCACAAGTTTTCGCTCTGTGCACATTTCTCCCTCAGGCGGCGCCCACCTCAGTGGTGATACCAGAAGCCATACTTTGTGTCCATGGTTGAGGGGAGTTAAGGAAGAAAACAAGGGCTATTTTATCAAAGAGAACACCAGGATAAAGCTGGGATAAAACACAGCAAATCACGATAAACTGACGGGCAGCAGCGAGTTGGACTCCACCTTGGTACCATATAAATGCCCCTAATGAATGCTATTCATTTTATTTTGAAATTGTATACAGAGTAGCTGGGGATCGAAAACTTCTGTCGTAAAGGTCACTCAAATCCAAGAAATATGTGACTAAGTAAAATATTGCCCTAAAAATAACAATGGGATGTCAAGAATAATAATTCTGAAACTGAAAATGTTCAAATAAGTGTACGGGGTTCCCTTTTTATAACAGTTTTTTTTATTTGTCATGGGTGGGTTAGTGAAGAGGCCTATGACCAGCATGGTTGATAAAAATAACCTCCCTTCAGGTGGAATTAGAAAACTATTCTAGCCCCAAGTAGACTATCTTATCACAAACCAATTAATTTTAGACAGCTGTTTTTCTGCCTCAGTACCAAGTGGTTAAAGTTTACATTTTGAGAATATTATTTCGAATTGTATGTTTAAAAACAACATTTGGAATCTATTTCATGGTAACTAAAGGCCTAGAAACAGAGCAATTGTTTCGAGGCCCTTGACGAAGCTTGATTAGAACAGCAGTGAACTTGAAATGCAAACAAGCATTGGCAAATCTGTGGTCCACAGCGCTCGGCCTGGTCTAGATCTGGTATCTTATCCCTCTCGTAGGAGTAAGGGGTGCTTTGGGATGGATATAGGCTGTTGTACAAAGGTGGTGGGTAACTCCAGATCTGGAGTGCAGATGTGAATTCTCACCACCCGCTAGTCTTAGAGATGGTTTACGTTTAGGGAAGAGAGCATTGTACTGGATCTGAGCCGGCAATGGACCTACAGAGGGTTTTGCATGTACTTATGGGATTTTCCCATATTTTGGTTTTGGCAGCTCGTCTCATCCTATAATTTTGTAGTCTGTGTGGGCATGCTTTGGAGTAAAGGAAATAATGTAAATAATATTTAGTACAGTGTTGTACTACAATTAATGATGTCCATTGGGAAGATGACTTTACAATAAAGCACATTTTTAGTCAAGGATACATTTTCATCAATGATGACGCATGCAGTAAAACTGATCTAGGTTTGGGGCTGAGTGGAAGAATCAAAAGGTCAGCTACGTCCAAGAGTGCGTGTTTTATCCCCATCATACTCCATGTTGAAGTGCTGAATTTCAAAAAAATCTTTCCAGCCTCGCCTGTCACTACTTTTTTTGCCATTTTATATAGCGTGAACACAACTCGTATTGGAGTGCTTTGCGTGAGCTCCAGTTGCATTAAACAAGGTCATATTCATTTTTTATTTTCTTTAGGCACAGGGAGATTAAGTGATTGGTCCAGAATCACAAAATGCTGAGACTAGAACCTGGCTCCCAAGTTCCAAAGCTGGCAGCTCAGGCCGTAACGCCACATCCTCATCTTGAAAGTACCACTGGTTGACCTCTACCAAGAGACAAGAGAAAAAGAGTGCAGGAATAGCCCATATATCATTTAGTGCTAATGAAGGGGTGGTATATGGACTATGGTGCCCTCTGTCAAGAGCTACATGAATATTGCAAGTCACTGAGGATTGTAGCGGCTAAAAGGCCATGGATTAAGCTGTTTAATAGCGCTACGGAGAGTGATGTGGCTCGTAGTTTCCTTATAATGCATGCTCGGTATAGTAACATAGGATCATGGACTACATATCATCTGAAAACAATATTGTGTCCTAAATGTTGCTTAAAAAACATATCACCCATTAAAATCTATAGACAAAATCGAAACCAAATGATACAATATTTTTGTAAGCAATATTTAGGACACACTATTTATGTGAGATAATAGTTTTGTCAGCCATATCCCGACATACAACAATCGACTAGATGTTTTTTCATTCTTAGAAAACTTGTTTACATCACTGCCGTTCACCGAACCCTTTTTAAAGTCCTTGGTTTCATGTTCCTTATTATGAAAGAGACCTTGAAGTTCCAGGGGAGAAAAACACGTGGAATCTGTACTGTGAAAATTCACTCACCAATGTACACATTCAAATTTGTTGCCCCCATATATTGTCAGTAGTTTAATGTGTAGCTTTCAAAACTGACAGTTAAAAATGCTGTCCAACACAGATACAATCCTGATTGATCCTATGAAACTCCAACTGGGTAATAAATAAACACGGTCCCAAAAATATCTCCATGTTCCCTAATTCCTGTGAAATTTCAGGGGAAAAGTTAAGAAGGAAGGAATCTGGATAGCTATTTCTCCTTTTAAAAGTTTAAGCAACAGTTGTAATTGCGTTCAGTGACCCGCCTTTCACACCCTGTTGCGTCACAGCTCTGTTGTAACAACTTGTTTCAGTACAACCGTGATGTAATTTCCCTGTTTGAGGGAGAGCCGTGACGCCTGAACCAGACTGAACCAAAACAAATCAACAAACCTTTACGAGGTTATTTTATTCTTGCATGCATGTTTTAATATATTTTTTTGATTGATACAACGAATATATACATTGCCCATGAATTCCTTGGTAGGTAAAATAAAACCCTCATAACATGAAAAAAATATAAATCGACCGTGCCATTATTATAAGCCAATTTCTTAGAAAAAGACAACAAAAGTTAAAATAGGTTCACTGTGGTGTGTGTGGGCGAGAGCACGAGACCTATGAAGGGATCCCAGACTGTTTGTCAAATGATCATTCCATCATTCCCATCTGAATTCGGGATAAACACCCCCACCCCAATAATAACAGATGCACTTCATTCAGAAAAGCCCCCATCAGCAGTGGGCAGCGTTCACTTGGTGCAATCCCTGGCGATACACATTTGAAAAGAGCCCGGGCAATAAAAACGAATATGAAATTGTGGGTGGAGTGGTCCTCAAACAGGCCCATCACCCTATGAGTCTTGGTTCAAATAAATTCTTTTTCAAGGATAACTCTTACTTCATTTCGAGTCTTACCCCAATGCCTACGAATGCAAGCAGGGGAGCAACAGACACTGCCAGATTCGTTGCCACGCCGAGTACATGAATTAAATTATCGATTCTTTAAAAAATGTTGCAATGAGGTAAAACAACTAAAACATAATCTTGTGTGTCAGCAATGTACAGGCCTGCTGATGTCTCGTTGAATGGTCGGATCTGAGATGTCTCCTGCTAAGACCCATCCTAGCAGGCCCTGTTCTAGACTGCTGTACAGTGGCGATGGGAGATCTTACCAGGCTATCTCGCAGAAGTCCCCGTCCGAGTCCTCGCCCGCAGTCAGCTCTGGGCTCAGCTCCATTCTGGGTCAGGGCCTCCCGGGTCCACCCGAGCGCTGGTCAGGGGAGCACCAGTGACCCTCCGCAGCGCCTGGCCATGGACGGCTCCATGGGACCCCTCTCTCCCCAGCTCTTCTGCTGGCCGCCCCCTCTCGGACAGCGGCTGCCTGCTTCAGAAGGGTGCAGAGTGGCGAGGAGGCTGTGCACACATCGACGCTGGGGGAAGTTTCCGCCTGTGGCCGCGGCTTCCTGTCAGCCGTGCGCAGGCCCCCTCTTGCGCTGGGTGCAGGGAGGAGAGGCTTCCTGCTTGCAAAACCGAGCGGCCTCCGGTAAAGCGACGACCGTGAACCCCCGCTGGGGCTGGTGCGCCGGGGTCAGAGGGCCCTAGTGTGCAAGGCTGGGTTAGGTGCACCGGCAGCGCCGTGGGGGCGGGAGGGGGGAGGTATTAGAATCGCAGTATGAAGGCTGCAGGCCAAGCTTTTGGTAGAGTGCAGGAGCCGCCGCCGAGCCTTGAAGCTTCTAGGCCTTCAGGTGCAGACCGGGGGGGGGGGGGGGGGGGGGGGGGGGGCATTGGAAGCTAACAGAGGGGTGCTCTTATGGTACAGTGCAGGAGCCGCCGCCGAGCCTTGAAGCTTCTAGGCCTTCAGGTGCAGACCGGGGGGGGGGGGGGGGGGGGGCATTGGAAGCTAACAGAGGGGGGCTCTTATGGTACAGTGCAGGAGCCGCCGCCGAGCCTTGAAGCCTCTAGGCCTTCAGGTGCAGACCGGGGGCATTGGAAGCTAACAGAGGGGTGCTCTTTTGGTAGAGTGCAGGAGCCGCCGCCGAGCCTTGAAGCTTCTAGGCCTTCATGACAGGTGCAGACCGGGGGGCATTGGAAGCTAACAGAGGGGTGCTCTTTTGGTAGAGTGCAGGAGCCGCCGCCGAGCCTTGAAGCTTCTAGGCCTTCATGACAGGTGCAGACCGGGGGCATTGGAAGCTAACAGAGGGGGGCTCTTATGGTACAGTGCAGGAGCCGCCGCCGAGCCTTGAAGCTTCTAGGCCTTCAGGTGCAGACCGGGGGGGGGGGGGGGGGCATTGGAAGCTAACAGAGGGGGGCTCTTTTGGCACAGTGCAGGAGCCGCCGCCGAGCCTTGAAGCTTCTAGGCCTTCATGACAGGTGCAGACCGGGGGCATTGGAAGCTAACAGAGGGGTGCTCTTTTGGTAGAGTGCAGGAGCCGCCGCCGAGCCTTGAAGCTTCTAGGCCTTCAGGTGCAGACCGGGGGGGGGGGGGGGGGGGGCATTGGAAGCTAACAGAGGGGGGCTCTTTTGGCACAGTGCAGGAGCCGCCGCCGAGCCTTGAAGCTTCTAGGCCTTCATGACAGGTGCAGACCGGGGGCATTGGAAGCTAACAGAGGGGGGCTCTTATGGTACAGTGCAGGAGCCACCGCCGAGCCTTGAAGCTTCTAGGCCTTCAGGTGCAGACCGGGGGCATTGGAAGCTAACAGAGGGGGGCTCTTATGGTACAGTGCAGGAGCCGCCGCCGAGCCTTGAAGCTTCTAGGCCTTCATGACAGGTGCAGACCGGGGGCATTGGAAGCTAACAGAGGGGTGCTCTTTTGGTAGAGTGCAGGAGCCGCCGCCGAGCCTTGAAGCCTCTAGGCCTTCAGGTGCAGACCGGGGGGGGGGGGGGGGGGGGGGGGTGGCATTGGAAGCTAACAGAGGGGGGCTCTTTTGGCACAGTGCAGGAGCCGCCGCCGAGCCTTGAAGCTTCTAGGCCTTCATGACAGGTGCAGACCGGGGGCATTGGAAGCTAACAGAGGGGTGCTCTTATGGTACAGTGCAGGAGCCGCCGCCGAGCCTTGAAGCTTCTAGGCCTTCAGGTGCAGACCGGGGGGGGGGGGCATTGGAAGCTAACAGAGGGGGGCTCTTTTGGCACAGTGCAGGAGCCGCCGCCGAGCCTTGAAGCTTCTAGGCCTTCATGACAGGTGCAGACCGGGGGCATTGGAAGCTAACAGAGGGGTGCTCTTATGGTACAGTGCAGGAGCCGCCGCCGAGCCTTGAAGCTTCTAGGCCTTCAGGTGCAGACCGGGGGGGGGGGGGGGGGGGGCATTGGAAGCTAACAGAGGGGGGCTCTTATGGTACAGTGCAGGAGCCGCCGCCGAGCCTTGAAGCCTCTAGGCCTTCAGGTGCAGACCGGGGGCATTGGAAGCTAACAGAGGGGTGCTCTTTTGGTAGAGTGCAGGAGCCGCCGCCGAGCCTTGAAGCTTCTAGGCCTTCAGGTGCAGACCGGGGGGGGGGGGGGGGGGGCATTGGAAGCTAACAGAGGGGGGCTCTTTTGGCACAGTGCAGGAGCCGCCGCCGAGCCTTGAAGCTTCTAGGCCTTCATGACAGGTGCAGACCGGGGGCATTGGAAGCTAACAGAGGGGGGCTCTTTTGGTACAGTGCAGGAGCCGCCGCCGAGCCTTGAAGCTTCTAGGCCTTCAGGTGCAGACCGGGGGGCATTGGAAGCTAACGAAGGGGTGCTCTTTTGGTAGAGTGCAGGAGCCGCCGCCGAGCCTTGAAGCCTCTAGGCCTTCAGGTGCAGACCGGGGGGGGGGGGGGGGCATTGGAAGCTAACAGAGGGGTGCTCTTTTGGCACAGTGCAGGAGCCGCCGCCGAGCCTTGAAGCTTCTAGGCCTTCAGGTGCAGACCGGGGGGGGGGGGGGGCATTGGAAGCTAACAGAGGGGGGCTCTTTTGGCACAGTGCAGGAGCCGCCGCCGAGCCTTGAAGCTTCTAGGCCTTCAGGTGCAGACCGGGGGGCATTGGAAGCTAACAGAGGGGGGCTCGTGGGGCTGGCAGAGCTGCCTGGGGTCTCAATGATGGAAAGGCAGGGCACTGTGCTCTTCAAACACACCACCATTTGGTAGCCCCCCAGGAACTGAATGTCCAGCAGGAGTTGGTAACTTGAATGTATTGCAAGGAGTCGTGCTTAAAGGTATGCAAAACAGTGTGGGGGAGGGGCTCTCTGTACTTTACTGGAGGGGGGCATGTCAGCATTGAGGCGCATTTGCAGAGCAGTGTGGGGGAGGGGATACCTGTACTTTAATGGGGGGTAGCATGTGCATAGAGGTGCATTTGCAGAGCAGTGTGGGGGAGGGGATACCTGTACTTTAATGGGGGGTAGCATGTGCATAGAGGTGCATTTGCAGAGCAGTGTGGGGGAGGGGATACCTGTAGTTTACGGGGGGGGGGGGTGCATGTCAGCATAGGGGTGCATTTGCTGAGCTGTGCCAGAGTCGGTATCAGAATCGTGTTGGGTGTTAAAGCTCAGGGCAGAGATGGGACAGTCCTGGAGCACATGATCCCAGCTAATTAGGGCGACTCCCTGGAAGTGCACGAAGCCAGTGAGACATAAGAAAATAGGGAGACTCCAATTAAGTGTAAAAAGTCAGTGACAGTTAGAGTGAGATTTCACTGAAGTGTACAAGCTAAGCGATAAGGAAAAAGTGAGACTCCACTGAAGCGTGCGAGGCCAGTGATCAGAAAAAAGTGAGACTGCATTGAAGCGTGCGTGGTCAATGATCTGAAAAAAGTGAGACTCCACTGAAGCAAGCGAGGTCAGTGATAAAAAAAAGTGAGACTCCACTGAAGCGTGTGAGGTCAATGATCAGAAAAAAGTGAGACTCCATTGAAGCGTGCGAGGTCAATGATCTGAAAAAAGTGAGACTCCACTGAAGCAAGCGAGGTCAGTGATAAAAAAAAAGTGAGACTCCACTGAAGCGTGTGAGGTCAATGATCAGAAAAAAGTGAGACTCACTGAAGCATGCAAGGCCAGTGATCAGAAAAAAGTGAGACTCCACTGAAGCGTGCGAGGTCAATGATCAGAAGTAAGTGAGACTCACTGAAGCGTGCAAGGCCAGTGATCAGAAAAAAGTGAGACTCAATTGAAGCGTGCAAGGTCAATGATCTGAAAAAAGTGAGACACCAATGAAGCGTGCGAGGTTAATGATCAGAAAAAAGTGAGACTCACTGAAGCGTGCAAGGCCAGTGATCAGAAAAAAGTGAGACTCCACTGAAGCGTGCAAGGTCAATGATCAGAAAAAAGTGAGACTCCACTGAATCGTGCGAGGTCAGTGATCTGAAAAAAGTGAGACTCCATTGCAGCATGCAAGGCCAATGATCTAAAAAAAGTGAGACTCCACTGAAGCATGCAAGGCCAGTGATCAGAAAAAAGTGAGACTCCACTGAAGCAAGCGAGGTCAGTGATCTGAAAAAAGTGAGACTCCACTGAAGCGTGTGAGGTCAATGATCAGAAAAAGTGAGACTCCATTGAAGTGTGCGAGGTCAGTGATCAGAAAAAAGTGAGACTCCACTGAAGCGTGCAAGGCCAGTGATCAGAAAAAAGTGAGACTCCTCTGAAGCGTGCGAGGTCAATGATCAGAAAAAAGTGAGACTCCACTGAAGGGTGCAAGGCCAGTGATCAGAAAAAAGTAAGATTCCACTGAAGCGTGCGAGGTCAATGATCAGAAAAAAATGAAACGCCACTGAAGCGTGCGAGGTCAATCATCATAAAAAAGTGAGACTCCACTGAAGCGAGCAAGGTCAGTGATCAGAAAATAATGAGACTCCATTGAATCGTGCGAGGTAATTGATCTGAAAAAAGTGAGACCTCACTGAAGCGTGCGAGGCCAGTGATCACAAAAAAGTGAGAACCACTGAAGCGTGTGAGGTCAATGATCAGAAAAAAGTGAGACTCCATTGAAGCGTGCGAGGTCAGTGATCAGATAAAAGTGAGACTCCATTGAAGGGTGCGAGGTCAGTGATCAGAAAAAAGTGAGACTTCACTGAAGCGTGCGAGGTCAATGATCAGAAAAAAGTGAGACTCCACTGAAGCGAGCAAGGTCAGTGATCAGAAAAAAGTGAGACTCCACTGAATCGTGCAAGGTCAGTGATCTGAAAAAAGTGAGACTTCATTGAAGCGTGCAAGGTCAGTGATAAGGAAAGAGGGAGACTCCACTGAGGTGTACATGGCCAGTAATAAAGAAAGGGGGAGAGTACAGTGAAGTGTACATCATCAGTGATAAGGAAAGACTGAGACTCCACTGAAGTGTACGAGGTCAGTGATAAGGAAAGAGAAAGGCTCCACTAAAGTGTACAAGCTAAGTGATACAGAAATAGTGAGACTCCACTGAAGTGTGCAAGGTCAGTGATAAGGATAGGGTGAGACTCCACTGAAGTTTATATGGTTAGTGTAAAGGAAAGGGTGAGACTTCACTGAAGTGCATGGACCATTATGAAGGAAAGAATGAATTAGCACAAAACTCACCAGTATCCGCAAAACCTTCATCAACACAGCAACCTTCCCGGCAAATGAAAACACAAAGAGTTCAGACCCCTCTTAAAGAAACCCTCGACCGATCTCGAGAAAGCCATCAACCAATAACTCACTGAATTCCTGGAAGAAAACCACCTACTGTATGCCTTACAATCAGGATTCCATGCCGACCACAGCAAGGAGATCGTGCTGATTGCTGCCACAGATGACATCATAACTCTCATCAACCACGAACAAGATGTGGCCCTGATTCTCCATGACCTCTCTGTGGCATTCAACACCATCTCCCACAACACCCTCATGAACAGGTTCTACAACACCGTAATACAGCAAGGCGCCCTTAAGTTGTAGGCCAGCTGAACTCGGGCCAACTCCAACGCAAACAGACCATGCATGCAACCTAGGGATCATCCTCGACAGCCAACGGGCCATGAGACGACAAGTCAGCACAGTGTCTTTCTCCTGCTTCCACACTCTTCCCATGCTCTGCAGGAGCTTCAGATGGATCCCTCTCAACCACAGAAAGACTGTCACCCAGGCCCTTGTCACCAACCGCCTCAACTATGTCAGCGCTCTCTACGCCGGCATTCCACCCAGCACCTCATAAGACTCCAGATCATACAGAACATGGCAGTCAGCCTCATCTCGGATCTTTCAAAACTGTCACAAATTACCCCCACCTCAGAAATCTCCACTGACTACCCATCCAGAAGAGATGCCAGTTCAAAATCCTTACGCTCGCCTACAAAGCCCTCCACAATCAAGGAGCATCTTACACCAACCATCGACGGAAATTACATCAACCTTCCAGACATCTGCGTTCCTTCTCACTCTCCCATGCCCACACAGTCCCCGCATTTGTTGCAGCCATAGTGAGGGACACTCCTTCTACATCGCCTCCAAGACCTGGAATGACCTTCACCTCCTTCTCTGAACAACACCCACCCTGGTGAACTTCAGAAAGAGACTCAAGACATGGATTTTTGACCTCAGCACCCAGATGCCCCAGCTACACAAATAATGACTGATTGATTGAGTGAGGCTCCACTGAAGTGTATGAACTCAATTATAAGGAAGGAATGAGACTTGATTGAAGTGTACAAACTCAGCAATAAGGTAAGAGCGAGACTTCTCTGACGTGTTCAAGGCTGGTTGTGAGGATAGAGAGAGCCTCCACTGAAGTGAACGAAGCAGTAATAAGAGTGAGACTCCACTGAAGTGTGCCAGGCTGGTGACAAGACAAGAGTGATGACGTATCGATGAGCGTGAGCCCACTTATGATGTAGGAGTGAGACCTCATCAACGCGTTTGAAGCTCGCGATATGAGACTAAGGCCCTGATTACGAATGTCCTGGAAATTTATCTGAATTTTTACCACCCTCGGAGTTACCAAGACCAGGGGTATAAGAACATTTTGGGGTGGGGAAATTCCAGGCTTTACAAGTTAGATCCAGAGGGTTCCCATAAATACAAGCATTAACAGGGCGAAATCTGTAATTTTAGGTCAGTCTCCTGATCCTTCCTAATGTCCCCCACAATTACTCACAGAGATTTCGGCAGCTGATATCTCTGTGTGAAAAACAGACCCATGGAAACACCATGAATACCATAATCCCGATGAGGCTGATAACTGCGACTACTGCCTGTCGAAAATAAGAGGCAACAAAGTGGGTCTGGTTGGTGAAACAATGCCCTTCAGAGGCCCGGCTTCTCGGTAACAGTAATAGGAAGTGCAGCGGTTTGTGCTGCCTGTTCACAGATGAGTCACTGCAAGAGACAGAAGCACACACAGGCCCTGCCTAGCCCAACAGGAAACCTGCTTCTACTCGGGAGGGGCTGACATTGGGGTTTGAGTACACAATTAAACATTTTTTTTTATTTTAGGAGTTTTATATAGCGCTAGCTGGACCCGAGGGTATCAGAGCGCTTTACAACATGTACAGTTAAGTGCAGTTATGCGGTACAGATATTATGATAGTCCATGGAGGATCGAGCCGCTTATAGCTCAGTTACGAGAGCGGGCGAGCATGAAGCGGGTAGGGTACCGATCCTTCTGGACGAGGGTCTAATCAGATTCTATGCTTAACCAGGTCGGGAGACCGAGAGGTTTTCTGGGTCCACGTCAAAATCCACTGTCAAGAGAATACAGAAAGATGGAGAACCGTGAAAGGAGCATCCTTGGATCTTATCGTTTAGCTCGAAAGAGCGGTCTAGAAAGAGGCCTTTGAGCAGGTTCTTGAATTTAGGGCTTTATGCGCGAGGCAAGCTGTTCTAAAGTTGGCTCGAAGTTCAATTGGAAGCCATTTAAGTTCCCTGAGTGCAGGAGAGATGTGTTCGAATTTCTTAGTTACTGTGATCATTCTTGCTGCAGCATTGAAGGTTGTTTTTAGGGGTGCTAGGTGAGATTTTGCTGTTCCGGTCAGGCATAGTCGATTCCGGAGAGCACCAGTGCTTGCGTGGCTTGTTGGAGATCTTTAGGCGGAAGGAAGGGTTTTATTTTATACAGTAGTTTCAGGTTGAGAAAAGCACTTTTGGCGGATCTCGTAATGTGTTTTTTCAAGTTCAGTTTCAGGTCTAGGATAAAAACTAGAGATTTTACCGAGTCCGGTGGGGTGGGGGTACCATTGAGGGAATCGATGGCTTTCAGCCATTCTTCAATTTGGGTTTTTTTCGTCTCTGTTGGAGATGAGGAGTACTTCCGTTTTCTCTTGATTGAGTTTCAAGTGGTTGATTGTGAGCCAGTGTTGAACCTCCTTGTGCGAGGGAGGGCAGTCCAGCAATTTGGGAAACACAAATGGTAGAAAACAAATCTGCAGTTTCAGCCATTGGATCCCATCCAAGCTTCTGGCTACATGATGGTACAACCCAATTCACAAGAGGTTGCAGGTGAGCTGTGCCCAGTTAGGGAGGGTGACTGAAGGTCTCGCTTTCCATTCATTCAGGATTATTAAAGCATTTTGAGGGGCACCGCCATCACTGAGTCAATCCACTCTTTCTAAGTTCCTGGGATGCATCCGTGTTGGCATCAAATTACAAGCAGTTCTTGGATTGATTCTCTGATCTCCAAGCTGGGCGGATTATATGTCAAACGAATCATGGTTCTAGAAGGAGAAGATGAGAGG
Organism: Lissotriton vulgaris; assembly: GCF_964263255.1. NCBI lineage: Eukaryota > Metazoa > Chordata > Amphibia > Caudata > Salamandridae > Lissotriton > Lissotriton vulgaris. The sequence continues at coordinate 27,724,722 of NC_141698.1, forward strand.
AAATCCATAGCATCCTCATGTGAGGGATGTCGTATGGTATATGTCAGAGCGAATCACTGCTCGAATTTCCATATGTAGTGGTTTGTTTCACTTGTTAAGGATGCTCCATCCTCTCTTGCTCCAGGAGGTGCCTTAGTCAAGTTATGCATATATGCTTAATGTTTGACGAGGATTGTTCCCTCCATGTTGGCTGTGCTACTGGCAGCGCAGCCCAAATTACAGTTGGCAAGAGAATGTCCATTAGAGGCATAATTAGCGCCTGTGGCAGTCGCCAGTGGTACAGGGCCATAGTCACACTGGTTCCCTTTTTGCTTCTGGTACAATCTGCCTTCTAGTCTATAGCTGCCTTCTCCTGGCTCACATAGGTCATGGTTCTCATTTGCCATTGAGGTCTGAAGTCTGCTGACCACCTTCCCCAAGAGCAGAGCCTTGGCTTCCCTGGCGAGGAATCATTTGGGCCATTTGAGGGCTAGCTGGTGTTTGTACTTCATTTTGCATGGCACCTCTGCACAGATTTTATTGTGAGTTTTCAATGAAGATCGAGGGATTATGTGGCAATTTTTGTTTGTCAAGTCTTTCGCCATTACCTTCAGTTCTAGAATGTCATCCTTTAAGTCATTCATAATAAGAACTAGCTCATCTGGCTTAGTGACCTGGAGGGCTCTAGGGTTGTGACACTGATGACTTCCATTAGCCATGGACTCATTGCTGGACTCCACAGCTGCTAGCAGTTCGACTCTGTTTCTACATATCCCCGTTGATGCTTGTGGGGCATGTGTAGGTGGTAGGGCTGATTGTGAGTTTTGTTGAGGATGGTTGTCTTGCACCTCAGTGGTGTTCACAATGGATCACTGACAAAATATCGACCAAGAAAATATCGACCTACAGAAATATCGATGCAGAAATATCGAAGGCAAGAATATCGACATCTTATCTACAACATGGTAAGTACAAAAATATCGAAAAAAATATATAGATCTTAAAAATATCGATGTTAAAAATATAATTTTTTTCTGTAAAAATATAAATGTAAAATAAAGTAAATACCACTAATAAATAAAATAAACATAATTAAAATATCTAATGGTTAAAATTAATAAATAATACATATATAATAATAATACATTATGTGGAGAAGTGTGGCTCACTGGTTAGAGGAGGCATACCTGGAAGCAGAGGTCAGCCCGGGACCAGGGTTCAATTCCCGGCTCGGCGGGTCTTGAGTCCGAAAATGTCCACGGATTCGACAATTCTCGCTCCGGTGCCTACTCGATTCATGGGTTCACACTCTGCGACTCTGGGCAATAGCTTGCTTAATCTCCACAACGGCCCCTCGTGGTGGGATGCCTAGATTTCACCTTGTGGATACCCTGCCGGGGCTATCTCACAGGGGAATACCAGGACGGGTTCCCTAAACAAGCGCTTAGATACCGGGTCGGTGATTTGCGCTATATAAATACATGTACATTAAACATATACAGAAAATATGTACATACTTAACAATAAGTTGTAATAATTATTATAATAATATTTAAATAAATAAAAAATATTATAAATTACAAATACATTTACAAACATAAAACAAAAACATAAATAAAAATAAAGAATTATGTTTAATAACTTTAAAAAATATATACTTTTAATATTTTTAAAATTAATTATATACTACATTATCTAAATTTATACAAAAAAAATTAAATAGCTAAATAAATAAAAATACTATTCTAAATCCATAAGTAAAAAAAATACAGTAACAAAAAAGGTTGGATAGCATAGAACTTAAAATTACCATTCCCACTCCACAGAGCGCAACAGTAGAGAAACCGTTGGATAACGAAGGGTAAAAATTACTATTCCAACTCCAGAGAGTGCAACAGCAGGGAAAACGTTTGATAGCGTAGAGGTAAAAATTACTATTCCAACTCCAAAAAGTGCAACAGTAGGGAAAGCGTTGGACATCGTAGGGGTAAAAATTAGTATTCCAACTCCAGAGAGTGCAACAGTAGGGAAAGCGTTGGATAGCGTACGGGTAAAAATTACTTTTCCAACTCCAGAGAGTGCAACAGTAGGGAAAACGTTGGATAGCGTAGAAGTAAAAATTACCATTCCAACTCCAATAAGTGCAACAGTAGGGAAAGCGTTGGATAGCGTAGGGGTAAAAATTACTATTCCAACTCCAGAGAGTGCAACAGTAGGGAAAACGTTGGATAGCGTACGGGTAAAAATTACTATTCCAACTCCAGAGAGTGCAACAGTAGGGAAAACGTTGGATAGCGTAGAGGTAAAAATTAATATTCCCACTCCTGAGAGTGCAACAGCAGGGAAAGCGTTGGATAGCGTAGGGGTAAAAATTACTAGTCCAACTCCAGAGAGTGCAACAGTAGGGAAAACGTTTGATAGCGTAGAGGTAAAAAATACTATTCCCACTCCAGAGAGTGCAACAGTAGAGAAAGCGTTGGATAGCGTAGGGGTAAAAATTACTATTCCAACTCCAGAGAATGAAACAGTAGGGAAAGCGTTGGATAGAGTAGGGGTAAAAATTACTATTCCCACTCCAGAGAGTGCAACTGTAAGGAAAGCGTTGGATAGCGTAGGGGTAAAAATTACTATTTCCACTCCAGGGAGTGCAACAGTAGGGAAAGCGTTGGATCGCATAGGGGTGAAAATTACTATTCCCACTCCAGAGAGTGCAACAGTAGGGAAAGCGTTGGATAGCGTAGGGGTAAAAATTACTATTCCCACGCCAGAGAGTGCAACAGTAGGGAAAGCGTTGGATAGCGTAGGGGTAAAAATTACTATTCCCACTCCAGAGAGTAAAAAAGTAGGGAAAGCATTGGATAGTGTAGAAGTTAAATATAATATACTTATGAATAATTGTTGTAAATAAAATAATTAATCATTTAATTTTTAAATAACTCTACATCATTTGCAAATACCCATTAATAATTACTAAAAACATAATTACAATTGAATAATTAATTAACAATAAAATAACAATAAATGCTAATAAATATTAATTAATAAATATAAATTACCAAATAATTAACAATTAAAAATATCAATTACCAATTTAAAAAAAAATTACCAATTAAAAAATGTAATTGCCAATTACAAACCTTAATTACCAATTAAAAAAATTAATTGCCAAATAAAAAATGTAATTACCAATTACAAACCTTAATTACCAATTAAAAAAATAATTACCAATTAAAATAATTAATGACCAATTAAAAATTCACTAGAAATAAAATAATTATCAATACCAATAAAAAATAAATAATTACTTAATTACAATTAAATTACTTCCCACCCAATTCCCCTATAAACCCACAACCCGCTACAAAACTTAAACACAAAAATTAATTAAAATGAATGTACAATTACTAAAAATTAATAATTAATTTACTATAATTAAATTACTTCCCACCCTATTCCCCTATAAACCCACAACCCGCTCCAGTACTAAAACATACAATTAAATTAAAAATAACATTTTTAATATATAAAAAATAGCACACATATAATTTAAAAAAATAAAATACTTATCAAAAAACATATAACACATACATATAAAATACATAACAACAAATAAATATCGATATTAGTAACATCAAAATTAGTGACATCGATATATTTGATATCGATATTACTAACTTCGATATTACTTACATCGATATAAAAAAAATCGATATTACTTACCTCAGGGTCGATATTCTGTCCAACGATATTCTTGACCTCGATATTCTTCACCTTCGATATTTTTGACTCGATATTACTGTAGGTCGATAATAGGGAATCAATATTTTGACTGTGCACCGTTCACAATCTTCCGGGCTGGCAGCTGCCTGCCTCCTGCTTTAGCTACTTACTTTTGATTTTTAGTGCACAGCGTTGCTATTGGTTTGTCCCAAATAGTTGAAGTTGCTACATTCTCTGGATTTAAAATAGTCTTTACCTCATCTCATAAAATCATCCCTTTCGCTCAGGGTACACTTCTTTGATGGATTCAGGCCAATTTTTGCTTCTTTTTGAGGATTTGTTGCTCCGTGGGGGGCATCCGCTGCCTTTCATTTCCCCGTAGTGTCGTTTTTAGAGCCTAAGTGACTTGATACCTATAGATTTATTATCTCCTGTGATTTGTGATGTGAGACAAACAAATGTTGTCAGTGTGCCCCGCACCACGCATGCTTATAATTGTGATTTGTGACGTGAGACAAACACATGATGTCAGTCTGATGCCCCGCACCACGCGTGCTTATAATTGCAATTCAATTCATTTAAATAGATAAAATGGAGAAAAAAAACCTCACCAGGATAATATAAGCTTGTATTGTCCAATTCTCAGATCGAGGGACCAAGAGAGGGGCCGACCTTCTATGGGCTATGATGGGCTCAGATGGGTCCGCCTTGACCTGGGCATAGCCCGGGTGCGTCCCCCGCTGCTGGGATGTGCGCTTTCTTTTGAGCACTTTGTGGCCGCTCCTCCACCACGTCGTAGATGAACCCAGTTTCAAGGGTCATCAGGACCATGGGGTCCACAGACTGCTAGCTGGTAGTTGGCGTCCCACGCTGTGGGGATGCGCACTTCCTTTTCTTTGCTTTTTGGTCCTCCCTCCACCATGTCATAGATGAGCCTGACTCCAAGGGGGGCTTGGGCCTTGCAGTCCAGAGACTGCTAGCTGGTAGATGGCATCCTAAGGCTAGCCATGAAGGGTTTTTGTGGTTGTATCGTTTATCCAAAGGTTTGCTCAATTTCATAACAGAGAAGTTTCTTCCGGACACACCTGGTAGCCCCAGTTAGCACACAGGATCTTCTCAGGCCACAGTAATTAATCTGGCATCTTTCACTGCCGCCAACTCAGGATTCCTATTAACATCTCCAAATTCCCCATCTTCTTTGTGAAGCCACTCTGTGTGAATCACCCCGAATTTCCGACCAATCTGCAATTTGTGCTCTATGTCCTCTGCCTGAGTCCACCTGAAATCTCTGCTACCCTTCGGATCAAGCAATGCCCACACCAGACCCTCCCCCGCCTTAACGAGGGCTCTGAGGGGGCCCACGGTTCACGAAGTGGGCCACCTCAAAAGAGCAGCCGCCTTAGTGCTACATTAGGCACAACACCACCCCTCTAGTTGAGGGGACCCTGGGGAGGAGTCCCCCAGCCCGGCGCGCTGCCGCGTCACTTACAATGCGCAGTAGGTAGGGGCGAGGTATTTATACCTGCCCCCGTCAGTCTGAAGCCCTCTTTGGCTCAGAACATGCTGTCTTCGCCCTACTGCACACCCGGCATGTCGGCTGGTGAGTACAGCTAGGTAGGACTGTTTAATGTTTTGATCTGCGTTGTAGGCGGAGTTACAGGGCGATCCGAAGGTGGAAGGGTATGGAGGGGTACCTTTTCAGGAGCACAATAGGGGTGCTGTGCCAAACCCCAGGAGTCTTTAGGCCAGGCCCTGGAGAAAAAAGTGTTGGCACCCCGCTAGTCCTTTGGGCGGTTGTAAGCCTGAGCAACCGGGGGCTTGCCTTGCAAAGCTCCGCCCCTAAAAGGGCGTGAGTAAAGTAAAGGACCGGTGGTTCACGGTATACAAGGGGGATAATCCGCTCATAATTGGTAGCACTGATTGGGTTGGCCACAGTGCAATTTGTATCTTCAGGCGGGCAGGGCAGCGGAGGTCAGTCACCGCTGCCTGCCCTTGGCTCGCCCGTAAATTAACCCACCACGTTAGCATACTTTTGTATGGAATAAACCAGCAGCAAACTTTTCCCAACAAAATTGTGTTATGTGATTATTTAGTCCAAGTGCATGTTATGTTCTGCAAAGATGGGAAGGGTTGCCTATAAAGGCACTATGGCGATGCACCTAATCAGGGAGACCATTATTATGGAGACATGTTGTTGCTCCTAACTTTCTCCCCGTCTTTGCTGACACTCGCTAAGTCCCTTGCTCACTTTTCCACTGGATTCAAGCAAGCCGGGCTGAAGACGGCTGGAATGCCAGAAACCGGTCCTCGGAAGCTTGTTTCCGGTCCAGGGAAGACATGGCTTGGCAGTTCGGGCTGGACTGTTCCCATGAAGCACATATAGCCATGTCTGAACTGGGGTGGCAGAGTGGGCTAAAGAACGGTGATGGATTAAAACCAGATCTTTTGACTGGGTGTGAGTGTTTGATTGATTCAGATGCTCCGTCCATCACCACCCCCTTTTGTACCGCTTTTGGCCGCCATAAGTGTGGCAGGGTATGCTCAGACGTGAGTCCCTTGCTCACTTTGCCACTGGATTCAAGCAAGCCGGGCTGAAGGCGGCTAGGATGCCAGAAACCGGTCCTCAGAAGCTTGTTTCCGGTCCAGGGAAGACATGGCTTGGCAGTTCGGGCTGGACTGTTCCCATGAGGCACAGGGTCAGACTGGTTTGCATATAGCCATGTCTGAACTGGGGTGGCAGAGTGGGCTAAAGAACGGTGATGGATTAAACCCAGATCTTTTGACTGGGTGTGAGTGTTTGATTGATTCAGATGCTCCGTCCATCACCACCCCCTTTTGTACCGCTTTTGGCAGCCATAAGTGTGGCAGGGTATGCTCAGACGTGTGTCCCTTGCTCACTTTGCCACTGGATTCAAGCAAGCCGGGCTGAAGACGGCTGGAATGCCAGAAACCGGTCCTCGGAAGCTTGTTTCCGGTCTAGGGAATACATGGCTTGGCAGTTCAGGCTGGACTGTTCCCATGAGGCACAGGGTCAGACTGATTTGCATATAGCCATGTCTGAACTGGGGTGGCAGAGTGGGCTAAAGAACGGTGATGGATTAAACCCAAATCTTTTGACTGGGTGCGAGTGTTTGATTGATTCAGATGCTCCGTCCATCACCACCCCCTTTTGTACCGCTTTTGGCAGCCATAAGTGTGGCAGGGTATGCTCAGACGTGAGTCCCTTGCTCACTTTGCCACTGGATTCAAGCAAGCCGGGCTGAAGACGGCTGGAATGCCAGAAACCGGTCCTTGGAAGCTTGTTTCCGGTCCAGGGAAGACATGGCTTGGCAGTTCGGGCTGGACTGTTCCCATGAGGCACAGGGTCAGACTGATTTGCATATAGCCATGTCTGAACTGGGATGGCAGAGTGGGCTAAAGAACGGTGATGGATTAAACCCAGATCTTTTGACTGGGTGTGAGTGTTTGATGGATTCAGATGCTCCGTCCATCACCACCCCCTTTTGTACCGTGACACTCGCTAAGGAGCAGACATACCACTGGACAGCTGAACTTCAAGCTCTCCAGTGGCTAAACCTAGTCAGGGTGCATCTGCCGACGTAGGACTATCACCTGATAGTAAATTAACAGGCAATTGGAATTTACTATCATGGAATGTTGTGGGCTTCAAGCAAAACCTATAGATCCTGAATGGGAAACATTTGTTGACTGTTTCGCTATATGCTTGCTTCAAGAAACTCGGTGTACTAATCCTGTTCATAAACCAGTTTTACTAAATATTGCATAAACGCTGTATCACCTGGCCGGGGCAGACCATCAGGGGACCTAGCAATATGGGTTAAAACAGCCCTTAGTTATAGAGTCAAAACGAGGACCGCAACTTCCCCCGGTCATTTTAGCGCTGGAATGCTGTAATCCAGAGCGGGTTAGTGTGTGTCACTAATATTTATAATATAAATACTGGCAGAAAGAGAATCTGTGACATTTTTTCAACTTGAGAATTTTATAGCAAAAACCCAGACTAGGGACCTCTGGCTGTCGTAGGGGTGTTTAATATTACATATGAGCTCCTGGAGAGCTCTGCACAAGTCATTATTGAGGACGAGGATGGAAAATGGAACATTCCCAAAGTTAGATTTACCACCAGGGGAAAAGTTATCCACCTAACCATTAGGGATGCCCATCAATTTAGGTCTCAGCGTATGTGATGGTCGGTCTCCCCTGGACCTAGCTGGCGCATCCACCTTTAAAGGAGCCAAAAGCACAAGTAGAGTAGACTATATAATGTCACATCCTAGGCCCTGGCCCTCTATGAAAGATATGATTACCCTAAAGAGAGCAGATAGCGACCAATCAATCAATCATTTGTAAAGCGCACTACATACCCGCGAGGGTCTCAAGGCGCTGGGGGTTGTAGGGGGGCGCTACTGATCGAACAGCCAGGTCTTGAGGAGCCTCCTGAAGGTCAGCAGGTCTTGGGTCTGTCGTAGGCTTAGTGGGAGGGAGTTCCATGTCTTGGCGGAGAGGTGGGAGAAGGATCTCCCACCGGACGTTGTTCCTCGGATGGGCGGGATGGTGGCGAGTGAGAGGTCGGCCTAGCGTAGCTGGCATTTGGGGATGTAGAAGGAGAGCCATCTGTTGAGGTAGGCTGGGCCGGTCTTGTGGAGTGCCTTGTGTGCGTGGGTGAGGAGCTTGAAGGATATCCTCTTGTTGACGGGGAGCCAGTGCAGGTTTCTCAGGTGGGAGGTGATGTGGCCATGGCGTGGTATGTCGAGGATCAGTCGTGCCAAGGCGTTTTGGATGCGTTGTAGTCGTTTGATGAGCTTGGTCGAGGCTCCTGCGTAGAGGGCGTTTCCGTAGTCGAGTCTGCTGCTGACGAGGGCCTGGGTGACTGTCTTTCTTGTATCTGTCGGGATCCATCTGTAGATCTTGCAGAGCATGCGGAGGGTGTTAAAGCAGGAGGAGGAGACAGCATTGACTTGCTTGGTCATTGAGAGCGTTGAGTCGAGGATGATTTCCAGGTTGCTTGCGTGGTCGGTGGGTGTCGTGGCTGCATCCAGTGCCATCGGCCACCAGGAGACGTCCCAGGCTGAAGGGTTGGAGCTGAGGATGAGGACCTCTGTCTTGTCCGAGTTCAGCTTCAGACGGCTGGTCTTCATCCAGTCCGTGACGGCACTTCATTCCTTCGTGGAGGTTGGCTTTGGCGTTGATGGTGTCCTTGGTGAGGGAGAGGATCAGCTGAGTGTCGTCGGCGTAGGAGATTATGTTGAGGTCGTTCTGTCGGACTACACGTGCGAGCGGAGCCATGTAAATGTTGAACAGCGTGGGGCTGAGGGAGGATCTCTGGGGTACGCCGCAGATGATCTCGGAGGCTTTGGAACGGAATGGGGGGAGGCGGATGCTCTGTGTTCTGCCGGAGAGGAAGGAGGTGGTCCAATCCAGAGCCTTGTCTCGGATCCCTGCGGCCTGGAGGCGTACGCGTAGTGTGCGGTGGCAGACGGTGCCGAAGGCGGCAGAGAGGTCTAGGGGGATGAGTGTTGCGGTCTCGCCATTGTCCAGCAGGGTCCTGATCTCGTCGGTGGTGGCGGCGATGAGGGCAGTCTCAGTGCTGTGGTTGCTGTGGATCCCTGACTGGCAAGGGTCCAGGATTCTGTTTTCTTTGAGGTATCGGGTTAGCTGTCTGTTGACGGTTTTCTTGATGACCTTGGCCGGGAGGGGAGCAGAGAGATAGGCCGGAAGTTCTTGAGGTCTCTTGGGTCTGCCTTAGGTTTTTTGAGTAGGGCGTTGATCTCTGCGTGTTTCCAGATCTCTGGGAAGGTCGCGGTTTCGAGGGAGAGATTGATGACATTGCGCAGGTGGGGTGTCATGGAGCTGCTTGCTCTGTTGAAGACGTGGTGTGGGAATGGGTCTGACGGAGAGCCGGAGTGGATTATGCGCATGGTCTTAATGGTGTCATCGAGGCTCACGCTGGCCCAGGCTAGCAGGGGGTCGTGGTCGATGGTGTGCGGAGTTCTGTTGTGTTGCTGTCTGTTGGGTCTGTCTGGGTGTTGAAGCTGTCATGGATGTCTGCTATCTTGCGGTGGAAGAAGGTGGTGAGGGAGTCGCACAGGGCTTGCGACGGCGGGATGTCGTTGGTGTTGGAGTTGGGGTTGGACAGTTCCTTCACGATGTTGAAGAGCTCCTTGCTACTGTGTGCGTTGTTGTCGAGGCGGTCTTTGAAGGAGGTCCTCTCGGCGCCCTGATGAGGTGGTGGTGGTTGCGGGTGGCGTCCTTGTGTGCTGCGTGGCTGTCCGGAGTTTGTTCACTGTGCCATTTCTTCTCTAGTTTCTGGCAGGCTTGCTTGGAGGCTAGGAGTTCTGGGGTGAACCAGCTGGCCCTCTTGCTGGTGTCTCTGTGGGGGGGGTTTCTTCAGCGGGGCAAGGGTGTTGGCCACAATGCTTTACATCATAATGCAGGGCTATCTAGCACCAGAATACTGTGGGAGGGCTTCTATACGATCTGGAGAGCTGCCTCTCCAACAGCTGGCACACTCCCCGCAAACAGTCATCCAAATCTGTGACAAAGTAGCAGAGGCACTAGATATTCTGATAAAAAAAACACACAATTAGATCCTCGTAGCTAATCAATTGGCCGTGCATGAGAAGCTCTTAGATAGTCTAAGAGAACTAATCACTAGAGAAGACAGGAGGGCAAAAAAGCAGGGAGGCAAAAATGTATGGTTAAATAAGTGTACAGAGACTGAAATTGTATTCTAGATTCAATTGAAAGCAAGTGCCCGGGCAATATAAAATTTGCTATAAAGAACTATAAGGTAGCACAAGCGACAGCAAGGGCAGAGTGGCACAAGGAAATGTGGCAAGATTGAACTGTACCCACTAAAACAGGGGACAATAAAACATTTTGGCATAGAATAACTATGGTAGTCGACAAATAACAGTTAATGTCGAGTACCATATAAACCCCAGGCATGAGTATATCAATTTGAAGGATTATATAAAAAATCTGAAGAGGAGACATATGACATATTCCATAATTCCTCTAGCGCCCTCCCATTTCCTCCCATGGATTCTCTCCCATCCCTCTCCTTCCTTCTTTCTCTCACCCTCACTTTGTTTTACTTTCTCACCCTCCCTCACCCCCCTTCTTGACTGCATCGCTCTTTCCTTTCTCTCCCTCTCTGCACTCACCTTCTTAGTACTTCTATTCTTTTAAGCCACACTTTTTCATGCTTTTTCCCTCCTTCTCTCTCTCCCTTGAAATCTCATTCCCCGCTCCACTCTTTCTTTCTCTGCCTATCACACTTTCTATCTCTCCCTCTAAACGTCCCTGCCTTCCTTTAGCAACTTTTTTGCTGCCTACCTCTCCCTCTCTGGCCCTGTAGGAAAGTGCCTCAATTGACATGGTTAGCCCCCACTTTCTGCCTGATGTGATTTTGAACTGTAAGTGCACTGGGTCCCTGCTAACCAGATCTCTTTCCCAAAAACTGCACCCGATTGGCACAACTTCAGTTACCCCTGTATGTCCCTAGTAAGTGGTATCTCTGGTACCTAGGGCATGGGTACTAAAGATGGTCCTCTGGGGCTGCAGCACTGGTTGTGCCACCCCAGGGACCCCTGACCAAGGCCATGTACTCTGTCATTGCAGGGTGCATGGCTTGGTGCAGACAAATCTGAAGAGCTGACATGACACACAGGAAACAGCCCTGTGTGCCATGCCACCCATACACTGCATAGGATAAAGGTAAGTCAACCCTAATGCAGGTCTTTAGCCCTAAGGCAGGGTGCACTATATCCTATGTGTGGGCACATCAGCATAGGCAGATGTGCCCCTACAATTTCCACTCTTTTCTGAGATATTGCAAGTGCACAGGAAAACCATAAGAAGTACCTAGGCTGGATACTTGTCAATGCAAGTTTCATAGTTCAATGAAGGCCTCACTGATTCCTAAGGTGGTTGGTACCAAACACCTTGCCTTAATAAATTCTCACTGATGCCATTGCTGGATATATTAATAAATTCACACAGGAGACCATTCTAGAGGGTCCCCTGAAAACCTGCCAAGAACTGGTTGGTTCCAGACTTGGTTTCACCAGCCTGCCACTACCAGACATGTTTCTGACCTCATGTGGTCAGAGCCAGAGTGTCGCCCCATTGCCTGGTGCTCTAGCATAATTTTTTTTATTTGCTGGCTCTGACCCAGCTGGTGCAAGGAGGGGCGGGGCATGGAAGGGGTAGGAGTAGTGCCTATGTGCGCATATGTGTGTGGACGGCCATCTCAGGCTGACCAAAACACACTTGCGCACTTAGGTTTCTCCAGCACCCCACATAATCCATGACCTGAGTGGAGCGCCTTTCCAGCGCATTTAGGCCAATCCCCGCATTGCTCTGTAGCATGGGATTGGATGGGATTCTGTCCCAGGGGCTGCTGGGACAAGGAAGAGGCCATCAGGAGTGTCGCAACGTGGGAGGCGTCAGGCAGCTTCAGGTAAGTTTTTTATTAAAACGCCCCCGCTCGCACTCCCCATCCGCCCTATCACCCTTTGGTAGTGGCAGCTGCCACTGCTCAGAGGACAGAGACAAAGTCTGCTTTGGGTGGAGGTGCTTCACAGCTCCTCCAGGACAGGATGGCCTTACTGGGTGGGAAGTTTCAAAGACAATAACACCTTTGAAATCAAACCCAGGAACCTCCAGATAATGGGGGAGGCAAAGCGTCCTTTCCTGCTCCAGTTTTGGCGGCAGGAAAGGCGGGAAAATTAGTTCGATTAGTTAGATTAGGAGGAAGGTCGCCAGTTAGCCTACACCACCCCTAGAGCAGGCGATGTTAAACCCTCTCTTGAAATTCCACCATCTTGGGGTGGTTGGAAAACCTTCTATCAGAGCTAGGGTTGTGCATCTTCCTGCAGGAAGTGTGCTCTGAGGGGTGTATACACCTTAAAGGTAGGCAGCCCCTTATAACAACCCAAATTCAGTATCTAGGTGACACCCCAAGACCTGAACATTACATTCGATGGACAAGAGAAGATCAGGACAAAGAAGAACTGCTGCTCGAGAACTGAAGCACTGCTGCAGAAGAAAAAGGTGCCAAACCCTGCCTGCTTCTCACAGGGCTCGACAATCGCTGCTGCTCTGTAGTCCTGAAACCTGAAAGGACTCCATGAACCTTGGAGCACCTCCAGCCTCCAAGAAATGTCTAGGAAATTCCCTTGGAGTGAAGGTATCACTCCCCTGCACACCGCAGGCACCAATCCCATGAAGTTCGGTTTGTGCTGCTCCCCGACAACCTCGATGCAGCACAGAAGCAAGACAAGGTACAACAGCTCCGGAAGGTCAGATCTGTCTCTCCATCAAGTTTGGAGACACCAGGACCTACTGGAGCAGTGGAGTACCAATACCCAGGGTACCGGACCCCCAACCGCAAACACCAAGAAGAAGAGTCCACTCTTGACTCCCTAAGCACCAGGAGCAAGCACACATCAAGGGACGTCGAGACACGCGAGAACCAGTGCTTAATTGGAGACTGTGGTTTCGGGTGTTTGGCACTGGCACTTAATTGTCAGCACCAGCGCTTGTGACAGCCTGCCACAAGGTGGCGCTGTCTAGCTAATTTAGAGATCACCACAACAATAGCTAATTATTAATGCTAAGTTCTTTAAAAATGACTATCAACTGGTGCAAAAGCCATTCTTATAGCTTTGGGGGCTGAAATTGTCTGAATTGTACACCTGTATGAGTCTCATGGTTAATAGTTGTGTTATTACTATCATTGCAAACAAAACAGGTGATGGACCGAATGTGGATCAATGTCACACATTCATCCCAGTCCAAAGATCTGGGCCCAAATCCATCGTTTTTTTGCACTCCACACCACCCTGGGTTAGACAATGGCGATATGCAAATCAGCTCTGACCCTGTGCCCCATGGGAACAGTGCAGTCCGAATTACTATCATTGGCAGCACTGGCCTGGGTAATGTGTGGTAGAAACTGAAGTGGCCTCCTGACGGGAGCCCCAGCACTTATTTTATTACAAGTTAAGCACTGCCAACACCAACTTCCCGAGTGGCCCAGCTGTCCGGAGATCATGTCTCTAAGTTACCTGCTCCTGACAGCGAGGACCTCAAGACGCACGACGCCCGACTGACCTGTTCGCTCTGCACTTGGGTTAACTGACCCCGGGACCGACCAACCAGCTCTTCTCCCATGGTCCACAGGCCCTTGCGACCTCCTCCCTCTTAGGAGACCCACCGGGCTTCCTGTAAGTCCCTCTGTGAAGTATTTTCAAGTGGCCCCCCTTCGTCTTTGCGCATCTGGCTACCAAGACCTCAGCACCTCTGCCCCCGGTCAATCTGGGACACTCTCGAACTTCTCCTGCTGGAACCTTGGACCTGGTCCCGACATCGACCTAAAAGGAGATTGTGAACTCCGTGAAAGCATTGCCTGAATTTCTATGCATTTTTCAGCTTTTTCCCTATTGTTTCCTATGATGCATAATTGCACATAGAAGTGATATATTTATCGAACTTTGCAAAAATTATTTCTCCGAAAGTAATTACCTTAAAACTGTGTTTTTGGTTTAAAAAATATATAAAAGTCTATACTATGTATATAAATTCGTCTTGGATTTATTCTTGAGTGTGCATCTCATTTATTGTGTGAGCGCAACAAATGCTTAACATTACCCTCTAATAAGCCTGCTCGCCCATACTACCACAAAAAGAGAGTTAGTACTTTCTACTTATATCTCTGCCTACCCATTGGGAATTTCTCGGATTCTCTACATAGTGTACTGCATTTTAATACACTGTACAGAGAGACGGTTTCCTACAGACCCCCTTTATTTCCATCGCTTGCTCTTTACCTCTCTCTCTCCCTCCTTGTATCTTGTCTCCCTATCCCTCCCACTCTTCCTCACTCCTTCCCTATCTCCCTTACTCTCCAGCTCATGCTCTTCCTTTTTATTACATTCACTCATTTCCTGATCTGTTTCACCCAATCTTGTTTCTCCCTTAAGTCTATTTTCCTTCTTCCCTTCTATCCCTCTTTTTCTGTAGTGTATTCTCTCCTTGCTTGCTTCTTTTTCTTTCCTTCACTCTCCCTTCCTTCACTTTGTCTCCTTCTCATCTCTCCTCCCCAACTTTCTTGCTCTCCCCTTCTCTTTTCACTACCCTCAGTCCTTTTTGCCTCATTTTCTCTTGCTTTCAGTCTCATACTGCTGCCTTTCCTCTTTATTTATCTGGCTCTCCTTCTGTCCATCACCTTCCCTTTCCCTATATCCCTTTCTCTTGTTTCACTCATCCCTGCCTCCAATTCTCCTTCATCCTCCCTCTCTTCTTTAGTCCTTACCTGCCTCCAATTTTAGTTCTGGCCTAGGCAGCGCATGCGCTGTCTCTTCGAGACATGCTGTATCCACTCTGTGGGCTTACAGCCTGCACATCACTTTTGATTAGCTACTTTGCGGGTCCTTCAAAAAGTCTTGCTTCCATATGGTTAACTTGTCTTCTTTGCCCCTCCTTTTTGTGCGTTGCTCTCTCCCATGGAGCATGCCTCTATTACTTGTAGCCTTTCACTTCTGTGCATTTAGGTTAGTTTTGGCGCACAATTCTTTAAGTTTGTTTCTGCCCGTGTTTTACGAATATAGCCTTATCTTCCTCTGTTGTGTTGTTGTTTGTTTTATGTTTTAAACGCGCTCACCAGACGGGAGTTCAGGGAACTTCAAGTATCAGCATATTGTTAATTAAAATAATTGTAAACAGCTTCTTGAAAAATTGCATTGAACGCACTTTCAGAACAAAACACTTTTACCCAGTGTGAGTCTTTTCTTAAGTGTGCGAAGTTAACAGCAAGCTTTGTTGTCTTGTTTTAAAACTAAAAATGAAAAAGCTTTCTAAAAATGCCTCCAATGTGCTTTCTGACAAAAAAATATTCACTCTAGTTTTTAGGTCTCGGCTAACGTAGACTGCGCTTTATGTTTTTCAATAGTGGGGCTTGAACCCGCCCCTCTTCTCCATTGGCTGGCTTCCTAAACGGAGGCCAGCCATTCGAGAAGAGGGGCGTCTGTCCATTTAAGCCCCGTCTTTTTCGGATTCGGGGGCGTGTTTTTTCATGTTCTTTCAGGAGAGAAAGAAAAACACGCCCCCAAGTCGGAAAATGACGGGGCGTTTCTCCGAGGCATTTCTGATTGACCTTGGAGAAACATGGTGGTCCTTTGCCCCTTGAGGTGTTCTTGGGGCTCTGAGTGTCGGTCCCTCGGGGCCCGGCTTGTTTTTCATAGTAGCATTCATCAGAAGATTCACTTTTCTACTTTCCCCTACTGAGGCAGCCATGCAAAGACAGGAGCGCGCTAAAAAAAGCATAATAAATAAGCCCCTTGCGCGAGATAGCAGGCTGGCCCTGCGCCCCCGCCAGTTTGCGCGCTCCGTCTCTCCTGTCCTGTCTCGCTCTCCCGCCTAACGTGTTCTCCATGTCTCCCCGGCCGGAGGTGGGGGGAAGGCAATCCTCTCCCTCACATGACCCGAGTGTTTGTCCCCGTGATCAGCAGCGCGATACCCCGTGTCCCTGCGGCCCGAGGAGGGAGAGGGAAGCCCGCCTGCCGTCCGGGTGACTACTACAGCCTGACAGCAACCAGGAAATAAGAGGCGCCCGACCGCGGCGGGGCCAGTGCCCTCCCGCGCTCTCCCTTCCAGAAATTTCCACCGCCCCATCCCCACCCCCATGGACATGCTGGATCCAGGCCTGGACACCAACTCCAGGTGAGTGCGGGGGAGGGCCCACTGACAGCCACGGGCGGAGGGAGGAGGCTGACTTTGTGAATAGCAAGCCGCGGGAGCTCTGTTTGTGAAGCGTATGACTGCCGTGTATATCTAAAGAAAGTGATTTATTATTCTCGCTTATAACGCATCGGTGTCATGCATTGGGGAGTATAGCATGTACGTGCACACTGTAAATGCGTAGAGGGGAATAGTTTTGTGTGCACTCACAATATTGGTGTACTATATTCTATGGGTTAGTATATGTCTGTTTGAATATAGGTACTCTATATACACACAAAAGTTATCCGTACGCAGGCCTGCACAATCTGTATATATGTACTAAAATAATATTTCCCTAAGTGGTTTTACCGTAATGAAAAATGCAAAACAAATACTCAACAATGTTTATGGTAAAACAATTTCACTGTTGTGGTATCCAGCGATATGCCTGTTTGCTCCTTTTGTGAACGCAGTTTGGTTCTTTCCCTAAACTGAAGAGGAACGAATGGGCTCACGTATAAGTGGGTCGTATGCTCAGAGCAGAATTAGAGTGCTGACAGGTCCGTGCCTCCTGATCGAATCTCAAAATTAACTTTGTTTCAGCTTCACAGTGGTTGTAAACTCCAAATTACCATTAAAAACAATGCATATCATACCACGCTACACGAAATGCATGCAGCAAATTTTAAAAAGTGAACATTCATACATGCACACCTGTCCAACATTTAAGGCTAGTTAGTACAAGATTTATATGATATACAATATCTTATCATGTATTTAAGGCAGGTCAGAAATATGGAACAAATCTTTATTTTGGAATGCGCTGCAGGTGTTTTGTGTTGCTGTATATGATTTACATTTTAATTTTTAGTGGTACTGTATGATATGTGTTTTCTATAGTTCGGCACATTGAGCTCGCTTTTTTTGCCTCTGTTCCCTCTTGTGCTCGCTTTTCTTGCCTCTGTTCCCTGGTTGTGCTCGTTTTTCTTGCCTCTGCCCCCTGGTTGTGCTCGTTTTTCTGGCCTCTGTTCCCTGGTTGTGATTGTTTTTCTGGCCTCTGTTCCCTGGTTGTGCGCGATTTTCTGGCCTCTGTTCCCTGGTTGTGCTTGGTTGTGCTAGTTTTTCTGGCCTCTGTTCCCTAGTTGTGATCGTTTTTCTTGCCTCTGTTCCCTAGTTGTGCCTGGTTGTGATCGTTTTTCCTGCCTCTGTTCCTTGGTTGTGATCGTTTTTCTTGTTTAAAACTTTTCTGCAGAAAATTCTTGCCATTGGGTGTTCCCAAATGTTGACAAGCATGCTTCAGGTCCGTGCATGCTAGTAACACTCAAACGCAACAGCTGTGTGTGTGGCACTCTGTGTGTGTGGCGCTCTGTGTGTGTGTGTGTGGCGCTCTGTGTGTGTGGCGCTCTGTATGTGTGTGTGGCGCTCTGTGTGTGGCGCTCTGTGTGTGTGGCGCTCTGTGTGTGTGTGGGTGGGACGCTGTATGTGTGTGTGGCGCTCTGTGTGTGGCGCTCTGTGTGTGTGTGTGGCGCTCTGTGTGTGTGTGTGTGGCGCTCTGTGTGGCGCTCTGTGTGTGTTTGTGTGGTGCTCTGTGAGTGTGTGTGTGGCGCTCTGTGTGTGTGTGTGTGTTGGGCTCTGTGTGTGTGGGGGGCTCTGTGTCTGCTAATACTCTCTACTACTCTCTAATGCTCACCTATTGCCATTGTAAATGACAATACCATTTATTTATGTTTTAAAAAATGAACAAAATGCCATTTGTAATGCCAATAGCTCTAACTTTAACAAAGACGAGACCATTGCATTGTAAATGCTTGTTGTTTGTTTCTACCTGTGTTTTTGGAATGTAGCCTTTTCTTCCTCTGTCGTGATGTTGTTTGCTTTCTGATCAAAACATACTCACCCAACGGGAGCACTTTGTTAAATTAGGTTAACTAACATCAAGGATCACCATATTGCCACTAAAATAATATTGTTTAAGCTTTGTAAAGATAAATCAGACGCGCTTTGTCAACAAAAACATGCTCACCCGAAGTGAGCTCTTTGTTAATCTAGTGACGCGATTAAGGCGGGGCTTTGAGAATTTGCAGAAGGGTCCTATTCTGAATGATGATTTTATTGCTGAATTGTGGGGGATTTGGGGGTGGTCGGGGACCAAATGCGGATGTTGTTGTATTTCCACTGTTTCTGAGAATTTGCTGTATGATTTCTTATTTCTGGATGTAGGCCGATTCGGCCTGAATATTTTGCTGAAATCCAATAAAATCTGTTGGGAAAAAAAAATTGTGACTCTTAACTCATTAGCACCAAACTGTCCTACTAGTGCCTGACTCTCTACCACCCCTACTGCCTCTTCAGAAACACACTGTCTCCCAAAGTACTGACTGTGCCCTAATATTAACGGCTCTTCAGAAGCAGTAGACTGTCTTCCACGTAACAAACTCTGCCCCAGACTTAGCGGCCATTTAAAAACTTTGATCTATTTTGTAAGATCTCGGACGCAATATTACCGGAATCTTACATGAAAAGGTGCTTACCTGATGGGAGCTCTTCGTTAAATTAGGTTATCTAACATCAAGCACTGCCGTATTACTTTTAAAATAAGATTGTAAAAGTTTAGTAAATATGCATCAAATGGGTTGTTTCACTAATACGCACTCACCCAACAGGAGCCTTTTGTTATATTAGGTATAATATTAGCTAGGATTGCCATATGGCTGGCTCCCTCAGAAGCACCAAATTGTCTCATGATTGACCGACTGTCCCAGCCCTACTGGCTCTTCAGAAACACACTGTCTCCCACATCACTGACTGTGCCCTAATATTAACAGCTCTTTAGATGCAATAGACTGTCTGCCACGTAACCGACTCTGCCTCAGGCTTATCGGCAATTTAGAAACATTGAACTATTTTATAAGGTCCCTTACTCTGCCCCAATATTATCAGCATGTTACATCAAGACGCGTTCATCTGTTGAGAGCTCTTTGTTAAATTAGGTTATCTAGCATTAAGCATTGCCATGTTGCTTTTATAGTAATATTGTAAAAGCTTGGTAAAAATGCATCAAACAGGTGACACTAACTCAGAAGCACCAAACTGACTTACGAGTGATCAACACTGTCTCACCCCTACTGGCTCTTCAGAAACACACTGTCTCCCAAATCACTCTCTGTGCCCTAATATTATTGGCTCTTCAGAAGCATTAGACTGCCTGCCATGTAATCAACACTGCCCCAGTCTTACAGGCCACCACCAGAAATTAAGGTAGGGCTATATTGACACCTCCCTTGCCGTCATTGTAGTCTTTGTTTGTTTCTATGTAATACGCAGGTCGGATGGTATTCAAGCCTTTGTTATTGTTTATTTGTTTCTATGGCATAGAGGGAAAATGCATTTAGAGACAAACACACCAAATTAATAAGAGTTTCTTCGCCATCCTCTTAAAGAATATAAGAAAAAATACCTCATCCTGAGACAGTGCAACATTCCGTCCATCATCTTGTGTATTTTGCTGTTCACCCTATGTGGGAAGGATATGCCCAGACTTGGGTCCTGTGCTCACTACGCCACTGGAGTCAAGCTATCCTGGCTGATGGAGGCTGATAGCCAGAAACCGGTCCTAGGATGCTTGATTCCGGTCCAGGGAAAACACTAGTTTATGCAGTAGACCTTTGTACTCTCTACCATTCCTATGTGACTCAGAGTATATCCATTTGTATCTCTTCCTTGAGTGACTTTACTACTTGTACAATGTTCAATTTTTTCTTTCTGTTTGTATCTCCTCCCTGTGTGACTTTACATCTTGTACATCTGCAATTTTTTCTGTTTGTATCTTTTATGTAACACATGTAATCCTAAGTCCTTATGTTTTGCAACTGGTTCTTATGTAAAGCGTTCTGACACCTTTGGGTAAAGTTTGCGCTATATAAAATCGCATTAAATAAAATAAATAAATAAAATGGCTTGGCAGTTCGGTCTGGACTGTTCCCATGAGGCACAGGGTCAAGACTGATTTGCATATGGCCATGTCTGAACTGTGGTGGCTTGGTGAGCAAAATAACGATGGATTAAACCCAGATCTGTGACTGGGGGTGTATGTTTTGCCATCAATCAATCAATCAAGAAATTTATATAGCGCGCTACTCACCCGGAGGGTCTCAAGGCGCTTAGGGGATGGGGGCGGGGGGTCTGCTACTGCTTGAACAGCCAGGTCTTGAGTTGCTTCCTGAAGGAGAGGTGGTCTTGGGTCTGGCGGAGGTGGATGGGGAGAGAGTTCCACGTTTTGGCTGCCAGGTAGGAGAAGGATCTTCCTCCCATGGTCGTCCTTTGGATGCGTGGAACGGCTGCGAGGGCGTGGCTGGTCGAACGAAGATGGCGGGTGGGAGTGTAGAAGGTCAGGCGGTTGTTGAGGTACCTGGGGCCCAGGTCGTGGAGGGCCTTGTGTGCATGGGTGAGGAGTCGGAACGTGATTCTCTTGTTGACGGGGAGCCAGTGCAGGTCTCTCAGGTGTCCGGAGATGTGGCTGTGACGGGGGATGTCCAGGATGAGTGGGGATGTCCAGGATGAGTCGTGCAGAGGCGTTCTGGATGCATTGGAGTCTCTTCTGTAGTTTGGCTGTGGTTCCGGTGTAGAGGGTGTTTCCGTAGTCCAGTTGGCTGGTGACGAGTGCCTGGGTGACCGTCTTCCTGGTTTCGGTGGGGATCCATCGGAAGATCTTCCGGAGCATGCGTAGGATGTTGAAGCATGAGGACGAGACGGCGTTGACTTGTCTGGTCATTGAGAGGGAGGAGTCCAGGATGAAGCCCAGGTTGCGAGCGTGGTCCGTTGGTTTGGTTGCGTTGCCCAGGGCCGGGGGCCACCAGGAGTCGTCCCAGGCGGAGGAAGATGTTCCCAGGATGAGGACTTCCGTCTTGTCTGAGTTGAGTTTCAAGCGGCTGTTCTTCATCCACACAACTACTTCTTTCATCCCTTCGTGTAGGTTGGTTCTGGCGGTGGCTGGGTAGTTGGTGAGGGAGAGGATCAGCTGAGTGTCGTCGGCGTAGAAGATGATGTTGAGGTTGTGTTGGCGTTCGATAGCCGCGAGGGGGCTCATGTAGATGTTGAAGAGGTTGGGGCTGAGTGATGATCCTTGTGGTACGCCGCAGATGACTTCGGAGGCCTCGGATCTGAACGGGGGGAGGCGGACTCTCTGGGTTCTTCCGGCGAGGAACGATATGATCCACTCCAGAGCCCTCTCTTGGATTCCGATGTTGCTGAGGCGTTGTACTAGGGTGTGGTGGCAGACAGTGTCCAACGCTGCGGAGAGGTCCAGGAGGATGAGGGCAGCTGTTTCCACGTTGTCGAACAGGGCTCGGATGTCGTCAGTGGCTGCGATGAGGGCGGTCTCGGTGCTGTGGTTGGCTCGGAAGCCGGACTGCGAGGGGTCGAGGGATCCGTTCGTCTCGAGGAAGGCGGCAAGATGTCGGTTGACGGTCTTCTTGATGACTTTTGCAGGAAACAGGAGGAGCGAGATGGGGCGGTAGTTCTTGAGGTCGGTGGGGTCTGCTGATGGTTTCTTCAGGAGGGCGCTGAGTTCGGCATGCTTCCAGCTCTCCGGGAAGGTGGCGGTGTTGAAGGAGCAGTTGATGACAAATCGGAGTTGGGGTGCGATGACGGAGGCGGCCTTGTTGAAGACGTGGTGGGGGCATGGGTCGGTTGGTGATCCGGCGTGGATGGTGCTCATAGTGTGGATGGTGTCTTCGGTGCTGAGCGGGGTCCAGGCTCGGAGGGTGGTGGTAGGGGGCATTGGTTTGGTGGTTGGGTGCGTGGGCTGTGTGCCGAAGCTGTTGTGTATGTCGGCGATCTTGTTGTGGAAGAACGAGGCGAGTGAGTCGCAGAGTTCTTGGAAGGGGGTGATGTCGTTGGTTCTGGCGCTGGGTTCGAGAGCTCTTTGACTATGTTGAAGAGTTCTTTGCTGTTGTGTGCGTTGTTGTCTAGTCGTTTCTTGAATGCTGTTTTCTTGGTGGCGTGGATCAGCTGGTGGTGTTTGCAGGAGGCGTGCTTGAAGGACGTCATGTTGTCTGTAGTCGGGTCTTTGCGCCAGGCTTTCTCGAGGGTGCGGCAGTTCTTCTTGTAGTTCATGAGATCGTCGTTGAACCAGGAGGCCTTCTTGCTGCCGAGTCTGCTGGGATGGTTTTTCAGGGGTGCGAGGTCATCAGCGCAGTTGGAGTTCCACTGTGTGAGGTTGTTGGCTGCCTGGTTGGGGTCCGTTGAGCTGGCGGGAGGATTCAGGTTCAGGGATGTGGAGAGCTGGTCGGAGGTGATCTTGTTCCAGCTCCTGCGGGGAACCTGTTGCGGGTGGTGGTGGGTTGTGGTCCTTCTGAAGCTGAAGTGGACGCAGCTGTGGTCTGTCCAGTGGAGTCCGGTGGAGTGGCTGAAGGAGACGTCCTTGCTGGAGGAGAAGACGGGGTCAAGCGTGTGTCCGGCGTAGTGGCTGGGGGTGTTCACCAGTTGCTTGAGTCCGAGGTTGGCGAGGTTGTCCAGCAAGGTTGTGGTGTTGCTGTCCTTGTTGTTCACCAGGTGGAAGTTGAGGTCCCCTAGGAGGATGTAGTCAGCGGAGGAGAGGGCGTGTGGGCTGATGAAGTCTGCGATGTCTTCGCTGAATTGTGTGTGGGGTCCCGGGGGTCTGTAGTTGAGGGTGCCTCTGAGTGTGGTCTTGGGGTCGGTGTGTATCTGGAAATGGAGATGTTCGGCGGCTGTGAGGGTGTCGTCGGAGTAGGTCGTGATGCGGATGGTGTTCTTGTGGACGATGGCGATGCCTCCTCCTGTCTAGTTGATGCTGTCCCTCCGGGTGATCTTGTATCCGTCCGGGATGGCTATGGCGATTTCCGGCGGTGAGGAGGCGTTCATTCAGGTTTCTGTGAGGAAGGCGACGTCTGGGGATGTGGTGTCGAGCAGGTTCCAGAAGCATGTGGACGAAGCGGGTGTTGAGCAGGATGCACTTGAGGTGGTTGCTGCTGGTGCTCGGCTTGGCGGATGCGGTGCAGGTCCGGATGCAGGAGAAGTCGCAGGATCGGCAGCAGAAGGGTCCGTGGGTGCGTCGCGGGGTGGCTCGGTAGCATCCGGGGATCCGGCCTGTGTTGAGTGCGTTGAGGGTGGCTGCGTCGTAAGTCCGGCGGGTGGGCTGGCGTCTGCGAGATCCAGGGTTCCTGGTGCTGGGCGCGGTCCAGGTGCGGACGGGCGCAGACGGGTTTGCCTTTGACAAGCCTTTGGCGCACAATCGGCGCGCCCGCTGCGCGAGCGCGGGGGCGTTATAAGAAGAGAGCCGGGAGGGAGGGTTCGCTGGGTGGCGGGAGCGGGGGATCCAATCGGCTGGCGGGGGGGCAGGGCCGCAGGGAGGCAGCAGCGGGAAAATCGGGTGCGGGTGGGTGGGCGGGCGGCTCAGTGGCGGCTGGGTCGCCTGCAGTGAAGTGAAGGCAGCGGCGGAAAGAACAGGTAGCAGGAGGAGCGTGGGGGCGACCAGGCCTAGGTAAGGCACAGTGGTCGCTCCCGAGTAGGAGGCAGTGGTCCCCTAAGAAGGGAGCCGGGAGGGAGGGTCCGCTGGGTGGCGAGAGCGGGGGATCCAATCGACTGGCGGGGGGAGGGGCCGCAGGGAGGCAGCGGCGGGAAAATCGGGTGCAGGTGGGCGGGCGGCTCAGCGGCGGCTGGGTCGCCTGCAGTGAAGTGAAGGCAGCGGCGGAAAGAACAGGTAGCAGGAGGAGCATGGGGGCGACCAGGCCTAGGTAAGGCACATTGTGCAACATTCCGTCCATCATCTTGTGTATTTTGCTGTTCACCCTATGTGGAAAGGGTATGCCCAGACGTGGGTCCCGTGCTCACTATGCCACTGGAGTCAAGCTATCCTGGCTGATGAAGGCTGATAGCCAGAAATCGGTCCTAGGATGCTTGATTCCAGTCCAGGGAAGACATGGCTTGGCAGTTCGGTCTGGACTGTTCCCATGAAGCACAGGGTCAAGACTGATTTGCATATGGCCATGTCTGAACTGTGGTGACTTGGTGAGCAAAATAACAATGGATTAAACCCAGATCTGTGACTGGGGGTGAATGTTTTGCCATTGTGCAACATTCCATCCATCATCTTGTGTATTTTGCTGTTCACCCTATGTGGGAAGGGAATGCCCAGACGTGGGTCCCGTGCTCACTACACCACTGGAGTCAAGTTATCCTGGCTGATGAAGGCTGATAGCCAGAAACCGGTCCTAGGATGCTTGATTCCAGTCCAGGGAAGACATGGCTAGGCAGTTCGGTCTGGACTGTTCCCATGAAGCACAGGGTCAAGACTGATTTGCATATGGCCATGTCTGAACTGTGGTGGCTTAGTGAGCAAAATAAAGATGGATTAAACTCAGATCTGTGACTGGGGATGAATGTTTTGCCATTGTGCAACATTCCGTCCATCATCTTGTGTATTTTACCGTTCACCCTATGTGGGAAGGGTATGCCCCGATGAGGGTCCCGTGCTCACTACGCCACTGGAGTCAAGCTATCCTGGCTGATGAAGGCTGATAGCCAGAAACTGGTCCTAGGATTCTTGATTCTGGTCCAGGGAAGACATGGCTTGGCAGTTCGGTCTGGACTGTTCCCATGAGGCACAGGGTCAAGACTGATTTGCATATGGCTATGTCTGAACTGTGGTGGTTTGGTGAGCAAAATAATGATGGATTAAACCCAGATCTGTGACATGGGGTGAATGTTTTGCCATTGTGCAACATTCCGCCCATCATCTTGTGTGTTTTGCTGTTCACCCTGTGACAGTGCTGACACCTCAACTCTCACCGAATCAGCAGCCGGCATACTCCAGAGCCGACTCCTCCCTCGCAAAGACATGCAGAGGAGGTGTCTGAATCAACCCCTCAGATGGAGAGGCTGCATGCTAGCAGCAGTGGGGGCAGAGTTCACCAGCTCCTGTTTGTGCCGACGGCCCTATTTGAGGGGCCGTGAGCTGCCTTGCTGAGAGCTCCTGTGGGGGCTCTAGAGTGGTATTGCCGGTAGTGATGGTGTGACCGGAGGCAGCCGGTGGCCTAAACAGTGTGCTGGGGCTTATCTGTTGCCTACCTGACACACACTGACCGTGGGCGGAGGAAGGCGCAGGGGAGAGTCACATGGGCTGCAGGCTGCCGGGAAGGACTCTGCCTGTCCTGGGGACACTGTGGTGCTGGGTTGAGGGCAAGATGGTAAGTCTCTTTCTTGCCTTAAAACTATATTAGCTGAGTTGTGTTCGAGTCAATTGTGTCATGATTAGTTTTGCTGCCCATCATTGTCACACCTCATAATTGTAGATGTCCTTTCTTACTAAAGACACTAGTTGCGTTGTTTTTAGGGTTATATAAATATGTCTTAGATGACCCTTGTACTTTATTTGTGTGTATCAGCACATTGTTAAAAACAGTTTTTTAGCTCTCTCTGATGGAAATGCTAGGGACTGGTGTTGGGTCTACAACCATAACATGTTGAAAGAAGGCTTGTGGTGGCATGGACATATGTGGTGCCATCCTAGAATGTTACATCTTCATATATATTCTTTTAGAAGGGTGGGAATGAAGCACCATAGGATGGTTTGTTCAGCTTTGCAAAATAACTATGTCTTTATTCAGTAAACGGATATAAGTAATTTCTTTTTCACCTGATTTCACGTTTACGCGGCTTAATATTTTAACAGCATGAAACAAAGCAGTCCATTCATCGTAGATGTTGTATCTCAGACACCATTGCCAATAGCAAGAGTTTTTTTTGTCTCAGTGAGATGCTTATAGCTATTTAAATGCCCAGGACGGATATATGTTTGAGCCAAGCTTGTTAATGTACTTGCCAAATGCGCCGTGGCCGTAATGCGGAGCATCTAGGCCCATTTCAAGAGCGTTGAAATCTATAAATATGATAATTCAGAAAGATGCACAACTGTTAATCAGCGGTGGGCGAGCTGAGCAACTCCGCCCACTCATGAAACTCAGCGGAATTCCACTAAATATATTCCCCTAAATATTACCAGCATTTTAAATCAAGACGCTCACCTGAATGGAGCTCTTTGTTAAATTAGGTTATTTAACATCAAGCATTGTCGTATTGCTTTAAAAATAATAATGTGAAAGCTTAGTACAAAGGCATCTAACATATTTTTGACTGAACCACACTCATCATTTTATTATACTAGGAACGATAAAAGCTAGGATTGCCTTATGACCGGCTCCCTCCGAAGCACCAAATTGTCTCATGATTGACCAACTCTCTTCCAGCCCTACTGACCCTTCAGAAACGCAGTGTCTCCCAAACCAATGACTGTGCCATAATAATATTGGCTCATCAGAAGCAATAGACTGTTACGTACCACTCCACTAACGGACCACTGAACTACAATCAACCCCAAACCAATATAACAATCATGATGATTGAGGCATAATGCTAGACATATGGGGCCCGATTCACAGAACTAACTTAAGACAAAATCCTAAACTTACTACTTTTGGTATTCACAGAGGTTAGGAATTTGTCTTAAGTTTGTCTTAAGACAGACTTAAGACAAAATCCGAATTTAAGATTGTCTTAAGTCTGTCTTAAGTTTGTCTTAAGACAAACTTAACCCCTTCCATGCTCATGACAAGGCCAGCTCGTCATGAGACACAGTGGAGCTGTGCTTATGACGAGTTGACCTTGTCATGATCCATGGACTATTTCAATTTCCAGCACACAGCGGGAAAACCCCTTAGCAGCCAAGGTGTTAAGACAAAAATCCGAACTTCTGTGAATACCAAATGTAGTACGTTTAGGATTTTGTCTTAAGTTAGTTCTGTGAATCGGGCCCGAAGAGTTTAGTACCCTCATTAACTGTTGACACCAGTGGAAGTGATCACCAAAAGCAAAATCAAGCCTTTAGACAAGAAAGTACTGGAATACATGGTTACTTACTTGTAGTCCTGGTTCTTGCTGAGGAGGAAGGCTGAGATGATGAAGTCAACAAGACTTGCGTCACTGACCAAGCAGCACTGGTAGAGGGCTAGCAAGGTCTCTTTTGTCTTGTACTTTAATGTCTTTTTGAGAATTGTCTCTCAAAAAAGGGTACTTTTTAACTCTGTGGGACTCAGGGAGACAGAGTATATCCGGGGTGTTTGTCACTTTCAACATTCTTCTTTCCACATGTGACACTTCGCAATTACTGAAGGAATTTAACAAAAAAGATTGAAAAATAAGAACAAAAAAAAGAAATGTCAAGGCTCTGAAATCACTCCTGTTTGTAAAGATGTCAAATGAAGCTAAAAAGTTGGTAAATTGGAAAGAACATCTTTTCAGAAAAGCAAAAAATGATTAATGGACATATTTTGAAGTGCTTCAGAATGCTGCACAGGGTGAGGCTATTTTATGGTCAGTCATTCCTTATCCATTTGTAGAAGCTTGTTCAAAGTTGAGATTAAAACTTTACAGAAATCCTAAATTTGCAGACCAGACAAACCCACGTCTTTCAAGAGACTTTCAATGCAGGCTATGGAGGGAAGCATAAAGACATTTTATTGAAGTAGTGTTCGCCTCGAGCTACCCCAATGGTGCCCATAACCCTTCACAGTAAGGACCGTCTTCCGGGTGCAGTAGATCTGTTATCCTTTTTCAATCATTAGCTCAGCATTTTAGAGCCCAGTCGTTGCCCATCAGGTCCGCAGGCTCCGCCAGTGGAAGCGTGGAACTCCTGCATTCGTGAAATGTAATACAGGTGAATCATCGCCCCCGCCACGACCAGCACGTGGAAGATCTGGTGGGAATGGAACTTGAAAGGAAAACAATAAGAGGCCAAGAGTCAGTGAGAGAGAGAGAGAGCATCAAACAGCACAAGGGAATACATTTCAACCAGATATGACACAGCAAGTTTGGATTCGATAGTTTAAGGGCAGGATTGTTAAAAATGGGGGCTCCAGGTCAGGAATGGTGTATTGGTACTAAAATACTGAGAGATGCAGCTTGCAGCATTGAGGCGAACTGGAAGAGCTGTGTGGAACCTTTACCTAAAGATGGAAGACTATGGATTATAATTAAGGCTCCCAGTTTTCTGTTTTTACCGATTTTTTACAGATAAATACAGACAAAAAACAACACCTTTTCTGTCTGTATTTGTTTTTAAAGTGGATAAATACAGAAAATTGTGCTCCTTGTGAGACTCTCCATGCTGTCCTTCATGAATTCTAGGTCAACAACTGAGCAGATAGAACGCATAGGGAGTTAAAAAAAATCAGGATGAGATTCCCTTAAATACAGGCATTAGTTAACAAATATTTTGTATATAATGCAATATTTACATGTGGTGGAGTACAGGCAGCTGGTCCTAAGCCCCACAATGATGGTGGTCGGATGAAAGTCTGACCGCCATTCTAATCACCCCCAAAGATCATACTTCTTTGAAACATATACAGTGCGATCAATTGGGTGCCATGATAATATTTTGCTCTATAATCCATACCGTTCTGGTAGAAACAATTCATCTGATATATAAAAGTGCAAGTGCAGAGAACATATACAATGCTATTAGTTGAGTGATTTAGTAGCATTTGGCATTATTTTCAGTTCCAGTACAAATAATCAGCAAATTCGTCAATATATTTATATATATATATATATATTAGTGCAAATGCAAAGGAATTTTTAAAAAAGTATGCAGTTCAGTTAGAAATTCACTTCCTAGAGAACGGTTCACTGACAGAATATCGACCTAAAAAATAGCAAGGTAAATATTGAGGGAAAAATATAGGATACAAAAATATACACTTGCGATACTTAAAAAAGTAAGTACAAGAATATGGGGAAAAATATTGTTTAAAATAACATGGTAGTATTAAATATTGATTTTTTGATAAATATAATTTAAAATATTAAAATAAACATATATTAAATACTAACATTAATTTATAAAAAAAGTTCAAAGTATATTTAAACAAATATAACAAAAAATTTACTTTTAAAAATGTGAACACACATACACAAACATTCATATATATATATATATAACAAATAAATAAACAAATATTTTAAATTATATTATAATTGAAAAAATACTAAACAATATATTATAAAAATATATGTTTACATATTTAAATGTACCAAAACCATAAGATATTACAAAAAGGAAACCAAATTAAATTTAAATAAAAATTAAACAACATACATTTCTTACAATGTAATTAGAAATCATTTAAAAAACAAAAAAGATTGCAAATTATAATATTATTCAAATAAATCCACAGAATTATAAAAATTATAATATAAAAAATTATAAAATAATAAAATAAATACATATAAATTTCCCACTACAGTAAAAAGAAACAATTTTATACTACATAAATATAAAAATAAGTACTCCCACCTAACACAACCCACAGAAACAAAACTTTTACATAACACAAAATAATATTTACTACTCTAACTACAATAAAAATAAGTTACATAAAATATAACAGCACAAAATACTACAATTTACTATTCCCACTACAATTAACACAACAATAAAATTAATAATTAAAAAAATAAAAAACCCACTACACTCAACGCAACAATAGGGAAAGTCTTGAATTTTAGAGGGGTTAGATTTACTATTCCCACTCCAGCCAGTGCAAAAGTAGGGCAAGTGCTGGATTGTGGGGGGTAAAATGTACTATTCCCACTCCAATCAATACAAAAGTAGGGAAAGTGTTGGATTGCGAAGGGGTAAAATTTACTATTCCCACTCCAATCAGTGCAAGAGTAGGGAAAGTGTTGCATTGCGGAGGGGTAAAATTTACTATTCCCACTCCAGTCAGTTCAAAAGTAGGGAAAGTGTTGGATTGCGGAGGGGTAAAATGTACTATTCCCACTCCAGTGAGTGCAAAAGTAGGGAAAGTGTTGGGTTGCAGAGTGGTAACATTTACTATTCCCACCCCAGTCATTACAAAAGCAGTGAAATTGTTGGATTGCAGAGGGGTACCATTTACTATTCCCACTCCAGTCAGTACAACACTATGTAAAGTGTTGGGTTTAAAGTTAAAATAAATATAATATTCCCACTACAGTCAGTACTACATTACAATCACATACAATGTCTACAAAGAATGAAAATGAAAACATTTGTAAAAATTAAAAACATAATAATATTACAAACAATATTAAAAATTAATTGCAATATTATTTCATATATAAAAAAATATTTTAAAAAGTATGTATACATTCATAAAATAAATGTAGGTATATAGGTATAATTTTCTCCCACCATCTACAGAACTCACAATGAAATTTGGGGGGTGGAACTTGTCTGGCTCCAAGATGCACACAAGATAGCAGAGCTCCGTAAGCCCGGCAACAATCCTACATAATCCTGCTTCCCCATTCCCCATTGGGAATAACTCTGCCTGCGATAGCTAAACAGTCTTTGCTGTCACCCCTGCAGTGCCCGACGTGCTGTTTACTGTCCGCCTTGCCTAAGGGAGGCCGGTGATTGAGGCAGTGGTGAGGCAAGCGTGGAGCCCTGCCAGTCGAGGGAGGGCCGACTGTGGGTATCCCGAGCGACAGTGTGGCCTAGTCTAATCAGCGCACGGCTTGCCGGGGCCCTAGAGAGCATCAGGAAAGAGGTTGGCTCTGCGTCGCCGGAGCGTGCACCGAAGATCGCTAGCCCCGACTGGAGAGTCTGGGCCAAGCGCACTGGATGGGGTGTGGCCTCCTGTGTCTGCTGGCGCTTCCGGGTCCTCTCCTACGCCCACTCAGGGATGGGAGCTGCTGTACCCTTGAGGAGGTGCGTGGCCTTGAAGTGGCGGAGTGGGCCGGGCGGGTGTTGAGGCCAAAGAGCTCCCGCGTTGTATATATTGGACACAACCTTTAGACCATGACCAGGGAAACTGGTGGGTGGCAACAGAGGTGCCCCTTAAAGACATGTGGGCCTGAGTAAGAAGCCCCAGACCAGTTCTCTACCCCCTCCCCCAGTGGTGTGTGGTACCTCTCTATATAGCAACAGAAATAAGCTTGAGGAATACATTTGTACTAGATCGAGCTGCCCTACATCCAAACTCGCAGCCCAACAGCCTGGTGCCGTAAATATGAAGAAGCACAAAGGAGCGATAATTGGCAGAACCAAAAAATCACAGTCTAAACAGCAATTTGAACCAAGGAAAACACCAAGACACTGAAAATAAAGTCTGAATCTGGATCAGAAGCCAGCAACTCACCAGTTGACACAGACTTGAAGCAAATCCTAGCTGCAACGCAGCCCAGCCTGAATAAAATTGAGGGGAAAATCGATGCACTCTCATACCGCATAGACAGGATGTCTGAGGGACTTGACAAACATACAGAGCGGCTGGACGCTGTCAAACAAAGAGTGTCTGAGGCCAAGGATACTCTCAGAGTGGGCTCACAGGCACAGACAAAAATGGAGGAACTTCTACGGAGTGTCCAAGCTAAGGCAGAGGACCTGGAGGCACACTTCAGGTGAAATAATATCCGCATTGTTGGGGTACCTGAGCCCACAAACATCACAAACATGGAGAACTACGTGGAGAAGCTCCTGGCCACTCTATTGGGCAGAGAAAACCTTTCAAACATGTTTGTGGTGGAGCACACAATAGATCGCTCACTCCAAGACCAGCCCCGTGAGCTCTTCCACGTCCCATCATTGAGACGCTCCTTAATGATAGGGACCATGACATGGCCCTTCATAGAGCCAGAGAGCTACAAGAATTGCGACATGAGGGTATGAATATATCCATTTATCCCGACTTTATTCAGCCAGTGCTTGAGGCCCGGCGTCTGTGTGCCACAGCAAAGAGAAGACTAGCAAATTGCAATTAGACTATAATATGCTGTACCCTGCAAATCTCCGAGTAATAGCAGAGGGGACATCACATGTCTTCTCAGACCCTAAACAGGTATTGCAGTTTAAAAGCTTCATGGTGTGGCACATAAGAAGAGCCCCCCTAATTGACAACACGATAAGGAGGGGGCAGCGTCAGAACAGGAAGATTACCACGGTGACTGGCACTATCTGTGGGCACAGGTAACAACAGAACTCAATAGGACTTGGTGCAGGAATTTGACTCACACATGCCATATAAGGCTGGCTCGACGGTGGGCACATGAAGAGCTCATGAGCAAGCACAGGATTATGGTTCGCATTGAATAAGGCAAATATACTGGATGATGGTTAACTAATTTCCTGCCTAAAATATAAAATTGAATGAAAAAGTGAAGTAGCTAAGGTGTTAGCGGAGGGGGTACCTTGGGTGGAGCCCTTCCTCTTAAGCTGGTGCCAAATTCTACCATAGACAGAAACAGCTGGGTACAGAATAGGCTACGGGTGGGTGTGTCATCATCCTAACGTGGGGTGGGACGCATTTACATCATACAGTAAAAGGTAGGACCGGGTTGTAGCTTTCTCAGACAACAGCAACATCTGCCCTGGAGTGTGATCCACACTGGGTCAGTTATGTACTCCTTGCTGAATATGTTGAGAGATGGTTATCTTTGTGGTATATAGTCGATTATGCAAAGTTTGGGGCTGCATATCGTGGGGTGGGGAAGGTGGGCATTGCGTCTTGTTAAAAGTTTATGTTTTGGCACGACAGGCCTTTACTTAGTGGCTCGCTAAGAGGCGCATATGGACACAAAGCAAGAGACAATTGAGCGATGGCAAACATAGAGGCGAAAGTAAGAAGAGTAATAGAGTACGATTCATGACCTGGAATGTTAGAGGACTAAATAAGCATAGAAAAACTCAGAAAGTGATAGCACACCTTAAACACCATAAGGTCGATACTGCCATGCTTCAAGAGACCCACCTTGTCTCTAATAGTAAAATGCTGTCACATAGAAACTTTCAAGGTATTGTACACATGGCAGGCTTTACATCGCATTCTAGGGGGGTTCTAATATGGTTTAATCCGCAATCAGGCATTACGTTGCAGTGTTTACAGCTAGACCCTAACAGAAGGTACATTACAGCTAAATGCCATAAAGGGGGACAAGAAGTCATATTAGTCACTGTATACAGCCCAAATTATGATGACCCATAATTTTACCAATCAAAAGACATACAGTTGATGACGGAATGCAGAACAAATCAAAACATTAATTCCCTGTCAAGAGATCTGGGTTAAATCCATCATCCAATATTACAATAATATGTTACAATATTAACATAAATATGTATTAGCAAAACAAATGATATATTTAATTAAAAATTATTAAATATGCAATTACTTTTATTTAACTTTCCACAACATACCACCACAACATATACACCATACTCCTAAAATGTAATAATCAATTAAATGCACAATTAACACAATTACATATTTGAAAAGATCATTTTGTAACCTGGAAATGTTTTGTTTTGTAATGGTGAAACCTGTTCTAATAGGCGCATAATTCACAAACTAATGATCTATCTGAAATTTCTATTTTTATCTGTATAGATTTTTTTTACACTCTCTTTAAATCTAGTGTATAAAGGGCTCTTTCCATTGGAGAGGATATATTTGGAAAGGCCTGGCAGTTCGGGCTTCACTGTTCCCATTGGGTGCAGATTCAAGACTGATGTACATATGCCTGGGTTCAAACTAGAATGGCACGGGGAGCAAAGAAACAATGGATTTAGGCCCAGATCTCTTTACTGGGGTGAATGTATGACATTGTTCTGCATTCTGTCCATCAATTGTTCGTTTTGCAAGTGTCACTCCGAATCAGATGGGTATGCCCAGACGTGGGTCCCATGCTCTCCATGCCTCTGGAGTCAAGCTATCCTGGCTGATGAGGGGTGAAACCCCGAAACCGGTCCTAGGATGCTTGTTTCCAGTCCGGGGAGGACCTAGCCTGGCAGTTTGGGCTGGACTGTTTCCATTGGGCGCAGGGTCAAGACTGATTTGCATATGTCTGGTTCAAACTGGAATGGCATGGGAAGCAAAAAACGATGCATTTAGGCCCAGACCTCTGTACTGTGGTGAATGTATGACATTGTTCTGCATTCTGTCCATCAATTGTTCTTTTTGCGTCCGAAATTTTACCAGACACTGGGCTCACTATTAATGCGAGTAGAAGGTTTGTCTCTAATATGGGGGTGATTTTCATTGCATATTAAACACTGGAAAAGACAGATCGAAAGGTCCCCCTTACCGCCCTGTGGCAGCAGCTGGAGTGATATCAGAGATAATGGAGCAACTAGGACTCGTAGATGTTTGGAGGCGGCGTTTCTCGGATACTGCAGGATACACTCAGCCGATTACGACACACATACCCGCATAGGTTTCTGGTTGATCTCCAGAAGCCCATTCCCTCTGGCTGCTGTATGCGACACACCGCCCAGAACATACTCTGATCACTCACCAGTTATACTAGAGATATACTTTTGTGTGGGGGCAGCCGCACCCTTCCTATCGAGATTTCCCCGATACTCACTGATGGACCTAGTTTTTAAAACAGAAGTCACAGTTGATTGAATTAAAAAATAAGTAAATATAGGCTCTGTAGATAGCTTTACCACGGTATGGGAAATGATAAAGGTATACATCAGGGGTCTGACAATTTCCAAACATGCGGGGGTTCTCTGGGCATACAGAGATAGACTAACAAGACTCAAGAGGGAAACAGCTAGTTTAGAACAAGCTCACCAGCAGACTGGGGAGACCAAACTCCTGGAAGATAATAAAAAGGTTTTAAAGGAATTTCACGACACAGCGGGTGGAGAGGTGAAACACTTGGGTAAATATGCGCCGGCCTGGGTCTACGGGGAGGG
Organism: Lissotriton vulgaris; assembly: GCF_964263255.1. NCBI lineage: Eukaryota > Metazoa > Chordata > Amphibia > Caudata > Salamandridae > Lissotriton > Lissotriton vulgaris. Next base: position 27,759,928 of record NC_141698.1, read on the forward strand.
AGAGTGCCCAGGGGCTACGCTAGCGCGCCTCACATAACCTAAAAGAGAGGCAGCAGTGATCCTAGAAGTCATAGATGAAAGCAGGACAAAAACTCACCACTCCCAGGGATGTAGCCTACAGGTTCCATAGATATTACTCCGAATTATATTCCACTAAGGCGATTGTCGATGACGAGGCAATCCAACACTATCTAGAACACATACAAATGACATGGCTCACCAGTGCCCGTAGGGAACACCTTAAGGCACCCCTTCACCCGAGTGAAATTCGATCCACACTTAAAACGATGCTCAAAAACAGAGCCCTTGGTACGGACAGCTTCACAATAACTTTATACTAGATCTTTCAGGAATTACTCATCCCACACTTAGTGACTCTGTATGAGGAGATGGTTCAAAATAGATAGCTGTCCCTCACCATGAGGGAGGCACTGATCATTATAATCTTAAAGCCTGGGAAGCCCCTGATGCCTGCTCTCCATACAGACCATTGTCACTTTTAAACGTAGACGCAAAGATTTTTGTCAAAATGTTGGTGAACCGATTGTCTCTTCTAATCCCACTAGTAGTTGAACTGGAGCAGGCTGGCTTTGTCCCAGGACGAAACATTACTTACAATCTTTGCACTATTTTTGGGACCATTCAAAGGATAGACTCCGAAGTCAAGGTCGCAACGTTCTTCCTTGATGCCGGAAAGGCGTTTGACTCAGTGGAGTGGCCATTGATGAAGGGAGTCCTGAATAGAGTGGGGGTTAGGGATGTGTTCCTACGATTGGTCATGGTGCTTTACACATTACTGCGAGCCAGAGTGCGGGTGGCCAGCACTGTTTCCACCCTCATAGATATAACGCATGGCACCTGCAAGGGGTGTCCTCTATCCCCATTCCTATGTGCACTAGTAGCGGAACCACTCCTAAGTGCGTTAAGAGAATATTACGCCAAAGGGCAGTACGATTTCCTGGCTATCAACTAAAAGCTTTGGCATATGCAGATGATATCTTGATATATGTCCAGGAGCAGGAAAGGACTCTCAGCCCTGTGCTGACGGAAGTCACACAATTTGGGCAAGTTTTGGGACTCCGCATTACTTGGTCTAAATCCATTATCTTCCCCTTAAGCCAGTGTTCTTCAATCTGTGGGGCGCGCCCCCCTGGGGGGCTCAACACCTTCCCAGGGGGGGCGCGCACTCCACTTCAATCTCACCTTTGTTCCCTGGGTCCCTCCGTCCCTGCAAGTCTTCTTGGAGGATTTTGGTATGTGGAAGGGGGAGGGAGGGGGATCAATGGGGCACGACGAGCCGTTCTTTTGTCTTATTAACTCTCCCAGGAGGGGGTTAATTCACCGAGCTGAAATGCTTCAGCTGCAGTGGGAGGCGAGGGGTCTCCTCTGCTAAAACTGAAAGCAAACAAACGGACATGCTTTCGGTTTTAGCAGAGGAGACCCCTCGCCTCCCACTGCAGCTGAATCATTTCAGCTCCATGAATTAACCCCCTCCTGGGAGAGTTAGCTCTTCCCAGGACGACACAGGTTCCAGGGTTCGAGTCTCGGCAAAGAAGCTGAACATCCTGTGATTCTGGGCAAATCACGTATTCTCCCCGTGCCTAAAAAAAAAACACATGAGGGAACGCAGCAATATCATTAAAAAAACTTAAACTTTAGTTGTTGCTAGATTTGGGAAGTGCGGAAATTGAGGTGTTAGTTTGACGAAGGCATCCAGGACAATTTTACCAAAATGAAAGCAAAGCACTGGTGCTATTCCTGCTATCTGGCCATAAATACTCTGAAAAGACCCAGATGGCAACACATGAAGTGCCGCCATTAGTTTCGCATGTGTAATGTGCACATCAGGATTGCGTTTCTGCTATGGAAATTTTTCTACATAAATAAAATTAATTTCCACCGTGCTTGCTCATGATTGCAGGAGGTCAACTAAAATGCACCCAGAGGAGGACTAGGCGTGGAACCTGGAATTTTGATTTTTGTAGGATTCTGTGTGCACACTTTTAGGATTTTATGCTTCGGCAGAAATGTAGACAAATTGTATATGTAATTCCTCAATCCGTATATTTATGTATTTTGTGTAATGGGGGGCCGATAGAATATTTTCTGTCTTTGAAAAACATCTAAGGTACTACATACTTCGTCTGTTAAAGGCCTACGTTATTGTCAAGGTACTTTCCTTCTGAGGCATCTATGACAATGTCTATAAGAGATAGCCCTCTAGTTAAGCAACGTGGCTTGTTACAAGTTACTGCCTCTCTCATTATTTCCTTTGGTCCATGTTTCATGGAGGAGAAACCATTCACTGCTACCAAGAGTAGATGAGTGTGACCACTGCTACCTATAGTAGGTAAGTGTGCCCACTGCTACCTAGAGTAGATGAGTATGCCCACTTCTACATTGAGTAGATGGGTGTGTCCACCTCTACCTAGAGAAGATGAGTATGTCCACTTCTATCTAGAGTAGATGAGTATGTCCATTGCTACATAGAGAAGATCAGTGTTTCCACCTTTACCTAGAGTAGATGGGTATGTTCACTGTTCCCTAGAGTAGGTGGGTAGAACCACTGATACCTAGGGAAGATGTAGATAAGAGTGGCTGCTGCTACCTAGAGTAGATAAGTGTGGCTACTGCTACCTAGAGTAGATAAGTGTAGGAAGGTACATCCTGACTATGGTTGCCCCCAACTTTTTGCCCTGTGTTTTAGCTGGTTTTGGACATAGTCGACCTGGGACCCTGCCAATCAGGACCCCAGGCCTACTGCTCTCTCTTTAAAATGGATTCCATGTACCCTAGGTACATTTCCAATTGGTACTGGGCCACCCTATCAGACCCTGTAACTCAGGGCATGGGTGTACCCAGGGCTGCCAGGGGCTGCAGCATGTATTATGCCACCCCTGGCTGGCCTCCTAAATTTGACACAACTGGCTGCTTGACAGCTGGGGCAAAGTCGTGTAATCACCCTTTGCTGGAGATATAGTATACCTATATCTAACCCTAAAATGGACACACAGATTCCTATCAGTCACTCCTATGGCAGGCCTTAACAATCCTGAAGGCAGAGTGCTTGGAATCGTGTGAGGTGGTGCTCTGGCATGAGCTGAGCCTGTCTGCAGCTTGCGGAACCAAGTCCTAATAGCTGTTCCATGATATCGCATACCATATACTCTTAAGTGCATTATAATCCTCGCGGTTAAATGCTATCTTTGGTATTGCTTTATCAAAACATGTCGAGTAAGGTGTCATACGAATTGGAATACTAACCCCTCGCCAATTCTGGCGACGGGGTTAGCATTCCACCCTTCTAGAGGGACACGACATGTATGTAACTGTGAACCCCGGTTAAAGTTAAGCAAAGCCTCAGCTCCACAAAATGGATGCTGCCACCACAGACACGAGTCTGACCCCCTGCAGCTGGGAGTCCTCCCAGTGAGGGGAGCCTGGACAAAGGGTTTCCTGTCAGGGGCGGTGCTAGCACCGTCCCAGACATGGTTTTGTGTATCCTGGGTAGGCAGGGCTTTTCAGGAAGGTGACTGCTGAGTGGCACCCCGGTGCTCACTACGCATAGGCCAGTCAGAACCAGTTCCAGGGGCACACCAGCCCCTGGCCTGGGGAAGTCCGGCAGGGGAGAGGGGTGTAACCACCCCCCTCCTGGTCCCACCCATAGGCAGGACCTAGTCACCGGGTCAGCCCCCTTTTTTAGTATAAAGATGGGAGCGGGCCCCCTGTTAAAATTAGATCATCTTTGGAATCAAGATACCACTTTCTTCGAAAGGACTTCACGATTTCTTCTTCAAGATTCTCCCTTGTGGCTAAGGAGTAGTCACCCTGCATCCGCAGGCACCATCCTAAAGAACACTGCGGCCTGCTGCAAGTCCTTCATCACGAATCCGACGACCCAGCACGACGAGACCCGGCTTCCCTGGCACCTCTGACCTCTACTCACCTCTACAGCCAAGCTGAGAACCGTGAGTGCGACGAGACCTCAAGGGACCGACGATCGCCAAGACTGCACGACATCTTTACTGCAAGCCCACCGTGTCCTCCACTGGTGAGTGCTTTGGGGTCCGAGAAGCCCCAACCCTGCGCAGCTCCAGCACCCAAGATCAGCCTCCCTGCATCTCCACGATCGGCGTGGGGCCCTTCTGCTGTTTGCTGTGCACCGCGTTGTTTGGCTACTAGCCGGCTGGCTTGTGGCCTTCTGAACGACGCCCAACGACTTCACGACTGCTGGTCTGGTTGCTCCAGACTGGCCCTTGCTTCCTTGTTCAAGAGAGGCACCCCGGACCCTCCTGGTCCACTCCAGACGCCATTTTAGGTCCACCGCGTGGGCTTGAATTTGCCAAGGCTTTGTTGCCCAATCCTGGGTCCAGCGACGCCGACAGCTTCTATCTTCGTGGGACAGCTCGATCCTCCATCCTGGTCGCCGACAACGCCTCCTGGTCCGTGAGATCTTCGAGTCAAGCGTCACCCACTCACCTAGTCGAGGTGGCTACCATCCGGTGCCCTCCTGGTGCCCACTGACTACTGGCTAGTAGTCTCGAACTTGGTCCCCTCTGCTTTCAGGTGTCATCTATCTTCAAGATCCAGGCTTGGATCCGACTGAACTTTCTTCACTGGTCACCGGCCAGCATCTTTTCTTCCGGCTCCTGGTCCGTCCACGAGGATTCCCGACGTCTTTTCAGACCTATGCAGCTGCAGCCCCTGGGCTAGGTAACTTCGGCATTTCGGTGCCCCAGCATAGCCTCACTATCCAAGGGTCAGAATCTACTTTCGTTTTCTCCCTACCAGGTCGGGTTCGCCCGAGAACACTAACTTTCTATTTCCTAGCTACCATAGACTTTTGTCCCGCATCTCGCGTGAGAGTGCACACACTGCACCCGAGTCCCCTAGGCCTCCTAGACATAATCTAACGATTCCCTAGTCAAGTCCTAGCGATTCCAAAAGCTATTAGTACTGTACTTACCTGCTAGGAATTTCGCATTCCACTTTCAGAGTATATGGTTTTCCGTGCCCCTCGGGCATTTGTATATACTGTGCTAACTTAAGTATTTTTGTAAGAGTTTTGGTTTGTGCTTAGTACCCTGTCCTCATAAAGAGTACAGGGCTGTTGTGATCTTTAAATAAATAACTGTTTATTTTCATAACACTTGTGTGGTGTCCTTTCACTTGGTATTCAAGGGGTATATGTGTGGTAAACAGCTGGCTTAACGCGCCCTCTCGAGTCTTTAGCCTTAGACTGCTCGTATCCACGCTACTAGGATAGCTGGTCTATAAGGTTGACTTACAACCAATCATCAATAAGGGTTGCTGGACTGATACATAGTGTTCACTAGAATAGTGAGCACTGCATATCAGGCCACCTTCTCACATTGGTGAGCAGCGGTTGGGATTTGAGCTTGCTGTTGTTTTACCACACGTATCCTAAGAATATCTTGTTGAAAGATCACATAAGTACTGTTAGGTACATATAACTAAAGCTTAGAATACTCTGAGTTCTACTGAACCAGCTGTTGTAGCTCCTCAAGGCTTAGCACACCTTGGCTGCAACTCTAGCAAGGGATCAGTAGGTAACACATAGTGTAGGTAGGTGCATCACTTACACCACACTAGAATCAGCATGTCAGACAAAGGAGGAAACTCTGAGTATCCCCTTGTGTCAGTGGACCTTCCACAGGTCACTTCTAAATATGCTGCTCTTAGCTTCCATGAGATGAGACAAGTGTGTACTCTCAGGAAACTAAAACAGGGGTCTAACCCCACCACTTCCTTTCTGATTGGTCTCTTAGAGGCTTATGATGCCAGTAGGGCTGGTAACCCAGACCCTTCTAATCCAGAAGGAAGTTTGCCCTCCTTACAGGGTCCCTTTGATATCCATCCCCTCCATGAGGCAGATGATGCTGAGGAGGAGGATGAGTTGTCTGGGGATGAGGCAGATAAGGGACAGGTAGAGGTCAGAAGACTAAGCAGGTCCAACTTAAGCAGACATGAGCTTGGTACTGGGGGACCCCTGGGCCCACTCTCAGGTCAGCTTAACATTGGGAATGGACGAGTTAGGTCTCTATCAAGAGGCTCTCACAGATCCATTCAAACCAATGGCTCTCTCAACTCTTCTCACAGAGGAATGTCTTCCCCTAAGAGGAGAGTGTATGAAGCTGAAGAAAGGGCAATCAAACTGAGGATTGAAAGAGAAGAACTTGCCCTGGCCAAAGAGAGACTTGCCCTTGCTAGAGAGCAAGAATTATGTAGGCTACAGCCCACTGGTGGCAGCAATAATCCTAGCAATAGGGAAAGGAGTTTTGATAAAAAGCACCTGAATAAGATAGTGCCCCCCTTTAAAGAAGGGGATGACATCCACAAATGGATTACTGCTTTGGAGAGAGCCTGCACTGTGCAGGGTGTTCCCCAAAGTCAGTGGGCAGCTATCTTGTGGCTCTCCTTTGATGGTAAAGGTAGAGATAAGCTCCTCACCACAAGGGTGGAGGATGCTAACGATTACAAAATCTTGAAGAATGTACTGGTTGATGGGTTTGGTTTAACCACTGAACAATACAGGATGCTGTTCAGAGACACCCAGAAAACTCAGTCTCAAGATTGGACTGACTTTGTTGATTGTGCCACTAAGGCTTTTGAAGGCTGGCTACTGGGTAGTAAGGTTACTGATTTTAAAGGATTGTACAATCTAATTATGAGGGAGCAAATCTTAAATAATTGTCAGAACCAGTTATTACATCAGCACCTGGTAGACTCTGAGTTGACCTCTCCACAGGAATTGGGTAAGAGGGCAGACAAATGGGTCAGAACCAGGGTTAGGCCTAAAAACCAGGGTGGTGACCAGAAAAAGGAATCAACCAAGCCTCAAGAGAAGGGTGGGGATAAATCCTCAGAGAAGACTTCCCAAGGGCCCCAAAACTCCAACAAGGGTGGTGGGTCCCAGAACACTCCTTCAGAACAAAAGAAACCTTATTGCCATACCTGTAAACAGGTGGGTCATTACAAAAGTGATGTCAGTTGCCCTAAAAATGGTAATAAGGGAAACATACCCCCAGGTAATACTCCTAAACCTCCTGTTACCACTAGTGGTAATCCCCCAGGTGGTGGGAGTGCCCCCAAGAATGTGGTGGGCATTACTTTGGGCAATCAGGAGGACTATGGCCTAGCCAGGTTCCCTGACCACACTCTTGTCTGTGAGACTGGCATGGGGTTTGCCAACTTCACTACTGGACCCCACATTTTGGGAAAGTATAGACAAGAAGTTTTAGTGAATGATCAGAAAGTTGAGGCATTCAGAGACACAGGGGCCAGCCTCACCATGGTGAGTGACCATCTGGTCCCCTCTGCTCAACTGACCCCTGGTTTTACTTATCAGGTGACAGACATTCATGGAATGAAGAGAAGGCATCCCATGGCAGTAGTCAAGCTCAGCTGGGGTAATGTCACAGGGCCCATGAGAGTGGCAGTGACAGATAACCTACCTGTAGATTGCTTACTGGGGAATGACCTGGAACTCTCAGCATGGGCTGAGGTGGAACAAGAAACTCATTCCAGAATGATAGGCCTATCCAGACAGGTTAGTGGGGCAGTAATAGCTACAGCCCCAGTCCAAGCACCATTCCTCCCTGAAAAGGTTGGAAGGGCAGTGGTAGCCACTGCCCAGGCCCAGACAGACTTTCCAGAACATGATAGGAGGGCTGTGACAGTCACAGCCCAAACACAGACTGAGTGCCCTCCTGAAAAGGTTGGCAAGGTTGAAATGGTCTCAGCCTCTACTCAAACAGATAGTGAGGTTGTGAAGCCTGAAACAATGGATCACTCCACTCAAACAGAGAGCATTGAGGAGGAAGAAGAGTCTTCCCCCTCCCAGACACTAGGTGAGAGCCAGCCTCCTCAGGGAACTGACTCTACCCCTGTTGAAGGAACTGCCCCAGAGGTAGTCAGGCCTAGCCTGGCAGAGCCCCTGATGGCAGTGGACCCTTCCCAGGTGGGACCCAGTCTGGAGCAGGTAACCTGCACCTCTCTACCCTGCCTCAGTCAGCCCAGGGCTGAAGAGATCAGGGAGGCCAGTGGTGGACCCAAAAGGGCCCCCTGTCCAAAAGAACCCCTTAATCAGCAGATTAGGATCACTGAAGCTGGTAACCCTAGCCAAGTGAAAATAGAACAGACTCCTGAGGGATCCCCCTTAAAAGTAGTTAGGGAACTCCCACAGCTGGACACTGTTGGGCACAGCCAAACATGGGGCCTAAAAACCCCAGACCTGACCTGTCCCTCCAGTAAGCCAAACAGAGGGACTCAGCCTCCAGCTTTAGGTAGCCAGAGGCTGACCCTGAGAGCTCAGTGCATCTCAGCTAAAGAAAGAAAGGCACACATGATGAATGGTGATTGGAGGAAGTTGAGCCCAAAGGTAGAGGAGCCTCACTTCAGTACTCCATCCCAGCATCAGCCTTCTTCTTTCCCAAGACACACCAGAGACAGAGATTCCCTATGGTGGAGACCCTCAGATACCCTTAGGGTGAGGGGTTGCCTAGTGGACCATGACACAGGGGGAAACCAAGCCAGAGCTGGTCCTTCCTTATATGGCCACTTAGGTAATAGAGGCTTACCTGGACAAGGATAGCCTTATCTCCTTTCGTTTGGGGGGGGGGTTGTGTAGGAAGGTACATCCTGACTATGGTTGCCCCCAACTTTTTGCCCTGTGTTTTAGCTGGTTTTGGACATAGTCGACCTGGGACCCTGCCAATCAGGACCCCAGGCCTACTGCTCTCTCTTTAAAATGGATTCCATGTACCCTAGGTACATTTCCAATTGGTACTGGGCCACCCTATCAGACCCTGTAACTCAGGGCATGGGTGTACCCAGGGCTGCCAGGGGCTGCAGCATGTATTATGCCACCCCTGGCTGGCCTCCTAAATTTGACACAACTGGCTGCTTGACAGCTGGGGCAAAGTCGTGTAATCACCCTTTGCTGGAGATATAGTATACCTATATCTAACCCTAAAATGGACACACAGATTCCTATCAGTCACTCCTATGGCAGGCCTTAACAATCCTGAAGGCAGAGTGCTTGGAATCGTGTGAGGTGGTGCTCTGGCATGAGCTGAGCCTGTCTGCAGCTTGCGGAACCAAGTCCTAATAGCTGTTCCATGATATCGCATACCATATACTCTTAAGTGCATTATAATCCTCGCGGTTAAATGCTATCTTTGGTATTGCTTTATCAAAACATGTCGAGTAAGGTGTCATACGAATTGGAATACTAACCCCTCGCCAATTCTGGCGACGGGGTTAGCATTCCACCCTTCTAGAGGGACACGACATGTATGTAACTGTGAACCCCGGTTAAAGTTAAGCAAAGCCTCAGCTCCACAAAATGGATGCTGCCACCACAGACACGAGTCTGACCCCCTGCAGCTGGGAGTCCTCCCAGTGAGGGGAGCCTGGACAAAGGGTTTCCTGTCAGGGGCGGTGCTAGCACCGTCCCAGACATGGTTTTGTGTATCCTGGGTAGGCAGGGCTTTTCAGGAAGGTGACTGCTGAGTGGCACCCCGGTGCTCACTACGCATAGGCCAGTCAGAACCAGTTCCAGGGGCACACCAGCCCCTGGCCTGGGGAAGTCCGGCAGGGGAGAGGGGTGTAACCACCCCCCTCCTGGTCCCACCCATAGGCAGGACCTAGTCACCGGGTCAGCCCCCTTTTTTAGTATAAAGATGGGAGCGGGCCCCCTGTTAAAATTAGATCATCTTTGGAATCAAGATACCACTTTCTTCGAAAGGACTTCACGATTTCTTCTTCAAGATTCTCCCTTGTGGCTAAGGAGTAGTCACCCTGCATCCGCAGGCACCATCCTAAAGAACACTGCGGCCTGCTGCAAGTCCTTCATCACGAATCCGACGACCCAGCACGACGAGACCCGGCTTCCCTGGCACCTCTGACCTCTACTCACCTCTACAGCCAAGCTGAGAACCGTGAGTGCGACGAGACCTCAAGGGACCGACGATCGCCAAGACTGCACGACATCTTTACTGCAAGCCCACCGTGTCCTCCACTGGTGAGTGCTTTGGGGTCCGAGAAGCCCCAACCCTGCGCAGCTCCAGCACCCAAGATCAGCCTCCCTGCATCTCCACGATCGGCGTGGGGCCCTTCTGCTGTTTGCTGTGCACCGCGTTGTTTGGCTACTAGCCGGCTGGCTTGTGGCCTTCTGAACGACGCCCAACGACTTCACGACTGCTGGTCTGGTTGCTCCAGACTGGCCCTTGCTTCCTTGTTCAAGAGAGGCACCCCGGACCCTCCTGGTCCACTCCAGACGCCATTTTAGGTCCACCGCGTGGGCTTGAATTTGCCAAGGCTTTGTTGCCCAATCCTGGGTCCAGCGACGCCGACAGCTTCTATCTTCGTGGGACAGCTCGATCCTCCATCCTGGTCGCCGACAACGCCTCCTGGTCCGTGAGATCTTCGAGTCAAGCGTCACCCACTCACCTAGTCGAGGTGGCTACCATCCGGTGCCCTCCTGGTGCCCACTGACTACTGGCTAGTAGTCTCGAACTTGGTCCCCTCTGCTTTCAGGTGTCATCTATCTTCAAGATCCAGGCTTGGATCCGACTGAACTTTCTTCACTGGTCACCGGCCAGCATCTTTTCTTCCGGCTCCTGGTCCGTCCACGAGGATTCCCGACGTCTTTTCAGACCTATGCAGCTGCAGCCCCTGGGCTAGGTAACTTCGGCATTTCGGTGCCCCAGCATAGCCTCACTATCCAAGGGTCAGAATCTACTTTCGTTTTCTCCCTACCAGGTCGGGTTCGCCCGAGAACACTAACTTTCTATTTCCTAGCTACCATAGACTTTTGTCCCGCATCTCGCGTGAGAGTGCACACACTGCACCCGAGTCCCCTAGGCCTCCTAGACATAATCTAACGATTCCCTAGTCAAGTCCTAGCGATTCCAAAAGCTATTAGTACTGTACTTACCTGCTAGGAATTTCGCATTCCACTTTCAGAGTATATGGTTTTCCGTGCCCCTCGGGCATTTGTATATACTGTGCTAACTTAAGTATTTTTGTAAGAGTTTTGGTTTGTGCTTAGTACCCTGTCCTCATAAAGAGTACAGGGCTGTTGTGATCTTTAAATAAATAACTGTTTATTTTCATAACACTTGTGTGGTGTCCTTTCACTTGGTATTCAAGGGGTATATGTGTGGTAAACAGCTGGCTTAACGCGCCCTCTCGAGTCTTTAGCCTTAGACTGCTCGTATCCACGCTACTAGGATAGCTGGTCTATAAGGTTGACTTACAACCAATCATCAATAAGGGTTGCTGGACTGATACATAGTGTTCACTAGAATAGTGAGCACTGCATATCAGGCCACCTTCTCACAATAAGTGTGGCCACTGCTACCTAGATAAGGTAAGTGTGCCCACTGCTACCTAGAAAAGATGTGAGTTTCCACCTCTACCTAGAGTAGATTAGTATGTCCACTTCTAACTAAAGTAGATGAGTATACCCACTTCTAACTAGAGTAAATGGGTGTGTCCACCTCTGCCTAGAGTAGATGAGTGTCTCTGCTTCTACCTAGAGCAGATGAGTGTGTGCACTGCTACCTAGAATAGATTTGCACACATTTTATCTTGGAAAGTGGTGTTTTGAGCTGTGTAATAAGCCTCTGTAATTTCACCACACCCACTCACTCACAAACCTGCAGTTTACTAAACACTCCTATTGTATTAAATGTTATTAGCTGAATATACCCTGAATGTGCGCGTAGTGGTCGAGTCCAGAAATTTCTGTCAGGTGGTGGGGGGGCCCAACATCTAAAAAAATTCAGCTGGGGGGGCTCAACCTACAAACGTTTGAAGACCTCTGCCTTAAGCCCTTGCACCATCCCAATACAGCTCGACCTACCCACCCATGCAATGATCCACTGACTCACTACGCTACCTGGGAGTCCAAATTCACACAAACTCTGATATAGTCCTTATGGAGAACTATAGGAAGGCTATTTCCAGTCTTGAGGACAAAATTGAAAGATGGATTAAACTGCCCCTCCCGCTGCTGGGACACGTCTCTATCATGAAAATGGCCGTTCAGCCTAGATTCCTCTTTCTTTTAAAAAATATACCTATGACCTTACCGGGCCATATAGTAACAACACTAAGATCCCTAATGATTCGGTTAGCATAGGTGGGCAAACAACCGTGGGTTAAGTGGGAGATGCTGATGTTACCCTACTCCATGCGGGGCCTAAACGCACCGGATTTAGAACTATACTATATGGTAGCTCAAGCCTCACATGCATACATTTGGATGCACGGGCCGGAGGATGTTCTTCATAGGTACATCGAAAGAGATCCAGCTGACCCTGTACCCTACCAAAAATGATTTTTCACACAACAAAAGGAGGCATGGCGTTTTTAGACTCCTTATATACCACAATTCACGCGTGGAAATACCTACTGGAAAAACAAGTGGGGCGCTACTATATTCTGCATCTATCCTTCTGGAGTGGTGCATGTGGTCCCAACCGGCAAAGAAAAGGAAGTAGCCAGCGCTCTGCGAAAAATGGGATTAGTGCAATTGGGGATTTCCTTTGTAGCAGTGTGGTCTGTTAGTGGGACTATGTACCTAAAGAAGGGATAGTAGAATCATCACTTGAACACATCCAATATCTCAGGACTAGACATGCGTGGCATGAGCTACTAGATGACCTGCAGGAGCCTGAAGAGATGCCAATACTTACATACATTATACAGGCATTGACCCCCCATAAGATAGTAACCATAATGTATGGTATAGCACAGGACCGTAAAAGAACGCTATTACTGAAAACTCGGCATGACTGACAAAAAGAAATAGAATTAGTGATTGACCACAAGAACTGGCAATATTGCTGCACAGTCACCAAGTGTATATCCCTAAATAGTAGGCACATACTTTAAATACAACAATAGGATGATTTACACACCAGAAACAATTTGCAAATGCTGTGCGGAACACTGCAGCTTGCCACAGATTCCCAGAACAGACAGTGGAATTTACAAACGTTGCATGTTACTGTCCAAGAGTCCTGAGCATTTGGGAGGGAACTGTTTTAGAAACTTGGCAAGATTACAGGACATACCCTCATGCCCAGCCCTACACTGCCCCTGCTAGGGTTAGAATAAGATATAGATAAAGCCATTAGGAAATTGGTAGTGATTGGGCTGCGATTGGTCAAACAGAGAGGTGCAATGAGATGGGCGAAAGATCCAGTACCAAAGATAGATGAATGGGTCTCCGATATGTTTTATTGCAATACGCAATCAATCTTATATAGTGAGCTATAAACCCCTCAGGGTCGTCCCAAAAGCTTCCGGGATTGTACCAGCATTACCTGGTGAGCAAGGAAATGGGGGAATATCCATATATATATGGGCTGAGTACATGCAATGGATAATCTACAGCAACAAAATACCTCAATGCATGATATGTTTGATCGATTTTGCAAGTAGCAACTTAGTGATTTGTAATCAAAGTGTCTATATGCAAAACAAGCTTTAATTGGTAAACATTGTACTAGAAGATACTGACATGTAAGTTTACTCCTGCATGTAAGTTTGACATGCGGTTGTTAAAACCAATAAAATAAAATTTAAAAAACTTAACAAACACTAAAATAAAAACACACCTATTTTACAATATTAACATAAATATGTATTAGCAAAACAAAGTATACATTTAATAAAAAATGATTAAATATGCAATGAAATGTATTTAACTTTCCACAACATACCAACACAAAATATAGACATACTCCTAAGAAGTAATAATCAATTAAATACACAATTAACATAATTACATATTTTTAAAAATCATTTTGTAAACTGGAAATGGTTTGTTTTGTAATGGCGAAACCGGTTCTAAATAGGCCTATAATTCACAAACTAATGACCTAACTATCTGAAATATCTATTTTTATCTGTCTAGAGCTTTTTACACCTTCTTTATATCTAGTCTATGAAGGGCTCCTTCCATTGGAGATGATACATTTTGAAAGGCTTGGCATTTCGGGCTGGACTGTTCCAATTGGAGCAGCGTCAAGACTGATCTGCATATAGGTGGGTCCAAACTGGGTGGCATGGTGTGCAAAATAAAGATGGACTGGGATGCGGCGCCGAGTAATTACTAATGGTGGAGATTATTTCAAGCATTCATTCTATAACTTTTTTGTAAACTAGAATTTAGAAAGTTGACAAAGAAATAGTCTTATTGACATGAGTACCTGACATTACTTTGGGAAGGAAACATTACAACCTTATTCCTAGGAATACAGCGTACGCTTCATGAATTTATAGAGCTTGCATCTCAGTATCTCTGCAAGCTGAAGTTATAGCTACTAGGAAAGCAGCTTTTCAGGTCAATTCTTGTAGAGCAGCTTACGAATAGTTTCGGAAGGAGAACCCATTTATTTTGAGATGACTCTGGTAGGTTTTCAAGGTGGAGAAGGGGTTCATCATCCATTCTTTCATTCATGCATCCACTCTACATCCATACTCCTTTATCCATTTCAAATACCTACGACTGCTAGGCTTGAATTTATCCTTTCTGCGCTTCACACTTCCCTTCATCCTTTTTTAAGTACTGTTTCTACACTCCACTCTTTATTTTTCCTACTAACCATGTATTTCTATTATTTAATACCCTTTTCTCCACATCTTCCCATACTCCCTATTCTTTCCTCCCCTTATCTTTACTCCCTTTCTCTCTCCTACATTGCTCTATTTCCTACCTAAATCCTACTCACACTGCTTGTCTCTCTTATTTCCCTTATTTCATCCTACTTAACCTTACTAACTTGACATTCACTACAACAAAAATCACATCTCTTCCTCACAACACTTGACTTTTTACATAAGCTATTTTGCTCCATACTTTTCCACTTCAACTCTACCTGACCCTCTACACTTTACTACTCCTCACTTCTCTCCCCCTTCTTCCTTCTTTCAACATCTTCTCACAATCTGTAGTAACTACAAACAACCAAGACCTGTCACCCAGAAAGTGCAACTTTTTATCAAATAATCTATATATGTGCTACCATGGAATTGCTAAGCCAATACCAATAATTCGACCATTCCATTACCAAAAAAACAAAAACCCAACTGAGGAAACCTTATATTGATCATTCAAACCAAGACTTACAGGTCCTCCACTTGAGAAATCCTGCATCTATGGCATTCTACACCACGTCAGAACTGTATATGCAGGCCACCCGCAAATCTCTTCTCTGTTACAATTAACCCCTTCACTGCGGCGGCTATTCCGCCGCAGTGCTAAGGGGGAGGGGGGGCGGCGCGGCGCTCCCGTGCTCGTGACGGAACCGCTCCGTCACGAGCCTCGGGTGGGCTGTGCTTGTGACGGAACGGTTCCATCACTGCCCCGCCCGCCTAATAGAACGCGCCACGCAGGCGCGGAATTCACGCCGGGCAGGCGCGGCGAGCGGGCCGTGACGGAACTGTTCCGTCACCAGCACAGTCCACCCGAGGCTCGTGACGGAACGGTTCCGTCACGAGCACACAAGGGGTTAAATAATTCTGATCTTATGTGCATTAAGGAATCCTGGCTCAACAGCTTTTTCCAAAACATGATAAACTCACTGGTCCCAAACACTTTTCTCAAAATAGACAGTCTAAAATAGAAGGGGGTTTAGACTTGATCACCAAAGACATAACACCTTTTACATTGCTTTCTATGCCAACCTTTTCATCATTCAAAAGCATGAATATAGCCATTCTCAGTGATCCCTCCACAACTTTCTTCCTGCATATAATTTACAGACCATCTATGTCCCCAAACAATTTCATAGATCCAAGACTTGAAAAATCCACTTGCCTACTCGCTATTGCGAGACAGATTTAATGAGGACGAGCTATTTTTAGTGCCTAATGGCCCTTTCTGGTCAGCTGACAAAGTGAATGAGTAATAAAGATGCCTTTAAATCTTGTTATCTTGTCACATTTGCTCTGCTTTCAGAGACAGAGGTCAAAAGTCAGTTTTTTTTCCTACAGGATTTTGTAAAGTGAACTGTGTGACAATCACGTTGAGATCAGTTCACGGGTCAAGTACATTACAGTTAGGTCGAGTAGATTATTCAAGTTACTAGACCATAAAGGTCTAGTTACATTTTTAGAGCCCTGATAGAACAGATAACCAAATACTTCTACCGAGTCAAATTCAATCATCCAAAACATATACTTAGGTGAGTTCAACAAATACTTGGACAATACGAAATCTATACTCTATAGAGAATGACACAATACCACAAAACTCTTCAGTCAAAATCCTCTAATCTCTAGCTCAAATCGCACCAAAAAACCAGAATACTAGATGTTGATATTAACAGCCATAGATGCAATCACCCCTCAACCCTTACAGAAAATGAATTGTTTGATCATTTCATAATTCACTTCTCAATTCCTCTCCAGGAAAGCCTAACCCATAAACCCCAACAAAAAGATAAAGTCCTTGTCTGGAAATGCAGAAACATCTCTGAAGAATCTTTAAAACTATTCTTATTGCCTAATTGGACAGCCTAGACCTTCAATCTGACATCAATACCATAACAACTAATCGAAAGCACCAAAGCAGAAGACCAATTTGTTAGCAAAGTGCCTCCTACAAGCTGCAAACTCCCAGAACCCTCCACATAAACCATGTTTTAACAATAAATTATTGACTCTCAAAGTGATGGTAAAGGAAGTCGAGAAACACTGAAATATGAACAAATCTGCTAAAACCAAGGAGCCGATTTAGAGTCTGGAGGATGGTGTAGTCTCCAACAAACGTGGCTAACAATCCTGTCAGTCAAACCCCCTGTTAGCTGGCACTATTTTGAGACTGGTGTACAGTCATCTTTCCAATGGTAATCCCTTGCTGCCTCTGCTGTTGAAATGCTTACTCTAATGACCTGGTGGAGTAGGGCCCATAAGAGTAAGAACACCAGACTGCCAGCCCTATTTACAGCATATTTCTGATGTATTTTGTTTCTGTCCATAGCCACCAGGAAAAATCTGACCATACTGGACAGAAAAAGATGAAATACCATTCCATGAGAGAAAAGACCAATGGCGTGGGGGGTCATTTGTTTTTTGTTTTTCATTAACAAAAGTCTGCTTGGGAAGAAAAAAAGTATGGTGCACGGCTGCCTGAAAGACAGTGGCTAAATACCAAACTTGCAGTGCCTTCAGAGGAATTATATTACAGTGGCTCCTATATGGCATACGGGTGAGACATTCACCAAACACTAAGGGCCCAGTTACGATGTTTTTTGGAAACTGTCCTGCGAGTTCGAACGACCGATTACGATGCTTCCGTACAACGTTAAGTCGGACTCACACTGACTGCAATGGAAGCCTTCGTTTAGAATGAGAACAGAGGTTCCCATTGAAAAAAGGGGTGGTTGGGGAAAATCTTGCATCCTGCGGTGGGCACCCAAAAGTGCCTGCCACATTGTGCGTGGTTGGGAAGAGGAGTCCCATGGGTACCCACATGGGCTACATCCGTACATCTCCGGATGAAGGGGTGCCCGCAACGGGTCCACAAAGACCAATTCCGCCAGCCATTTCGTCTCGGGCAAACCAATTCGGAACTGCAGTCCGAATCAGTCATCGTAATCGCTCGTCCGGACAACGTGTCCATAGAGCTGTACGATTTGGCTCCGAATGACTCGGACTGTCCCAATGCCTTTCAGAACCGATTTGGACTGCTCAAATGATTTACGGGCATCGTAATCGGTCTTTAGGAAATCTGTATGGTTCGGTCTGGAACAAGGGTTCCATATCGTATTCTGCAATACCAAATACCATCTATAGCGCATCCTAACAACATCGCAATCAGGCCCTAAAAGAGTGGGAGAGCTAAACTAAAAGCAGTGAGAATTCTTACAAAAATACATAACAAGAGGCTAAAGCAACACACATAAAGTAAAGAAGCAAACTTATATTGCCCAAAATCAAGCTAAGATAAATTTCAAAAAAAGTAAAGAGAATAATATCTTGGAACCCAAACCTTCACTCATGACTCCATCAAAAGATATATGGAAGCAACCTTATGAAATCAGGAGTACCAAACACAGCATTACTGCCCGATGAGGCAATAGATGGACCTATTACAGCCTATTAAAATGATATGAATTAGGCACATAAATCAGGCTATTGCAACCAATACCTTACTAAGAGGACCCCGTACTGCTTCACTAAGAACAAGGGTCTTTTGTCTTTTAGCACCTAACTGTCTTGCACTAATCAATCCCTCCCTGCAGCAGGGAAAATTTCCAAACTGCTTTACACTAAGACAAAACACTAACATTTCTAAAAAGTCAGCACTGATCTTGAAATCATGGATATCTACTGACGCATCACGAACCTCCACCAGTTAGACAAAGCCACTGAAAAATTTGTCACAACACAACTAAAAAAATGCATCAAACACAACTCACTGGTCTCTACCTCAGAGTCATATTTAAGGACAGGGCATAGCACTGAAACTGCCACAATAGAAGACCGTGGTGATATTCTTCAAAAAGGAGAGATTTGCAATGCTAATTTTCATCAACATGACAGAAGCATTGTCAATCAAAAAATTCTTCTGACAATAGAAAATCACAAAATCAGGATGGGCTTAAAAGAGATGGAGTGCACCTGGTTTAAACCATTTCTCTTGAACAAGATACCACCTAGGACCCCATGCATCCAGACCTGAACAGACATCACTCTGGATACCTCAGGGCTATATCCTATCCCCATCATATTTAATTTATATGTTGAACCTCTAAGTCACATTTTAGAAAACCAAGGCAACAGGCCCCATCAATACACAGATGATACACCACTTTATTAAAATTCTCAGCATAAAGGACATCCTAAATCTCAAAACGGGTATGGAAAATAATTTCTCATGTTCCTCTGAAAACCCCTTAATGCTTATTCCACCTAAAAGAGGATTCTTCTGTGTAAGACTAACAAAAGGATTGCCCAGCCTTAATTTAAGCATTAAATGATAATGGATGCCCATCACCCGATCAACAAGAGCAAAATCATTGGACTTTTTTATTCATAATGCACTTTCTTTGGAAACTCACGGAAACAGGCATGCCCGAAAGGCAAATTTCCACCTACCCCAATTAAAAAGAATAAAACATGTGCTCTCAAAAATCAAGACCGTCACTCATAGACTCATAGGGCTTGATTCACACATATTTTGTAGTACATAAACTAGTACTCCAGAAGTATAACTTACTACAAAATGCAATTCACAAACCTACAAGTGTAAATCACCACTTCTAACTTTACCATCTGTTCTAGGGGAGATCCTCCCACATGTGAGTTTACTTATTAGTAAGAAATGTGGAAGGGCTGAGAGAGTGGCTGGAAAAATGGGTATACTTATTAGTAAATGGGAGGGGATTAGTGTGGGAATAAGAAGGGCTTTAGGGAGGGGTTTAAGGAGGGACATCCACTCACCCACAAAAGAGCCCGTTGCTATTCACAAATCACACTTTGAAAGTTACTACAACCAAAAAGGACCCTAAACAGTAGTAAGTGTACTCTATCTCAGAGATGAATTACTCGAGCACCACACCTAACCAGCCCTGAGTACTGCAACGCCCTCTCATAGAACAAAATGGAGGTAGGGATTTAAGATAAAACCCCAGAGGAATTAATGTTAAATGTAATTTAAATATTTAAACTGATTCAAAATATAAATAAAACTAATTTAATGTTTAAAAAAACAAAAAATAAAAAATTGATTATTTAAGAAATATTTTATAAACCTTTTTGAATTGAAAAAGTAATGCAACGGGGGAGGAGCTACGCTCGCAACCAAGATGGCCGCGTAAGCTCCCGGCTCCGCCGACTGCCGCCAGTAGCTCATGAATCCTGATATTGATCCTGAAATCGTTCCAGACTCCTGTGTGGCTGAAGTGTTGCAGAGCATAAAAGTGAAATCCCGAGATTTCCATCTCCTCGAATGACGGAGCTACGCCGTGTTTTCATTCTCGGCGTAACCCAGCGTGGAAGCCGGGGCCGCGATTTCTAACCCACCCGGGTCAGAGTTGAACAACATCGGCCGCAGGACTTGGGCGGCATCCAGTCTCCCGAAGTGGAGAATATCCTGACCGGTTTGGATGGTGGTACGATGGCCAGGTGGATTTTAAGGATACGGCGGTGGGACGCACCGGTTGCTGTGTGTGGGAGTCCGTTGCCCGAAGACCCTGCTGATCTCCTGGGTTCGGCGGGCTCGGATCGACGCTTGCGGCGACGGTGTCTAGACCGCTAGAATGACGGGTGCCCTCCGTTAATGTCTGACCCGCTTGTACCTGTTACCCTGGAGTAGTCGACCTCCGGGGCCAGAGGTCTGATCTATCGCTTCGCGAGAAGACATGGAGCGGGTGGAATGTACGCCGTTGTTGCAGACCGTAATGGCTGCCATAGGGGCACTTCACTTGCAGGTCGCTGCCATCATCCACAAAATGAACGTAACAGCCTAGAGTATGTGTCTGCGACCGGACCGCGACTCTTCAATAGCTTTGGAACACATTGTGTTACCCGCGATTCAGGGCATGCCAGTGATAGAGGACCCCGAGTGAAAACCTGATGTGGAGTTTTCGGTCGGCTCCCGAACAACAGCTAGCGATCCTGGAACTATCAATAACTCTGCATACTCAATGCCGATACCGCCCAAGATGGACGCAGCCGATTTTATACTCCTGGATAATTTTATCAGTGACTATCGGATTGATACATCATTCTTTTTCTCCCAGTTGACTCAATCACGTTCTAGTGCCTCACTGTTGGTGGACAGGTATCTCCTTTTGATTTGTGGACTTCAAGCATTAATACGTTGGATTCGACCGCACCGCACTGACTTTGACTTTCTTGAATGTTTTGATTCTCCTGTTGGGATGGCGGTTCGAGCGGAGAGAGCTTGCACGAAAAATTGGAGTGGCCAGGGTTGAGTTGGATTGTACGGGTTTGATAGCACGGCTGTATTCGATACGGGACTTGTAGCCTACAATGATGCGGGAGTCGGTGGTTTTTACAAACCCCCCCCGGTTGTATTGTAATTGGTACTTCACAATGTCTTGACCATAATACGGGGTGGTTTGCTTCTGGCGGTGAGGGAGGGGGGCCGGGAGCATGTATGATATCTCCTTCTCCACTCTTTACCTTCTTTTAGGATTTAGTTGTGGGGCGACAGGCACGCTGCTAGTGGGGTTAGGCCGTAGCCATTGCAGGGGTGCAGGGTGGGGGGAATGGGGGAGGGTTTTTTATTTTGTCTTTGTTTAGTTCTATGACCTTTTTTTCTTTTCTTTTTCTCCTTTTTACAAGAGGCGGGTGCTTATCCTGAATCTATCTCTTTCACATAATCTGGGTGTCTGTTTCGGTATTAATTATCCTGAATCGTGAGTTGGACGAAATTTGCTGGCGTTATTTAACGGGGTTGCGGATCGTATTGTTACTCTCTTTTTATATACCTGTTCATGTTGACGTCCTACTCTCATGTATACTGATTTTACTCTATTGGCTTATTCGCCCACTCATCGTTGCAATGTATTTTACCGTATGACACCTGGTATGTGTAATATTTCCTCTTGTTTTTCTCCTTTCAATAAAGATATATATATAAAAAAAAAGTAATGCAAGAATATTTTTTTAACAAAAATATAATTACATTACTTTTCATCAGTTATACACATTATTTTGTAATAATTGTAGTACAATATAAAAAAAGATATTGTTTTTTCCCGTAGGTAGGATTTTTTAAATTTAAACTTTGAAAAATATATTTTAATTCAATATATTTGAGAATAAGAACAATAGTTACTTACCTATAATCTGTGGTTCTCCAGTATTGGTGTCTTTTATAGATTCCAACGGTACATAAAAAAAGCAATAAATGAACAACCAGGAAGTAAAGTAGCCCTTAGCTACAAGAGAAAAACTTTTAGCTACAAGAGAAAAACTTCCACAATCATGACTATCATAGTCATAATGTATTAGTCCAAACTGCAGCCAATTAGGCGACAACACCCACCAGAATGTTCTTCCCAGAGGCTCAGCCTCTCAGATTTTCTTACACAGGAGTAAACCAAAACTGGAGAACTGGACACCAATACTGGAGAACCACAGATTACAGGTAAGTAACTATTATTCTTCTCCAGTATTGGGGTGTCTTTCATAGATTCACATGCCTGAATCAGAGTAGATAACAGTATACAACATAATGCTCGTAAGACGCATGAAGTATGAATAATACCATAATTGTATAAAGATACATTTGTACTTAACATATGCAGAACAAATTCAAGATATATAAACAGTATGTCAATAAGCGTCTAAAAGAGCATAGTAGAGGAGGGAGAACAGAGGCTCACCTTATTTAAAAAGATTGCGGAGAACAGCTCGTTTCACTGACGTATCTGCATCACTTGAAGCCTCCAAACAGTAATGTTTGGTAAAAGTGTGTCTGCTGGACCAAGTTGCCACTCTGCAGATCTGATGAACAGGCACACCAGCAAAGAGAGCGGTAGATGAGGAAATCACTCTCTGAGAATGTGCTCTTGGCATGGTGTGTAAAGGTCTTCCCGCCTGCTGATGACACAGACTAATCACCGCGGACATCCAACGAGCCATGGTCTGATACAGAGTAACCTTGACGTAATTTTCCGTATGCTAACAATAGCTGATCTGCTTCCGAATTGTTGCAGTTCGTTGAAGATAGAACTTGAGACATCGTCTGATGTCAAGGTAATGCAAGGCTCTTTCGGAAGATGTTTGAGGATTTGGAAAGAAAGTCTTCAAAATTATCGGTTCATTAAGGTGAAAATCCATAGGTACCTTAGGCATGAAGCTGGGATTAGTACGAAGTACCACTGAATTTGAGGTGAACTGTAGAAAAGATGTCTTAACTGAATGCTTGAATGTCGCTGACCCTTCTTGCTGAACTCAGCACCAAAAGCAAAGATACCTTCCAAGAAAGGAACTTTAAATCCACTTTATGAATAGGTTCAAAGAGGTGCCGCATAAGTTGTACGAGCACCAAATTTAGATGCCAGGCTGGAGGTGGACGCCGAATAGGGGGAAACATCCGAAATAACCCCTTGAAGAATTGTTGAATAACTCTAGTAGAGTAGAGAGAATTGGAACCATCCTGTCGGAACCTTGAAATAGCTGCCAAGAACGCTTTCAACGTGGAATGAGATAAACCCGATTTTGCCAATTGAAGAAAGAACGGTAAGATCTGTTCTGGTTTGGCATGAATTGGATGTAAATTGACAGATTGACACCAAGTGCAAAATCTCTTCCATTTGAGTTTGTAAGTCTTAATTGTGGCAGGTGCTCGAGCATTGGCCAAAACTTCTTGACAGTCCACAGGAATATCTAGGTGTGCGAATTCAAGGTGTTGAGGAGCCAGGCTGCTAATCTCAAGGATGCTGGGTCCTGGTGACAGATCTGACCCTTCTGGATGGACAGAAGTTTTGGTATTGGTGGAAACTGAATGGGATCACACTCCGAAAGAAGGAGAAGTTCGGTGAACCAGTATTGGCGAGGCCATCTGGGGGCAATGAGAATGAGGCGACAAGGCTGTTTCTTCATCTTGTGGATGACTTTGGGAACCAACGGAATCGGAGGAAAGGTATAGGCATATATCTGTGACCAGTTCTTTGAAGCCAGCTTGCAAAGTTTGGGCATTTGCGGTTCTGGCTGGTCGCAAACAGGTCTAGATCGGGATGGCCCCACTCCCGGAAGACTCGATCCAATGTTGGTTGATGCATCTCCCATTTGTTATTGGATATTGTAGATCTGCTGAGGGAATCCGCTAGGGCATTGGAGACCCCCGGAACATGGACAGCTGAAAGGTTGATCTTGTGACGCAGTGCCCAGTCCCAGATCTCCTGGGCTTGCTGAGAGAGCAGGGCCGACTTTGTTTAAGTAATGCATACTTGTAGTGTTGTCTGTCCGAATTAGTACTGAAGTCCCTTGGCTGACAGTTCGAAAGGACTTTAAGGCCAAGAAAATGACTTGCAACTCTAGGAGCTTGAAGTGCCACTTCCTTTGCTGTACATACCGCTTTCCGTTGACCGTCATTCCTTGAAGGTGTGCCCCCCATCCTTCTTGCAAGTTCTTCCTCCGAGTCCACCAGAGAAAGGCTTCTCGCATTCAAGGAGTAATGAGAATGACGTCGTCGAAGGACCCTGAAACCTGCAACCATTGGAGGTTGAGTTCTTATTGCAAAGACCTCATTCTGAGACGGCAGTTGGGTATCAGTGGGATGCAGGATGAAATCATCCCCAGGAAAGATTTGAATAGTCGAACTGAAACAAACTCTTTTTCTTGCAACAGGCGAGCTAGCTTGCAGATCTTGTGTTGTCTCTCTCTTGAGATCAAAGCCTGAGTGAGTTGGGTGTCCAGCTTGGCACCTAAGAAGGTCTTCCTTTGCGACAGAATCAGATGAGATATGTCGAAGTTGATGGAGAGACCCAGAGATTGGAACAGCGATAGACATCTGTGAACATGCACGCTTGCCTTTGAAAAAGAATTTGCCTTGATAAGGCAGTCGTCCAAGTATGGGAAGATTTGAATGCCTTCTAAGTGACGGTGTGCGGCTCCCGGAGCTAGAACTTTTGTGAACACACCGGGTGCTGACCGTAGTCCAAAATGAAGGACTCTGAACTGAAAGTACCTGCCAGCCACTCTGAACCGTAAGAATTTTCTGTGTCTTGGGAGAATCGGCACATGAAAATAAGCGTCTTGAAGGTCGAGGGTGGCCATGTGATCCCCTACCAAAAGAAGCTGGAGGATTTCATGAAGTGTTGACATCCGAAAGGACAGTTTTTTCAGGTATTTGTTGAGGGTGCGCAGGTCAAGGATGGGGCGCCATTCTCCCGACTTTTTCCATATATGGAAAAATCTTGAGTAAAATCCTGTTCCTTTTTGCAAATGAGAGACCTTTTCAATCGCTCCCTTCCGAATCATCAAATTTATTTGGGAAAACAGCTCCTTGAGATGAGCAGGAGGTGGGCCCTTGGGAGGAGAGTTTGGAGGGATCTTGCTGAATTCCAAATTGTGGCCTGTGGCCACTATATCCAGGTCTGTAGTCATTGTGGACCAGTTCGAGTAGAATTGGGATATTCTTCCTCCAACCTTTGACTGGGGGGGAGAGATGGTGGCAGGTGGCGTGTCTCATTGTTTCTTGGTGGAATCTCGTTCACGGTAGGAGGGCTTTCTTCTTGATTGCGAGAAGGAGTTACCACACTGTCCGTATGACTGTTGCTTGTAAGGTTGATATCTCTGATTACTTTGAGAGGTTTGTATGACCTCTGTTGATTGTAGCCCCCTCTATTGGAGAAGGATCCACATCCTTTAGCACCTCGAAAGGACAACTTACGAAACTGAAGGCTACCCAGTGATCTTGCAGTTTCTGTGTCCTTTTTGATAGCCTGAAGGGCCTTGTCGACATGCTGGCCAAAGAGAAACTCCCCATCAAATGGAATGTCGAATATTTTAGCTTGAACTTCTTGGTGAAAGAATGTACATTTCAGCCAACCTTGCCTTCTTAGCACTTCTGCACCTGCTAGCTGCCTGAATCCTGTAGACGCCACATCCACTGCTGTGTCAATCATTTCCGCAGAAGTACATTCTCCTTCCCGTAAGATTTTTCTTGCCTCAGATTGTGCAGGTTCTGGTAGCATTTCAACATAGGAGGAGATGTCTGACCATATCTGCATGTCATATATATCTCCCTAATATTGCTGAAGAGTTTGCGGCACGGACAGTTGTTGCTGCCATAGTGGAGACTTTCTTCCCAATGGAATCCAGCCGTCTGCCATCTCTGTCTGGTGGAGCAGTTATAGGCGAAGAGGGGTTCCAGGCCCGTCTCTGTGCCGCTTGGGTGACGACCGAATCAGCTTTAGGCCATCCTATGATGCATGCAGGTGAGTCGTTCGGTGATTTATACTTTTTGTCTAACCGAGGCAAGACTGCAGGAAGAGAATTAGGTGTTGCCATGATCTTTAACCCTTCCTTGCAGATTAATTCTATGATGTGAATGGTCCTTACTTGCCTTCGCGGCTGATCTTTAAAATCATAAAGAAAGCAGTCGTCCTTCTTTGTCTTCATCGGTATTAGAAATCTCTTTGTTGCACTCTCCATCAGGAGATGGAAACCTCTGATGTCTACTGGAGGAGAGTCCGCAGGAGCTGGAGCAGATGGTGATGGAGTTTGTATTTGGTATTCATCCCACTCCAACAGAATAGATTTGTCATCTTCCTCTCTGTCCTCGTCTGCGGTGTTAGCATCCTGGGAATGGTGAGATGGTACTGGAGAAGGTGGTCTTGGGGATCTTAAAGAAGATACTGGTGCGGGAGAAGGTGGTCTTGGAGATCTTAAAGAAGATTCAGAGTCCTGAGGCAAGGGTGTCAATGGGAGAGACTCTGCCGATTCAGATGGAGGGAACCGGCGATAGTAATCGTCCAACATGTATTGTAAGTTATTGAGCAGGGCCAAAGGCATCTGTGCTAGGGGCACCGTGGCAGGAGCTTGATCTACAACCTCAGGAAACGATTCTTCCTCCTGATCTTCATCCTGATACTTAATGAGTAATTCTGACGGACTCCTAGCAGTGCGGAATCTGTCATCTACATCTAATTGTTCCTCGTCGTACTCAGAATCCAGCAATTGTTCAGGTAACTTCAGTGGGGAGAGAGCTTGCAATGAAGAGCCACATCTTTCCAGCAAAGAAGATGCCGTAGCCGGCGGAGCAAAGGAGGCAGTAGTCGGTGTGGTGGACCAAACTTGCAATTCCATGCAAGTTGCCAGAAGAGGAGTCGACGATTTTGCAGTTGACGGTGCCATCGTCGATGTAATTGTTGTTAGGACAGTGACTGCTGACGAGGCCGTTGTCTTCGTCGACGGGCAATCTTCGTCGACGATGTCTTCTACAACAATGCAATCTTCGTTGACGATGTCTTCGACGACGAGGCACTCTTTGTCGACGATGAGGCCATCGACGACGAGGCAGTCTTCATCGATGGTGTGGCTGTCGACGACGAGTCAGTCTCCGTCGACGAGGTAGCCGTCGACGAGGTTCTTTTTATCGACGACGAGGCAGCTGATGAGGCAGTCTTCGTCGACAATGCCCCCGTCGACAGGATCTTCTTAACCTTCGTCATCGTCAATAGATGGCATTTCCTTCATCAACGAGATGGGTTTAACTGCTACAGAGACCAACGTCAACGGAGATGAAGCTGACAACATTATCATCTTAGGCTTCGGCGACGAGAAGGTAACTGTCGATGTTGAAGTAGCGTCGACGATGAGAATCGTCGACGGATGAGCAATCGACGACGCCGTCGACGACCGGGTTTTCTTCTGAGGAAAATCTTTCTCAGGAAGTCTTTTGGTGCCAGAGACTTTCCAGTCTTTCTTGGGGGCGACACAGGGGTTGATTTTGAAGGTGGAGAAGACTTTTTTGGAGAAGGTAAGCTAGAACCCTTAGAGGGTTGAACTTTTCTCGATACCTTAGCCCCAGGAGAAGTTAAATCTTCCATAGCCATCTTCTTCCTGGAGGACACAGGTGAACCTGAGGCCACACTTCCCACCTAAGATAAAGGGTTATCCTGATCTTTAATCTTCTGTAGCCACAGAAGTAGGCGTCCTTCTCTATCTCTGAGGGTCTTCTGAGGGAAGCTCCTGCAAATCTTACAATCTCTCACCTCATGATCTGGATAAAGGCAGTAGATGCACTTTTTGTGGGGATTTCTGAAAATAGCCGGAGCTTCCCACAAGATTCACAAGGTCTAAAGAGAGACTTCTTAGCAGATGACATCCTGAAAGGGGGTGAAATCCAGAAAAATAGTGAAGTACTGAGCAGAGCTCCGGGAGACTCCCTTCACACGAAGTGCAGTAGAAAACCTGAGAGCCTGAGCCTCTAGGGAGAACATTCTGGTGGGTGCTGTCACCTGATTGGCTGCAGTTTGGATTAATACATAATGACAATGATAATCATGATTGTGGAAGTTTTTCTCTAGTAGCTAAGGGCTACTTTACTTCCTGGTTGTTCATTACCAAGGTTTTTTGGTTTTTATGTACCAGGGGTCTCCAACCAGTAGCTTGTGAGCTGCTGTAGCTCTTAAGCTAACTCTGAGTAGCTCACCTGTTTGCAGCCCAGCTTAATAAATTAGAAAGATTGTGCTTTCTTGAATTAATATACATTTACATAAATTGAAATTATACTGCACTAATAATATTAGTAGCTGTTAATGTGTTTTATTGAACACAAGTAGCTCTCAGTACAGAAAAGGTTGAAGACCCCTGTACATATTATTGCTTTTTTATGTACCGTGGGACTCGGGCATGTGAATCTATGAAAGACACCCCAATACTGGAGAATTATGTTTTAAAGTAAAATTAAGTGAATAGTGCAGTAGTTTTTCTATTTTGGTCTACAATTAAATAAAATGTATAAGAAAAATTTATATTTATATGAAATACAAAAATATTGTTACTAATTTTAACGAATATTTTACTCTTCCCTATTTTCCTGTAGGGAGATCACTCCAACTGAGATTGCATTTCATTATGACTGACCAAATTAAGGGTAGCAGAGGAAATAAAAACGTCCCTGACCAATTTATCAAAAGGGTATTCCCCTTTTGTCCCTGGATGATAGCATCTGGAGGTGAAGTCTGGGCATTTTTTGTTTGATGTGTCTCAAAGAGGTCTAGTTGATCAAACCCTCCTCGGGAAGGATGTAGTGCATAGATTTGTCATCCAGAACCCATTAGTAATTTTCTTAAATGTTGTGCTAACTGAATCTGCATATGCATTTTACGTACCTGAAAGATATATTGTTGATCTGTAAATTTATTGATGCAGGCTGCTCCCAGAATGAGTGAGCTTTCAGAGACAGAGGTCTAGAATATGTTAATTCCTCTTTGTTTAAATAATACATTGCTGTTGTATTATCTGTTTGAATTGGGAAAGAGTTAGCTGTAAGGAACGATTTGAGAACCGGATGGAATGCCCTCATTTCCAAAAGATGTACTACAAAATGTATTTCTTTGACCAAATCTCTTAAACCTGGCTGTGAACCATGTAAGTGCCCCCATCCTATTAGAGAGGCATCTATTACAAATGCCTTTGTTGGGATGACTTGATGAAATGGACCCCTTTCAATAGGTTATGCAATCTGCACCAGCAGAGGAATGCTTAGATCGCAGACTGAGATAGAGTGAGTCTGACACCACTGATTGTATAGACATTGCTGAAGAGGTCTAGTGTAGTCTGGCATTAAGGACTAGGAATATAAAGGAAGCCACTGATTCAGGATCAAGGTACTTTCTCATGTAGTAGGATTTGGTAGCTCTGGTGATTCTCACACCGTAGTCCGAAAGATGACACTCTCTCCTCTGGAAGATACACTTTTACGGCCTGAGTGTTTAACACAGCAAGAGGTGGTGGATGGACTGAAGTAGAACAGCGATCTATTTTGTGCAGCTTATTTGTTGGCCCAAAGAATAGCAGAATTCACGTGGTACTGGCATAGAGATTCCTATAAAGCGGAACCTGTATTCAATCCATCATCTCAGTAGTGGTAAACAAAATATTTTGCCTCCTTAGAGATGCCGCTGCAACCACCATACATTTGGAGAACGTTCTTAGCACTGATTTTAGACCAAATGGAAGGACTTTGTACAGATGGTGTTTGATGCCTACTTGAATTTTTAATTTAAAAAAAAAATCTTTTTATTAACATAATCAAAAGAAAAAGCATCAGGTGACATGCATTACTTTCACAATAATCAGTTATACATTTCCACATAGCAAAATATTTCGGATAACATTAGGGATCACAGGGACTGCGACGCTACAGTTTCTTCGCCAACATTGGGTGGAGTACATATATCTCCCCTGTATACATCCCAAGCTCCCCAGATCTTCCCCCATTTTCTGGGACGCCCTCTGACGACGTAGACTGACCTTTCCCTGAACATGCATCAGTCCAGATCTTCCGTCCACTTCCCAATCTGCGGCACCTGGCTGGCGCCCCACAACTGAGCTATATTACGCTTGGCTATCAGGCACGCCAGGGTCACCCACTGCTTCCTATGTGAATTCAGATCGGTTGGCTCCCAGACATTTAATACACATCGCCGGGTCTCTACCACCAACTCCACCCCCAACACATCTCGGATTTTCTCATGTATCTTGAGCAACTATTCCTGTATTGCCGCACAGTGCCACAGAACATGCATGAACGTTCCAGTCTCTCCACATCCTCTCCTACATTCCCCACTTTCCGTCAGACCCATACGTACCAACCGTGGACCAGTAATGTAGGTTCGGTGTAGAATCTTTAATTGGACCAATTTAAGTCGCATCTGGATGGCTACCACTTTCAGGGATGAGACCGCCTCCCTCCAATCTTCGTCGTCCTAGACTAGGCCATCTGCACCCCACTGCTCCCTAATAGTAACCAGGGGATCTCCCATGTGGTTGATCAGCTTTTTGTATATCAGCGAGATAGTTTTAGTTGGAAGAAGACCGTCCAATACCCGGTCCTCTAATGGGTAGGCTTTCGGAAGTTCAGTATCGGAAACGCTCGCACTCCTGCATCTGGTGTCTTTCCTGTAGGGCGGCAAATGTAAGTATCCCATCCTTCCCCCACATGTCCTTAATTTGTGAGATCCCGATGAGGTCCCGCCTATCAAAGCCCTTCGTCCTCCACAAGCTACCCAATCTCTCCGAGCTCCACAGTGGGGTCGCCATAGTAAGTCTCCCCTCCCATTGAAGACACTAGCGTACAGCGCCCTAGTAAAATCTCTCCCTGGCATCTGACCATGGTCCATTGCAAATCCGGGGTCCAAGGGAGACCCATAGATGGCATGATTTATTGCCGCCAACTGGGAAGCCCAATAGTATTTCCGGAGGTCCGGCAAACCGATCCCTCCGTCGCACCAGGGAAGAGTAAGCTTGGAAAAAGCAATACGGGGTCTGCCCTCCCAGAGAAGCTGTCTCTGGAGGGACTCTATATTTTTGAAATACGAAGGGGGTACTGGATCCATAGTGTTTTGGAGCGCACATAAGAATCGGGGGAGAGCCATCATTTTAAATAACACTGCGCAACCCAACAGGGAGAGCGGCAATGACTTCCATCTCGCAACATCCCTTCGGAGCCTGGCCAGTGGGGGCTCTAGGTTTTTATCGTATCTCAGTTTCGGATCTTTAGTCACAAAAATGCCCAGATACCGAAAGCCCGCCGGCTCAATCTGTAATGGGCAGGAGTTGGGGACAGCTGGAGGGTCACCGCTAATAACAAAAAGCACTGATTTCGTCCAATTAATGGCAAAACCAGAATATCTCCCAAATAAGGCCAAGACATCCATAAAGCTTATCAGAGAGTCCCTGGGATTGGTAAGGTAGAGCAGGATGTCATCTGCGTACAGCGAGATCTTGTCTTCCCACTCAGGCGTCCAGCGTAATCCACGAATCGATCGGTCCCAGCGGACCCATGCCGTCAGCGGCTCAAGCGCCAGCGCAAATAGCAGTAGGGAAAGGGGACATCCCTGTCTGGTGCCTTTTTCCAAAGGAAAATCTACGGACATGTGGTTATTTACCACAACCCTGGCTAGGGGACTAGCATACAAGAGATGGACCCAGTCGATAAACTCCTTACCAATACCCATCTTACCCAGGACTCCGAACAGATAGGGCCATTCGACCCTATCGAAGGCCATGGTCGCATCCAATGACAACAGAGCTGCAGATTCATGTATGCATTACGCGCCGCCCAGAATCCCATGCAGCCTCCTCAGGTTGAGGGCTGTATTTCTGTACGGCATAAAGCCAGACTGATCCGGGTGGACCAGAGTCGTAATAACCTTGACCAGCCTGGTCGCCAGTAGTTTAGCCAACACCTTAGGTTCAGCGTTTAGTAGTGAGCTCGGCCGGTAAGAGGAACACGATGTTCTAGGCTTGCTATCTCTATGGGTTACAATGATATTAGCTACTCGTTGGTCATATGGGAGCTGGCCCATTTCCTTACTTTAGACGAGCATGGCGCGAAGAAACGGTGCTAAATTGTTCGTATTAAGTTTAAAGACCTCTATGGGGATTCTGTTCAGGACGGAGGCCTTCCCAGAATGAATACCCCTAATAGCCTGCGCCACCTCGTCATCCATGAGGGGGGAGTCTAGATACTTTATGTCCTCCTCTGGGAGTCTGGGCATTGGGATATCGTGTATCATAGCCGCGTTTTCGGCCTTCGTATAGGTGCCTGCTGACTGATATACTAATTTATAGTAAGCTGAGAACTCATCTGCGTTCAGCTGTGGGTCTGTCACCCTTCCCGAATCCTCCGTCTGCAATTCTGGCACTAACTGTGTTGCCCACTCCCCTTTCTCCAACCACGCAATCAATTTTCCAGCCTTATTGCCATGTTCTTAGACCCTGCTCGAGTGTCTGCGATCTGAACTTTAGCTCTATCCCGAGCTAGACTCTTATATTCATCTCAGAGAAGTTTCAGTCGGTGCAGACCTCCCTGGTCAGCGTCTTTAGAGACCTCCCCCTCCAATGCTATCAATTCTGGCTCTACCCTATCAACCTCTGCTTGAATCCTTCTCCTCTTTCCAGAGACCAGCGACAATACCTCCCCTCTGATGACCATCTTTTATGCCTCCCACAGGGACTGCATTGACACAGCGGTCCCCACATTTTCATGGAAGTATCTTTCCGTGATTTGAATCACCTCCTTCTTGGTGTCAGGGTCTTTCAAGTGCCATGCATTTATAGGGGCAATGCTGCCCACATCTCTCTGCCCCACTACCACACTAAGCCAGACCGGGGAGTGGTCGGAAATCCCTCCAGGCAGGTGTCGCACCTCTCAAAGCCATGCAGCCTGTAATGCCGGTAACAAGACATAATCTATTCTTGAGAAGGAGTGATGTGCCGCAGAGGCATGTGTATAGTGCACTCCACTTGGGTTCTTCAGCCTCCACCCATCCACAAGTCCAATGGTTTCTACAAAATCCGATAACCACCTCTGAGACAGCGTCAAAATTCGGGCAGGGTGTCTGTCTATTTTACCATCCATCACCGCGTTAAAATCCCCCCCACTACCAACAGCCCCACAGGCAGAGATATTTTTTTTTTACACAAGTCCCAGAAGGTTTCGGTCTGTAGACCTGGTGGAACATACATCAACAGGAAAGCACAGTTTTACCCTCCCGCAGCCCTGAAATGCCAATGTATCTGCCTCGCTTGTCCGCTCAGGTGGCCTGAACGGTCAGTGGGAAGGAATTCCTGACTAGAATACCCCCCCCCCCCCAGATCCTGTGGTGAATTCAGCGTGCACCACCAACTTGAAGCCTCCCCTGCAAAGCGGCATACAACGGTTCCCAATCAGATGCGTCTCCTGCAGCAGCACCACATCCGGGGAGTGCCTCCTGATCAACTGACTAACCATCCCCCTCTTGATCTTGTCTCCCAGACCATTCACGTTCCAACTGAGCGCAGTAATCCCAAAACCCTGTCTACCAGTAGACATAGAAATGGTAAATCATGTCAAGGTCACCTGATGCAGAAAAGAAACAAGAATACATTGCCAACCAAATAGCTAATAATAATGCACACAATAAAATCTTGGTTGCGAAAACCCCCCCAAAGTTCAGCCACCCTCCCCTCACCCTGCACCCCAGCATATAGCTTACGCTAAACCCCAACTAGCAGTGTGCCTGTCGCCCCCACACTTATCTACAGCTAACTAAAGGTAGAAAAGAGAGGGAGGGCCTAAGTGAACCCGCCAACCCCACCATCACCCGCCCCGCCGCCACTACAATGTTCATATCAAAGTACGGTAGTATCTGTACTGGGGATACGGATCAGAAGAGCTATAACACACCCACCCCACTCCCTGTTCACAACATCCCATTAGTACGCCCTACGAGCATCATTTTGCACAGGCCTATTGTTCATCCGGATCCTCCCGATCTTGCCTCTCCGCCTCCGTCGCATGAGTACTTTCCAGCCAATCCGCTGCCACCTCAGGGTTATCGAAGAACCAGACCTTACCGCTGAACTCCACGGGAAGTCGAGCCGGGTACATCATAGCGTATTTTAGACCTTTGTCCCTCAATTTCTTCTTCACCGATAAGAAGCCTTGACGCTGTCTTTGCACCATTTGGGTAAAGTCTGGGAAGAAGGAGAGGTTTGCATTCTCAAACCTCAAGGGAGGTCCAGCTCGAGCCGCCTGCAAACTCGCATCTCTGTCACGGAAGGTAAGGACCCTAGCAATCATAGGTCTGGTGGGTGCACCCGGTCTAGGTCTGCCGCCGGGGACTCTGTGTGCACGTTCTACAGTGAAAAAGTAACTAAGGCTTTTAGGTTTGAGGTGGTTAAGGACTATATTTTCAACAAAGAGATCAACCAACAAAGATCTCTTCAACAAAGAGATGTTTGCCCTTCAGATTTCTTGGGCACCTCCTGGTCCTGCCTTCATAATCATCCAGGTTGCGAGCCACAAGGATGCTGAAGGCCTTAAGGTCCCTCACCTCCTGTTGCAGCTGATTCACATCGTCTATCAAACTGTCCGTCTTGACCTCCAGTGTCTTTACCTTCTCGTTGGCCTTTGTGAGGTCCACCCGCAGCAGCCTCACCTCGATTGTGACGGTGTCAAGTTTATTATCCATGACTTCCATCTTCTGGCCCAGGGTACTCTGAACCCCATTGATGGCCGCCATTAGGTCTGTCAGCGTCGGCTCCGTGGGGGCATGAGCAATCTCCTCGCTCTCGGACTGGGGCTTCGTCGGTGCCCCCAGGGGACCCCTTTGGGACGGTGTAGCGATCCAACTGATTAGTTTGGATGTACCTGGATCCCTTGGAGGACCGGGGCAGAGGTTTGTCCACTTCTGGTTTTGTCGCCATATCGCCTCCCCTACCCCCAAGACCGGACCAAGTCATGGTCTGGTCCCGATGTCAGCGCCTCTGGTCGGCCGTCCGCTTCCGCCGCCCACCAATCGCGTATATGCGGTCTTACCGTCCCCGAGGCTCTGTTAGGCCACGTCCGACCATCCAGTCAGGGATGAATGCACCACTCGCCGCAGGTAGTCGACAGTCCGAGAGTCATGCCTCCCTTCCAGGGTACCACCGCCGAGCCCCCCGTCCACACAACTATTGCGCGGGCTGGGCACCTCGCTGCAAGTCTCTCTCGACCATCTCAGCGTTGTAGACGACCTTATAGCTCACAGAAGCCCCCCTGTGATGCACCCCTAAACAGCGAACGTCGGCCGCTGTGCCCTCTCGTGAAGCCAGGGAGTCCATCACGACCACACAGGTCACCTCACCACCATGTCGCTCTTTTTTCCCCACCACATGGGTGGCACCACCAGTAGGTACCCCGTAATTTCCACTGGCGCAATTTCAATACCGCTGGCAACGCACACCATCCATTTGTGGTGCCTCCAAGATGGGCCTGGCAGGTCTACTCCTTAGTCAGCCACCGATGTGTCCTCTTACTCTTGCGGTCCATCAGGTCACCAATGCGGCTGCCGTTCTCCACTCCAGTCTACCCCAGTGCACCTCACCAGCAAGCAAGCATAGCCTCTACTCCCGCATCTCTCCTCCAGAGCTGAATAGCCTCCCTCACTTCCCGGGCACCAGGTGTCCCGCGGGTTGCCTCTCCTCCGCAGCCGGGCCGGTGGCAGGCATTTGACGGCCTCTGTGCAATGTATTCCAGGGCAGTCTTGGCGCAGCCCCCACCATCAGTCAAGCAGGGCACTCCGGGGCATCGGGTGCGCCTGCACCCCCTCTAAATATCTGTGCCGCCCCAGTGTCTCCCATGTGACCATGCACAGATCTCGGGGAGCGCACCTCCGCACCTCCGGGCGGACCGGCGAAAGGCCGTCCGTGCCCCCGGATGTTGACACACTCGCGGCCATCCACTAAGCAACTCAAGAACCCTGCTTTCACGCCGGACCAGGCCTCTCTCTTCGGGGCGATGCTGCTGTGCCCCACAACCACGGATCCGGTCCGCGGAAGCAGCGTTGTGCACCGCCTCTGCTCCGGAGTCAGGGAGTCGGGTTTGGGCCAGGATAAATAGCAGGATGAGTGGGCAGAGAACGGCGGTCGGCGGGGCTGAGTCCCTACGCGGCCATCTTGGTTGCCGGCTTGGCTCCTCCCCGCCTACTTGAATTTTTAATGTTTGATTTGGTTTGTGAAAATAGGCAACTTGAAGGTCTATGGTGCACATCAGCTAACCTTGAGTAAGAGAGGGAAATTTTGATATAGAACCAGTATTCTGAATTTTTATTTCCTTGTCCATATGTTGGCTTCCATGAGATCGAGAATGGTTCTTAAGTCCTGGCTACGACCCCTTTTTCAAACCAGAAAGCAAGTGAAATAAAGTTCCTTCCCTTTCTGATGACAAGGAACTTGCTTCTTTAATAAGGTGTTCAGCTCTTTTTGGAGTTGCTCCCAATTTAATTGATAGAATGTTCTTGGTAGAATTTCTGGAGAAGAAGATTTGAACCTCAGTGAGTAGCAACTTTTCAGCACCCATCTGTCTCTTGTCTGAGGGGGTAAAGTGCTCACCATCCCCAAGAGACCCAATCTATCAGTAATTATGAATCTCTACACAGAGGTTGCAGATACTGAATGTTATTCAGTTTTTCTCAGCTATGGAGCCATTAAGTACTCCAAATCAGCTATTTAATGCCCAACTCCAAGGTCTTCGACTTCAATGATTCTTGACGACAATGGAGAGTGATATTTTTATGTAAATGTTGCTTTTGATCATGTGTTTTGATACTTCATCATGAACAGTGATTGTGCTTTGAATTCACGATGGGGCAGAGACAGGTCCATCAACGCCATATATCTTGATGGCATACATGCTGTGATGAGCATGTTGCCACTATATCAGTCCCCAACGTCAAACAGGACAACGTGTCTTCTACATGAAGTGTCTCTTTTTAAATCTCCACCTACAGACCATTGATTTATACCTTAAGTGTCCTTTCCTAAATTTTTAGAATTGCTGGCTAGCTTACGGGTGAGGAATCTCTGGGAGACACAAGATGCAGGCATAATGAGGGTCAGATTGTGCCTTTCACCTCCAACTTGAAGAGTATTTGATGAGAAATATTTGCATTTTGTGAAGAAATAAAAACAATTACAGTCAGGAATTTCTCTCAAAGCACTTTAACGATTAATGAATGACAAATGTAATGATTTTGGAAAGGTTTGGAAAGCTTTCACAAAGAAACATTTGCAAATTTCCTCAAACTTTCAAATCTGTGCTCATGAATATTCAGATATTCATGAGCTTGAAGTTTTATATGTTCAATTAATGATTGTTCAATGCCTTTCTCTGTTTTAAACTGGCTCACAGGGGTGCCTTTTGTGTAGTAATGTTTTCCATCGCTCTCATAGAATTCAAAATGTTCTGGAATTCATAAGTGTGACTATATGGCATCTTTTTTCTGAATACAAAAGGTTACCCATGTGCTCACAACTTTCAGAAAAATAGTGAATTTTACAGTCTCTCTATACCCTCTGGTGCTTAGAACCATCCTTCATTTCTCTCCTTGTTTCTGGTAATTGTTGCAGAATGAACACGTTACTTACCTTGGGTAACAATATATCTGTAAGAGACAGATATTAGTTATGGATTCCTCACCTTAGAATTACCCCCAGGCGTCCGAATAGATCCGGAGAATATTTCTTCAGCAGTACCCCTGTGTGTCGGTAGGTGGCGTTGGTTGACTCCGCGTTCGTTGTTGGCATCGTGGTCGCAGAATGACGTCGCTGTATCTACTTAGACTTCGCCCCTGTACGCTGACGTCAGTTCTTTACCCGACATTCCACAGCAGAAGCGCAGAGCCATAAAAGACACTGAATACTGGTGCGCAAAACTGGGGCCATATAAGGGAGTCCCTTACCCTAGAAGTCCGTTCGAAGAACGAGGAGGATAGGTGGGGCGGTGAGAAATCCATAACTAATATATGTCTCTTACATTTATATCATTACCGAAGGTAAGTAACTTGTTCATCTGAAAAAGACTTTTAGTTATGGATTCCTCACCTTAGAATAGATACCCCAGCAATAGCAACGCCGGAGGTGGGTCTGCGAACTAAGTTCATACCAGAAATTCCTGGAGAACTGAACGGCCAAAGAAGCCATCCCCGGACTTGGCTGTCCACGCAGTAGTGTTTAATAAAGGTGTGCAATGAAGCCCACGTAGCTGCCTGGCAGATGTCATTAAGAGGGACTCCACGTCCCAAAGCAGTAGTGGCTGCTGTCGCCCTTGTGTAATGGGCGCACAACCCACTGGAGGTTCCTTTTTCGCTAAGGAATAGCAGATTTTGATGCAAAGAACAACACGAGAGAGGGTCCGTTTGTGCACGGCACGACCTTTCTTGGCGCCTACATAGCCAACAAAAAGCTGATCATCTACCCGGAATTGCTTTGTATTGTATTGTATTCCGCATTTATAGTTCTACGGGTATTCTGGTGCTTGAACACGTGAGATCAATACACCTTGAGTGTTGTAGCGAGTCCAGGGTCAAAAGGAGGAAGAGAAAGTCATCCAGATAGAAAGAAAGCACAAGTTTTTGATCCAGACTGTGGAGCCTCTCTTCCTCTTTAGAAGGATGCGGGCGGGAAGAAGGTGGGCAAAGTGATAGTCTGTCCTATGTGGAAAGAGGTAACCACTTTGGGAAGGAAAAAAGGCCTAGTGCGAAGGACAACTTTGTCCGGATGAACAGCCAGAAAAGGAGGTTTGGAAGAAAGTGTCTGAATCTCACTCACCCTGCGAGCAGAGGTGATGGCAACCAAAAAGGCAGTTTTAAGTGTCAGAACTCTGAGAGGACAGTTATGTAGCAGCTAGAAAGGAGAGCACATATGATAGGTCAGAACCAGGTTCAAGTCCCACTGGGGCATTACGAAAGGAATTGGAGGAAACAAGTTAATAATGCCCTTAAGGAAATGATTTACAATAGGGGACTTGAAAAGACAAGGCTGGTCAGGAAGCCAAAGAATAGCTGAATTGGCCGAAAGATAGACTTTTAGAGTGCCCAGAGCAGAGCCTTGCTTGGCCAAAGAAAGATTAAAGAGGAAAACCTGTGAAAGGGGGCAGAAAGGAGATCCACAGCCTTTGCTGAGCACCATGCCACAAACTTGTTCCATCTACAGGCGTATACTATTTTGGTGGAGGGACGCCTGGCTGCCAAGATAACATTACAGACTTAGGGAGGAAGGTCGAAAGCTGTCAACTGTAAGGATTAGTTACTTACCTGTAATCCTAGTTCTCTTCCAGGGGTATCCTCATCAAAGTCATAAGCACTAGAATATTCCCGCCCATGCGCGGGACCCCGGAAACACAATTATATATGTGCCCCACATATATATTTCCATATATATACATATATATATATATTTCTTCCAACAAGGCTCAGACAGAGCCTCCGAACCCCCTTTAATTATTGATGCATTGAAGAACCCACAAAAGGTTATGATGACACGCAGACAGGAACTACAAGTCCCAAAACACCTGAAAGCTACTATAGCCAAAACGGGATTCACTCGTTACTTAAACGCAATGAATCATGGGAAATGACTGAGAACTGCCATTCTTCTTTGCATCACGAGCCCTAGAAGAAAAAGCAGACAGCTTTGAAACGCGTAGGCTGAAGGGATGCAATCACGGGTGAAATGTAATCCTCACCGTGGCAATAAAGTGGTCGACACTTACCTGGCTGTTCGTGTGCTCTTTCAAGCTGCAGAAGCCTTGTTGGAAGATATATATATATATATATATATATATATATATTCAACACACTCCACCAGCGTCTTCCTTCTAGCGATATCAGAAAGAACAACACAGGAGCCGTGGCCTCAGTAAATGGTGTAGTTTAATGCAGATACAACGTCCTACGCGTTTCGGAGTAAGCCTACTCCTTCATCACGGGCAAACTTTGTGTATCTCAGTGTGAATAATAAAGTGAAAAACTATGTCACGTGATAAGAACATAAACAAAATACTTCGCTTTTAAACAATTTTCAAATTGGTGCTTGTACTAACATTGAAAGTGACTGGAATATATGCATTAATCATTACGGCAATCCAAAAGCACATTTGTAAGCATTTTTAAGCATGATTTCAGAGTTTAGAGACCCTCGCCAAAATTAATGACGTGAGTCACCAAAACAGCACAACCCTCTGCTTCGGGTAAAGCATTTCAGCTACAAAAAGTTCAGTGATTTTTAAATAGAAAAATTAAATTGCACTGATAAAGTAATAGTGTAATTTTGTCATTGATTATAAATAGCGCAACTCTGCTTAGAGAGGATACGAACCCCTGACCTCAAAAGAGTAATACACGGGGTGGCTCAGCCCACTAAGCTAAGCGATATACCGCGTGCTAACGGCAGAAATTAAACAGTTAATTTATTAAATACCTATGGCGGCAAGCCCAAGGCTAACAATACACCTTACTTAGGAATAGTAATGCCCGAGTGGGCTAACAACATTTTTAAGTGCAAAGTAAATGAAGAGCTGCTGCCCTAGTGGGCCAAGTCCATGTGCATTGGAAACTCCATGCTTAAAGTAAAGTTAGGTCAGTCATTGATCAAAGCCCCAGTGGGCTGGTGCACTGTAGAATGCCAGCGAAATTCTCCTCAGTCACTGTTGGGTAAGTACTTGTAACACGTAAGACAATGATAAAGGCAAAGTCCTATTAAAATCTTCATAATAGAAGAAACGTATCATAAAGAAAACACACAAAATTCTAAAACAACATACAGAAGGTTATTGAGCACCGATGACATCCGAGCCCTGATGGACAACGGAGAAACAGCGGCCCTCATCCTCCTAGACCTCTCCGCGGCATTCGACACTGTCTGCCACCGCACCCTAGTGCAGCGCCTCAGCAACGTTGGAATCCAGGAGAAGGCACTGGAATGGATCATCTCCTTCCTCGACGGAAGAACACAGAGAGTCCGTCTACCACCGTACAAGTCAGAGGCCACCGAAGTCATCTGCGGCGTCCCTCAAGGATCTTCGCTGAGCCCCACCCTCTTCAACGTCTACATGAGCCCCCTCGCGGCCATCGCACGCCAACACAACCTCAACATCATCTCCTACGCTGATGACACCCAGCTGATCCTCTCCCTGACCAACGACCCCGCCGCCGCCAGAGCCGACCTTCACGAAGGGATGAAAGACGTAGCCGAGTGGATGACAACCAGCCGCCTGAAACTGAACTCAGACAAGACGGAAGTCCTCATCCTGGGCTCCTCGCCCTCCGCCTGGGACGACTCCTGGTGGCCCCCCGCCCTGGGCACCGCACCCAAACCGACAGACCACGCACGCAACCTGGGCTTCATCCTGGACTCCTCCCTCTCCATGACCAGACAAGTCAACGCCGTCTCCGCGTCCTGTTTTAACATCCTGCGCATGCTACGGAAGATCTTCCGGTGGATCCCCACCGAGACCAGGAAGACGGTCACCCAGGCCCTCGTCACCAGCCGACTGGACTACGGCAACGTCCTCTACGCCGGAACCACCGCCAAGCTCCAGAAGAGACTCCAGCGGATCCAGAACGCCTCAGCCAGACTCATCCTCGACATCCCCCGACGCAGCCACATCTCCGGACATCTGAGAGACCTGCACTGGCTCCCCATCAACAAGAGAATCACCTTCCGTCTCCTAACCCACGCACACAAAGCCCTACACGACCAAGGCCCGAGCTACCTCAACAACCGCCTCAACTTCTACACTCCCAAACGCCACCTCCGATCGACCAACCACGCCCTTGCCGCCGTCCCCCGCATCCGAAGAGCGACAACAGGAGGAAGGTCCTTCTCCTACCTGGCCGCCAAGACCTGGAACTCCCTCCCTCCCGACCTGCGCCTGACCAAAGACCACCTCTCCTTCAGGAAGAAGCTCAAGACCTGGCTGTTCGAGCAGTAGCAGCACCCCCCCCCCCCCCCCCCAAGCGCCTTGAGACCCTCCGGGTAAGTAGTGCGCTCTACAAATGTCTTTGATTGATTGATTGATTGAAGAGAACTATGATTACAGGTAAGTAACTAATCCTTCTCTTCCAGGGGATCCTCATCAATAGTCATAAGCACTAGAATAGAATAGCGAGCCTCACCTCATCCCCCTGCAGGCAAAGGAACATAACGGTAAATTAACCAATCAGCTTAGATAACCAAGCCTGGACAGATAAAACACTATCCGAAAAGATTCCTCAAGGAGGCTTGGCCCACTTGAGTATCAGGCCTGGAGTCGGATTCTAGGCAATAATGCCTTGTGAAGGTGTGAACCGACTTCCAGGTTGCAGCCTTGCAAATTTCTGACACTAGAACATCATGCAAGAAAGCCACTGTGGCCCCTTTACCCCTAGTGGAGTGTGCTTTAGGGGACAACAACAAGGGCCTTTTAGCCAGCTGGTACGCCAATTTTATGCAGGACCCGATCCATCTAGAAATGGATCTTTTAGAGGCTGGAAAGCCTGTTCTCATGGCACCATAATTCAAAAACAA
Organism: Lissotriton vulgaris; assembly: GCF_964263255.1. NCBI lineage: Eukaryota > Metazoa > Chordata > Amphibia > Caudata > Salamandridae > Lissotriton > Lissotriton vulgaris. Next base: position 27,802,495 of record NC_141698.1, read on the forward strand.
TTGATCCGTTTTTCTTATGCTCTTGGTACCCTCTAGATAGAATTTAAGTCCTTAACCACCTGCATTTGGAACAAGGAAGGTTGGCTGGGTGACTTTCTGTACGCCGTAATGGCTGACAAATGAACCCTGATCGAAGCATATTTCAAACCTGATTTTGCTAGATACAGAAGGTAAGGAAGAATGACATCCTCCTGCCACTTCGTAGGGTCAAAGTGATTTTCAATACACCAGAGGAAGAACCTCTTAGCCTCTTTCAAAATGTGCATGCAATCTTGTGGCAGTTTCAAGTGTCCGTATTAAAGGACCTCAGGAGCCATGCTGCCAAGTTCAGAGAGGGAAGGCTGGGATGGAGAATCTTCCCGTCCATCTTGGTCAGCAGGTCCGCTCTGCAAGGTAGTCTCCTGTGTGGAAGCACCGACAACTGAAGAAGGTACGGGTACCACTACTGTCTCTGCCAGTCTGGAGCTATCAGAATCATTTTCATGTTGGATCCGATGAGCTTGGACACCACCTTCGGGATCAGAGGCAGAGAAGGAAAGGCGTAGGCAAATGTCCCTACCAATCCAGCATTCCCTTTGTCCCTGGACGGTGGAATCTGGATGTGAAGGCGTGGCATTTTTTGTTTTTGTCGTCTGCAAACAAATTTATTGATGGACGACCCCATCGATGGAAAAGATCTGCCACCACCTCGTCGTTTAGCACCCAGTCTGGCTGATCTTCGAAGTGCCGACTGAGCGCGTCTGCTTTGACATTCTGTTCTCCTGGAAGGTGCACTGCTACTACTAAGAGGTTTCGGGCTAGCAGCCAGTGCCAGATCGCTTGAGACTCCAGGGAGAGAGGGCGTGAGCGTGTACCACCCTGTTTGTTTAGGTAAAACATGGTGGTCGTGTTGTCTGTTTGGATCAGGACTGAGCTGGACTTGATCACAGGCAGGAAAGCTTTCAGAGCAAGATGAACTGCTCGTAGCTCCAACATGTTTATGTGGTAGGACTGTTTCTTTTCAGACCCCCGACCCTGCATCTGAAGGCAACCCATTTGTGCCCCCCATCCCTGCAGAGATGCATCCATTACCAACGATAGCACTGGAAGTGGCTGGTGAAAGGGGACTCCCACCAACAGTCCACCATTTGAGGGATGATTTCGCAGCTTGGGAGAGCACAATTCGATCTTACCAGCGACCCGTTGCTTGATCCCATTTGTCTTCTAGATCTTGCTGCAATGGTCGCATCCTCAGCCTGGCGTTTGGATGAGAAATATGCAAGAGGCCATTGACCCCAGCAGAGATGCCACTTGCCGGATTGTCGGGTGTTCTGTCTGGAGCAGAATCCTGCTCTTCTGCTGCATTGAAGACAGTCTCTCCCCCGAAGGGAACACTCTTCCTTTGTTTGTATCCAGAGTAGATCCTAGAGAGTGGATTGTCTGGGAGGGCTGCTGCACGGACTTCTCCATGTTGACATGAAGACCCAGGTCGTGTAACTGCTGCAGACACACATTTGGAAGTCGCTCCTTACTTGTCGAGGAAATGTTCCTTTGAGGAGCCAATCGTCCAAGTAAGGATAGACGAACAGACCTCTTCTGTGAAGGGCGGCTGCCACCACTGCCATGCACTTGGTAAAGACTCATGGGGCGGACTTGAGCCCAAAAGACAAGACCTTGTACTGGTACTGTTTGTGTCCGACCACAAACCGCAGGTACTTGCGATGACGTAGAGCAATGGGAATGTGGAAGTACAAATCTTGGAGGTCCACCGAACACATCCAATCTCCTACTTGCAGATGTGGACATATTTGATGAGGGGCCAACATGCGAAACTTCTCCTTTACGATGACTCTATTCAGTAGGCGAAGGTCCATTATAGGTCTGAACTTGTGCTCCTGATGTTTTCTGGGCACAAGAAAGTACCTGGAGTAGACTCCCTTGCCTCGCTGGTCGAGAGGAACCTCTTCTATGGCCAGCTTTTGAAGAAGAGCTTTCACCTCCTGTCGGAGCAACTTTAGTTGGTGAGGACAAGATCTTTTTGGAGGAATGTCCTTTGGAAGAACACGGAAACATAGTGTGTATCCATTGCGCAGTATATTGAGAACCCAACGATCTTTTATGATGCTGCACTACTCTGCCAGATGACGTGAAGCACTTCCTCCCACTGGAGTGGGCAACGGCGCCAGAGGAAGCAACTGCTCATGGGTTTCCTCTTGTTCGAGCTGTGGTAGAGGACTGTTGTTGGTGTCCACCTCTACCTCTGTTCGATTTACGGCCCTGATATTGGGACTTGCCGTGGTTTTTCCCCTGGGACCACTGACAGGTTTGAACCCTCTGTTCGGATCCCTTGCGTTGATTGGGCCTGTATCGACGCTTGAATTCTTTATTTTTTTCCAAGCCAACAGCCTTAAGGGTGTGTAATGGCCGGATTTTCTGCTTAGATGGGATCAGCCCCTAGGGGCCCCTCTAACCCAGCCAGAACGTAACCACATCCCTCCTCAGGACCATCTATCCAGGCACCTGGGTACCTACCTGAGGATGGGGAACTCGCAATATACAAGCTCATATTATCAGAAACACCACTAAATCTATAGGGATACTAAGAATACTCACTGATTACTAAGGATATCCATGCCTTACACCACACTCATACCTTATAGTCTCGCGGCCACTCAGACCCAGACTGATCTACCCCAGGGCAGATATGACACACAATCCGGCGTGTCTACAAACGGGCCTGCAGAACCCAATGCTCTCTTTTTCCAAACGGTCTACAATCCGGCAGACCTACACGCTGGTAATCCCCCCCAGCGCTCTCACTTACACACGGCCCGCAATCCGGCAGACCTCCACGCTGGTAATCCTCCCCAGCGCTCTCATTAACGCCGTATATCAACGACGACCACTTTCCTATGAACACCTATGGGAACAATTTCTCATTTGTCTACTTGGGATAAAACTATGATAATGAAAATTAGTACGGTTTCCAAATGGTATGATGTACCTTCTAGTCTAGGCATCAAAGGTCCACTCGCTCCCTATTTATATGATCACTACTTACCTGATCGGGATTTCACATCCGTTCATGCAAACAACTTTCAACTAGGAGAACCATTTACCAAGATTGAACAAGAATACAAGGCACATGTCAGTTCACTAAGAACTAGGGCTGCTTTATTCTAACAATATAAACACATACACAGATCTGTATTATAATGGACACATCCACATGTAACTGACAAAGACTATAGATAGAACACACCGCTGCAAAGAAAAGGATTAGCAATACAATAGCCTAGGGAATAAAGACAAGATTAAGATGTAAGTGTAAAGTAAACTAATATGACAGGACCGGTATCACCTGATTAGTGTGAAGTCTTGTTTTAGCTGTCATCTGGGTTCCTCTCTCGTCTGTGCCTTGGCTCATCTCAGACTCTCTCTCTCTCCTGCACTCTTGGATACACCTCTGCGCTGATCACTTTGCACTGGACTCCCCCACGAACTGTCTCCACCTTCCAGCTTCAGTCTAATGGTTTCTGCCGCTCTGATACTCTTCATTCCACTAGCTTGTTCACTCTGTTTTAAATGTCTCTGTGCCAATGTCCAATTAACTCCAGCTGCTCCCACAGGTTAATCCACGATCTCTCCTCAGTCTCTTCTAAAAGGCATTACTTCGACTCCAGCTATTCACACCTCCTCCTGATAAGTAACTGCTTCTGACTGCTTCCTTCAGTTCCAGCTCACTGACTGTCTGTTTGTCTTCTCTCTGTTCCAAGCATGTCCTGTCTCTTCTCCTCTTGCAATTCCACTCCTCCAACTCTACCAACACTCTCTGCTCCTCCAATTCAACTCAGCTCTCTCTAGCTCGAACCCTCTCTCTCTCCTACTCCAACAGCTCCTCACTCTCCTACCACTCCAGCTTGACTCCTCACCGCTCCTCCAATTCCACTCGACTCACTGACTCCGCCTCTGCACTTCACTGATATAGAATGCTGTTTCCTCATGGAAAGTTCCAGCCATCAGCCTGCCGCCCACCAGATCTCTGCACCACTTCGCATCAAGGACACACACCCAGCTGGCCAGCCTTTTGTGGTGTCTTCGACACAGAGAATAATACAGCCTACCGATAAGGGCTGGCCCAGACCGGTTCTCTCCAAGTGAACAACAGCTTTAACTATAAACTTTACCTTTACTCTAAAAGCCTCTCAGCTCCATCAAGATGGAGTCCCTCTAGTTCTAGGCCTGTAGGCCTGAAAAGGATGAAATACCCCTTAGCTCTGTCAGAATACCTACATAAACCATACCAATGTGTAATATAAAGTCAGGACCACAGGATCCAACCTCTACTATAAGAAATAATAACAGGCCAAAGCCAATAGGCAATAGATGGCCTCTTCTAGGTCTGGAAAAAGGGCTTAAAAGGGCCAACACAAGCTAAGAATACATATCCTAGATGTGAGCAAGATTAAAGTCTATATCACTGCTAAATAGAGCCAAAAACCCTGCCAAGACAGGGTGTCAAGCTCCGCTTTCATTCTGCCCATCTCCTCATCTGGATGAGTACCAAAGAGAGAGGAGCCAGAAAATGGGAGATTGAGAATTCTTTGTTGTGCGTCAGCCTTGAGACCTGTCAGCCTCAACCACGAGTATCTTCTACGCAGACTCCATGGGCGTAAGAATGCGCCGATAGTGTAGCGCTGTCCGCTGCCGGGCTGATCATTTGATTTGCCACAAGAGATCCTTCAGTGACGATCTCATCGAAGTCCTTCTGGTCTTCCTTTGGTAGCTTCTCTTTGAAGCGGTCCAAAGAGTCCCACAAGGCCCTGTCATAGCGGCCTAACAGTGCAGCCGCACTGGAGACCTTAAGGGTTGAAGCCGCAGAGTTGCAGACTTTGCGTCCCCAAGAGTCCTGGGATCTGCTTTCTTTATCGGGAGGGACAAATGAAGATGCAGTGACAGCATGAGTCTTCCTTGCTGCCACAACGATCCCTGAATCTGCAGGCGGATCCGTCTTCAAGAAGACAGGGTCTGAAGAAGCCGGCTTGTACTTCTTTTGGATTCGAGCCGGGACCGCCTTGATCGTGGCTGGAGTCAAGAAGGTGTCCATCACAGGGTCTAGAATCCCTGGAGCAATGGACGAGATATCGCCTTCTGATGCAGAGTCTCGAAGATCACCGTCGTCGCCACGTGAGGGACGGACATTTCGATGTTGAGCTTCTGAGACCCTCTTTGAAGCACATTGTGGTATGTGTTGATATCATCAATCGGAGAGACCCTCGAGATAGGGCTGTCCGACAATGTAGGGGAGTAATCCCTGTTTGACGAACGGGTTGAACAAGAAGAAGAAGTAGAAGGTGTACTCCTACTTCTGCGATGTAAACTGTGTCTTCGTCCCCGTGATCTGTGTGTGCGTTCTTCTCGTCTGGGGGAACGCGATCTGTCATGCCTTCGTTCTCGGGATCTGCCGGTACGTTTGATGCGTCTAAGGGAACTCGCCCTGTCCACCTCCTGCATCAATCTTCCTGCATCAATCTTTGCAAAGGCGATCGATATATAGGACTGGCATATTCCTGAATCCGCTCTGTCGCCCCTGAATCCTTCTGGAGGGCGAGAAGCCATCTCAGGGACAAGAGCACAGTAGCGTCCGTCTCCCTTTGATGTGATGGGGACCGATGAGCAGGTCTGCTGGCTTCTGGAGAGGCATATCTCCTACAAGGCTGACCAGAGGAGTGAGAGGAAGAGTGGCGCGAAGCGGATTCCGTCACCAGTAGAACTGATCCTTCCATAGACCTCACTGAGGTAGGCCTTGACGCCGGGCGTGCGCCCCTCGACATCGAACCGGATCTTCTCCTCGACATCGACCTCCGATCTGATGCGACTGGCATGGAAGGTTCCTTACTCCTCGACGCCGATGCTGGTGAAGCCTGGACATCCCTTCTGCTCGACGATGAACGTCGAACCGACGGCGACCGCCGCCTTTCAGATCTAGGTGGAATGTCTCTGTGCCTCGACGTCGAACGACGTTTTGAAGACGTTGGCGGAGGGCTCCTCTTCCTCGACGCCGAACGTCGACGTGACGACGGCGGAGGGCTTCTCCTACTCGACACCAAACGTCGTTGAGACAATGGCAGAGTGGTGTCCATCCTCGACGTCGACGGTTGTCTAGACGACGGCAGAGGGGTGTCTATCCTCGACGCCGATCGTCGCCGAGACGACGACGGATGAGTTCCCATCCTCGACGCCGAACGTCGCCGGGTTGACGACGGCGGAGGACTCTCGCCCCTCGACGTCAAACGCAGATGGATTTGCGACCATGGAGGGGAATCTACTCTCGACGCCGATCGTCACCGGGTTGACGACGGCGGAGGGCTTCTACTCCTCGACGCCCATCGTCGCCGGGTTGACGACGGCGGAGGGCTGATACTCCTCGACGCATAGATCGTCGCCAAGTTGACGATGGCGGAGGGCTTCTACTCCTCGACGCCGATCGTCGCCGGGTTGACGACGGCGGAGGGTCAAGAATCTTCTACGTCGACGATGTACCTGAGTGACGATGTCTTCTCGATGGTCTTTTCTTCGCCAAATGACCTACCGGTGGTTGATTTTTCAGCGCCGAGCCCGACGCTGATGTAGAAGGATGAAAGGCCTTGCTTCTTGATGGAGTTCTAGACCTCTTGGAACCCTTCCTCACCTGAGACCTACCTCTTGAAGATTTCTCTGCTAATCCATACAGGCGAATCCTTTCTCTGTCCTTCAAGGTTCTCTTGGACAGAGTTTGGCAATGAGCACAGGTCTTAGGGTCATGGTCTTCAGGCAAACACAGGATACAGACCTCATGGGAGTCTGTTTTGGCCTTCTTTTTATGACAAGTAGGACAGGAGTCAAAAAGAGAAGGCATTTTAGGTGTTAAAAAATGCCTCAAACTGTCAGAAAATGACAGAGCCTTACTTCAGAATGTGAAAGACGTCGAAGTAAGTCAAAAAAGTTGAGAGAAAAAGCAAGATTATTTCTGCATAAAATCAGAAAGAAGTGGAGCTCTGTAACCAGGATCCTTCCTGAAGGAGCCGGAAAGAACAACTGACCTAACTGTCACCCCTGAGGCATGATGGGAAGCTGGGGGTCATGAGTGCCTTAAAGGCACGGTGCCAGTTTAGCTCTATGTTGCTATGTGTTAGCTTTTCAGTCTTTTTAGACTGTGTTTGCAATGCAGTCTGGGAGCTGTCTATGCTTTTAGTCCTTTGTGAGATTTTCCGCTGTCTGCTGAGCATTAAAATAGATTCAAAACATGCTTTATTGTTATTTTTCCCTATTTCTAATGCATGTTTTCATGATATAATGGGGAGTCCTTACAGCATTATTCAGCTCTGATGTTTATGAGGCTGTAGTTGCATATATATATATATATATATATATATATATATATATATATATATATATATATATAAACAGCTTCTGAACACCAACCAGCTGCACACACGAGTGGGTGCACACAAAACGGGGGTGTACCCGCATCTACAAATTACGCTCCAAATATCCCAGGATTATCGGTCCTTTAGGAAAGTAGCACACACAGGGGAGGTTCCATAAAGATTTAATGCAAGAACCAACAGCAACTGTTGCTGTTGGTTCTTGCATTAAATCTTTATGGAACCTCCCCTGTGTGTGCTACTTTCCTAAAGGACCGATAATCCTGGGATATTTGGAGCGTAATATATATATATATATATATATATATATATATATATATATATATATATATATATATATATATATATATATATATACATATACATGTATATACATATATATGGAAATATATATGTGGGACACATATAATATTGTGTTTCCGGGGTCCCGCGCATGGGCGGGGATATTCTAGTGCTTATGACTATTGATGAGGATCCCCTGGAGGAGAACCGCTCCATCTCCACTCTCCATGCAAGGAGGTGGAGGCTGGACAGGTTCGGGTGGAGGACCGTCCCCTGGAGGAGAACCGCTCCATCTCCACTCTCCATGCAAGGAGGTGGAGGCTGGACAGGTTCGGGTGGAGGACCGTCCCCTGCTTCTTCAACAGAAGATCCTCCTGAAGGGGCAGCCTGATCGGAGGAGTTCAGGAGGTCGGCCTTAGTTTGGAAGTGGGAGATGACAGCCGGGGAGAGCCCGCCTTTAACAGCCAGTCGTTGAGATAGGGGTAGACTGGAACTCCTGATCTGCACAGATGAGCTGCAACCACCATCATCACTTTTGTGAACACCCGAGGGGCGCGGTAAACTAAAAGTGCTCGTGGCCTACCGTGAACCATAGGAAACGCCTGTGAGCCGGCAGGACGGGGATGTGAAAATAAGCATCCTGCAAGTCCAATGCTACCATCCAGTCTCCAGGGTCGAGGGCGGACAGGACATGAGCCAGTGTCAACAGTTTGAACTAATTCCGGAGGAAGCGGTTGACGTTCCTGAGATCCAACATAGGGTGCAGGCCTTTGCCCTTCTTGGGCACCAGAAAGTAGTGGGAGTAACAACCACAACCTACTTCTGGGGCAGGAAGACGCTCGATGGCTCCCTTGGCCAAGAGAGCCGTCACTTCCTGTTTAAGAAGGGCCAAGTGATCCTCCGACATGCGATGGAATTGAGGTGGCATGGACGGAGGGGTAGTCTTGAAGGGGAGGGCCCCTTCGGACTATCTGCAAAACCAACCTGTCTGACGTGATGTTGAGCAAGTGGGGCAGGTGATGGTGAATCCTGCAGCCCACTGGTGAATGGTGGTCCTGAAAGGTCGGACTAGGAGGGCTTGGAGGCTGCTGCAGAGGGGGCGCTGGCGGGCTGCCCCCCACAAGCCCCTAGACCCACGATAGTGGATCCCACATCCCCGGCCACGCAGAGGCTGGACAGCTTGCGCAGGCCTGTGGCTCTGGGCGGAACATGGAGGGGCACCCCTTCCGTAGCCACGAAAGTGGCGAAAAGCAGACTGCGCGGGGCGAGAGATGGAAGCGAGGCCCAATGATCTCGCTGTAGCCCTGGAGTCCTTAAAGCGCTCGAGCACGTTGTCTGCCTTGTCACCAAAGCAATGGCCAACAAGGGCATGTCCAAAAGTGGAGCTTAGACATCACCTGAAAAGCCAGTGGACCTCAGCCTGATGTAGCGTCTTAGGGCTACTGACGTTGAAATCATCCTGCTTAGCGAGTCAGCGGTGTCCAGCCCACACCGTATGGCGAACTTTGCTGAGTCTCTCCCTTCGGCCACTGCACGGCACGGGCCTCCTCTGTGCACTGTGGCAGCATCTGCATGACCGTGTTCCACACAGTATGGGAGTAACGGCCCAAGAGACATGCGGTGTTCAACGACCGCAGTACTAAACTGGAGGACAAAAACATTTTCATCCCAAGATGGTCCAGCTTCTTGGATTCCCTATCAGGTGGTGCAGTAAGGAATGCGCCTTTGGAAGTCGATGCTTGGACCACCATGCTCTCAGGGGTGGGGTGTTGGGAGAGGAATTTGGGGTCACCCAGGGCCGGCGGTGGCGTTGGGCAATCATTCTATCCACAGGAGCCACTATGTTGGGCTTGGACCAAGTGCCCAAAAGGATGTCCGTAAGGGCCTCATTGAACGGCAGCAGGGGCTCCGAAGAGGCCGCTGCCAGTTGAAGCACCTCGGTCAGGAGGTTAGTCCTAACCGCCACCATAAGAAGCTCAAGGTTTAAGGCCTCAGCCGCCCAACGCAACACCACTGTGGATGGTGCACCCTCCTCCATAGCCATGGTAGGGGAGAAAGCATGCCACGGTCTGGAGAAGTGTCCAGACCACTGGCCTCACCCAACTCCTCTCTCCAGTCCGGTTCTTACAACTGGTCTGCCAGAGGGTCCACAGACCCCTCGCAGTCCTCCTCACCCTCCTCTGGTAGCCACTCAGGTGCGATAGGGAACACCAGGGGAGTGCAGGGGTACAAAAGTACCGGTCTGCGCCGGTCCCGATGTCGGGCGACGTCGGTCCGGCTCCGTGTCCAAAAAGAGGGGGAGGCCGGGCCGATGTCGGTTGAGGACACAACTGGCATCGGAGGGGGTGGAGGTGTCGCCAATGGATTTGGCGCCGGAGGAGGTATCATGAGGTCGACCGGCGCCAATTCGGATCCGGGCCTGGATCCCTGGAAACCCTGTGGCACTGGGGCCGAAGCCACCGGTATCCAAGGCCTAGAGCCCCCAGCCGAGTCCACGGGGCCTGAAAGTACACCGGCAGAGTCGCCGCTGCCCAAAAATAGAGTGGAGGGCTTTGTGAAAACTACGAAGTTGGGCAGGGGCCACTCCGGCTACCGGAAAGGGAGGGAGGCTCGGAGTTGACCCAACAGGCTCCACGGGTGGAGCTGGACAACTACCATTCACATCCCGTGTTGCATCAGCCGATGGACGGGGAGAACGCGAACAGCAATGGTGAATCTTCGCCTGCTTTTTGTGCTTCGACTTACCCGAAGACTTCGACAAGGTGGTGGTGGTAATGGATCCGCGACCGGTCCAGCGACCTCCCTCTCGACTGGGACCTCGAGTGGCGTGGAGCAGACTGCCGGGCCCCCAGAAACTTTTGGGACCGCTCCTGCAAAGACTTCAGGGCCATGGCTCGGCAGTCGGAGCACGACTTTGGGTCATGGTCGTGCTCCGGGCACCAAATGCACACAAGATGGGGGTCTGTCACCGACATCAGCTTGAGGCAGGAGCCACAAGGCTTGAAGCCGGTCTGCCGAGATGACATCCCTGTGCACCAGGAGTTGTGATGACTCGAAAAGATGTAAAAATAAAAGTCACAAAAAGAGAGTCAACAAGTGACTCGAGGTACCGCTCTCTCCGAATCTTTGCTGGCTGGCGCAGAAAAAGAATGAACTGACGTCAGCGTGCAGGGGCGGAGTCTAAGTAGATACTGTGACGTAATTCCGACGGCCACGACGCCAACGACGAACACAGAGTCGACCTACACCACCTATCGACGCGCAGGGGTACTGCTGAAGAAAAATTCTCCGGATCCAGTCTGACGCCTGGGGGTAATTCTAAGGTGAGAAATCCATAACTAATAGTCTCTTTCAGATTTGCACATTACAAGAAAAGAGCAAAAATACTTTAAGCCCTTACCAGCCAGTCACACCTCAAGAAAAACTATAAAGTAACTGAAAAAAGTCACATATCTTAGTGACAAATTCAACCACCAAAATATAGGAATGTGTTAACCCTTTCAATCCTGACAAACACATTTTTCAAATAAAAATTTCTCCAAAACAGATTTTCACCAAACCACAATAAAGCATGCTATTCGAATTCTGCGTTCATGCTAGCTGTGTGTGTGTGCTGCATTTGCTTTCTTAATATATAGGAATGTGATCAAGGGCTCTTGAAGCCCGAAACGCGTCGTTGCTGGCTGTGGTGTAAGAACAAAATAAATTTATACCTTGCCTGAAATGCTGTGGTCGGTCCGAGTTCCTGCTTCGCCATGAGACGGAAGTTGTTGGAATTGCTGTTGCATATATATATATATATATATATATATATATATATATATATATATATATATATATATATATATATATATATATATATATATATATATATATATATATATATATATATATATATATGTGTGGGGCACATATATGATTGTGTTCAGGGGTTCCGCGCATGGGCGGGAATACTCTAGTGCTTATGACTATTGATGAGGGTCCCCTGGAAGAGAAGCTGCTTTACGCTCCTCCAAGATAGGCCTGAAGGCTACTCTTTACAGCTACCACTTTGAGAGCCTATGGTTATCAAAGACCACTCAAATCACCATAGGGGTTGCCTGAATTATTGCAAGGTGCTTCACTCCTTTAAGTGTGCACCAAATATTAAGCCAGCCTCCTAAATGAATTTAGACTTGAGGTGCACTAGCGGTGCTCTGTGTAGGACTTTGTATTTGAATAGCAGGGACGTTACAGGTTAGATCCAAGGTACAATGGTAGAGCTGTGATGAGGTACTGGAATAGTAGGGAAGCTGCCGATCTGTATGAGGTGCGCCGGTAGAGCTGAGTATAGGTCTCACTGTTGGAATAACAATAGATAGCTGTGGGAGGTAACTGAGATGTTTTGACATAAGTATTAGTACTGCAATAGCAGGGATGCTGGCGTTTAGGAATGAGATTCTTTCGAATTGATTTACATTGGTAAAATTGTGTACTCCTCTGTACTAGATTAGCAGTGCAGGTTATGATTAAGTTGTGTTGGTGTATATGTATAAAGATCTTAGTACATGAACAACAGTGGACCCTGTTAGCTAGGATTGCTGTGCAATGGGTAACTGCAAGACATTGAATTTGTTAAACTCACCCATATGTCGAATTTTCCGGGAAAAAAGCGCTCAGGAATGCGGGCGGCATACAGGCCCACAGCTATGAGGTACAGCATGGCCACGATTATCATCCCTCCCAGCTGGGTTGGTTTAGCCGCTTCCATGATGCCCCCAGAAATCACCAGGAAGTGTATGAATGGTATCAACCCACTGAAGGACAGACCCACGAACACTCCTTGAAAGGAAACAAGAGAGAAAGGTCAGTCAAAAGGTTAAAAGAGCACCGTCTATACCAGCCAAGAATAACATGTGCCACACACCTGTACTGAAATGTATAAACCTGCTCAAACACTGGAGTTCAATAGGGGACGGAAGACTAGTGGCTTCCCATGACCTTTCAACAAAAAGAGGAGAAGTGGATGGATGGCAGAAGAACCAAAATCCTTCTCTCTCGATCAGTGGTCGAAGGGGGGGGGGGGGGGGGAAGTAGTGGAACTGTGGGTAGAGAATCAGAGGGCAGGAATAACCTGAGGAATGGGTCAGTGGGCGGAGTCAAAGGTGAGGCAGGAAGAGCAAAACATCTAAATGTTTAGTGTTTGTTTGGCATTTCATTGACCAGTTGCAGCCTATAAGTTATTTAATTCGACCAATTGATGCATATGTCTATTTAAGGTTTAATATGATTTATTGATATTAAAATACATTCACAAAGTGGGATAAGTTTCCAAGCACAGAATGTCGCAAATACACTTAAAAGTAGAATCACAAGTCATTTGTCTCCAAGCCATGCAGTTTTTGTCATCAGCACTTCTCCCTTTTTCCTCAAGAGCAGTTCAAACATGAAAGTTAAAATATCCTAGTCTACAAATGATTTCCATATAATTGTGGCCCTGCCATATTTGCCACGGAATACATCATCTACTGCAAAATCTGAGGATTTTAGCAAAAAAGATTTTGTAGCTCAAACGGATCAAAAGTTACTAAAAAATGTGACTTGTGTTGATGCAAATTGGAGGGAGCTCTTTGCCAAGGTTGACTAGTCACCTTTCTCACTGCTGCTTTTGTATGTTACACTGGTGCTAATGAGGCAAAATATTTACAGAAACTGTTAGTATGTGTAAAAATTTCAACATAATAATGTACCATGATACAGCCATTGTTTTGTTGCATAATTTAGTCAACACTGCATCAATAATTGTGTCCTCCATTGCTGCATAATTCCAGTGGCCCCAAAACAGGCAGAACATGTTAAAAGTGCTTGTGCAAGAAGCAGAGAGACAGTGAAGTTTGCGAACTTAGATAGGCGTGTGTGCAAATCCTGCTTTGCCAATCCCTGGTGCGTTGCACTATTACTGCTGAAACATGTCCAATGGAGGTACCAATGGGTGAGGCACACTGGCCTCAAGGGTGCTGTGACCTCAGTGACAGAGTCACTGTCGCTCTAGGGTGTGCTGCTTCGTAGGCTTGCCCGCAAGCCTGGAGGTAAACTTCAGTATGGATTGTGGTGGACATGCCTTCAAGGTTATAACCCACACTTGTCACCAATAGGGTCCGCCTGCTGGTGCTAAGACACTACGGCTTCTATGGTCTAGTTGGGCCTTCTAAGGTCTAGCATGGGAATTTGCTCCTTCAGGACACTGGTCTAGTGGACTGATAATGAAGGCCGAAACTGGTCCCCAGTCCCAAATTCTGCAACTCTGGCCGTAGTGTCACATCCTCTCCACCACTGAGCACCATACTGCCCCACTGAGAGAAGCTTGCACTGCCTTCAGTACAACCCAATTGTGCCCCACAATAAACACCTAGATGCAACTCAATTCAAATTATGCACTAGACAAGACCAAGCTGCCTGAAAACAAAAAGTAACAACATCCCTTAAAAAGCAAATGCCCCTAGGGAATGCAGGATTAAGTAAAGCAAGTGAAAATTTAGCAGGAACAACATGGTTACCTTAACACTTTTACACTCATTATTCAGAAATCAATGAGTGTTTTTACCTGAAAAGTTAAGGACATGACTACAGGTCCTGGAAGGAACCCGTTTCAATGTCTATTGCTTATATCCTTACAAAATGTAAGCAGTATGGTTTAAAAAGACCACATTCCTGAACACAGAACAGCAGTACACATTTTATAAACTAAAATAAGGAACTCCAGTCATCAACCAGGTATTGCAGTACCTCCAGAAATTGTGCACTTGCCCACCCGGGAAAAAAATGCTCTTCAATGAGAAAATGAAAGTTGCACTTCATTAGCAAACTCTGTAAAGGTGAGCTAATGTGCTTGGGTATGAATAAAACCAATCTGGCCACTTTGCGGTCACTCTGTATTGCTTTATTTAGTTTTTTATGTTTCGTATTTTTAACCTTTTTTTTATCTTCATCCCGAGGCTGCACTTTGGAGTAGAAAAAAGTCAGAAAAGGACGACATTTCCAGCAAAAGTGTTTCTTTCTATTTTGGACCCATTTCACAGGGGAACGAATAAAGGAAAGGAAAGGAAAGAGAGGGTAAGAGCCACTTCCTGAAGTCATGGTTTTCATTCAGCAAGTGAGGAGGAGCAAGACAGAAAGAAAGAGCGGGAATAGGAGCAAAAGGAAGAAAGAGGGGGAGCTGCCAGCAGCAGAGCAGGGGAAGTGGACACTGTCCTTGTCTTCTCTAGGCAAAGTGGAAAAGGGAGCGTACCCTATGGCCAAACCTTATCTATAGGCCTTGGCTATTTCTGCCATCCTGGCTCACCTTTTTAAAATAAAAAAGTAGAGGAACGGATTTTATTAATTTTAAAATGTTGGGGCACGTCGTGCCCTGCTTGACCCACCCACTTTGACCACTGCTCTCGAAACTGAAAATAAATCATCCTAAAGTTGGTATGCCAATTAACTTCAGAAAAAGACTATGCTGCATTCACACACTTTTTTCTTTATCCATACACATCCACTTATATTATTATTATTATTAATTAAGGGAAGCTTGTAAAGCGCTTGGTTACGCTAAGAAGCGTGTCCCCGCGCTACAACTGAAAAACTCAGAGCAGAAGTAAGAAATGAGCCTGATTATCTTGAAAATAGGTATGTTTTTAATTTCTTTCGAAAGCCTAAGCATCCTTGATCTCATGCTATTTGGTTCAATAAATGCCAAGGAGCGGCAACAAATCCAAAATATGAGCACAATTCTGGCTCTCATGGAAGACATCAAAACACGACTCACACAGAACAAACAAACACCTTTCCATCGAAGCACACCAATGGTGTAGTGTGCAAGGTGTCCAGAAACATGCTTCAGGGTCTTGTTAAGCATATAACACCATATATAAGTGCAACTACAGAACAATACAAGAAAAATGTTATAGAAAAAGACTGTGTCCTTAGAAGCAGTTACAGCAGGTCTACTCAAAAACAACAGAGGTCAAATCTGGTACGGCTCGAGTATTAATATGAGCTCCTTCATTGAACCTATAAGGCCAATAGAAAGACAGGAAACTAACCCACAACGGAGGGGCACACTGTCCATACTCTAAAGAGCAGTAGTAGAGTCCTCTAGTTGCAAAAGGTGATCCATTTTACATTCTAGTTCTGCACTGGTGGGTGCACCTGTGAGGTACGAACGGGGCCCGCACACAAATCTCCATTTTATTACATGTTCTAAACTTGACATCTTTTTCTTATTGTGACTTTTTACATGCTTTGTGATTCTATGATAATATGCTTAGAAATAATTCAGCATGCATTGCATTGCTTAGTGAGTATTTTATTGTGTTGCCGTACACTCTGTCCAAGGCTAGGAACATTGAACTGATGTCTTTGTATTTGGTTGTCCAGTTGGAGACAGCTCTGAGGCTCATGACAAACAATCACATCACCTCTGCACCTTGGACACAGTGCGATTGGAATAGTGCTTTTATTGTATAAACCACCTCTACCTCTAAGTCAAATTCTGCAGAGGAGCACTTTGGATGAGATTATCCTGGACGCTGTGCAATGTGACTGAGATGCAGCCCTGCTGAATCTAATCTTCATCCTGCTAAGGACGATAGCCTGCTCAACACTACATCAGCTTCTTGATGAATCTTGCACAGGCATGAGGGCTTGGGTTGTCCCAACAGATCTGTCCGGGCGGGTACCTGCACTATGCGCTTGCAAGTGTAGATAGTATTAGATAGGAGTATAAATATAATCATAAACACATTATTATGTTATAATGGAGGAACTGTCTATCTTCTTCACCATTTTTGTAAGGCTGATTTCAATGCTTTGTTTCATCCTACTAATAATTGCAGTTCACGCTTTTTACACAAGAATACAATTGTTTCAATAAATGTTTAAAAAGCCAATTTGCATCTTTCTTGTGTCTCCCGTGGACATGCCTGAGTAACGGCGAAAGGGTAGATCTGTTTCCAAGATTTCCTTATGGAATTAGAGAGGTCATGTTCACAGGTTGCAGATACCCTCTGGTACCCTGGTAAGGTTAGGGGTCTAGATGCAGCACTGTGAGCTAGCTAGGAATCAGGCCAACATACTCTGATAATATGTGTTGATTCAGTCCCCATATTCTGATGGTTATGTTGTCCGCATACACAGTCCTATTCAATTCGTAGACACCATATGGCAATTTGGTTGAGTGTAAGTCTGTTTTTTTGCTCAGCATATCTTACAAAAGATCATTTAGGTAATTTGAAGTGGTGTGCCACCTTCATACAAATAATCCTGCCTGTTGTAACCAGCAGCCTAGTTGTGACTTCATCAGTACTCCAACTCAGTAAATATATAGATGCACAGTGACAACGACGCGGATTTGGTATGTGACTTAAAATGGTACTCTGGGATAGGGGGAGTGGCTACCTAGTCTTGAGGTTGGCAGAGTCTTCTCAGCCGCTGTGAGCATCTTCTGTATTCTACCTTTCTGACTTCTTGACCACCTCAGTGATGAAATCTGGGACCTGTAGTGTCCATTAGGACATGTCACTGTGTGGTCACTCAACAAGAGGGTTGCCTTTATGCCAATTCCTGTGAAGGCATTCTCTTGTAAGGTGACCCTGCAAATAAAAGGGTGGCTAGGTGCACATACCCTCACTCCAGTTACTAACTGAACTCCACCCCCATTCATGTTGCATAAGAGGACATATTCAGTGCAAAGGGCAATAAACAGAAAGGAACTGCACCTACAGGTTCTGGGCAAATGCAGAGGAGCTTTGTCACCAGGTGTCTGTCCTTCCTCTCATGATATATGCAGGACTTTAGTTCCCCACAGAATCAGACACTTCCTGTTATGGGGTATACAAAGGGCTTCAGTCTGCAGACTGTTGGTTGCTCTCATATCCAGGGAACCTAGACGTGGCTTAAGAGCACAGCACTGTCTGACCTTACCCTGTATTCAGATGCCTTGATTTACCATACGTACACTATAAATGCACCTTGTGATGTACTCTTTGATACTGATATAATGCTAACCTACAGACAAGCAGGCACATATAAGAATCCCTGTGTAAGGTGTACTACTTTCTATTCCACATATGTAATCATCATAGTAGCTTCATACTAATTCAGGGTCTGAGGAACTCTTTAAGATTCCCTCATTCAAAGTTGACTTGGTGCTTGGTACTCGGAGATGTTTATTTATGGTGCTTGATTCAGAATAGTAACAGCAACCAAAAACGAACCACAAGACCTCCTGACCCTCATTCAGAGTGCACACAGATATTCACTCTGCACCTCATTCTCTCAACCCTAGTGGCTCACACACTCGCAAATTAACATCCTTTTGCACTTCATCAGAAGTAGGGATATTTGTTCTCTAAAGGATGATATAGCACCTATCAGTGTCCTACACCATCTCTGGGATAGTTGTCCAATAAGTGGTGAGGTGGTAAAACTGTCATGCGAGGAGGTGTGAGGTAAATTTCTCTTGTACTTATTTTGGGCCCATCAATATATTGAGCAAGGCCTGTGAATTGTGATTATCCTAATGACATGACAAGAGAAGAAAACAAGTTACTTACCTGTAACTTCAGTTATCCAGTATTGGTATCTTTCATAGATTCACATGCCTGAATCATTCCCCGTCGTCGAGGCGGGAGTCCCACGGTAAATAAAAAAGCAGTGCCAAAAGCACTTTGTAGTAGTAGGCCCTAGAAAAGGCCTGAGGCCTATATTATAGTAGCCTATCTACATCATTATGCTAAAAGGACCAAAGTCTTTGCTCCAACCAATCAGCTCACAGCACCCTCTAGAACCTTCCCTGCAGAGCCAGCTCTCCTCAGATTTTCGTAGCACAAGTGGGAACAAGTATCCCAAACTTAGAGAACTGACTCGCCGGGGAGGAGGGTGGGTGCATGTGAATCTATGAAAGATACCAATACTGGATAACTGAAGTTACAGGTAAGTAACTTGTTTTCTTATCCAGTATTGGGGTATCTTTCATAGATTCACATGCCTGAATCAGAATAGCAAGCAGTAAGCCAGGCAAATTTGGTTGCGGATGGTGGGAGACTTATTGCAGTGCACCCCCATGAATGTATCGTCAACAACCAACAAACGCCTAGAGATTCATCTATTAATAAATCATGTTCAAGTTCAACATTGAAATTATGCATTTTCTTTCTGGAAAGAAATCTTAAGCATCATACAAAAATAAACAACATGTTAGCATATGTCTGCATATTTAAAACAATCTATTGAATTGCATGTACTTTATATGAAATAAGTGAACATCAGTACCTGAACATACTCCTTATGGAAACAGGTGACGTAAAACAGCTTGGCCCACTGCCGCATCATCCTGATTTGCTGATTGCAGGCAGTAATGTCTTGTAAGCGTGTGGACATTCTTCCATGTCGCAGCACGGCAAATGTTCTCAAGCGTCACTCCTGCAAACAAAGCCGCAGACGCTGCCATAGCTCTTGTGGAGTGAGATCGAATAGATCTTGTCAATGGTCGAATAGCCTTGACGTGGCAGAATTGAATAGCGGATGCGATCCATCTTGAAATCGTGGCTTTAGTATCCGCTTTCCCCAATGTAGTCTGGCCATAAGCTACAAACAGTTGATCTGACTTTCTCAAAGCCTTGGTTCTCTGAAGATAGAATTTTAAGCATCGTTTGATGTCCAAAGAATGCAATGTCTTTTCAGCAGGGGTTGACGGGTTTGGAAACAAAACTTTCAGTTTGACAGGTTCATTTAGATGAAACTGGGAAGGCACTTTCGGTATGAACGTTGGATTCATTCGCAAAGTGACATAGTCCTGGGAGAAATGTAAAAAGGGCTCCTTTAAGGTGAAAGCTTGAATTTCTCCCACTCTTCTTGCGGAAGTTAGCGCCAGTAATAAAGCAATCTTCCACGTCAAGAACTTTAGGTCGGCTCTATGGATAGGCTCGAACGGATGCTTCATCAGCTGTGATAGAACCGTGTTGAGCTCCCATTCCGGTGGTGAGGGCTTCACTGGGGGATAAGCCCGGAACAGACCCCTCATAAATTGCTTGATTAGCGATGAAGAGCAGAGTGATTGAGTGTTAGTCATCTTTCTGTACCTGGATAAGGCCGCTAAGTGGGCCTTTATTGACGAAAAAGAAAGACCAGATTGCGCTAAATGCAATAAATAGGGTAATATCTTTTCTGCCGGCGTCTCTATAGGGTGTAAAGCACTAGAGATGCACCATGCGCAAAAACGCTTCCATTTGAGACGATAAGTTTTTAATGTACTCTGGGCTCTTGCTTTCTCTAAAATGTCTCGGCAGTCCTGAGGAATTTGGAGATGTTCGAATTCTAGGAAGTTAGGAGCCATGCGTGCAATTTCAGCGATTGAGGATCTGGGTGAAGTACCTGACCCTCGTTGCGTGACAGTAACTTCGGAGTTACACGCAGTTTGATCGGTGGTTCCTGTGAAAGTAGCATGAGTTCCTGAAACCAATACTGGCGAGGCCACTTGGGAGCAATGAGGAGAAGGCGACAACTCTCCATTTTCATTTTGCGCACCACTCGTGGAATCAGAGGGATCGGAGGAAAAGCGTATGCATAGGTCCCTGACCATCGCATCGAAAAGGCATTCCCCCTTGACCCCTGTTGAGGATATCTGCTGGCGTAGTACCGGCATTTCTTGTTCTGTTGGGTTGCAAATAGGTCCAACTTGGGTTTGCCCCATCTCTGAAACACATAGTTCAACTGGTCGTTGTCCAGTTCCCACTCGTGGCAATCTGACAATGTTCTGCTCAGTTTGTCTGCCAAGGTGTTGTAGAGGCCTCTAACGTGCTCCACCTTGAGAGTTATGTTGTGAACTGTTAACCATTTCCATAACTCTTGGGCTTGTTTGGATATTGTTGCTGATCTCGTTCCTCCCTGCTTGTTGATATAAAACATGCTTGTGGTGTTGTCCGTTCTGACCAGAACCGAGGATCCTACTATCCTGGGGAGGAACGCTTGAAGAGACAGGCAAATGGCTTTCAACTCTAGACTGTTGATGTGGCATTTCTTGTGTTGCTGAGACCATTTTCCTTGCACTTGCAGGTCCTGGAGATGACCACTCCAGCCCTCCATGGACGCATCCGTCGTCAGAATAAAATCTGGAGGATTCTGCAAGAATGAGAGCCCCTGTTCCAGATTGCTGATCTGAGACCACCATTGGAGTGCGTGCACCATCCTGTTGGTGACTGTGATGGTGTCCTCGAATGAACCTGTCGCTTGATGCCATTGACAGTTTAGCTCCTCTTGCAGTGGCTGCATCTTTAGACGCGCCAATGGAATGAGGTTGATGGCTGAAGAACACATCCCCAGAAGTGATGCAAATAGGCGAACTGAAAGTGACCTTCTTCTTGCCAATTTTTTGGCCAACGCCTGCAGTTGGAGCTGTCTCTCTCGAGATAAGAATGCCTTTCATTCCACTGTGTCCAAGCAAGCTCCTAGGAACAACAGGTTTTGTTTTGGATCCATTTGAGATTTGGTTTTGTTGATTGTGAGGCCTAGCGATGCGAAGAGATTGCGGCATACTGTAATGTCGAATCTTACTTTGGCTTCTGATGGACCTTTGACTAGCCAGTCGTCCAAATACGGGAAGACCTGCACTTTTGCTGCCCGAAGAGCTGCTGCCACAGGGGCCAGGCACTTCGTGAAAATCCTTGGGGCCGACTTGAGGCCAAATGGGAGAACTTTGAATTGATAATGGGCGCCGGCCACCGTGAAACTGAGGTACTTCGATGGTTTGGGTGGGTTGGGATGTGGAAGTATGCATCTTCCATGTCCAAGGAAGCCATGTAATGTCCCTCGTTGAGGCAACTGAGAATGTCCGAGAGGGTGACCATTCGAAATCCCTGCTTCTTGAGATATTTGTTCAGATTGCGTAGGTCTAGGATCGGTCGCCATTCCCCTGTTTTCTTTTTTATGAGGAAAAAACGGAAATAAAAACCTGCCCCTCTCTGATGATTTGGAACTTTCTCTATTGCGTTTTTGAGAAGCATAGCTTGCACTTCCTTGAACAATAAGTGAAGACGAGGGGGAGGGGGACCCCTGGCGGAGTTGTTGGAGGTTTGGTGATGAACTCTAGGGTGTGACCATGTTGGATCAGGTCTAACACCCACCGATCCGTTGTTATATTCTGCCATTGCTGTTGGAATGCAGATATCTTCGCGCCCACGGGAAGGTAAGGGATTGGAGGTGGCGCCCAATTGCTCTCACTGTTTCTTGTGACTGTCTCGTCATTGGTTGTTTGCGCGCCTTCTTCCTCCTTGGCGAGAGAAACCAGCCGATCCAGGTTATCTATAAGAGAACTGATAGTTTTGGCGGTATTGTTGTTGATATTGCCTGCCTTGCTGGTAATAACTTCCTCTGGACGAATAACCTCGTCCTCTCGCTCCTCTGAACAATCCTCTTTTATATTGCAATGATCCTAGTGACTTTGCAGTATCTGTGTCAGTTTTAATCGTTTGGAGAGCCTCATCGACATGCTTCTCAAAGAGGGACTCTCCGTCATATGCCATGTCCAATATTTTCAATTGAACTTCCGGACGAAATGTAGTGGCTTTTAACCACCCTTGACGTCTCAGGACAGCTGCCCCAGCCAACTGTCTGAAATTCGTATTTGCCATATCTAGAGCGCAGTCGATGGATTCTTCCGCTGCCCGCTCTCCTTCCATTAGAACTTTCCTGGCTTCTTGTCTTTTGTCCTCTGGCAACAGCTCTATGAAGCTAGCCATCTCTGACCACATTTGGCGATCGTAGCGCCCAATAATCGCCATTGAATTTGCTATCCTGATGGATGCTGCAGCCATAGTGGAAAACTTCTTCCCAATAAGGTCTAATCGTCGCCCCTCTTTATCTGGTGGAGTAGAAATAGGGGTAGCTGGGTTCTTTGACCTTTGTTGCGCCGCCTGAGAGATTACCGAATCCGGGCGTGGATGACCAATAAGGCATGCCGGACTAGAGAGCGGAGCACGATATTTCTTTTCTATTCTGGGCAACACAGCAGGCACAGATGCAGGGTTTTTCATTATTTTTATGCCGTCCTTCCAAATATACTCAATAATGGGAATGGCTCTAGATATCTTTCTTGTTTCCTCTTTAAAGTCATGGAGAAAACACTCCGTTTGCTCCACTGTAACCGGGATCTTAAACCTGGTTGATGCCCTCTGCATCAGGTTGTGAAAACCACCTACATCTTCAGGCGGTGAATCTGAAGGTTGTGGAGTTGGAGGGGATGGCATGGGTATAACGTATTCATCCCATGGGTCTGATGAAGGTATGTTAGGCAACTCTCCATCTTCTACCTCCTCTTCCGATGACGTATCCAGAGTTTGTGGAGGCAAGACCGGTTGCGGAGTTTCCACAATTGGAGAAACCGGTGGATGTTGCTGAGGAGGATCTGCAGTATCAGATTGAGGTACTTGCGGTAGAAAACGCTGCTTGTAATCCGCCAGCATAGCCTGTAAGTCTTGTATCAAATTAGGCGGCAACTGAGTGATTTCCGGGACCCTAGGCCTTCTCTGATGTTCCAATGTATGAGGCACTATGATATCCTCCTGGTAGTAGTGTTCAGCGTAGGAATCGTCTTCATCATCATCTTGGCACTTGATGCCAAGCTCGGATGGGTGACGTGCCACACCAAAAGCACCCTCATCATCATCGTCTTCAAAGTCATCTTCTTCATCATCAGCATAAGTTTCTAGAAGATGAGAAGGCATAAGTGGTGATATATATGAACCTTGTTGTCTCTTATAAGACACGAGTTGAACGTTTTTTGTCGCTATTGGCGTACAAAAGGCCTGATTTCCAGTGGTAGGTCTTAGTAAAGCTGATCCCATCGATCTTGATGGCCCCGGTGACCAAGGTGCATCCACCTGCTGAAAAGATGCCGTCGTCGACGGGTTTATCGTCGACGAGATCGACGACGAGGGCATCGTCGACGATAGACTCGTCGACGGGGTAACCGAAGACGGGCTCGTCGTCGACGGGATAGACGTCGATGCTTTCTTCGTCGACGAGACAGTCGTCGACGGCGGCGTCGACGACTTCGTCGACGGGCTCTTCTTGGATGACGAATTTTTCGATGATGATGCCGTCTTCGTCGACGAGTCGTCCACGAGAGTTCTTTTTGTCACAATACAAATCCTTGTAGACACAATCAGAGTAGTAACGGATGTAGTGGATATCATATCCATAGAAGAAGAGGTTGAAGTAGAGACAGTGGTCTTTCTGAGTATTCCCTGACATGCTGAAGACATCTGTACTACCAGCGTTTCTGACAATCTGGAGCAATTAGAACCATTCTAGCTTCTGAGTGTCTTAGTTTAATCAAGGACAACATAATCAGGAGAACTAGCCAAAAACATAGAGAAAGTTTTGTGACCAATTGATCAGTGGTCCCTGGTTTGTGAAGAGTGGGCAGTTTGTACTTTCTGCTGTAGCAAAGGATCTACTTTAGGTAAATCCTATTCTAGGATGGCATCATGAAGAAGGTTGTCATTTATGGTTCATTTGCGGTTCTTTTCAAACATCTTGCTCATAGCATCTGCTGCCTGGAATATGAACAGTTTCTTTACATGTTAATTGCTACAAGACCCTCGGATATTATTTGCTCTTCCAAGGAGTGGGTTCTCTATCTTGTGCCCTTTTTTTAATGGCAGCAACAACAAGTTGATGTACCTTTTTTGCTGGTAAAGACCTTCTTGTATTGGAAGAAGTGACAGCGAAGTTGGCAGAGTCATCATAGGTGTAGCAGATGATGGTTCTTGGGAAGTTTGCAACCCTTAAAATAAAACAGGGTTGTGGGGAATACCCAGCACTGATGGTGACTGTGTTAGAGGAGACTGCAAGAAAGTACGAGAAACTAGAAGAGTTCATTTAAAAATCAAGTGTTTCTTGGAACTATGAATGCCTCACAGTCAAGAGCTTCAACAGTGAATGTCTTGAAGTTTAATGTTTTGATGAGAAGTACCTTGATACTGAAGTGTGCTCTGATGTCGAAGGGGATCATACGTAGAGCATACCTTCCTGGATGTTCTATCCATCCTCAGCATTGTATCAGTATTTGAAGATAAGCAGTTCTCCATCATACCTTGCATCAATGATGAATGTCTTGAAGTCAAAAGCGAATACCAAGAAAGTCATGTTTGCCAGCATTTCTCTCTTCTGCTAACTAGATCTACCTTCCTGGGAGTGCTTGGAGGCTAAGAGATGAACATGCGAGAAGGAGCCCCTTCTCTGGCCGCAACTGTATTGAGTTAAAAAATAACCACCTACAAAAATCTTGCAGAATATCAGCTACTGCTATATCATCACCGTAAGTACATATAGGAAAGGATAGATTTACTAATCTTAAGGAGCTAGCGCAGGAGCAGGCAACTTTCTTCTGGGCAGGGAGCACAAGTGTGGTGTGCCCTGCTCCCCAAATGACATGCATCGAGAGAACACATCGAAGTAGAGGGTGACGGAGTACCCACCCATTGGGGTTCATCAGGATCCCTCGGATTGGGTCTCCCCTGGGGGATGAGGGCCCCCGGGTGGTTTCAAAGATCCAAGAGGGGGCCCTATGGATGCCCCCTTCCCAAATTCTTTAAAATGAAAATAAACGTCAGCACTGACCCCCCCCCCCCCCCCCCCCTCCCAATCCGGAACCTGGCTCACCTCAGGGGGCTTAAAATTCAATAGGGTATTACGGGGTAACATTTAAAAAGAAAAATTCGCATTTTGGCCAGAAAGCCAGCAGACCAAGAGGGTCAGGGTATCCGTACCCTGCCCCCATAATTCTTTTTTTACCATTTGTTTTGAGCCCCCCATGTCCTAAAATTACAGCTGCAACCTTGTTGTTGATGTGGTAGTCAATCAGATATTATCTTTTTATCTGTCAGCTCCGCTGATCCTTTGCGGCAAGAAATATACATACATTTTGAATCTTAATCTCTCAAACCATACTGAATGGATTCACACCAAATTCCCAAAATCACGCTTTCTTGACCAAGATCTTGTTTTTTTCCAAATTTGATGTAATTCCGTTCAGCCGTTTTTAGGTTTTGCCTGCAAATGCTCACGTAGTGAGCATTTCGCTAAAAAACCTATTGAGTTCTATATATGATCGATGACCCGCCTCTGCCTCTCATTGGCTAGCTCCATAAATGGAGGCTAGCCATTGGGAGACAGAGGGTGTCAATCGCGCTTTCTCTCGAAAACGCGATTCGGGGGCGTTTCTGGTGCTTTTTTTAAGCCCCGCCCCTTTGTCCCGGGCCGCGCTGCGATTGGCTGCCGGCCCGGGACACCCCCGTGATGTCATTCCCCGGGCCGCGCTGTGATTGGCTGCCGGCCCGGGACACCCCCGTGACGTCAGCTAATCACAGCGCGGCCGGGACCTGACTTGTTTTGTAACTTGAATTTAGTGATTCTTTATTTTGATTAGAATTTGCTTTGGCTCGATATTTTCGAACGTGTCATTATAAGCCAGTAGAATTGCCTACACAATCCGAGTGCCCGAGTGCCTTCCAAACATACTCCTGGCTTCTACATCACTGCAAAACGAATTGCAGGCGCACGAGCCCCCGGTAAGCAGATTCCTGCCAATCAGTTTCTCTTTATTTTGTGAAGGAGCGGGGATGAATGTGTGAGGTGCGCGTTAAAAAGAAATTATTTAGAACATGTGACGAATATTTATGGACTCAGCACCTCAAGGCAGAGTGACAGTTCCCTGGCAGGTTCGGCCTACATTAATACACAAATCTAGCGAGCCTACGGACGCCATTAACCGAAACATGCCCTACCATTGCAACTAAATGAAGAAACGGGGCGTCGTCAAATCATGTAATGTCCGTGATTAAGCACGTCAAGTTGAATAAAGCCAGAGTGCTTACCCTCCCCATAGAAAAGCTTAAAAGGAAATCGCGTTACTAAACATCACGGCAGCCGGAACTACTGTAGGAGTCGAGCAATAGCGGGGAAAAATTACGTACTAGGAGTCCCACAAATCTAGTAATCTAATATTGTTTAGAACATTTTATGTGACTAGAATTCGGTTCTTACCTGTATCTGGGGTTGCCACCTTTCCAAGAAAATAAACACCGCACATTTGTTGTTTCAAGTCTGCAAAGGCCCGGACTTGATACGAAATATGATTTTATACAAAATCGTACCTATTCATTTTTAACATGCATTTTCTGACTCGGCCTACTTTAATTATTACGAGCCAGGGATCTTAAAGCACCTATAGAATGAATTTAAAATAGCTTTCGGTTTATATTTGCTGTTTGAAGTATGTACAGCTAAGGACTAAAAATACCTGCTTTAGGTGATTTTGCATATTTTTGTACCGACAAAGACATTAAAACACCAGTGATGCCGGTAGAAAACTGTCCAGGTGCCAACCCTACCTCCACCCCACATCATTTCCGGTCGTGCCTCCTCCGAAATATGAAAACTTTTCTCACTTTCAACAACTAACGTTCACACCAGACTACGCCGCAATTACGGTCAATATATCATTTTAAGGAATCAGAAATAAACTAAACATTTTATTTCAGGTGCATTCATATTTAACAACAATATTATGTTGAAATAAAGGCATATGACGTGAAACTTCAGAAATGAAATTATTAAATATACTTGCCGTGGTAAGGAGGACGTTTTTCAAAGTGCAAGGATCATAACATCTGTCTGCTTTATTGATAGCTACATGATTATAAGCCAGAAGGTACCACTAGCCCAAAACATCCTGTTCAACCGCTGAGTAATATAAGATGATAACATTAATTGTACATTTGAAAATGAAAGGCTCTGAACAGCAAGAAAGCGGGATTAACGCGATTACAGAGAAAGTAAATGTGGCAAGATGCCAAACAAAAAAATACTTAGGAAAGTGCAAGACACAGGTGCACACCTAACTTAATTGTTTAATCCCAGTAGAAGCCTTGCCAATGGATTTTAAATAAACGCATCTTTCAAGATCATAATTATTGCAAAAGTGAACCATTCAGACAATCGATACTGGTTGACACTGAAGGTCATTTTGCCAAGGGTTAATTACGAATTCTGACGAAAAAACCAACGCCAAAAGAGTAACCGTTCATTTCCTTCATTCATCGATTTAGCTCTTGTGGACTGTAGATCGGCTAATATGGAGTTTTATGTCGTTTCAGTGGTAAAACACATCAATTTACCAATAACCGACAGCCCAGCTTCACACCACCATGTATTAACGAAGCAGATTCCACACACTTTACAAGGATAGCATATCTCGAATTTAAGTAGAAATGCTGACCATGGTTGAGTGGGTAGCACTCTCCAAATGGCTGCTCAAGATAAAAGCTCCCCATACCTGAACCACGCCCTGCCCCATTCTTGCATGTCAGGGTAACAAAACCAGAGCTTTACCAAGGTAGACCTCGAGAGATCTCAGGCGAGGTCAGTGTTTTTTAAGAGCCTTTCGTCACTTGCAGAACTGTGAGAGCGAAGGACAACATATGGGGTTGCACATTCCTCGGCAAAAAAGATCAAAAGTGACTTTATCCGTCATAACTTCTGTAGGAAGTATGCCAATTTAGCCCACAGTTACCTACTTCATAGGTAGTCAGCAGTGGATTCATCCTAGAAGTTCAGTGTGTGGTGCTGACTAATGAAAAACTAGGCTGTGCCTCATTAAATATATGCTCATGAGATTACAGACAACAGGAGCCTGATAAATGAGAGTGCAAATATGTCCTACTTTGAGATGCACAGAGGCAATAGGGGAACTAGCAGGAGCTCAGTAGGAGTGCTGCCTAGATGAATCACAGGAGCCCAAACACAGAGGGGCAGATTTATGTTGTGTATGCGCCACGTTTGCGTCACGCAACTGTGGCGTAAACGTGGCGCATCCCTACGACCGATTTACAACGTGACGCATCTAGGCAGATGCGTCACGTTGTAAAGCCCTGCGCCGCTTGTGGGCGTTCCGGTGCAGGGTGGGCGTTCCTGCGCAGGTGCGCCTCGCAAAAGTGGCTGAGTGAAATCTATGAGATTTCACTCAGTCACTTTTAGGCCGATGCTGCGTCAAAACCCTGCGCCTGCTTGAAGCAGGCGTAAGGCTTGACGCAGCATTGGTCAGATAGGGCACCCCCGAGCCTTGCTGGAGCTGCGTCGCGCTTGCGACACAACTCCAGCAATGCGTCACTTTTACGGCACAGATGCGTGACGCATCTGTGCCGTTTTTACCCCATGGTGTGCCGCATCATAAATGCGGCGCACCATGGGTGGCGCAGCTGTGGCGCACTGTGGCACATGTTAACTGGCGCATCCCTCGGGATGCGCCAGTTAACATAAATCTGCCCCAAAGTTTATGAGTATGGGATAGAAGAAGTCAAGGACGGATTGTCTCTAGGTTCAAAACATGGATAAATTATACTATTTATAAGAGGACCATTTTAAATTAATGCAATTCGAGGTAGAGATGAATTAAAGCATTCCTTCCATCACTTTGTTTATTGCAGTGGACCCCGTAAATGCGACTTGTATGCCCAGAAGTGGGTCTTGTACTCCCTGCGCCACATGACTCAACCTATACCACACTGCCTAGGCTTAAGTAGTCCAAAATTGGGGCTGCTTGTGTTCAAATTAGATAAAACCAAGACCAATTTACATATGCCTGGTCTCCATCTAGAGGAGCATAGTGGACTAAAAAAAATGGTTTGGAATGCTGCCCCAAGCGATTGCCAGTGGCTTAGATTAATTCGAGCACTCAGTTCATTATTCTGTTTGCTGCAGCAATATTTTGAAGGCACAGCGTTCATGAATAAGTAATTTCTGATAAATACCCTCGAGCTCAGTCTTTTACATGAACCGTCACCTCAAGGGAATATTATTGGACTGCCACAGAGGAGTTAGCATCTCGCAATGGGTTCTAAAATGTCCATCACTTTGATCTGGTAGCCACAATAAATGAGATCAGGAAACAAGGAGTAAACTTGCCTACAAAACTAATACTTGTCATTAAGATGGAAATAGTGTGGAAATTCAGAGAAAAGTACTATTCCATAGCAAAATGTGTCCCACAGTTGTTCCTCAAACCAGAATCAGGAGGTGCAGAAATCCTTCACCCAGGCGAAGTTCAAGTACATGCCAGAGACATAACTGTGTGACTCTCTTCTGGACCATGCTTTAGTGATTTATTAGACCAGACTAACTAATCCCATCTAGGCAGAAAGCCTCAAGATTTAAAGAACGAACATTTCAACCACTTTAAGATCAAATTGTTTTGTCCAACATGGAGAAAAGGGAATAGTAAAGTCGTTAACTGTTCTTTAAATAATGGGTTCTACAATTTCCATCACTTTGATCTGGTAGCCACAATAAATGAGATAAGGAAACAAGGAGTAAACTTGCCTACAAAACTAATACTTGTCATTAAGATGGAAATAGTGTATTAAAAACACTGCAAGCAAGACAAAAGGCTAAGGGAGTGGAATTCTGAGGGGGTTGGAGTAAGGGGATTTGTAACCGGCAGGGTGTGTGAAATGAATGCCAACAAACATTACAACAGAGATACAGGCCTGTAGATTGATATTTATGGTACATACCTCCAAGTCACTATTATTACCCCAGTGCAACGCTACGCAATTATGATGTTTCGGATTTGACACGAGTGGCGGAGTTGGCAGACCATTATGTTAGATCAAGAGTGACTTGGCAGTCAGAGCAGCACCAGCATTTCACATCTGTAGCATTAAAGGTTAAGCTGACAAGAGGTAAAGAAGTATGTTGATGTGTGTGCTGGTGTGGCTAAGAGGTAGTAGAGTTAGCTTCTGCTTGGTTAAAAAAATAGCAGACACCATTGAGCACTGCAACGATTTCAGCAAACTGCTCGGATTGCTGATAGTAGGTCATGTAGAGCCTTGCCTTCATGAGAGGGCAACGAGGAACACAGCATCTGCAATGACTAACAGAAGTAATGTAATGTCTGTGGGTTACATAAGCCAACAATCCATGTGATATTTTAGCGCACTTACCACGGAAAGTCACTGTCAGGGGCCAGAACACGTGCTTGAACTTTATGTGGCAATCTGAAACAAGTGTCAGCAAAATCTGCTCCTTGCATTTTGAGTCAAACGAGATCACCAAAAGTTCAGGTAACCCCAGGCAAGATAGCTGTCTGGTATGGCCTTCCAATGGTGAACCCAGACCAAAGAAACCTTAAGATGTCCATTGTACACTCTTCTGTGTTAGAACCATAAATACCCATGGGTGTGGAAATGCCTCCTGTAGCAGCCATTGAGATGCATACGGAGCAGTTTTCAATACTAGGTTTCATACCATTAATGTCCTGAAACCACGAGAAATGCAAATTCCTGATCACCAACTATGCAAGCTTGAACCTACATAGGTTTTTTACAAACCCTATTGCACGCATGATTTCCACAACAGGCCAGCCCTTTTTAGGTTTCGCCTGGCGAACAGCCGCAAAATCTTATGTTAGAACAGTGTGGCCTTAGTTCCGCCTCTCTCTTCCATTGGCTAGCTCCATAAATGGAGGCTAGCCATTGGAAGAGAGATCTGTTTGTCATTCACTGAGGCGATTGGTGGGCGTTCCGCAGATTCTTTCCCTCTCTGCAACATTTTTTTTTTTGCCTCATGTTTGCGGCCGCCATTTTTTCATGGACCCGGGGCTGAGTGGATGCTCGAGATGTTCCGTTCTCACCCAGAAACGGTCTTCGGCGGCATCCTTACGGCTCCCTTCTTCCTGCTGAGAGGCACAAACCACACAGCCGTGGAACACCAGAGTCTCCACAGCATCAAAATCGGCCGTCGGGACATTGCTGGCCGGAGCTGCTATCGCGTTAAGTCTGCACCCCCTCTCCTACCGGCACCCCACGGCCGTATTTGGGCTGGTGTCCGCCGGAGAGGAAGGGGGTCATGCAGCTCCTCCGGCGGCTGTGCAGGCCTCTGGTTTTTCTCTCTTCTCTTCCTTTACCTGCTAGGCTTATGTTTATAAGTGATTCCTTCATTTTTCTTCCTCCTGCCTCCTTTCTTTAACACCATCCTTCTCACGCTCTCCCGACTCCCTCTCCCGCCCTTCTCCCCTTTATATGACGTCGTTCTCATTCCCTCTCTTTTTCACCCTGTCTCTTCCATAGTCTATCGCGCCGTTTTTCACTTGTTTTTCTTCTTTCTCTTGGATTTTCCTCACTCCTGTTCTCTTCTTGTAGTTCCTGTTTTTCTCCACCTTCTCCCCCTTACTTTATCTCTCCATATGTTCCATTTCCCCCTCTCTCCAGCCTCTCTACCTCTCACAGGGCCGTTAATTACCCTTGGATGTGTTTTGTGGCTTTGTTCTTTCATACAGGCTCATGCACTAACCGGAACGACAGCTGCTTCCTTACACTCCCACCTGTTAATTCCCACAACAGAGTTAGTGAGGAGCTATATAATACGAGTGTGTGCCAGCGGACTGGGCCACAGGAAGAATACGCGGGGGCGCTTCTAGCTGTCATCGGACCGACCTTTCACCCGAGTCTGCTGCACTTTCGGTGAAAGGCTGAGATTGTAGATATTGGAGCAGTGAGGAGTTATTGTGAAAGAGACATGCACCCTGGGTCAGGCTGAGTGGGAGCTTTGCCCGGCCCCTCTAAAAAATAATGTATTTTCCTGCCCAACACAAACTCGAAAGTGAAATAGGGCATAGTGGCAAAACATGATTTACACAGGATCACACAATTTGATCAGTTTATTAGGCTAGGAATGGATTCCATGTCTTCTAGTTTGAAACTTTGCGACTAAATGCACCCGTTGCAAATGCACAGAACCACAGCTACAAATTCTGAACCAGCACCTTTAACCATTTCCCGTCTATAGCATTTACATACTCCAAAATGAACTGTAATTCTACAATGCCTGAGTATAATTCCCCCCACGATGCTTATTTGTTTACAAGTGTTTTTCCTAAAGTCCTCTTTGCTCTGAAGCATGTGAGCACTATAGAAATAACACTAGAGTAATCTTCAATCTTTAGTGCAGTAAACAAACAGTTATTCAACGAAGGATGTGCAATGTTTAGTGCTGTACATATGATAGTTTACGTGAAGTCATTTTTGCCGGGTGTCTCTGTCTGGTGAGTATTACCTCCTAGCTAAGACTTGTTTTTTGTATCCATCTCAAGCCAGTTTTCATCGTAGTGCAAAATGCTAACTGAAATAGTTGCAATACAAATAGCATTTGCAAGAGATTAAGTTATTGCCATTGTAAATGACAATGCCATTTATTTATCTGTTTCCAAAACCAACACATAAATAAAAAGTTTGTCATTCACAATGCCAATAGCTCAAACTTTTCCAAAGGCGAAACCGTTGCATTGTAAATGCTTGTTTCAGTATTGCCATTCAATTTTCCAGTGGAAAATTGAAATGCCCCCTTTTTCTTGTGCCCCACTTGACAGATCACCCTGAAACTTCAAAGGAAGAACCTGAGATGGATAAGACTTTTTTCTGAAGTTTTGTAAAGATCCATCAAACTGCGCCAAAGTTATATGCAAACAAAAAATCTATTTTCCTTCTTTCTCTCCCTCTTTCCCTCTCTCCCTTCTTCCTTTCTTCTCTCCCTCCTTCCTTCTTTCCTTCTCTCCCTTCTTCTTTCCTTATTTCCCTCTCTCCCTCTTTCATTCTCGCCCTCTATCCCTTTCCCTCCTTCTTTCCCTCTCTCGTTCCTTCCTTCCCTCCCTCCCTCACTCCTTCATTACCTCCCTCTCTCATACAACTGCTGAGAAAAAGCTTACTAGGCCACAAAATGGCTCCCTGAGGGCAAGCTATGATCACAGAGTGCCAGGTGAGTTCCGGAAACAGTCAGCTTTCCTAACAGAACTGCAGCAGAGAGGGTCTCTCCATGGCACATCATCTAGCTTCCCTTTCCTCCTCTATCCTCACCCATGTCTTATTTTTCTCCTCCTAAGCTGCCCTAGCTATTCTGCTTTGACTTCTTGTCTGTCATACCCCCTGCCCCAGATTCCCAGTCCCCTCTTCACTCCTACCTTTCTCCCTGTTTGTTCTCTCACCTGCGCGTAGAACTCTGTAGGGCGTCCTTGAGAAGTACTCCCACTGTGACACAAGAATAGAGGTGGCTCCCAGCAAGAGCATGGTTGTCAGGTGCGTGAGTTGGGCTGTTGGGGAGCAGTAAAACCAATAGTAGATCCAGGGCACAACGCTTCCCATGATCAGCATTGTAATTCCACAGTAGTCCAACCTAGAGGAAGAATGGTACAAGACAGCTTTCAATGTGGGAATTGTACGCCAAGGCCAAACTGATAATAATATAACAATGAAAACGGCATATTTAATTATGTTCATATACTGTGACCAATGGCATTTACATTGGTGCTGAGCTGTTCACTAGAAGTGGACTAAAAGTGGCATAATTGGGCAGGATAGAGCCCTGTGTCTCCATACGTCACTGTGAGACCTCTTGGTTGCAGTCCCCACTAGGGAACTGGAGGATGGGTACACAGACAGTTATACTCACAGGCTTCAAATGAGCTGCTGGTAAAGCCAGCCCTATACTCTGGGTGCTAGCCTACAGCTGCCCAGACTTCTATTCCAGATCGACAGGCTGATTTCCAAATATGGTCTTCAATTCCACAGCATTTGTGGCAGGCAAAGGAGGAACAGATGTGTTTTTAAAACAACCCTCTTGTGGTGGAAAATAATGAAGGAGCTCTACTGCCACCAGAGCCTGAAGCACACTTGCCCTGCAGGCCAATGTAATGGCTACTAGAAACGTCTCTTCCAGGTCAAATGCTGCAATTACACTTTTCGTATAGGCTCAAAAGAAGGACCATCATTGAATGCATAGTAAAAATGTTTTTAAAAAAAAGAAGGACAATCAATTTAGACAGGACCAGATTGAATTCTCATGAAGGTAAAGGCAGCCACCTTCTTTAATCCCTTCAAAAAATCTTTTATGACGTTATGATTGGGCTAAATATACTTTTATGTAAGCAAATTGCTATTTCGAATATATCATATGAAGACAATAAGGGATGATCACATCTTCCTGGTAGGACATCAGAGTATGCCTACAAATCTCTTCCACAAGAAAGCCTAGGGTGTTCTTGTAGCGGGACCATTTGCCTCCTTAAGGATGTTTTGATACTGTTGTGGTACATTCAGCTGGCTATATTATATGATGTCAGAAGCCATGCTACCAAATTCAAGTTTGTCACGTTGGGGTGAAGTCATGTCTTTGTATCCTGAATATCATATTCTGTTTGCATTGAAGCTTCTACTGTCTTGGCCACTTAAGTTAATTGAGAATCATCTTCTCATTGGAGTATTTAATTTTCATTAGGACTGATGGAGTCATTGGTACTGGTGGAAAAGCATAAAGAAATCCCCATGAGCAGTCTATCAAAAGGACATTGCCCAGTGATTCCCAGTTTGTAACCTCTGCAGGGGAAGTCTAAGCATTTCGGGATGTAGTGAACTGTTCAACCTGAGGAAAATCCCAATCCTTGTAAATTTCCTGTACCACACTGTTATCAAAAACCCATTCACGATTCTCTATGAAGTATCAGCTGAGTATCAGCTAAGGAAGTCTCTGCCTTGCTGCCCTCCGCTTTGGGGGCAGCAAAGCAGAGACTTTTTCCTGGCAATCGATGCATATTGGCACGATATACCCCCACATTCAGAGGCTCATGAGGCACATCATACCATGAGAATATGTTCGCTAATCGCGAATACCTCCTTGAAATGTTGATTTAGGTACACATTCGCCATTATTTAATTCTATCACTTTTCTGTAAATATACAGATTTTGGTAAAAATACATGAGTAAGGTGGGGATTTGTGCACCTCGTACTGAAGGAGTAACACTCCGAAACATGTTGATGCACACATGAGGTGATGTACATTATATTACATAAGAACCTTACAGCACACCATTTTAATAGTGCCAGCCCAGGGGACCATTAAAAATAAAAATACATTTTTGTAGTATACCCCACGAGCCAGGCAATTTTTAATCATCACTTTGAAACACTTCAAACCCCACTACTCACTTAATATCACAAATACCCTCACACACACCACACATAGTCTGAGTAAATAGTGCTCCCACGTAGATGTAGGTAGTAGCACGCCGCATCCCGTAGAGGGGTGCGAAGACCCCAATGATGAAGCATGACACCAAGGGGCCTTTTGGTGTGTGAGGGGTATTTAAAGAACACTTTGTGCTCCCCACCATTGTAGGGACCACCCATACCCGCCAGTGGATTCCTTTTGTTTATATATACTTGGTTAGGGAGAACAAATCCACAACTTCTCTCTATCTCCCCTCTTTGTTATTTTCTTGCATAATAAATAGACATATTTTTATAAACACTGAGTTCTTTTTTCATCTAATCTACACTGTCGGTTAAATGTGGTAAAACAAGCTGCTTTACACTCCTTCAAGGTAAGCCTGAAGGCTGCTCTCCACAGCTACCATTTTCAGAGCTATATATGGTTATGAAGAACAATTGTTACTTACCTGTAAACAGGTGGTTCTCCAGTATTGGTGTCTTTCATAGATTCACATGCTTGAATATTCCCCGTCGTCGAAGTGGGAGCGCCACGGTAAATAAAATAGCAATAAAATCCCAATAAAATATGCAAAAACATAACACGAAAATACACAACCCAGAAATACTTGTAAGTACCAGGTTAGTATTCTCACATAGGAATGCATAGAGAGAGAAAACCTTTGTAACATATCCCTGTCATTATGTTAGTCCAAACTACAGCCAATCAGGCGCAAGCACACCTCTAGAACCTTCTCCTCAGAGGCTCATGCCCTCAGATTTTCATAGCATAAGAGTGACAAAAGAGACTAGGAGGAGAAGCGAGCCTCTGAGGGGAGGCAGGTGGGTCGCATGTGAATCTATGAAAGACACCAATACTGGATAACCACCTGTTTACAGGTAAGTAACAATTGTTTTTCTCCAGTATTAGGGTGTCTTTAATAGATTCACATGCTTGAATAGAATAGTGAGCAGTAACAGCCAGCTGTAAGAATAAAAACAGCAATGCATAAGCATAAAGATGCAAGATAGCATAGCATAGCCAGGTAGGAATGATAATAATAATAACACTATCATTACACCATACAGGTGGAGGGTAGAAAGCAGAGGCTCACCTTAGTTAAAAAGATTACGAAGCACTGTTTGTCCCACTGCCGTATCAGCTTCGTTGATGGTTTCAAGGCTGTAATGTCTCGTGAAAGTGTGCCTGCTGGACCACGTAGATGCTCTGCAAATTTGGTGAATCGGCACACCAGCAAACAGGGCAGTAGAGGATGACATCGCCCTGGTGGAATGAGCTCTTACCGAGGATTGAAGAGGCTTGCCAGGCTTCTGATTGCAGAAAGAAATTGCTGAAGAAATCCAACGTGCAATAGTTGGCTTGGGTACAGGACTCCCCTTGCGCATGCGTCCGTAGGCTACGAACAACTGATCAGATTTGCGAAAGGGTGCCGTCCTATCGATGTAAAATTTAAGGCATCGTTTAACGTCCAGAGAATGCAAACGTTGCTCCGCTGGAGATTGAGGATTGGGAAAGAAAGTCTTTAAGAAAACAGGTTCATTAAGGTGAAAGACAGTGGGTACTTTAGGCATGAAAGCCGGATTGGTGCGAAGCACAACACAGTCCGATTTGAATTGGGGAAAAGGAGGCTTAATTGTAAAGGCGTGCATATCACTTACGCGACCTAAAGAGGTCAAAGCAAGGAGAAGGGCCACCTTCCAAGTTAAAACATTTTAAATCTATCTTATGGATGGGCTCAAATGGTGATTTGATGAAATGCGCCAAAATGATGTTGAGGTTCCATGTTGGAGGAGGACGCCGAATGGGCGGGAACTTCCTGAACAGACCCTTGAAGAATTGACGAATGACTCTGGACTAGCAGAGAGAGGATGAGCCATCCTGCCGGAAGCGAGAAATCGCCGCCAAGAAAACTTTCTAAGTGGAATGGGAAAGTCCTGTCTGTGCCAGCTCTAGAAAGAACGGTAGCAACTGAGCTGGAGTGGAATGCACAGGATGAACGTTGGCCGCTGCGCACCAGTGACAGAATCTTTTCCACTTTAGTTTATACGTTTTTTTTGTAGATGGAGCTCTGGCATTGGCAAGAATGTCCCTGCATGCTGGCGGAATGTTCAAATGGGCAAACTCAAGGTGCTCAGGTTCCAGGCTGATAAATTGAGAGAGGACGGGTCTGGATGACAGATCTGACCCTCGTCCATCGTGAGGAGATCCGCTTGAGGAGGAAGGAGAATGGGTTCGCACTGTGACAGAAGCAGCCGTGGGGGCTGTGGGGGCCTGAGTTACACCACTGCTTGCATGGGTGGGACTATTCAGTGCTCATGACTATTGATGAGTATCCCCTGGAAGACAACTTGTTCTTCTGATGGATACATCTACCTGTGGATTCCTCAACTTTTGAATAGAATCTCCAAGCAGTCCAGCACTCCGAGGTGGGTTCCTGTCTGCCTATACAAAAAAAATCCTGCAACACTGATCGGGAAAAGTGACCGTCAATCCTCACTTCAGAGGCTAAAGAACAAGTTACTTACCTTCGGTAACGCTTTTTCTGGTAGATACAGTATCTGCCTGTGGATTCCTCACCTTGTGAATATCCCCCTTGCGTCAGCAACGTTCGGAAAATTCTTCGTAGCACGCCGGCGTGGACGACGTCATAGGAGCACAGCATCGCGCGCGACTCCGTCTGACGTCACTGACTCCTTATTAGGCCTACGTCAGCGTGATGACATCAGTTCCGCCCTTTTTTCCGTACCTTCGAGGCACCCGGACGGACCAATGACAGCAGATATACAAATATACAGTGTACAAAGTACATACAAATCAAAACAGCACACATAGTGTGCAGCAAAGGAATAAATATCCCATTATATATACAAATATAAATATAAAACTACATAAACTCAGGTATAGCAGAGTGGACAACGGGGAGGCGGGTGGGTCAGTGAGGAATCCACAGGCAGATACTGTATCTACCAGAAAAAGCGTTAACAAAGGTAAGTAACTTGTTCTTCTGATAGATACATCTGCCAGTGGATTCCTCACCTTGTGAATAGATTCCCACAGCAGTCCCCACTCCCGGAGGAGGGTGTCCACCCTGCTACACCAAGAAATCTTGGAAGACAGAGCGAGCAAAGTGGCCGTCCCTCCTCACCTCGGAATCCAAGCAGTAATGCTTCGTCAAAGTGTGGAGGGACGCCTAAGTCACGGATCTGCAAATGTTCTCAACAGGCACACCTCTAGACAATGCAGAAGTAGCAGACCTTTCCCTGGTAGAATGAGCTAGCTCTTATACCCTCAGGAGGGTCCATACCCGCCAGGGAGTAGCAGATCTTGATGCACAGAATTATCCACCTGGAAAGTGTGCGCTTGTGCACGGCTCTACCCTTCCGGCAGCCAGCAAAACCAACAAACAGCTGGTCATCCATCCGAAAGTCTTTAGTTCTGTCCAGATAAAAAGTCACCGCCCTCTTAGGGTCCAGACGGTGCAGTCTCTCTTCCTCCTTAGAAGGGTGAGGGGGAGGATAGAAGGTAGGAAGGGTAATGGACTGTCCTAGATGGAAGGGAGTTACCACCTTAGGCAGAAAAGCAGCCCTGGTCCTAAGAACCATTCGATCAACATGAATGGTCAGGAATGGGGGCTTAGAACTAAGAGCTTGAAGCTCACTCACCCTCCTTGCCGAGGTGATCGCAACTAAGAAGACCGTCTTAAAGGACAAAAGCCTCATGGGACACTTGTTTAAGGGTTCGAAGGGAGAACCCATCAAGAATGTTAAGACAAGATTTAAGTCCCATTGAGGCACGATAAATGGAGAAGGACGGAACTTATTAGTGAGGCCCTTTAGAAACCTCAAAATCACTGGAGATTTAAATAGACAGCTGATCCGACAAACAGAGAAATGCCGACAATGCCGAAAGGTAACCTTTGACTGTGGCAACAGCAAATCCTTGCTGCGCCAAAGAAAGAGCAAACTGCAAAATATCGGCCTTATGAGCCCTCAAAGGATCAATAGCCTTCTCCCTACACCAAACCACAAATTTAGCCCACCTGTACGAATAGATGGACTTGGTGGAGTCACGCCTGGCTGAAAGAATGACATCCACCACATCGTGAGGGAGAGAAAAGGAATTCAGGTTGCCCTGTTCAATCTCCAGGCATGAAGCTGTAATGTCTGGAGGTTGGGGTGTAGAACCTGCCCCTCCATCTGAGAGAGGAGATCTACCCTGAAAGGGAGACGGAGCAACGGGTGAGAGGAGAGGGGGAGAAGGTCCGTGTACTACACCATTCTTGGCCAATCCGGGGCGACCAATATGACTTGGGCGCGGTCCTGGCGAATCTTCCTCAGAACCCGAGGAATCAAGGGCATGGGAGGAAACGCGTAAAGGAGTTGACTTCCCCAACTCAACTGAAACGCGTCCCCCAATGCTCCTTTATTTATTTATTTATTTTCTGGTTTATATAGCGCTTGAATCGACTCCCAGTGGAGTATCTCTGCGCTTTTGGAGCCGGTTGAACAGAGGGTGTGGATAGAGTAAGAACTAGATCTCATTTCTGAACAGTACGGTTTTCAGTTGTCTCCTGAATTTGAGATGTTCTGTACACTGTCTCAGAGACAGAGGAAGTTTGTTCCATAATGTGGGTCCTGTTATTGATAGTGCTTTGCTCCCATGTCTAGCCTTTTTAGCACGGGGCACCACTAGAAGAAGATTGTTGCTGGACCTGAGAGATCGAGTTGGAATATAAGGAACAAATTTGTTTTCAAGGTAGGCGGGCCCTTGTCCATTTAGACATTTATGTATCAAACAACATATTTTAAATTTAGGTCTCTGCCGGATTGAAAGCCAGTGCAGTCGCATTATCAAAGCCACCCCGGAGTCTTAATGAAAATTTTTTGCGTATTCGTCGCAATTGTTCCAACAAAAGCGACTACTTTGATAATGCGGAAACTCTAATGAATAAACTCAGCAATAGAGGATACCCCAGGAAGTTAGTCAGAGCAGCACTTAAACGTGCTTGGTACACACCCCGGGAAAGTTTGTTGACACCAAAAGAAAAGAAGGAGGGCACATTGTTGACCTGCGTCCTAACCATCAATCCTAAAGCTAATAAGGTGAAACAGATCATTTAAAAAAATTGGAGACTAATAGAACATCTGAATATTCCAAAACCGCTAATTGCGTTTCGGAAAGGAAAAAATATAAAGCAGCATTTGGTGAAGGCGAGTAGGGTGGTGATAAGCAAAAAAGATACTAGGAGCTTACTGAGATTGCCACCCGTGATCAGACACTACCGCTGTATGAACTGTGCTGTGTGTCCAAACACTAAGGATCTGAAAGAGATTGAAATCAATGGCCATACACATACGATGCGCACCTTCTCTAATTGCAACACCAAGAACGCTATTTATGTAGTGACATGTCCTTGTGATTTGTCCTATATTGGGCAAACCACGCAAGCAGTCAAAATGCGTATTGGACAGCATAAATCGCGCATAAGGTGTAAGTACATTGGGGCCCCTTTAGTGCAGCACTATATGGGAGGCAGACCATAATGAAGAGGAGTTGACTTGGGCAGTTCTAGTTACCATCTCGGCTAAAAACAAAACAGAATTAGAGACCAAGCTGAATTGTACAGAAGCAAGACTAATAGAGAGGTACCACACCTCTGAGAAGGGACTTAATGATGGGATGAAATTTGGGCTTTGATCTGAATTCCTTGTTCCTTTTCCTTGATCACTGTACTATGTATATTTCTGTTGTCGATTTTATCTAGTGAGTATGGATTGTGATATGGTATGGCACTAATTACTGATGTATGTGTACATATGCTGTTTATATACATACATATATTTTTTTTCTTGATTGGGCATTATAATGTGTATAATGTGTATTTATTGTGCTCTGCAACAGATTTAACATGAGTGGCATTGATCTTTGTTGATACTGTTTACTCTTTTTTGGGATGTAAGGTCATGTTGCCTTTTTTAGAATGGGAACCCAGTAATGAAAATGCAGGAGTGATAGTGGATGCTTGACGATTTGTTGATGTCACAATGGGCTTTTTGGTTTATTTGTTTTTTATGTTTATTTTTATTTTTTCTTCATGATTTATTTTTATTAACAATTGTTTCTGGTTCTTTTTTGCGTGGTTGAGTGAGATTGGCCATTAATCTGGAATAATTTGAGCACTTGTGACCTTTAAGTGCCGGTGGATATGCATTAGTTCAGAGTAAACGGCTATCGGGAACGATTGGGGATTTGTAGTTCTTTTTTAGTGTTGTTTGCGGGATGGACGTACCGTTTGACGTAGGACACGCTTATTTGGAATGCGCGTTGTCGGCCGCCCCTGATTTTCTGGTGGTTTGGCTGGAGAGGCGTTGTAGCGAGCACTGAGTTAACGTACCTCCGACCTTGTTTGGATGTTGAAGGTAATTTCTTCCCCCTTCGCCGCATATTTATGCGAGCGCGCAGCGCGGGCAGTGAGGTCATTTTAGATTAGAGCAGATTATTGAGGGGAGTGTTGGGTACGATAGTGGAGTGATAAGCAGGTATGGCCCGACTGTTTTCATTCTTCGAGGGTTTCTGTCAGGGTTTTTAATTAGGCCGATATGTAGCTTTGAGAGGGAAGCCCACTGTGTTTGGCGGGCACGTGAACTATGGGTACTTTGAGCTGCCTGCTTCACTCGGATTTAGATCCGCACATGACCAGCCTCCTGCCACCAGTTGTGTAGTTAATAACTTGGAGCGTAAGTACAGGTGGGTGTACGCACGTAGTTAAGGTTATAGATCCCCGTTATCCAGCATGTGTGCACCTTCAGTTAGCGTCGTTTGAACACTGGTAGAGGGGAATGAGGAGAGAGGTTCGAGTGACTGACAGTGTGTTGTTCCTCTCTTCTTCTTTCTCCTGGGATCCGGCATGATTGTAGGAAGACCGCGAGACTTGAGCCACTTCAGATATTATTCTCTATCTGGGCGGACACTGTGAAGATATAAAGGTATGTGCGCCGGGACCTGTGTTAGACATCCTGTTGTCAGTGATGGCTTTTGTGTGGCCACATCCCCCCTGTAAGATCTTCCCTTGTGATTGATTGGCCTCTTTAAATATGTTTACTTCATGTAGAGTCTACGGGAATAGAGCCGAGACGGTGGTACCTACCCCACCCACTAGGGTGGTTGTGGGGGGGCCGGCGATACTAGCCCGAGGTTTAGCCAGGGCCGTGAGGAATAGGTATTTATATTTAACACGTGATGTGTTTCGTAGTACTTGGCATGTATATGCACTAATACACTTTGGGTTATAAGGTGATTTGATTGATTGTCTTTAGTTTTAAAATTCTGTCACATGTTTGTGTTGTTCACCTTTGGAGGTGTGGTTGGGGTCTTTTTGATAGTCTCCCGTACTCCCGTATTATTAATATTTATTTCATTTTTATTTGTCCTTGGATTTTTCTTTGTTTGGGTCTTGACTATCCGTTTTTAGGTCGAGCAGGCCTAAAAAGCAGGCGAAGCCTGCTTTGTCTGCGAAGACATCTTTTGCTGGCGTGTCTGGGGGAATATGAGACGGTGTCCATGCACGAGCCTCTGCCGTCTCCGATTTGCCCTCGAGGGCGCGCACGTCGCCGTGCACATCCCCTGCCTGCCATTCATTCTCAATCACACACAGCCACACTCACGCATGCGCGCACACACACATACACCCACGCAGGCACAATGCATCGGGACACACACACACACACGCAGGCATACGCACGCACACTGCATACACACATGTGCACACAGACACACATGCTGCCGCCGCCCCCCACCCCACCCCGCCCCACTTACCGCGTCAGCGGCCTCAGCCACCACTCCTGACTTCTGCTGTGCATCACGACTGCTCCTGGGCCATCCACTCTGTGGGCGCGTTCGC
The DNA here is from genome assembly GCF_964263255.1 of Lissotriton vulgaris. NCBI lineage: Eukaryota > Metazoa > Chordata > Amphibia > Caudata > Salamandridae > Lissotriton > Lissotriton vulgaris. Next base: position 27,846,162 of record NC_141698.1, read on the forward strand.
GGAAGACGGAAGTCCCGCCCCAGGACAGGCGTGACGCTCCCGAACTTCCGGTTTCGGGATGCGCGCGCTGAGGGCTTGTTCTGTAATGCTTTCATGGGACTCAGGGCAGAATGTCATTAATCACGCACTGATAATGTTAAATTCAGGCCCTGTTGTGTATTACTCTGAGTGCTTTCCACTTTTATAGTGTCTAAAATGCTCCTAATGCTCCGCATCGGTGTTTGTTTACTGGCGTGTCTTCCTGCCATTACGTCATCTCGCCTCAATGCGGAACGCGGACGCGTCTTCCCTACCTCTCACTCCAGTCTCCTTCTTAAAGTGGCCACATCATAGATTCGGTTTTAAAGAGGCAATGGTCTTATTTGTAATGGAAAGTGGGGCCCCCATGTTCTGACTCCTTCGTATAAAAGCCTCTATCTAACTCTTTATGTTTAAAGTGACTCCCAAGTAATGTGTAGAGAGTGAAGCTTTACTAATTACTTCCCACTGCCACGATTATATCCTACTCTAAGCCCAAGTGTGCGCCCACCGTGTGCACACGCAGTAATGCACACTGTGGTGGCAGCGGTTAGACAACGGAGTGACAGGTCAGCGCATGTTTCCTAATATACTATCTAACGAGGAAGAGGGACATGGCAGGCATTCCATCTTTATATATAGAGCACATTGCACATGAAAGATGAATGCTCTGCATTCTCTGTCTGTGTGGCAGATGTATGTGGTGGCTGTGGCCTGGCAACGGAAATGCAAATAAATACCCTGCCTGAAATGAATTTACTTTTGGAAGTCAAAATAATTAGTGATATTGTTGTAACCGATTTATTTATATTTCTGAAAAAACTATAAATGGTTTTGTTGCTCTTGGTTGGAACAGCACCGGTTGTAGCAGTGTTAAAGGTTTTCATTTATTCTGTGCTGTGCTTTTTAGGTCTCGCCCTGGAACAGGGACAGAGACTCTATAGCTGTCGGATGCCGGGGAATGAGGGACAAGAAACTGGCACGATTTTTAGCATTCGGATTTGGCTGCGCGAACGCGCACGTTCCGTCCTGCGCCGCCCTCCCAGCCTACTGCGCATGCGCCGCCCTCCCAGCCTACCGCGCATGCATGCACACAGACACAGACACACACAGACACACACACACACGTCGCAGACAGACACTCGCTCACACACACACCCCCTCCCCCACAGTCACACACACGCACTCCAAGACACATACACACACGCACGCACACACATACACAGGCCCCCCCCCCCCCCGCGCCTACATGCTCCTCTCCCTCCGCCCGCACGCCGCTCAGCAACGCACTCACCGGCTTCCTCTCCTCAGCTGCAAGGCCCGGCAGCAGGACTCTTCTTCCCTCCTTCGGCACCGGGGCGCAGGGTAGGCTCCTGCCTGCTCCGGTGCTCCCTGCTCCCAACACGGCTCCAATCGCGGCTCTTCCGTGGGAGGCGGGGTAGGCTCCCGCCCTCCTACTTCCTGTTTCCGGGTGTCGCGCCGGCCTGCCTGACTTCCTGGTCGCAGGCCGGCAGAGTAACGAGGATGTTTTGCGGTATGTATTTATTTATTTAATTATGCATTTTTATATAGCGCAGACTTTACCCGAAGGCGGTATTTATTTATTTATGTATTTATGCATTTTTATATAGCGCGGACTTTACCCGAAGGCGGTATTTCTTTATTCATGTATTTATGCATTTTTATATAGCGCGGACTTTACCCGAAGGCGGTAATGCTTGCCTTAGCGTAATGGTGTTCCTTCTTAATTTATTGGTGGTGTCCCTGTTAGAATTATTCCCACTTTTAGTCTAGCAATGCTTGGCATGATGTTGGCATCTTTGGCATTATTGAGCCCATCCCTGGTATAATGGGACCACAACGTATTGTGGGCATTCTTGACACAATTGTGCTTCTCTTCACCAGCGGTGATGGTCATCCCTGGCATGCGATGGGTGTTCATGGAATTGGATGTTAATATGTAGACATGTAAAGCCAGACTCTGTCCATGGGGCAGTAATATTCATGAGTACTTGATGACATGGAGATCAAAGATACAACTAAAACTGAAAAGCCATTATTTTGAGAGACTGTCATATTTGTTTTTGGGAATCAGAAATATTTATTAAAATGAAATGCTTGTAATAACAAGCCAATGCATGATTACCAGCTGTGATCGTGTTTTCAAAATGTTTGTAAAGTTGATATTAAAGTGATAATTCATGCTAATTTCTGTAGTCTTATTTACATCTTGTTTACAATTATACTATACTACTAATGTATGTTTACTAGCCATAACTGTACTGTTATATGTTACATTTTAATTACAGTGTTTGCCTTTTACAATCATTTTCTTACAAACTACCTCATAAAACAAAAATATTTATGGCTAAAATATTTTGCACTGTTTGCACAATATATTTGTGATGTTTACACTTACCTATTTGAAATTAAAATGTACAAATGGACATTTAGTCAATTACCATTAAAAAGTTTAACTTTTTTGCTAAGAAATTCTTGTAATCTTTTATGCAAACAAATTTAAATACTGCATAAATAATTTTAACAACAAATACTTTATATGTAGCTTTTTATGTACATAAGAAAACTATAGCATAAAGCAAAAAACATTGCCATTTACAATAATAATAGCTCAAACTTAAATAATGCGAGACCTATTGCATTGCAAATGCTTGTTACATATTGTGACGTTTGTTATTTCAAAGAGGGCATCAACGCGTGTCGATTTGCAGGTTGTAAAGCTGGGCTTTCCCTTCTGTGTAAGCATGTGACCCTGAAATGATATCCCAGCTAAAGTGTAGCTCCATTGTTAGAGTATGCAATGCACATTTTCACATACATATTATATTGTTGGGAATGTGTATTCATATTTGAGATCCGTGAAAGCGTGCACTCCTCTCAGTATGATTATGGTGACAAAAAATGACTTCTTATTACGTTTTTTGTTGTTACTAAGTTGCTGAGTTTATTCTTGAAAATGTGTACATTTAGAAATTGTTTAGTTATGAAGACTAGACGTAGGTATATCAGGCATGCATCATATTCACACAACTTCCTGTTTAAAATACTGTGGGAGGTCAAGTGAGCTAATGCTGTTTGCTTTAAAGTGAGAACCCACATCAGTCTGCTTATTCCCACCTCTGTGCCATCCAATGATTTATAATAATTGTACCAGCTCAGTTTCTGCTGGTGGTTGATTTCGGGAGTTCAGTCCGTGAAATGTATATGGATGATTCAGTGTGTGTGTGTATGATAACGGTTGCATCGTTTGGTACTGTACTTAGCAGTAATTGTTGATTTTTATTTTCCACTGACTTGCCCTATATGTTTTGGTTGTTTGGAGCGTATTTCTCATCAAAGGAATGTAGGTGGCACTGGCTAAGTTCTGGACGGTGCATTGACTCATTCATTCTCTAAGGTACCAGAGATGGACGTGGGTGCCTCGCACGTACGGAAGGTATCTGCTCCGGTTTCTTCTGGTTGCATTTACCAGCTGCTGAGGTGCGGGTCATTGGTGAACAGCTCACGGCTCATTCTCGTTACATTGCACTGGACAAATGGAAAGCTAGTGATTCTGGTTCTCCTGGTACTGTTGGGCATGGCATGGCTGTACTTTTGAGTGCTTTATTCCTGCACAAAGGTCTGACTTTCGCTTCTTCCTTCTATCCTATAAATCCACTTGTGATCTCAATAAGCCTTTAGGAAGCGGCAAACTAATTTAAGCTGTGGTTGGGGAAAATTAACGTAATAACAAGCCCTGTGGTATGAAGGAACAGCCCTCCTTCCTCTAGGTTCTGAGTTTTCCCTGCCCTACTTTCGTCTTGCCATTTATTGTTCTTGGGGGGGGGGGGGGGGGGGGGGGGGAGGGGGGAGGGGGATGCAGCTTCCATCTTAGAATAGGTCGAGTAATTTATTACTCGAAACTATTGTGATGAAACCAACTCTTAAAACCAAGGGCTCTGGGAGACGGATAACGCACAGTGCATGTGCCCGTGCACACGCTTTTCTCCCGAGCCTCGGCATCACACTTCAAAGGAATTCCTGCTGCTCCTAATCTCCTCAGGCACTTAGCGTCTACGTGTGTCTCCCAGGCTCCTCACAGTGCCATATGTCGTCAGGGCATCACACTTCTAACGTGAACGACCGTCTGCTCCTTGGAATGCTGGCATGGTTGCCCAGTGCTGCCTGATCTTCTTCAAAGGCAGCTTGTAACCCGAGCTGCCCTCTGCCTTTGCATTCTGAACTCTTTTTGGATTTCACACACAGTCCATAGCGCTTCCTTCTACCTTTCACCAGGCACACACACACACCACCAGCCATCAGTGCACGCTTTCACCAGGCACACACACACACACACACACCACCAGCCATCAGTGCACGCATTCACCAGGCATACACACCACCAGCCGTCAGTGCACACTCTCACCAGGCACAGACACCATCAGCCATCAGTGCACACATTCACCAGGCATACACACCACCGGCCATCAGAGGCACACACACACCACCAGCCATCAGTGCATGCTTTCACCAGCCACACACACATCACCAGCCATCAGTGCACGCTTTCACCAGGCACATACACACACCACCAGACATCAGTGCACGCTTTCACCAGGCATAACCACACACCACCAGCCATCAATGCACCCTTTCACACCACTGGCCGTCAGTGCACACTCTCACCAGGCACAGACACCATCAGCCATCAGTGCACGCATTCACCAGGCATACACACCACCGGCCATCAGAGGCACACACCACCAGCCATCAGTGCATGCTTTCACCAGGGACACACACATCACTAGCCATCAGTGCACGCTTTCACCAGGCACAAACACACACCACCAGACATCAGTGCACGCTTTCACCAGGCATACCCACACACCACCAGCCATCAGTGCACCCTTTCACCAGGCACACACACACAAACCACCAGCCATCAGTGCACGCTTTCACCAGGCACACACACACACACCACCAGCCATCAGTGCACGCTTTCACCGGGCACAAACACCACCAGCAGTCAGTGCACGCTTTCACCAGGCACAAACACCAGCAGCCGTCAGTGCACGCTTTAAGCAGGCGCACACACCACCAGCCGTCAGTGCGCGCTTTCACCAGGCACACACCACCAGCCATCAGTGCATGCTTCCACCAGGCACACACAGCACCAGCTGGCCAGGCACACACACAGCAACAGCCATCAGTGCATGCTTTCAAAAGGCACACACACACCACCAGCCATCAGTGCACGTTTTCACCAGGCATACACACCACCGGACGTCAGTGCACACTTTCACCGGGCACAGACACCATCAGTAGTCAGGGCACGCTTACACCAGGCACACACCACCAGCTGTCAGTGCACGCTTTCACCAGGCACACACAAACACACCGCCAGCCATCAGTGCACGCTTTCACCAGGCACACACACCACCAGCCGTCAGTGCACGCTTTCACCAGGCACACACACCACCAGCCATCAGTGCATGCTTCCACCAGGCACACACACCAGCAGCAGGCCAGGCCCACACACACCACCAGTCGTCAGTGCACGCTTTCACCAGGCACACACACCACCAGCCATCAGTGCACCATTTATACAGGCACACACACCACCAGCCATCAGTGCACACATCAATTGTTAACGCATCCACAATTAACTATTGTAGCAATCGCAGTATGGCACACTTTACTTTTAAACATATTAATCTAAAGCGCAGCATGCCACCATTCCCTCACACTCAGCACCCTCACACACTCTGCAATGGAACATACACTCCAAATACCACTCAGTGCCACATAATTGCACGCCACATAATTCAACTGCACTCAATGCAACATACATTCCAAATACCACTCAGTGCCACATAATTACACGCCACATAATTACACTGCACTCAATGCAACATACTTTCCAAATACCACTCAGTACCACCTAATTACACGCCACATATTTACACTGCACACAATGCAACATACACTCCAAATACCACTCAGTGCCCCATAATTACACACCACATAATTACACTCTACTGAATGCAACAGGCACTCCACACAATACCACTCAGTGCTACATAATTATATGCTGCATATTTACACTGCGCTCACCACAACATACACTCTAAATACCACTCAGTGCCACATAATTACACGCCACATAATTACACTACACTCAATGCAACATACTCTTCAAATACCACTCAATGCCACATAATTTCACTCCACATATTACACTGCACTCAATGCAATATTCATTCCAAATACCACTCAGTCCCACATAATTACACGCCACATAATTACACTGCACTCAATGCAACATACTTTCCAAATACCACTCAGTACCACCTAATTACACGCCACATATTTACACAGCACTCAATGCAAAATACACTCCAAATAACACTCAGTGCCACATAGTTACACGCCACATAATTACACTGCACTCAATGCAACATACACTCCAAATACCTCTCAGTGTCACATAGTTATTTGCAACATAATTACACTCTACACAATGCAACATACACTCCAAATACCACTCAGTACCACATAATTACAGGCCTCATAATTAGACTCTACTGAATGCAACACACACTCCACACAATACCACTCAGTGCCACATAATTATATGCTACATAATTACACTGCACTCAATGCAACATACACTTCAAATACCACTCAGTGCCACATAATTACACGCCACATAATTACACTGCACTCAATGCAACAGACACTCCACACAATACCACTCAATGCCACATAATTATATGCTTCATAATTACACTGCACTCAGCGCAACATACACTCCAAATACCACTCAGTGCCACATAATTACACGTCACATAATTACACTGCACTCAATGCAACATACACTCCAAATAACACTCAGTGCCACATAATTACACAGCACTCAATGCAACATACACTCCAAATACCACTCAGTGCCACATAATTACACGCCACATAATTACACTGCACTCAATGCAACGTGCATTCCAAATACCACTCAGTGGCACGTAATTACACGCCACATATTTACACTGCACTCAAGGCAACATACACTCCAAATACCAATCAGTGCCACATAATTACACGCCCCATAATTACACTGCACTCAATGCAACAGACACTCCACACAATACCACTCAGTGCCACATAATTATATGCTTCATAATTACACTGCGCTCAACGCAACATACACTCCAAATACCACTCAGTTCCACATAATTACACGCCACATAATTACGCTGCACTCAATGCAACATACACTCCAAATAACACTCAGTGCCACATAATTACACAGCACTCAAGGCAACATACACTCCAAATACCACTCGGTGCCACATAATTACACGCCACATAATTACGCTGCACTCAATGCAACATACACTCCAAATAACACTCAGTGCCACATAATTACACAGCACTCAATGCAACATACACTCCAAATAACACTCAGTGCCACATAATGACACAGCACTCAATGCAACATACACTCCAAATACCACTCAGTGCCACATAGTTATATGCAGAAAGGTATAGGTGCCTTCAAGGGGATTTGTTTAACAAAATATAATTAAACGTGATTCAACTAACTCTTTAGGACAAGTCAATGGTCCTTTCAAGAATAAGGACCATTGACCTGTCCTAAAGAGTTAGTTGAATCACGTTTAATTATATTTTGTTAAACAAATCCCCTTGAAGGCACCTATACCTTTCTACTTACTCACCCAAGCCCTCAAGGGTATTTTTGATTGCTCACTGTTCCTTAATCACATAGTTATTACACACCACATAATTACACTCTACCGAATGCAACACACACTCCACACAATACCACTCAGTGCCACATAATTACACACCACATAATTACACTCTACTGAATGCAACACACACTCCCCATATTACCACTCAGTGCCACATAATTACACGCTACATAATTACACTGCACTCAATGCAACATACACTCCAAATACCACTCAGTGCCACATAATTACACGGCACACAATTACACTCTACTGAATACAATATAAACTCCCCATATTACCACTCAGTGCCATATAATTACATGCCTCATACTTACACTCTACTCAATGCAACATAAATACACTTTATCTATCTGTCTATCTATCTATCACCCTTCTATCTGTCTATCTCTCTATCACCCTCTATCTATCTATCTATCTATCTATCTATCTATCTATCTATCTATCTATCTATCTATCTATCTATCTATCTATCTATCTATCTATCTATCTATCTATCTATCTATCTATCTATCTATCTATCGCCCTCACTCTACCTATCGCCCTCACTCTACCTATCTATCTATCGCACTCACTCTATCTATCTAATTACACGCCACATAATTACGCTGCACTCAATGCAACATACACTCCAAATAACACTCAGTGCCACATAATTACACAGCACTCAATGCAACATACACTCCAAATAACACTCAGTGCCACATAATGACACAGCACTCAATGCAACATACACTCCAAATACCACTCAGTGCCACATAGTTATATGCAGAAAGGTATAGGTGCCTTCAAGGGGATTTGTTTAACAAAATATAATTAAACGTGATTCAACTAACTATTTAGGACAAGTCAATGGTCCTTTCAAGAATAAGGACCATTGACCTGTCCTAAAGAGTTAGTTGAATCACGTTTAATTATATTTTGTTAAACAAATCCCCTTAAAGGCACCTATACCTTTCTACTTACTCACCCAAGCCCTCAAGGGTATTTTTGATTGCTCACTGTTCCTTAATCACATAGTTATTACACACCACATAATTACACTCTACCGAATGCAACACACACTCCACACAATACCACTCAGTGCCACATAATTACACACCACATAATTACACTCTACTGAATGCAACACACACTCCCCATATTACCACTCAGTGCCACATAATTACACGCTACATAATTACACTGCACTCAATGCAACATACACTCCAAATACCACTCAGTGCCACATAATTACACGGCACACAATTACACTCTACTGAATACAATATAAACTCCCCATATTACCACTCAGTGCCATATAATTACATGCCTCATACTTACACTCTACTCAATGCAACATAAATACACTTTATCTATCTGTCTATCTATCTATCACCCTTCTATCTGTCTATCTCTCTATCACCCTCACTCTATCTATCTATCTATCTATCTATCTTTCTATCTATCTATCTATCTATCTATCTATCTATCTATCTATCTATCTATCTATCTATCTATCTGTCTATCGCCCTCACTCTACCTATCGCCCTCACTCTATCTATCTATCTATCGCACTCACTCTATCTATCTATCGCATCACCACAGCATCACTCAGCACCACCAGAGCATCACTCAGGGGTACCACAACATCACTATGCGCTACCACAGCATCACTGAACGCAACAGCATCACTTGTCGCTACCACAACATCACTCCGCGCCACCACAGCATCAATCTTTGCAACCATGCAACAACTGGTTCAAATATGTTCTCTCAATGTTTCAAGCTTCATTACAAATGTCACAAAAATATGTTAATAGTTCACTTCTGTTCTTGGATTTTCATCACAATAAAATACAATGAACATAATCTTCACAAAAGTTATTTACAAAAGCTATTGCCATTATAAATTACAATAACTTAAGTATTAATTATTAAAAAAATAAAAGCCATTTTTATTTGTAATATCAATACATCTAAGTCACGTAAATACAACACATATTGCATTACAAATGCTATAGGTGTCCCATTTACGAAAGTTAAAACTATTGGCATTGTAAATGACAAAGCTATTCAATTCACTATTTTCCAAACCAACACATAAATAAAACTTTGTCATTTACAATACCAATAGCTCAAACTTTCCTAATGCGAGACCTATTGCATTGCAAATGCTTGTTCCTTTTCTTTCTATGATGGAATCACCCATTGACACTGCATTTCCACATGTGGGGGAGAGGTTTTAATTCTAGCAGCTGTAATGTGTTTTCTTGTTTAGGTAGAAAGAGGATAATATATGTATTTGTTGTTACTAGAGTACCCATGTCCTGATGAAGCCTATATCATCTGGCTGAAACGCGACTGCGACTGCGTCGACACCTTATGCTTTGAACGGAGTCCCCTGTAAAAATTTAAGGAAGATTGGATTTTTTTCCTAGGTGCAAAAACACAAATGTAGGCTGGGCTGATAGGTTAACCCCCTGGTGCTTTGTTTTTGGGACTACCATTTTGTTGTGTACTCAACCCCAAATTAAGAGGAGGTACATATGTAAATTGGTGTATATATATATTTTTTGTCTTAAGGGTACAGAGAAGTGTTTTTGATATTGTAAGTGTTTTGTGTATTTGTATATAATGTACGTGATGTGTTGAATATAGACTGTGTTATTTGTTTACATTGTGCCTCTCTGGCTGTTCGCACATATATGTGTATATGAATTAATATATACCTACGCTGCGTATAATTCGCAAATCACAAGACAATTAATTGTTTCTTCTTTGATAATTAAAAGCAGATGTAGGTAGAGGTCGGAGAGGTCTGGGAATCCGGGTCTCGTCGGGCTCTGAAGTCTGGATCATCGAGGGAAGACGACAAAGTGAAGCCGCTGGACGCTTGATGGTGCCTGCTGGTGCAGGGTGGACACTCCTTGCCCACAAGGGAGATTTCTTCAGTCTTCTGTGGAGCAGAACGTCGAAGTCTAGAGTTTCGTCTTGTAAAATCAATTCAGGATAATCTCATTTGGAATGGGTCCAGCTCCTACCTTTATTCTCCTAAAGGGGGCTGTACTATCACTAGGTCCCTCCTATGGGTGGGACCAGGAAGGGGGGTGGTTACACCCCCTATCCTTTGTCCCGTTTCGCGCCAGGGCTGGGGCTGGAGTGCCCCAGCAACTGGTTTGAGCCGGTGTATGCACAGGGCACCTTGTGTGCCCCAGGCATGTCTCATTACTTTCAGGCCTGTCCTACCTAATACACAAAATCCTGTCTGGGGTGTTGCTAGCACCTCCCAAGGCAGGAATCCCTTTGTCCAAGCCTCCCTCGCTGGAAGGACTCCCAGCAGCAGGAGGTCAGACTTGTGTCTGTGGTGGCAGCATCCATTTTGTGATGCTGAGGCTCGAGTTAACTTTAACCGGGGTTCACAGTTACCTACATGTCGTGTCCCTCTAAAAGGGTGGAATGCTACCCCCGTCGCCAGAATTGGCGAGGGGGTAGTATTCCAATTCGTATGACACCTTACTTTACATGTTTTGATAATGCTATGCCAAAGTTAGCAATAACCGTGAGGATTATAATACACTTAAGAGTATATGGTATAGCGTTATCATGGAAACAGCTAAAGGACTTGGTTCCGAAAGCTGTAGACAGGCTCAGCTCATGCCAGAGCACTATCTCACATAATTCCAAGCACTCTGCCTCCAGGATTGTTAAGGCCTGCCATAGGAGTGACTTATAGGAGTATATGTGTCCATTTTAGGTTTAGATATAGGTATACTATATCTAAAGCAAAGGGTGATTACACCACCTCGCCCCAGCTGATTGTTCAGCCAGTTGTGTCAGATTTGGATGGCCAGCCAGGGGTGGCATAATACATGCTGCAGCCCCTGGTAGGCCTTGGGTTCACTTATGCCCTGGGTACCTATGGTACACTGTACAAGGACTTACAAGAGTGACCCAATACCAATTGGTAAATGCACCTAAAGTACATGGATGTCAATTTAGAGAGAGAACAGCTAGGCTGTAGGTCTGATTAGCAGGCCCACAGCCAGGGAAAGTCGTAAACCAGTGAAGCAAAACGAAAAAATCTGGGATGACCATAGGATTGCAGACCCTACTCTCCTACATAACCCCCCCCCCCCCCCCAACTTAGGGACATTAAACTAACCTTGACCAGGTGAGTTTTACTGTTCTAAGTGGAATTTCCTGGAGAGACCATCTGCATTGCCATGGTCAGTCCCTGGTCTGTGCTCCACTGTAAAGTCCATCCCCTGTAGGGAAATGGACCACCTAAGAAGTTTGGGGGTTTCACCCTCATCTGATTTAGCCACAAGAGGGGCTTATGGTCTGTCAGAATCTTGAAGTGAGTTCCAAACAAGTATGGCCTTAACTTCTTCAGGGCCCCAACCACAGCAAAGGCCTCCCTCTCAATAGCTGACCAACGTTTCTCTCTAGGGGTCAGCCTTCTACTTATAAAAGCAATGGGCTGGTCATGACCATCAATATTCAGTTGAGATAGAACAGCTCCCACACCCAACTCAGAAGCATCTGTTTGGACAATGAAAGGTTTGGAGTAGTCTGGACTCTTGAGAATAGGTGCAGTGCACATGGCCTGCTTTAGGTCATCAAATGCCTTTTGACAGCTAACCACTGAACTTTCTTTGGCATTTTCTTACTTGTCAGGCCATTAAGAGGGGTCACAATTGTCCCATAATTTCTGACAAATTTCCTGTAGTAACCAGACAGGCCCAAGAAAGCTCTGACCTGTGTCTGGGTGGTTGGAGGAGCCCAGTCCTTTTTGGCCTGTATCTTGCTCTCCAATGGTTAACCTGACCTCTACCTACAAAGTGGCCCAGGTACACAACTTGACTCTGCCCTATCTGGCACTTAGTAGCCTTGATAGTGAGGCCTGCCTTTTTCAGGGCCTCCAAAACTTTCCTCTTGTGGATCAGGTGATCCTCCCAGGTGGAGCTAAAGACAGCAATATCATCTAGATATGCTGCACAAAAGTCATCCAACCCAGTGAGAATGTGGTTCACCAACCTCTGAAAAGTGGCAGGTGCATTTTTCAAACCAAAGGGCATCACCACAAATTGGTAATGACCTCCTGGGGTAGAAAATGCTGTTTTGGCCTTGGCATGCTCAGCTAACCTGATTTGCTAATAACCAGCTGTCAGGTCAAATGTACTCAAGAATTTGGCAGAAGCCAATTTATCTATGAGTTCATCTGCTCTTGGTATTGGATGGGCATCTGTCTTAGTGACAGCATTGCGACCCCTGTAGTCTACACAAAACCTCATCTCTCTCTTACCATCTTGGGTGTGAGGTTTAGGCACTAGAACTACAGGACTAGCCCAAGAGCTGGGGGTCAATGACTCCCAATTCCAACATCTTTTGTACTTCCTGTTTTATGCAGTCCCTGACGTGGTCAGGTTGCCTGTAGATTTTACTCTTTATAGGCAGACTGTCACCAGTGTCCACCTCATGGGTGCACCAGTTTGTCTGACTGGGGGTCAGAGAGAACATTTGCCTAAAGGATTGTAGAACCTGTTTTCAATCCTTTTGCTGGCTCCAACACCCACACCTTCTGTCCAGGCTGGTAAACAGTAAGGACAGCCTTTTGGTCATGCCAAGCTTTTTGAAGTTCTTGGCTGGCCTCAAGGTTTTTAGATGCCTTCTCCATGTACTCTGCCATCTTGGAGCGTAGACCATGTACACAGTCCACCATGTCAAGCTTAGGCTTTTTGAGAGGTAACTCCCATCCTTCCTTCACCAGACATAGGGGTCCTCTTACAGGATGCCCAAATAGAAGCTCAAAAGGGCTGTAGCCAACCCCCTTCTGTGGGACCTCTCTGTAAGCAAACAGAAGGCAGGGTAAAAGGATGTCCCATCTTCGCCTAAGCTTTTCTAGTAACCCTTTTATCATCCCTTTTAGGGTCTTGTTGAATCTCTCCACAAGCCCATTGCACTGTGGGTGATAGGGGGTGGTGAATTTGTAATTCACACCACACTCCTTCCACATTGCAGTCAAGTATCCTGACATAAAGTTTGAACCTCTGTCAGAGACAACCTCCTTAGGAAACCCCACGCTGGTGAATACTCCAAGTAGGGCCCTGGCCACAACAGGAGCTGTAGAGGTCCTAAGGATAATAGCTTCTGGATACCTAGTGGCATGATCCACTACCACTAGTAGAAATCTGTGCCCAGATGCTGTTGGGGGTTCCATTGGTTCAACAATGTCAATCCCCACTCTTTCAAAGGGTACCCCCACCACAGGTAGTGGTATAAGGGGGGCCTTTGTTGTGCCACCTGATTTGCCACTGGCTTGACAGGTGACACATGAGCGACAAAACTCTTTGGTGTCTTCAGACATATGAGGCCAGTGAAAGTGTGGGACAAGCCTTTCCCAAGTCTTGTTCTGGCCTAAGTGACCTGCAAGGGGAATCTCATGGGCTAAGGTAAGAATGAAACCTCTCAGAGACAAGGGGATAACCAGCCTCCTGGTAGTACCAGGCTTGGGGTCTCTTGCCTCAGAGTATAGGAGTCCATCATCCCAGTACACCTTGTGGGTACCTGTAGCATTCCCTGCAGCCTCAGCAGCAGCCTGCTGTCTGAGGGGTTCAAGAGAGGAACAGTCTTAACTGTGCCTGCCTCATGTCTGCCCTTTAAGGTCCCCCTGACCCAAGAAACTCAACCTGATCAGGTTCAAGCTCCTCTAGGCCACTTCCTTCTGGGGTCTTTGGGTCAGCCTCCTGAGAGGGCTGATCCTCACCTTGAGGTAGGGGGAAGGCACTGCCTTAACCCTACTACTCTTTCTCTTGGGAAGTGTCTGGTCCATTGTTCAAGGATCCAGCACTTGTTTAGCTGGGCATTTCTTGGCCTGTGACCTGGTCACAGCAAGGGCATGTGCTGACAAACATAACATTTCCACATGAGTCCTATACTCCACATCTGACCATAAGGAGGATTCCAAATCATTGCCCAACAGACAGTCTACTGGGAGGTCTGAATTAACTACAACCCTTTTGAGGCCAGTTACCCCTCCCCAGGAGAAGTTAACAACTGCCATACTGTGATTGGTAGTGACATTGCTAGCATTGGTCACTAGGTAGTCTGAACCTAGTATTACCTGATCAGGGTCCACAAAGTTTGGTGTCACCATAGTGACACTGGCACAAGTGGCCCTGTAGGCCTGAGCCATTTTTCCATTGATTAAAGGTGTTTGCCTGTACTTTCCCAGAGTACTGGGACTTATAGTAGGGGTCATATCCATGTCCCCAGTACAAACAAGAACAGCCTGAGTAGGCATCCTGACTAAGTCAGAACCCACCTCAGTTCCCAGGGTTAACCCAACTATAGCCTTGGGGGGTGCGCTACCACTACTAACTGTACTCGGGTGTGCAGGTGCCTTGGGGGCAGTAGTGGTAGGAGCTGTGCCTTTCTTGGTGCACTCACTAAACCAGTGAGTCTTACTTTTACAGTATTGGCACCATGGTTTTCTTTGACCATCATTCTTCTTCTTTTGGAAATTCTGGGACCCACCCTCCTTAGATTGTTGGGGCCCTGTTGAAGACTTCTGGTCATTTTGCTTATTCTCATTATTACCCTTCTGGTCTGTTTTCTTCTGGCCACCACTCTGGTTCTGGTTCTGCTGCTTGACCCTTGTCCTGACCCATCTGTCTGCCTTCTTTCCCAATTCTTGGGGAGAGGTCAGATCTGAGTCAATCAAGTGCTGATGCAACAACTGGTTCTGACAATTATTTAAGATTTGCTCTCTCATAATTAGATTATACAATCCTGTGTAATCAGTAACTTTACTTCCCAGTAACCAGCCTTCCAAAGCCTTAGTGGCACAATCAACAAAGTCAGTCCAATCCTGAGCTTGAGTTTTCTGGGTGTCTCTGAACATCAACCTGTACTGTTCAGTTGTTAGGCCAAACTCATCAATCAAGGCACTTTTCAGGACTTGGTAATCATTAGCATCCTCATCTCTAACAGTGAGGAGCTTGTCTCTTCCTTTACCTTCAAAGGAGAGCCACAATATAGCTTCCCACTGACTCTGCGGTACCTGCTGTACTTTGCAGGCCCTCTCCAGAGCAGTCATCCATTTGTGGATGTCATCCCCTACCTTACAGGGGGGCACTATTTTACTCAGGTGTCAATTATCAAAACTCCTGTCTTTATCTCTAGGGATAATGCTGCCAACAGTGGGTTCTAACCCACTCAATTTTTGCTCTCTGGCAAAGGCAAATTTTTCTTTGGCAAGGGCAAGTTCTTCCCTCTCAATCCTCAGATTCACTTCCCTCATCTTAGATTAATGCTCTCTTCTCTGAGGGGATGTCACCCCTCTCTGAGAAGATGCCTGAGAGACATGGGTATGAATAGATCTGTTAGAGCCTCTGGAGTGAGACCTAACTCGTCTAATCCCAAGGTTAGGCCTACTTGTGGATAGGTCTGGGGATCCCCCAGTTCCATCCCCATGCAGGCATACGTTGGCCCTGGTAAGTCTACTGACTATCACTGGGCCATTTTCTACCTCTCCTTCAGATGATTCTCCATCCTCCTCCTCTACATCTTCTGTTTCAGGGAGGTTAGAGTCATCTTCTACTGGGGGTATGCTTCCATCTGTAAGATTAGAGGGGCCTAGATTAGAAGCTCTTCTAGCATCATATGTCTCTAAGAGACCTATCAGAAAAGGAAGGGTAGGGTTAGAACCCTGTTTCAGTTTTCTTGAGTTACACAATTGTCTCATCTTCTGGAAGCTGAGGGCTGCATATCAAGAAATGACCTGTGGAGGGTCAATAGCCACAAGGGGAGCCACTGTGTTCTCTCCTGTGGCAGACATGCTTTCTAGTGAGGTGTAAGTGGTGCACTTACCTACACTATGTGTTTTCCTACTGATCCCTTGCTAAGAGTTGTAGTTAGGGTGTGCTACTCCCTTTCTACTACAACAGATGGTTCAGTAGAACTCATAGTATTTCTAAGCTTTGTTATATGTACCTATGGTACCTTATGTGATCTTTCAAATGATATCTCAAGATTATATTTGGTAAAAACAAAAGCAAGCTCAAATCCCACCGCTGCACACCAATGTGAGACGTTGGCCTGATATATGATGCTCACTAGTTCTAGTGATCACCTTGTATCAGTCCAAACAACCCCTATGGTGATTGGTTGTAAGTCAACATTATAGACCAGCTATCCTAATGGTAGATTGGACAAAGCAGTCTTAGGCTAAACTCTTTTGGCATGTGAAGCCAGCTGTTTTACCACATATAACCCCTTGAACACCAAATGAAAGGACACCACACAGGTAGTTATGAAAATAAACAAGATATGTATTAACTAACATACACCTCTGAACTCTTTATGAGGTCAGAGGGCTAAGCACATGACAAGACTCTTAAGAAAAATACGTTAAGTTGCACGAGTTACAATGTTGCCCTAGGGGCGCAACAAACCATATACTAAACAAGTGGTATAAGGAAGTCGATAGAAGAAATGGAGTGGTCCAGAGGCTGTAGGATCGCTGGGACTACACTACCCTAACTTTAGGTAAGTAATAGGAGGCCCACGGAACGCGTGTGCAAAGTGTGAACTCACACGCGAGATGCGTAACAACATCTATGGACAGTACAGTTCAAGAAAAAGGTGAGTACGGACAATCCTGACTAGTTAGGACTAAAACGACTGTGAATCTGGACAGTAGGAGAGTCAATCTACCCTTGAGCACCGAAATGCTCTTGTTACCTCACCCACGGGCTGCGGGTGCATAGGTGCGAAGTCGTGTCGGGTTTCTGCGTTGAAGTCTATGGAGCCTGAAAGAAAAGATGCTGCAGGCGACCAGAAGGAAGATGTCCGGTGTGATCCAAGGGTGGATCAAGGAAGCTGAAGACCTGAAAGCAGAGGGGACAATGTTCAAAGTCACTAGCCAGTGACTGGAGTGGAACCAGGAAGGAACCAGATGCTGTCGTCGCGGTCAGGTGAAGAGTGGACGCTGGACTCTGCAGCCACGTGGACCAGGAGGTGGCTTCGACGACCAGGATGGAGGCACGAGCTGTCCCACGCAGGCTCTCGCTGTCGGCGGTGTTGGTTCCGGATTCGGCGTCAACAGGCCTTGGCAAAGGCAACTCACGCGGTGAGTGGAATTGGCGTCTGGTGCGGACCAGGAGGGTCCGGGGTGCTTCTCCTTTGCAGGGAAGCAAGGGCCAGTCTGGAGCAAGCAGACCAGCGGTGAGGATTTCAAGGATCGTCGTCTAGGAGGCCACTAGCCAGCCGGCAAGTGACCAGGCAATGCGTCGAGCAGCAATCAAGCAAAAGGGCCCCACGCAGATCTCGTGGATGCTGGAGGGCTGGTCTTCTGTGCAGGAGCTGCTCGGGGCTGGGGCTTCTCAATCCCCAAAGCACTTCATCGAGGATACCTCAGAAGTCGTGCTGGAAGCGAAGTGCAGTTTCTTCAAGATGGCCGGTCCCACGAGTCTCGTCGCACCCACGGATCTCAGCTGTGCTGCAGATGTAGGTAGAGGTCGGAGAGGTCTGGGATTCCGGGTCTCGTCGGGCTCTGAAGTCTGTATCCTCGAGGGAAGACAACAACGTGAAGCCGCTGGACGCTTGATGGTGCCTGCTGGTGCAGGGTGGACACTCCTTGCCCACAAGGGAGATTTCTTCAGTCTTCTGTGGAGCAGAACGTCGAAGTCCAGAGTTTCTTCTTGCAAAATCAATTCAGGATAATCTCATTTGCAATGGGATCAGCTCCTACCTTTATTCTCCTAAAGGGGGCTGTACTATCACTAGGTCCCTCCTATGGGTGGGACCAGGAAGGGGGGTGGTTACACCCCCTATCCTTTGTCCGGTTTCGCGCCAAGGCTGTGGCTGGAGTTCCCCAGCAACTGGTTTGAGCCGGTGTATGCACAGGGCACCTTGTGTGCCCCAGGCATGTCTCATTCTTTTCAGGCCTGTCCTACCTAATACACAAAATCCTGTCTGGGGTGGTGCTAGCACCTCCCAAGGCAGGAAACACTTTGTCCAAGCCTCCCCCGCTGGAAGGACTCCCAGCAGCAGGAGGTCAGACTTGTGTCTGTGGTGGCAGCATCCATTTTGTGATGCTGAGGCTCGAGTTAACTTTAACCGGGGTTCACAGTTACCTACATGTCGTGTCCCTCTAAAAGGGTGGAATGCTACCCCCGTCGCCAGAATTGGCGAGGGGGTAGTATTCCAATTCGTATGACACCTTACTCGACATGTTTTGATAATGCTATGCCAAATTTAGCAATAATTGCGAGGATTATAATGCACTTAAGAGTATATGGTATAGCGTTATCATGGAAACAGCTAAAGGACTTGGTTCCGAAAGCTGTAGACAGGGTCAGCTCGTGCCAGAGCACTATCTCACATAATTCCAAGCACTCTGCCTCCAGGATTGTTAAGGCCTGCCATAGGAGTGACTTATAGGAGTATATGTGTCCATTTTAGGTTTAGATATAGGTATACTATATCTAAAGCAAAGGGTGATTACACCACCTTGCCCCAGCTGATTGTTCAGCCAGTTGTGTCAGATTTGGATGGCCAGCCAGGGGTGGCATAATACATGCTGCAACCCCTGGTAGGGCTTGGGTTCACTTATGCCCTGGTTACCTATGGTACACTGTACAAGGACTTACAAGAGTGACCCAATACCAATTGGTAAATGCACCTAAGTACATGGATGTCAATTTAGAGAGAGAACAGCTAGGCTGTGGGTCTGATTAGCAGGCCCACAGCCAGGGAAAGTCGTAAACCAGTGAAGCAAAAAGCAAAAATCTGGGATGACCATAGGATTGCAGACCCTACTCTCCTACAGAAGGGCTTTCCTTGAGACAGATTGCCTTCCACGCCCCACCAAGACAGAGCCGCTGCAGTTTCTCTGGAGATCCTCACAGACTCCCCGAGATCTACTTTGTGCTGATACCACTGCCTGCGGAGGCATCACTGGAGTGCCCTCATGTGCCAGTGTGCATGTTTTTTTTGTTGTTTTTTTTCAAGTTTGACATGTTTATTTCTAATGCAGTGTTCCCAAACGCAGTATCTTAGCTAATACAAGCAAACATATTATAAGGAACAAGGTTAACAGCATGGTTACTATTCCATAGAATACAAAAGGCGAAAGCATGTTAAAATGCTAAAGGGAAAAGGCCCAAATAGAACCTCTGTTTACCCTCCCTAGCTAGTATATTATATCATATCTACAGAAGGTCTCTTTGAGTTTAGAAGGGCGGGCCCATACCTTTGGGTTCAGCAGAAATGGATCACATCATCTCCTGCACCAACTCTCTGCATACGGATATTCATCAAGTATGTAACTCATGCTCTGTGCAGTGCATTATTTTTTTTTTTAATAAACGTTATTTTTGTTGCAGGAAAACGCGCGAATATCACCAGCCCATAAACTGTTTTTCCATTTTGCCAATTATACATTGATAAAAGTTGTAGTTGAGGGACACGGCCCTTCAGCCTACATCCCTGAGGCCGGGCGGCGTTTCTGTGATCAGTCAGCCGAACATTATGTCTTTATCAACATTTCGGGCTTTCCATGTCAAGTCGGTAACCTGCATTTTGCTATTCGGTACCCCCCCTCCCTCCCCTACCCTGTCCAGTGTAACTAAGATAACATTCCCCAACATGTAAATTGTCATATCATATCCTTTTTTTAATCACAGTATTTATTAACTCCACCCTATGGTCGGAGTTTCGCTCCACACCACCTCCCCCCTCCCAACACCACCCCCACAGAACATTGCATTTCCAGTCTTTCTTTTTCAAATTTCTCCTTGATGCTGTACACCTCTCCCCTCATGTCATTACCGTGTCATATTTGGTCTCATTCCTGTCATTTTCCCTCCAAACTCTGCCTATCCCCCCTCACTGCCCTCCCTCAAGTCCATGGTATTGCCTCCATTTTGCCCAGACTCTCCGGAACTTTTTGGGGCACCCTCTCGCCTTATATGTTACCCTTTCTGCCACCATGTAGAGGTCTAGACCCCTTCTCCATTCCTCCATGTCTGGTGTTTCCGCTGCCCCCCAGTATTTTGCTATGTCTCTCTTGGCCACCACTAGTGCTAGTGCCAGAAATATGAGTTGGTTGCGTGGTAGGTCTACTTCGTTCGTCATGCCCACCAATGCCAGTTTTGGATCTCTAACTAATTCTATCCCTAAGACCTCCTCCAGTTCCTTGAATATGTGTGTCCAATATATTTGAATTTTATCACACGCCCATATAGTGTGGTAGAAATCCCCCCGCTGTTGTTGGCACCTGAGACACGTGGGGTCTGTTATTTTCCCAGTTTTGAGGAGACGTACCCTATCACAGTATGTCCTGTGGAGCACGTTCAACTGAATAAGCCTCAGCCGTGACTTAATCGCTACTTCACGTGGGTGCATCAGGACTATTTCCCAATCTAAATCTTCCATCTCGCCCACTTCTGCCTCCCATAATCCTCTTAGTTTTGTTAAGTCCCCCAACATATTATTTGTTAGTGTCTTATATGTGAGTATGTGTTATCTGCTCCTGCAGGAGTCTACCTTCCAGATGGGCGTATTCTGGTAAGTCTGTGAGTGTGATGTTTTGGGCTATCCCTGCGTGTGCCAATTGTGTATGTTTAAAGAGTTGTGAGCGGTGTAGTCCATATTCCCCTTGTAGCCTGGTGAACGATTTCAGTTCCCCCTTATATATGACATCTCCAATAAGTGAGATGCCAATGTCGTCCCATCTTTGGAAACCCTTCAGTTTTGTTAATTCCGTCAACCAATGGCAGTGCCACAACGGCGTCTGTCTCGTCGGTCTCCTATCCCACCCCATACGTTTTGTTGCTCGTGTCCACGCCCGCAGTGTGATTAATGTCGCCGGTAGGAGCGGCCCCCGCACCTTTCCCCCATATAAGTAGTGGAGTACATTGTGCGGTGACAGCTTCCGCCGTTCCAGTGCGTATGTCGGGTGGTCAGCCGGGACGTGTATCCAGTCGTTTATTGGTGTCAGGTGTTCCGCCCAGTAGTATGCTTCTAGATTGGGCAGAGAGATCCGCCCACTATACTGGTGTCGTTGGAGTGTCTGTAGGGCAATACGTGGCTGTTACCCCAACCACAGAAAGGAACGTAAGTCTGCATGGACTTTGGGCAGTGCGGTGGCCGGGAGTGGGTAATACTCATTTTGGAGTGCATAAAGGAACTTGGGGAGGGTAATCATCTTATACATTGCTGCCCTTCCTAACAGGGTGAGCGGCAGTTGCCTCCATCTGTTCATGTCCTCTATCGCTTCGGTCATGACTCGTTCCACGTTTCTGTTGAACGAGAGCGCCCTGTCTAGTGTGACATATACCCCCAAGTATTGAAACCCCTCGGTAGTGGTGAGCAACTGTTCAGGCAGGATCCCCCACCCGTCGGCCCCTTGAGGACCATAGAGGACCGATTTGTTCCAGTTGATGGTGTGTCCCGCCCTTGCAACAAAGCCTTCCAGTTCCCTGAATAACTCAGGTATCGATGCCTCCGGTTCGGTTATGTACAACAGCACATCGTCTGCATATAGCGATATTTTTTCTTGCGTTCCCCCAGACTCCTCCCCAGAGAAGCCGTGGATTTCTGGGTTCTGTCTAATCTTAGCCGCCAGGACCTCAATCGTGAGCGTAAATAGCAGGGGGGACAATGGACACCCCTGCCTCGTGCCTCTGGACACCCGGAACTCCCGTGACAGCCTGCCATTCACCCGCACCCGGGCTTTCGGTGCCGTATACATTAACTCTACCCAACCTTGGAATTTTGGGCCCAAGCCGAATCGCTGCAGTGCTGCCATAAGAAACGGCCAGTGCACTGCATCGAACGCTTTTTCCGCGTCTAAGGATAAAAACCAGTGGGGTTCTTCCCTGTCTTTGACTTCTTGCAGCCAATTGTGTGTGCGTCTCAAATTTAATTTAGTCGCTCTGTCTGGCAGGAATCCAGATTGGTCCGCGTGTACGAGATCTGGAATTACCGATCTCAGGCGAGTCGCTAATACCGTAGCCAATATCTTCACCTCTATCTTAAGGAGTGAGATGGGGCGGTACGAGGCGCAATCGACTGTGGGTTTGCCCTTTTTGTGAATCGGAACAATGGTCGCCAAAGCGAGGTCTAGTGGGAGGCGTCCTTCCTGGTAGGCCTCGGTATATAGGGCCTTCAGGTGGCGCGTCAACAGATCCGCTGTGTGTTTAAAGAATTCCGCTGGGAATCCATTCAGCCCTGGTGTTTTCCCTGTTTTAAGTTTAGTTATGGCCTTGGAGATCTCATCGAGTGAGATGTCCGCCTCCAGTGTCATGCTGGATTCGGTTGCTAGTGCGGGTAGATCCACCCCCTCCACATATTGTAGTGCATCCTCTGCCGTCCCGAGATCTCTAGCCGCATAGAAGGCTTCGTAGTGAGATGCAAAGGCATCTGCTCTCTCCTGTTCGGTGCTCACCAGGTCGTCATCTGACCGTCTAATCTGCTCCACCCATCTCGCTGCCCTTTCTTTCCTGCTCAACCAGGCTAGGAGCTTGCCCGATTTGTCGCCCACATCGTATAACCGATGAAGGGTTGCCAGTGATTGTGTCCGTGCTTCATTTGAGACTATCTCTTTATACTCCCGCTGTTTGTCTAGAAATTGTCTTAGAACACCCTCTTCCTTGCTTG
Organism: Lissotriton vulgaris; assembly: GCF_964263255.1. Taxonomy (NCBI): domain Eukaryota; kingdom Metazoa; phylum Chordata; class Amphibia; order Caudata; family Salamandridae; genus Lissotriton; species Lissotriton vulgaris. The sequence continues at coordinate 27,869,600 of NC_141698.1, forward strand.
TCTGGTAATCCTCCTCTAAGCGTAGTATATTGGCCTCCAGGTCTACTATCTCTGCCTGTTGTTTCCTGCGTTCTTCCCGTAGTCTACTCTGCGCCCTATCTCTCAGAACCGGTTTCATTGCCTCCCAAAAGGTTACTCCAGAGTCTACCGTACCTTCATTCTCAGCCACGTATACTTTGACGTCCGCCCTGAGACCTCTTATGATCTCAGGCTTCTGGAGATCCCATGCTGCCAGTTGCCATTCTGAGCTCTTCCTACCTCTATTCGCCCCTATCTTTGCATATAGTGGCGAGTGATCAGAGATTCCCTGTGCCTTGTATGTCACCTCGTCCCCAGTAGTGAGGTATTGTCTTGCTACGAAAATATAATCCAGTCTTGAGAACACTCTATGGGCCCCAGAGTAGAAGAAGTATGCCTCTTGGGTGGGGTGTCACCATCGCCATGCGTCCGTGAGACCCAGGTTGGCCACGTGCTGTGACAGTGCTGTCCTCGCCCCTCCCCTACGTGTTGGCCCTGTGTGATCTAGCTCCTCTGACATAACGTCGTTGAAGTCACCCCCCATTATTTGTATCAGCCGTGTCTAGGAGGATCGAGGCTATCGCCTTGTGTGTGCGTGCCTGTATTTTCGGTGGGGCGTAAACCGAGAGTACTGTATACATTTGCCTCCTCCACACTCCGTGTACACCCGCGTATGTCCCCTGCGGGTATCTCCATGTACGTGTTGTTTTAAACGGAAATGCTTTATTTATCAGTATAGCTACTCCTCTTGAATCTTGCGTATACCCTGCGTGTGCTAGGACCGCGTATCTCCCCCTCGCTATAAATGTACATTTTTCGCCTCTGAGGTGTGTTTCCTGCAAGAGGGCAAAGTCTGGTGCCACCCTCTTAATGTATTCGTTCACTAGTCCCCTCTTTATTCTGGAGCCCAGGCCATTAACATTCCATGTGAGGATCGAAGCCCCCCTGCCCTCCTGAAGAGGTGTAGTCAGTGTACCTGTCATGGTGTAGAGTGGTGTTCATGTCCTGTCGGCGTCAGTGTTGGGTGCCAATGTTGGTGGTGCAATTCGTCTGATTGTGGCTGACCCCCCCTTCTCCCCCCTACCCCAACTTGTGAAACTTCCCCCCCCCCCGTGTTCCCCCCCACCTCCCCACCTCCCTCCCCTTCCAGACTCTTCCCCTCAGAGGACCGAGCTTTCAGTAGGAGTCGGTCTGTCGCCCGCCCTCACCCACCCACTATTCAGTTATGTCGCACTGTTCCCGCCTCTGCAGGATGTGGTATAACAGTGTAGCCGGGTTATACTCCCAGGCGTGACCTTGGTCTCACTTTGGAACGTAAAGAAGACTTAAAACTGTCAACAACTTCCCAAACCATAGGAATGTAATAATAAAAGAAAACAAAGGGGTGGTGACAACTTGCGTGCTGCTGTTCGCCCCGGCCGACCTCTCATCTGGTCCACTTCAGCATTTGTTCAAGAGTGGGAGTCTTGTGTAGCATTTTCTGACCCACCATTCTTGTTGGAGTCCTCCTGTTCCATGTCTCGTATTACAGTCACTAGGGGATGAACGGAGTTCTGGTGATTGTCCATTTCATCTTCCTCTGCTTCCGAGTCTCTAAGTTCTGCCTCTTCCTCGCCATCACCTTCTGAACAAGTCAGTTTGTGTGCCCCCTGCCGCTGTGGATCTGCTGTGCCGGAGGCCCCTGGTGACTCCGATTTCCCTCTCCTACTGTCCGCCGCTGTGCGTGATCGATAGGGGGTTCCTGTAGTACGGGAATATAGCCTTCTAGATTTTCGTCTTTGCTGTTTTGGCAGGCCCCATTGCGTCTTTTCTCGCACGGTCTTTCCAATTCCTCTTGCCCCGCTGCTTCCCTACCATTGAAAACTGGTCTCTTTTCGAGCCACTGTCAGGCCTCCTCCGGGTGATTAAAGAAGATAGTTTTTTCCTTATAAATAACTTTAATTTTTGCCGGGAAGAGCAACATGTAGGTGATGCTCATGGATCTGAGCTTAGTCTTTACCGAATCAAAGGACCGTCTCTGCTTCTGTACCTCTTGACTATAATCCGGGAAGATCATGATATTGGCGTTTTCAAGCCGTATGTCTCCTAGCTTCCTTGCTTCTCGTAGAATCAAGTCCCTGTCAGCAAAGTTAAGGAAACGTGCGATCACAGGCCTTGGTCTCGCGCCCTCCGGAGGTTTCGCCAGCAGTGCTCTGTGTGCTCTTTCAATTACGAAGCACGCCGAAAATTGTGCCCTTGGGAATGTTTCTTTGAGCCATGTGTACAAGAACGCCGCCATATTGTTCCTTTCAATTCCTTCTCTAAATCCTACGAATCGCAGGTTGTTGCGACGTGCCCTATTTTCGGCATTATCAACCTTCCATAGCAGCTGTCTGTGTGAGGCTTGAAGTTCTGCCATGTCCTTCCGCATCGTTGTGATCGAGTCCTCGGCCTCCCCAATTCGTGATTCTGTCTCCGTTACTCTGGCTGAGAGGTTCCAGAAATCCTGGCGCAAGAGGTGGACCTCAGATCCCACCTCTCCGATTTTCACTTCCAGTGCCGCCCGTGATTCTTGAATGTCTGTTCTCGACGCCTGGATTGCTGCGAGTATTGTTCCTGCGTCTATTTGCCCCTCCGATGATAGGTCTGGGTTCCCCTTGGTCTGTAGTGGCGCTGTGAAGTTATCCATAGTGCCTTGTTTCGTTGGTTTAGGCAGCGGGTCTTTTTTCCCCATGGTTGCAGGTGTGGATGTATGTCCCCAGACTGTCGCAGTGCGTACCTCACTCTGTTAGAGCCGTCGTGGAGGTCCTCTGTCAGGTCTCGCCGCTCCCTGAGTGTGTCTGGAGCTTTTCCCCTGGTTTCCTGCCCCAGCGCTCTCCTTTCTCTGTCCGCGACCGTTAATGGTGATGTCCCCACGCGTGTGGCCTTTCAGCTACCGCCGTAGGCTCAGGTGGCTTCGCCTGTTACCGGTCAGACTGCCCCGCTGGACGTTTGTTAAGAGGTTATGGTGTTCGAGGATGAGTAACAGCGAGGCGCTAACTCAATAGGTCTTCTGTGCTGCGGTCTCGTGTGCGGCCCTCCCGTGGGTCAGCTTGCATCCATGGCCTCCACTCAGTCATAGGATGCACGTGGCCCTTTAGCCTGGGGGGTGAGGGAGGGTCGGGTTGTGACTCCTGGCAGGTCAATCCACTTCTGGTGTGAGACTTGTGCTGTACCCCTTTCGCCGTGACCTCCGTGGCTTTCTGCGTGTGTGAGGAGTGTAGGGAGGACCCCCCCAGACCTTCTCACCTGGCGGCTATCCTCTCTCCGTGTTCCCCGCCCCGGTATCACAGGATCTAGGGTTCGTCGGGCCTTGCGCTCGCGTTCTATCTGTGGCGCTTGGGAGGCGCCCCCTTCGTCCTTCGCTTTTGCCTCCACTCGCCCTCTCAATCGTGGGAGTTACGGTGTGTGGGTGGCCAGCGATGTGTCGCCTCGGCTCCGGCTGCTCTGGGTCGTGGTTTATTTAGTCCGGGCGGACCCTCCTCCACATGTATCCGGTTGTTGTAGGAACGCCACCACCGCCCACTTTGTGTGTTCTGTGGCCGGGCTACCAAGGGGAGCTCCTCACCCACCAGTGGTGTCACTCCAGGGACCTAGTTAGGCGTCCCCCACAGTTAATTCAGCAGCGGTACCTTTGTAGGCTGCTTGTATGGTCTCCCCGCCTTCACTCGCTGCCCCCAGATCAGTCCGCCCCTCTGCCGTGGCGGTTTCGTGGACGTGGGCCGGCGAGGTGTTGCCTCGGCTCCAGCTGCCTGTACCACCAGGGGGTGGGGGGGGGGGGGCTCCCCGTTCACTTGTGTTGTTGTTTTGTGGGCTTGGTTGGTCGTCTTCCACTGCTTAATCAGGGGCCGTGTATTTCTCCGTCCCTCATGAAGTCTCCCCCTTTGTCCACCGCCCCCGCTGGCTCTTCTTGACCGTGGCGTGTGTGTGTAGGGATGTCGGCTACGCACCGCCTCCGCCCCAGTCACTCTGATTCTTGATGTACCTAATCCGGCAGGCCGAACATAGCGGTGGCTACGCGTGCGGGGGGCCGGCGGAGTATCACCTCGGCTCCTGCCACTCCAGGTCGCTGCTCTCTGGGGTGCGGCATATGTAGACGGGCCAGGCCCTCCCTCCACGCTTGCCTGGACTATCTGCGCCACGCCACGTCCGCCATCTTGGTGTAGGTTTTGCCCGTGGTACCGGGGGGTATTCCTCACCAGTTTTTAAATTGATTTATCGGTAGGGGGTCTGGTTGGGCGCCCCTCACTATAGCTGGCGACTCGGTACCTTCTGGGTGCCTCCTGCCTGGTTTCTCCACCACTTATTGCGGCCGCCGGGTCAAGCCGCCATCCTCGTGAAGTATTGCTGGATTTCTGCCTTTTCTGTAGGGGTGTTGTAGGGGTTCTGTAGGGGTTCTGCACGCCGTCGGGGACCCTCAATCCTGCAGTATTCAACCCCAGTGGGCCCCTCCGTAGATCCGCTCACCGCCGACCGTCTCAGTGTCCCCCGTTGACGCCTCGTTATCTTGTGATCTGCCGAGTCCGGCCGCCGGAGCAGGCCGCCCTTTTGTGTGGGAGTCTTAGGGTTCCGGTGCCTCTCGGGGGATCGCCGTAGCTCTGTGCCGCTTCACGCTGTCACCGTGTTGCCGGTCGGCTCCAACCCAGGATCGTGGGTCCAGGTGGTGCCTCACTTCCTTCCGCCTCTCCAACTCAGGTCGCACCCTGCCGCCGCCATGTTGCCTCACCAGGATTCCCCCCGGTCTCCGGCCAAACTCCCGTTTTCGGCTCCGGAGTTGCTGAAACCTCAATACGCCCTGCTCGATAGTCTCCAGGGGTTCTGTTACACGATTTCTCGTTGGTCTGTGCTTTGTGGCAGTGTTTTAAGTCGGATATCGTATTAGTCGGCCGGGAGCTCCCGAGCAACACGTCTAGCTCGGCTTGCTGTTGGCCACGCCCCCGTGCCAGTGTGCATGGTTGACCAACAGAATGCAAGAAGCCATCAGACCGAGCAGACGAAGGACCTTCAGGACTGGAACAACCGCTCCATTGTAGAATAAAGGAATAATTTCTTGTATGTCGCAAATCCTTTGAGGAGGAGGGAATGCACGACATACAGTTGTGTCCAGTACCGCAACTATGAACAGGTTGCGCTGGGAGGGCACTAGGTGAGACTTGGGTACATTTATCGAAAAACCCAAACTGTACAACAACTGAGTTGTCTCTTGCAGATGATGGAGCACCTTCTCTGGCGACTCCGCTTTGATCAGCCAGTCGTCCAGGTACGGGAATACCGGTATTCCTGACCTCCTGAGATGTGCTGCCACCACTGCTATCAACTTGGTGAAAACTCGATGCGCAGTAGTAAGTCCAAATGGAAGGACCGCAAACTGGTAGTGTTGCGACCCCACCGTAAAACTGAGATACTTCCTGCGCGACTTCAGGATGGGGATGTGGAAATAAGCATCCAGCAAGTCGATCGACACCATCCAGTCTTCTTCCAACAGCGCTTGAAGAACCTGCGCAAGAGTGAGCATCTTGAACTTTTCTTGTTTCAGATACAAGTTCAAGATCCTGAGATTCAGGATTGGCCGAAGCCTGCCATCCTTCTTGGGGATCAGGAAATACCGGGAGTAGCACCCCTGACCCCTCTCCTTCTCCGGAACCACCTCTATCGCACCCTTTCTGAACAGTGCCAGGACTTCTTCCTGCAGGAGAAGCAGGTGGGCTTCCAAACAATAACCTTGGCAAGGAGGGTAATTGGGAGGGAACTCCTGAAAAGGAAGTGCATACCCATTTTCTACGAGATTGAGAACCCAAAGATCTGATGTAACCGATTCCCAATCCCGTAGAAAATGAGTAAGCCGACCCCCTACCGGACCCGCATGAACCGGAATGGCGGATCTAGGGCTGCTTTGCTGTTGTAGGTGGGGGGTGGGTGTTAGAGGAGGAAGTAGAGGAGGAGAAGGCCTGACGTCCACAACCCCTCTGCCTATCTCAGTATGATTTATACAGAGGGTTCTGTTGTTGCTGCTGTTGTTGGCTTTGTTTGAAGGGGCGAAAGGAGGACCTCCCAAAGCCCCTGAACTTCCTGGTGGTAGAGCCTTTTGCTTGCAGGCCCAAAGATCTAGCCGTTGCCCGGCTTTCTTTGAACCTCTCCAATGCCGTATCTGCTTTCTTCCCAAAGAGGCCAACGCCATCAAAAGGCAAATCCATAAGAGTAGCCTGAACATCTGTGGAAAACTCTGAAGACTTTAGCCAAGCGGCTCTTCTGGTGGGCAACGAAGAACCCATCACCCTAGCCACAGAGTCCGCCGTGTCCATGCCACTCTGAATAACCTGGCGGGCCGCCGCCTGAGTGTCCAAGACAACCTCGTTGAAGTTTTTCCTGTCTTTCTCCGGAAGCTTTGCTGACAACTGCTTCACCGAATCCATTAAGGCATGATTATACCTTCCCAGTAGGCAAGTAGCATTAGTAGACTTCAAGGCCATGCTACCCGAGGAGAAAACCTTTTTAGCAGCCTGATCCAATTTCTTGGAGTCCTTATCTCCAGGAACCTGGGGAAAAGAGCCAGCAGACCTGTTCGAACAAGCGGCCTGCACCACCAGACTTTCCGGTGAAGGATGAGAAGTCAAGAACTCAGGGTCACCAGGTGCCACCCTATAACGTCTTGCCACTGATCTGGACACTGCAGGAGCAGACAAAGGCTTTTTCCAAACCTCTAAAATCGGTTCTGTCAGAGCCTCAGTGAATGGCAGAGTCAGTTCAACAACCGAAGATGGCGAATGCATGACTTCCGTGAGGATATTTGATTTGAACTCCACCGTAGGCAATGTCAAATTTAGCAATTCAGCAGCCTTTCTTATAACTACATGGTATGGCATCACATCCCTAGAGGGTGCATCCGAAACCACAGGCAACCCCCATTCTGGAGAAAGTTCCAGGCTACTTGCACTTTGCAGATCCTCAAAGCAATCCTCATGCTCCTGAAGCTCGCCTTCCTCCACTTCAGGTTCCCCATACTCCTTCTCCTCTAAGAGACGCTGGGCTCTACGCCTCGACCACTCCCGACGAATCGAAGTCGCAGGATCCGGTACGACTCCGACGGTGTCGGACGCCGGCGTCGAGCGAGGAACTGGAACAACAGGTGGTTGAGAAGACGGAACCGGCGTCGAACTCCGATCCAAATCCCGAGGTCGCTCCGGAGCCAGCGAAGCCGTGTGTGGAGTCGCTGACCTCGGCGGCGCCGCACCAAGCCAAGGAGGATATGGCGCCGGCATAAATGGTAGAAAAGGCGCCGGAGCATAAGCTTGGGGAACACCCAAGTTATATGACAAGGGACCCATGGGACCCGGAGGCGCTCCAGAGGGGTACATTGCCCTTGCATAAACACCAAACATGGCATTTAGGAAATGCGAAGGGTCCTGACCAGGACCAGGAAAGGGAGGGTACGTACCCAATGGCTGCTCCGATGGAGGCTGCTCCGAATTCGGCTCCTCCGGAGTCGGTGTCAGAGGATCCACGACCTCTTCATGCTCCGAAGACTGTCCAGAAACCGGATTTGGTTCTAGCACCGGATCCGGAGAATGCTTTGGAGACCGCACCGGCGAGGCTCCACCTTCGGGAGAAGGAGACACAAAGTCCTTATGATGTCTTCGAGAAGACTTCCTCTTCAAGTCCGACGACCCCGAATGATGCCGAGAACTATGCTTCTTCCTCTTGTGTTTTCTTTTTTAGAATCCCGAAGCATGCCCAGAAGCCGACTTTGACGCAGACTCCGATCTGGCCCTTGACCTCGCTCTTGACCTCATCGGGACCTCGATCGCGACTTCGACCTTGACTTCGACTTCGAGCTGGTGCGTTTAGATCTTGATCTCGAAGATCTCTTGGCTTCTTGTGTTGATTACGAGGATAAAAGGGCTGCATTCAAGCTATGTGGTGAAAACGGGTATGTTGCAGAAAACTACAACTCCCAGACTGCCTTGGGGGAGACTCGTGAGTACTAAGCCCCTCCTTTCCCTGAGAAAGGTGCTTGTCAATTGTTCCTGAAGATCGAGAAGAGGAAGGGCGGACGGTGTTCCCCGCCGGATTCCAGCGAGAAGAATAATAGCGTGTTGGAGAGAAACTTGTGTTTGGTGACTGGAGAAGAAACGGAGGTTACCGAACGGGATTTTGTAATACAAAGAAAGGAGCGCGGGCTCGCCTCCTTTTTCTCTTGGATTTGTTGCCTGGACTCTGGGATGCGTTTTGCTTGTCAGAGTAGCCGCGGCGTTTGTTTCAGCGCGTTTCTGCGCTGAATAACACGTGAGTAAAAGAAGCCTTTATTGTTGTGCGCGTCTGTTATTCAAACGCATGCAGAGTACAGGCTGATAGTGTATTAGAGGACTAGGGAACCGGCGCGGCTGCGCAAAGAAGTCCGAGTGTTTTGAAACCAAACTAAGTTTGAAGTCGGAGTATCAATGACTGATGAAAGGACTTATGGGTAATGGAGTCCAAGTTGTGAATAGAACAACAATAAGGGAGAAGAAATAAGTCTTATCTTTTGCTTATGATTTCCGTTTGATTCAGTTCAGTTATTAAGTTGTTGAGTCGTCTGTCAAAGACTTTGGGACTGAAACCTATGTGCTAAAGGACACTTGAAAAGGAAGGAACCGGGTGTTAACCTTCCACTGAAGTCATATAAGAAGAAACTGTGGTGAGTGATATCATTATCTCAGATGCTGGTAGAGTGAGGTATTTCTTGGACCTGAAGGGTAATTGTATGTTCGTTCACCTTTCAGATACCCGTGAAGGTGTTACAGAACAGTCCCTTAGACCCAGTCCATCCCGGAGAATAACGAAGAGAAGCACAACCATATCTACTTTATCCTCCGACGCTTCTTCTCTCCTTTTTTCCCTTCTTGGCACGAAGTCAGACAGAGGTACATCTTTTCTCTGTTGGGGGTCGTGTAGGAAGGGAGTAAAGGATCTAGCTTCTGACATCGTCTCCGCTGGGCAAAGAAAGAAGGTTAGTGGCGTTTATGTTCCTTGCGCTGCTGCCAGTCCTGACACTTCTTTACCTTTAACTTTGGCCAGCAGAAGTTTTGCCTCCCGTTCTTGCAGAGCCTTTGGATTCATTTTAAAGCAGGATCGGCAGCCCTTGACATCATGATCCGAACCCAGACACCATAAGCAATCTCCGTGTGGATCGGTAATCGATATCATTCGGGCACACAAGCCGCACTACTTGAACCCCGTCTTCCTCGACAACATCTTCGCCGAAGAACAGACACAGAAACACACAAATAGATACAAAGTCACTGAATCTCAGAAGATCCCAGAAACCGTTAGCGTCGACAACGCGGAAAAAAGGGAACTGATGTCATCACGCCGACGTAGGCCTAATAAGGAGTGGGTGACGTCAGACGGAGTCGCGCGCGATGCCGTGCTCCTATGACGTCTTCCACGCCGGGGTGCTACGAAGAATTTTCCGAACATTGTTGACGCAAGGGGGATATTCACAAGGTGAGGAATCCACTGGCAGATGTATCTATCAGAACAATAGTGCTTTGCAAAAGTGTGGGGGGGAGTCCTAAGTTGCTGCTTTGCAAATGTCAACCACAGGGACAATGCTAGCCAAAGCAGAAGTAGAAGACTGAGCTTTACAACTCAAATCTGATGGCTATGCTTGACCAAACAGCTCCTCTAAAGCTAAAAAAAAAGCAGAGCCATTCCGTCCAGGTCATGGTTCAACACTGACATTAACTCCGAAAGGAGACAGCTAAGAGCCAAAGAAAGAAGCTGGAGGAATAACCCCACTACCACCCTCCGCGAACAACTCAAAACAGCTCGTAGGAAGTACAACAATCGCATCAAGAACAAGAAATCCACATTTTTCCACTCTGCGCTGCACTGCGCAAAAAATAGACCCAAAGAGCTCTATAACCTCATCAGGCAACAAACCTCCAAGCCCGCTACTTCCTCAATACAGGCGTCCAAAGAACTCTGCGACAACTTCGCCAAATTCTTTAATGACAAGATTACTAGGAGCGAACTCTCACTGGACACCAACAATACCCTCCCAACTAAGAGCAGCACGTCTGGGGCGTATGATATCGCCCCTTGTCCCTCTACCAAATCCTGGCTAAACATACGCCCCATTCAGGAAAATGAGATAAAGAAACTAGTTACTTACCTGTACACTATGGTTCTCCAATATTATCTTTCATAGATTCACATGCTTGTATCATGGTGGGAGTCTCCTGGTAAAAAGAATAACTATAGCAGTAGAAGAAAAAACTTCCTGGAAACCATAGAGAAGCCCAATATAGGCAACCTACCACACAGTCACTCTATCCTTAAGCGCCGAGACACCTACGGGTATTTGCGCAATCAAGAAATTCCATAAATAAATAAATAACCTCTCCTCCTCATTATGTGGTCCAAACGACAGACAATCAGCTGCCAGCCCCAAGATACACCATCCCCAGCAGAGCCACCATACCTCAGATTTCCAACAGCCCAAGAGTGAGCCAAGGAAGAAACCAGAGATAAAGGAGGTCTACCTAACAAGAAACGGGGAGGTGGGCGGGCGAATGTGAATGTGAATCTATGCAGGATAATACTGGAGAACCATAGTGTACAGGTAAGTAACTAGTTTTTTCTCTAGTATTGAATCTTTCATAGATTCACGTGATTGTATCAGAATAGATAGCAGTCCTTCCACCAAAGAGCGTTTCTAGGCTAGGCCCCTTTGTCTCAGGGCTCTGCTGTGACTTATTTTTTTAAAGGACTGAAAAAGAAATATTGCAACTGCTTTTTACAATTGAAAATATCTATATATACATAATTACATAAATAACGAATTGTAAAGTGAGAAAAAACAAGTACCTTAGTGAAACAGGTGCCGCGGAACTGCTTGGCCCACTGCTGAATCTGCTTTCCACTCTGTGTTCAGACAATAATGTTTGGTAAATGTGTGCACATTTGACCAAGTCACTGCTCTGCAAATGTCTGGAAGTGAGACGCCTGCTAGTAATGCTGTTGAAGATGCCATCTTTCAAGTACAATGAGCATGTACTTTTGAGCACAGGGGTTTTCCCGCTTTTTCATGACAAAAGACAATGGCGGATGCAATCCATCTGGAAATGGAGGTTATTGAAAGAGCTAAACCTTTCTTTGGTCCCGAATAAGCTATGAACAACTGATTCGATTTACAAAATGACTTTGTCTTCTCTATGTAAAATTTAAGACATCTCCCAATGTCCAAAGTGTGCAGAGACTTTTCAGCCGTGGTGGAAGGGTTCTTGAAATATGTAGGTAGGATCACAGGCTCATTGAGATGAAATGAAGAAGGGATTTTAGGAATAAACTTCGGATTTGTTTTGAGAATTAACTTATCCGATCTGAACTGCATAAATGGATCCAGAATGCAGAAGGCTTGGATTCCTTGCCATGTGAGAGCAAGAAGTAAGGCTACCTTCCATGAGATAAATTGCAACTCAGCTTTGCATATTGGTTCAAAAGGAGCTCTCATGAGTTGCGATAAGACAGTGTTGAGTTGCCAAGGAGGTGGAGGATGTTTAATTGGAGCAAATTTCCTGAATAAACCTTTTAGGAATTCTTTGATTAACCTTTGAGACCAAAGCGACGGACAGTCTGGAGATCTGCGGTATCTAGAGATTGCCGCAAAATTAACTTTTATTGAAGTATGAGAAAGTCCAGATTTGGCTAGATGAAGCACATATGGGAGAACTTGCTCCGGTGTAGAATTAAAAGGATGTACATTATTTGAAATACACCAGTTACAAAATACAAAATATTTTCCATTTTGCTGTATATGTCTTGTTAGTAGATACTGCCGTAGCACTTGCAAGTATTTCACGAAATTCTTGAGGAATATCTAGTGACTGAAATTCATGTTCATAAGGTTCCAAGCTGGCAATCTTAGCGAGGTGAATTGTGGGTGAAGAACTTGGCCTTGGTTCATGGTAATCAGATTCTGGAGCATTGGAAACTGTATCCTGGGTTCCACCGACAATAGGAGAAGCTCCGTGTACACTAAGTGTCTCGGCCAAGCTGGGGCCATTAAAATTATGTGGCATGGTTCTGACCTTATCTTCCTCAATATCTTTGGAATTAGAGGGAAAGGTGGAAAAGCATAAACAAACATCCCTGTCCAGCGGAGATGTAGAGAATTCCCTCTGGATCCTTTTTGTGGGAATCTGCTGGCGAAATGTTTGCATTTCTTGTTGCTTTGATTCGCAAACAAGTCCAATTTCGGCCTGCCCCATGCACGGGAACGACACGCCACACCACAACACACAGAACCTGCAGGCTTGGGGTGATGGACAATGCGATGTAATACATGCGGAACCCGTTCACTAAAGTTACTATCTCCCGTGCATCTACAACGTGATGAAATCGCTGCTTGTCACTGCAAGCGTTCGTCTTGGACCACACTCCTTCTACCTTTGTTAGATCCAGCTAAGGTTTCTTTTAAAAATAGTGAAAATTTTCTTCCACCACTGTGGCGCCGATCCTTGCCTGTGGATGTTTATAGTTGGAATCGCAGAGCGTGGGAAGAGTGTGACAGCGATTGCAGCCTATTCACAGTCGTCACAAGCTGCAGGAACTCAACTTGATTTTTTACAAATTCAAGGATCTCTTGGAAGACGACAGGCCTTATTATTACCAACCGCTCTGCCTATGATTGTATTAGCTTTACAGAAAGTGGGGTTGTGTCCTACACTGTGGCCGGGTAGGACAACGTCTTAGAATTTAGAAAATAAAGGACCCGGTCACTGTTTAGTTCTGCCGCTTTTTTTAAATTTTATTTTTTATTTTGAGCAGAATCTCACCCTAAGGTAATTAATCCTTGGGTGCTATATACACGTTTTTTTAATAATAAAAGTTACAACACTTTTTTTTGATTTTTGAAAGCAGTCTGAGGTTTGTTCGTTGCCGTACAAAAAACATAAATTTACATTTACTATGAACACTTTTTACAATACAAAAACATTAAATTACATTTATCCGTTACACAATACATTTACCAAAAAACATCTTTACCAAGCTTCAAGGTTGTACCCTACCAACTAATTCTACTACCAGGCCTTCGTGTTACTGATTTCATCTCATTTAAACCTGGTCACGCAAAGGCATCAAGCTTAGTATACATTCTTTATTCCATTGCATTCATAGGAACTTTCTAAGGCCTTTTGCGGGGAGTGCATTCGTATTCGGGCTTTTCTTCACTTCACTCACTCGAGTAGGAAACTGGCAGAAGCAAGTGGCTACACACGGACACTGCAGTGTATGCGGCAAACCAGATAAAAAGAAAAGGTGACGCCCTCCCTTAAATGATAGTTCGGCGTTACGCCAGCACACTGAAAACTCCAAAACCCGGTGAGCCACTTCGCATAAAGTCGCAAAATCATAGATCAGATGACATGTAGCGACAGAAACGAAATCATAAAAAACAATAATGCAAAACGCCAGTCAAGAGTCTGAATGTACTAGAACAGACTTGTACACACAATGCAGGAAGGTACCCAACTAAAAGCCCTGAAGAAAAGCCCGATAAATGAGACACAGGCTTGGAAACGCTTCGGCTTTGGCACATTCAACGATCCGCAGCAAGCACGGCCGGCAACTTCCGGTTTGTACCGCTGGTGTTGATTCACTGGTGGCCGGCCGCCGTCCTATGCAAGTCCCCGGCTCCAACTGTGGTGTATGCCCAAACTTCACGGGCGCAACGCTGCGGCTCACGACTACGCAGCGAGCCCAGAGCGGTACGCAAAGGAACCGCTTTCCCTCAGCCAGACGGGGCTCCTATCAGCGCGTCAGGATATATGCAGGATTTTGCGGGCGAGTTGAGAGAATGGCGGAGCTACTGGCCTACGCAGCCATCTTGGATGCTCACGTAGCTCCGCCTCCAGAAATCAAAAACTTTACATCCGACCTTCACCCAGTCAACAAGGGAGTCCCTCAAGGCTCAGTGCTCTCCCAGCAACTCTTCAACATCTACATGGAACCCCTTACCAATCTACTTAAAAAAGCTAACTTCCGCTTCCATCTTAATACTGACAATACCCAGATCTACTTGGAAACCGCTCCATCTGAGACACACAAAAGACTCAATGACGTACTGAGAGATGTTCAACACTGGTTGCCATGTAATCATTTTAAATTAAACCCAGACAAAACCAAATTACTCCTCATCTCGAACAAAGAGTAGAACCCCTAAATTGCGGAATGGCTAAAAGCCGTAGATGCGCTCAACGGGAACCTCACCCTGACCGACTCTGTCAAATCACTAGGCATCACGCTAGACCAGAAACTGGACATGACCATACACATTAAGAACTCAGCTAAGAGCGCTTTCCTTAACCTAAAGCTACTGAACAAAATTAAACCTTTCATTCCGCCAAGTGATCTCAAACAGGCCACCCAAGCATTGGTATTGTCAAGACTGGAATATTCCACTCAGAAATAGGAAAATCATATATGGCTCCCCTCAAAACAACTCCCAATGTGGCAGCCAGAATGGTCACCGGAATCAAGAAATTCAATCATATTTCTCCTGCACTCAGAGAACTTAAGGGGCTCCCAGTCAAAATGCAGGTTCGATTCAGAACAGCCTGCCTCACACACAAAGCCCTGCACACCGGCAAACCCTAATATTTGGCGGCCAAACTCAAAAAAGCCCACCCTTTGATATCCCAGGAACCAGGATACTGTTGAAAACTGTACTTTAAAACTTGGTGAATATTTTGTCGCATGGAGGTGGGTCTAAAGCTACTGCTCGTATTGCCAGACCTATGTCACGCCTCCAAGAGTACAATTTTGACATTGAGTATGTTCCAGGAAAATTGAATGTAACTGCGGACTGTTTGTCCAGGCTGCCATGTCATGGTGTTGAATAACATGGAGATGATGAAGTTGTAGTTAGTCTTACTGAGTCAGTTTCTGAAAATTTTAAGTTGATATCTGAAGAGATGTGGAGAAAAAGTATGAATGAGGACACTTCACTCTGCCAAGTGAGAGATTATATCAAGAAGGGTTGGCTTTCTAAGGGTGAAGTGTCTGCGGATCTCATTCCATTTTTGAATATTAATGAAGAGCTTGTTACTGAAGGTGATTTGATTTTTAGAACTGGAAAGTGTGTTCCACCTTTTGGGATTCGTGATTCTATTTTGAAACTTAGTCATGAGTGCCACATGGGTATGTCATCTATGAAGAGGTTAATTAGGTCAAATTTCTGGTGGCCAGGAGTGGATAAGTTTGTTGATAAGTTAGTGAGAGAATGCCTGGATTGTATAGAGAGTGACCAGGCTTGTAAATGTAGTCCAGCTCCTTTGATACCTGTAAAGTGGCCAGAGTATCCATGGCAAAAGTTGGGTATTGACGTTTCTGGACCTTTCAATGTTTTACCACTGGAGTGTAGGTTTGCCATAGTAGTTGTTGACTACCATTCTAAATGGCCAGAGGTCAAGCTCATTTCTCATCCTAATTCAGGAAATGTGATTTTGTTTTTGAAGGAGCTATTTGCTCGAGAAGGTTATCCTGAAATGATGATTTCTGACAATGGTGTACAGTTTAAATCTTCAGAAATGTTGAATTTCTTTAATGATTGTGTTATCAAACATGTCACCACAGCGTTGTATGAACCACAGGGAAACGGACAAGTTGAGAGATACAACAGGGTTCTCAAGCAAGATATTCTTTGGGCTTGCACTTTTGGTAGCTTGTGGAGAGAAATGTTAAGGGAGAGACTTTGGTTGTATCGGATAACAACACCTCATTCGACTACTGAGATTTCTCCTTTTCGGTTGTTAAGAGGTAGGGATCCTACTTCTAAATTGTGTCCGTGGTGGTTTAAAAAGAGTACTATTTCTCATGATTTTATGGTTGATGTTACTGATGTAGCTCATAAAGTTGAAATGAAGCAAGACAAGATCAAAAGTGATTTATGATGTTCGGATGAAGGTTAAAGTACCAATGTTTAAGTGTGGTGATTGGGTGAGAGTTCGCAAACCAGGTTTTGTCTCTAAAGGTGATGCTAAGTTTGGTAAACCTATCAAAATTGTGAAGGTAAATCGTAACAGTGTAGTTACGCAGGATGGTAAGGTCTGGAATGTCAGACAAGTTTCAAAATGTATTCCTTTGTGTCATAAAATTTCTTAAAGAGGGAAAATGTGTTGCATTTTCAGTTTATATTCATCTATTTTATTTCCCTTTTAAGATTGTTAACTTTGTATTTCCCTTTTAATCTGCTTTCCTTTAGTTCTGTGCACATGCTTGCCATGCATGATTCTATACTGGAATTGTTTTTCTGTAAATGTTTTCTACTGGATTATTCTGCTGGGATCTTAAGAAGAGAGTACTGTGCTGTATCTATTAAACCAGTACCTTCAAACCTTGGATTATTTGCATCATTTACTACAGATCTCGAAGTGAAGACCCTGTAAGCAGAGGGGACAGTGTCTATGCCACTCGGAGATTACCAGGAGGCACAGAAGAGCAATGCCCACCAGTGACAGACGGTTCAGGAGTGTTAACTGTGACCTTGTCGCTGCAGTTTGAGGACAACGTGATGCTGAGGAAGACCAGAAGACGTGCTCGAGCTGTCACACGTCGAAAATCGAGAGCCAGGGAGGGTGGTGTCCAGGGGAGCATCAAAATGCCTTGGCAGCTGCAACAGGCGTGGAAAGCAAAGAAGGAGCAATGTTGGGACCAGCAAGGTCCATGGAACGCACCACAAACAGGAGAGTCAGAGCAGGCCCTGAGCAAGCAGGGGAGCACACTGAAGCAGAAGAAGACTCTCATGAGGACCCACAGGCCGAAGGCACAGGAGTCGCAAGAGGACCTCGAGCAGCCCAAAGTACAGAGGATGCAGTGAAGACTAACCCTGGGTGAAGTACTACGCTATCTCGCGTAGTTTGCAAAGTTTGCGCTACTTCGTACTACGCGAATTGCACGTAGCACAGTACAAACACCCGTAGCGTAGCGGTCATTTTTTGCTTGCTCGCGGTCCTCAACGTCAAGTTGGCGGCCGCGAGCGAGCAAAATGACATCCCGGCGAGACTTTTTCCTCGTTCACGATCAACAACAACAAGTTGCTGATCGCAAGCGTGGAAAATAAAGCTCCCGGCGAGATTCTCAATGCCAGGAGGTCAGGTTTCTCATTGCGAGTGGTCATGCATGCTCGCGACCGCTTGCGATGAGAAACTACAAGTCCGCGATGAGAAAGCTGCTGCTCGAGTAGAAATCTACTTGAGCGGCAGAAAACTACTGCTTGCACTGTGCAAGATGCGGTTTGCACTGATTGCACAGTGTGGATAAGCATCCCGCACTGTGCAACCAATACGAACAGCATTTTGCACAGTGCACTACGCAGTTCGCAGAGCTACGAGTAGCTCGCATAGTGCACTTCGCGTAGCTACAAGTAGGGCCCAGGGTTAGTGAAGACGCTGCACTGGCAGCAAGAGATGCTGGAAGCTGGAGTTTCTTGTAGCCCGAAGATCTCAGATGTGCACAGCCAACAAGCCTTGGCAATGGCAAGTCTACGTAGTGCACATGGGTTTAGTCCCAGCTGTACCGACGAGGGATGCTGGCCTCAAAATTGCAGAGAGGACAGGTCAAGCCTCAAGGGCGTTGCAGATCCACACCCTTTGTTGTCTTTCGAAGTCTGTGGAACGCCAGGACCAGCTGACCAGTCAGCTTTGTTGCAGTGCCTGCTGATGCAGAGGGAGTGACTCCTTCACTCCAAGGGAGATTAGGTCAGGTGTCCTTGATGCCCACAGGTCTGGTGAAGATCCTGAAAGAACCACAGACACAGACAACGAAGAAGACTTGTGCAGAACAGTGAGACCAGGACAGCAGGAGTCTTCCTTAATGCAGTCTCGGTTCCAGGCGAAGTCCAGTGAAGTCCAAGTGTCCAGACGTTCAAAGAGTGATGTGGTTTCAACCTTGAGTCTTGTCCTACGACGAATCTGAAGAGCCACCCACAGGTAAGCCCTTAAGTTCCCTAGGGAAAGGGTTGGAACAACTCAGGGGTTCCTCTAAGAGGAGGGGCTGTAAAGATGGGAGGATATCCCCATGTACTCTGTCCAGTTTTACGCCAGAGTGGGGGTCAAGGGCTCCTAGAACGGGTTCCAACTGGAGTATGCAAGGAGGACACCAAATGCGCCCTTCAAAGCAGTCTGGTGGTGCTGGCAAGCCCCCCAACCCCAGCCCAATACACTAAATCCTGTCTTGGAGGTGGTCACACCTCCCTGCGACAGGAAACCTGTTGGTATTTTTTTCCTCTGCTCTAGCTTGGCTCAGCAGCAGGAGGGCAGAATCTTGTCTGTGGTCAGCAGCAGCACTAGCTTGCTGTCAGACCCTGAAAGGCTGCCGCCAGGAGTAGAGAGGGGTACCCCAAGGGAGCTCCTCAGTAACTGGGATCATACTTCCAGCATAAGTATCCGTGTTGGGGTAAGATTCCAACATGTTTGATACCAAACATGACCAGGATCATTGAGGCCACTATATAGTTAGACATCACGTAATGACTGATGTCCACTATATGTATTAAAATGGTTGACCTGCTAGAGGGTAGATTTATAAGTTTTAAGTGCAGTGACTTCAGATATAAGAAAACTTATATTTGTTGTGAGGGGTGCTAGCACCAACTCACACAGGCTGCAATAGCAGGCCTGTAGTCACAAATTGAGTGGTCTCTCCTGGGTGGCACAATACATGCTGCAGCCCATGGGAGACCCCTGGTGTACCTAAGCCCTAGATACTTTAGTACCATATACTAGGGACTTACAAGGGTACACCAAAAGCCAACTGTGAATGTACAACAGTACTTAACATGGTCAATTTAGGGAGGAAGCACAGTGACTGGGGTCCTGGTTAGCAGGATCTGAGTTAGGCTAGTCAAAAGGACATCGACACCTGGCAAAAAGTGGAGGAAACCATGCTAGAAGTATTCTACCTTCCTACAACTACTTCCATAAAAAGCTCTTGCTTGTCTCTAGGCAGATCTTTGGCAAACTTCAGGACCCATTTCCACAATGACCTATCGTAGTGTCAGAGAAGAGCAGCTGCACATGCTGCTTTGAAGGAAGAGGTCGCAATACCACGTTTGCGGACCACTAAATCCAACTTCTTGCTCTTCTTATCTGCTGGAACTGAGGAGGCATGGGGTAGTAGCATGGTGTTTCTCTGCTGCTAATATTAATACACAGTCTGGGAGACTCTAGGTGGTGGACAGCCTGTTAAGGTAGGCGAGTAGCATTCAACAGAGGTGGAGGACAAATACCTGAAATGATAATGAGATCGCGATTGTGACTATGATCTGGGTCTGTGTAACAGATTTCTTCTTGATGATGAATGTCATGACCTATGGTGGCTGTGAGAACGATGGGGTGCCCTGGAAGGCGATCCTGGCCTTGGACGAGATGGCGAAAGAGGTGTTGGCACAGATGGAATCAGTGCTGAAGGCTCCAGAGTAGGTGGTGGTGGAAAAGGTAGTGAGTGAGAGACTGGCAAAATTCCAGGTGAAGACGGAGTGCGCACCCTGGAATAGTCAGACCCTGGTGAGGAATAAATGTGTCTCCTCGTCCTCTGACATGTTGAAGAATTTAACCTGCTCCTCGACGCTGACCTCCTGTGATGATGCATCAGAGATCTGCTGTTCGACGTCGAATGTCAGCGCCTCCTCGAAGTTGATCAGTGTCATCTCCTTGACGGCAAACCACTTCTTGATGTCAAAAGAGGTGTGTGCCTCAGCATGGACCTACTCTTTGTCGGCGATCTGCGGCTCTATGCTAATGACAGTGAGACTTTGGAGTTGACCAACCCTGTCTCAACGTCGATCTTCTCCTCTTTTTTGATGTCAATCAGCTCCTGAGAGCGAACAAGTTGGTGCTGTACCATGTCTCGATGCCGATGTTCTCGACATCGATGGGGAATGACGCCGTTTTGTACCTGAAGACTTCTTGTGGATGTTCTTTGTCCACCAGAGGTTAATAATAGAGCCCTGGTAGAGGTCTGACCTTCTCCTCAACCTTTAAAATCACGTGCAGCCTGCATCTGCTTCACCTGCTGTTCTTCCGTGTCCTGGAGGCGAATCTTCTCCCTATATTGTAGGTTTCGCCTGAAAAAGCTCTTGCAGTGTGACAGTTTTCAGGCAGATGGCTTACTGGAAGACAAGGAATACACACATCATGGGCGTCTGTTTTAGATTTCTTTCTCCCACAAGAAGGGCAATCATCAAATAAAGATGGCATTTTAAAAGATAAAACAGCCCATATTCCTACCAGAAAACTGCATAAAATGCAAGAGAGAGTTGAAAGATGAATTTGAAGAGAAACGCTTTAGAAAGCCTGAATTCAGTGCTGCTAGGGCCTGTCAGCAGGTGCCGGAAAAAGGAACTGCAGTAACTAACTCTAGCCAAGCATGATGGGATACTGGTGGTCACTAGGGCCTTAAAGCCACCACGTCTATTTTCAGCTCTTATAATGGCAGCCTATGATGCTACACTGTCTTATGCTCCTTCATTTTTATACTCTACTAAAAAACGGTTTGTGAAAGACATTTGGATTGTTTTACAAAGGCATTATGCATTTATATGCATAGACAGATCTCCTGACACCTTTTTGTATCTACAAAATGAAGAATTTGGTCATTGTAGCCTTCTCCTACAGGGTGCATAATATTTTCTTTCTCAAGTGACTCTGCAGGCCTTACCAAAGGAAGGTGCACATCTACACTTAAGCCAATATATCGGATAAAGCGCTCTGAGGTAGCTGCACGTGGGTCGGACTATTCAGTGCTTATTACTATACATGCAAATCCCCTACGAGAGAACCACCATTTCTTGTTCTATTACATGGCAAAAAGGCCCAGCTGAGATAATCTCCATTGCCTTAAGTTGATCTTGATGGAGCTCCTATATGTGACAGTCCAGTAGGGAGAGGCTTAGGGTATCCTCTTGATGATTATCAAGACCCAGTAGAGGCTTCATTGAGATGCTCATATTAAATGATATTGGTAATTCCCTGTGCTTTCTTCAACAGTGTGTGAGAGCCTGTCTCTCTTTATTTGATGATATAATACACAGAGTTTGTGTTGTCTATTCCTCTGACCTCCAGCTGATTATTTAACGTGGGCAGGAAGGCATATATGCCTAGCCGTATTACTTGCAACTACAGTACACTTCCATTAATTATTTTGGTCTCTTATATGTTTGTGGGCAACTTCTACATGTGAGGTACCAGATGTACAATTAAGCATCTGTTGTCATGACATATTGGGAATAAGGCGGCCTCTCTGAGACAAAGCAGACTCGGTCCGATAATGTACATATTTAATAGACAGTCATTTAGGGGGCCAAGACAGAACTGGCAGAGGAATCTTTCCCTTAGAGAATGATGTTGTAGTCTCCTTGGAGGCGCATGAGAAAAACAGATGGAGAGGCAAAGATAATACTTACTTGGAAAATATCTGGGCTGCTCCTCAGCTATACTGGAAAGACAGTTACAGTGGAATTTTAAGGCAATACCATAGGAAGGTAAAGGACAGACAACTGTAGCTTTTACTTCTAGAAATTAAGAATTAACCCCTCACCACCTTGCCCACTTGTCTTGGGAGGGTTATGACAACATAGGAGAGGTTTAAAAAACTTCAACTTAGAAATTATCAATGGCACTACCTCATGGAGAATATAAACAGTCAGGCAGCTATACAGATACACAGAGAAAGCTCTTACTTGGAGAAAATAAGGGCCACCTTCTGGGAGCGACAGGACACAGTGTGGAAAATCCAAGAGAAGAAAAGGCACAGGGTTGCACCTAAAAAGAAAAGGCCCAATGCAATCTTCTCATTTAGTGGGTCTACAAAGTGAACATTGGGCATGAACATGTAGGCAATGCCGGTGAAAAGGAAGAACAGGAACCCTGGGAAATGGGGAAGGTAACAGGAGGGGAAATTAAAGAAAGAAGAACAAAAACAAAGAAGTTAGAGGTGCCTTTCCCAATCAACAATCTTTATAAACAGCCTGAACATATAGATGATCCAAAAGAGTACCTTCACTATGAGGAGAAGAGTGACATAGTTAAATGCATAATAAAAGTCTTAGAAACTGTTATTGAAACAATATATTTTTTCTCATAGTTTTCTGATCCCACAAGGCCAAACAGAGCTATTCCTCTGAATTCAAAAAGCTTACTTGTTCAAGAACTGAACACTGAAGCTTCTGATTAGGACACACAGACCTAACATGATGCATCAAACCGCAGGACTGTTACTTTTGAGGATGCACAGGTTGTACCACTCAAGCCCCAAATGTTCAGCATTCTCTCATTTACATATCTAAGAAACTTTAGATAGGAGATCTGTTCATTGGATTACATGACTAGTATAGCTTTCAAAAGCAGGGCTATGCTTCAGGTTATACAGATTTCAAGGACATGAGCAGCAAGTCTATATCTCAGATTACACCAATAATCCATGCTAAGGCAAGTCTTCCTCTAGTTACAAAAAAGTTCCTTACCTGTTACTGCAGCTCTTCAGCATTGGTATGTATCATACATTAACATGGTTGAATATTCCACTGTGGTCTGGCTGTGAACCCTCAGTAAAAAACAAGTTACTTACCTGTACACTTAGGTTCTTCAGCATTGACATCTTTCCTAGATTCACATACTTAAATATTCTACATCGTCGAGGTGGGAGTCCCACTGTAATTATAACTAGCAGTGTAAAGCAAAGCCTCATATAGTAAAACCAAAACCAGATTCCAAGGCACTAGTGTACAATATATATATATATATTAAACCTTTATTTAAAGTTTCACAGGCATGTGAATGACAAAAAGGTGAAATTAATGCAGGGACATAATAAAGTAAATATAATAAAACAATAAAGGCATAATCAAACGATAGCAGTGCAAAAGTATATCGAGTATTGACAGTAACAATAATTCAGCAAAACATATCCAAGAAATATGAACAGAAATGACAAATATCAAAATTAAATCTGAAGAGGGAGTACCATGATATCTCAATATTGATTTATATCAAAGACATCCTACCGATCGGAAATCACTCCAATGACACAATTACGCATATTAATATAGTGCCAACAAAAATATAATAACAGCTAAATAGAGATGCAAACTCCGGCACCGTACTACCCCAATGCAGAGTCTGGAGGGGCTCAACCCACCCCGGTCGGGGTGATGACGGATTGTGTCAGTGCCTCCTGGGCCGTTAATTGCCGGGAGATGTAGGCTCGATAGGGTTCCCATATATCAACAGGTCTGGAGGTGGGGGGGGAGTAAGGTGCTGAACTCCTCGCAGTTAGTATTACAAAATGCTAAACTGTTTAACCATGATCGGAGAGTGGGGACCCTCCTACTATCCCAGAGCAGTGCTATTTCCCCTCTTGGCCAACATAAAGCCAAGTGCTGCCAATTTACGAACGTTCCTGGGGAAATTTGCAACATATCCCAGCAGTGCAATCTCAGGAGCAGACAGGAGAGGTATAGAGAGTATAGAGAGTATATTCCCCAATACAGAGTAAACGTCTCACCAGTATTGATGTATCTTGGGGTAAGTCCAGGTTAAATGTGCGAAGTCTGCAAAAGGGGAAAGGCATTTCCGGCAGTGGGGAGGCCGGGAGTCGTCTATTCTATGCGCACGCGCTGGGGTAAAATACATCCGCCGGAGAAATTTAAACTGTAACAACTTATGCCGACTATTCAAGGAGACATCCGTCGTGGCCTTACAACAATATGTCCATTACTCATCCTAAATAGGACCGCCCAGGTCTGCTTCCCATACGGCCCTGAGTTTGGAGTCATCACTAGGTTTAAGTGCAACGCATTGTTTATATAACTTGGAAATCAGGTGCGTGTTGGATGGGCTCTGTATCACCAATGTAAGAGGGGGGACCACCTCAGGGGCTAAAGGGAAGGAAGGGTAGCAGGCCCTCAATTCTGATTGAAGCCGGGTGAGAATAAATGTGTCCATGAAGGAGCAGTCAGAGAATCGGGCTTCCTCTGTCACAGAGAATACTTGACCATCGGGGAAAAAATCTCCGAGGGTGCCGATGGCAAATTTCTGCAAGGTGCGTTCTACCAACTTCTCCTCTGTAATGGGAAGAAGGGAGGCATTGGGAAGGGGCAATACCGGAGAGTAAAGCACATCTAGTCCTAAAAGTTTATGCAATTTAGCCCAGCATGTGGTAGATACGGTTTGTATGTTGCACGGGTCTCGAGGGAATCCCGTGGGGAGAAGCTGTCTAGGGAGAACCAGATCTGTCTCTGGATGTAAGTATGGAATTTGTGCGTCCGGGTGGAACCATGAATAGGTAAAGGCACATTGGGCAAGTAAATAATACAAGTAGAAGTCCGGAACACCTAGCCCACCCCTGTCAGTCGGCATGGTCAAGACTTTCCAGCTGACACCGGAAGTGCGGTCACCCCAAACCAAGCAGAGCAGAAGGAAGCGTAGTTGCTTGAAGAAGGCATTG
The DNA here is from genome assembly GCF_964263255.1 of Lissotriton vulgaris. Classification (NCBI taxonomy): domain Eukaryota; kingdom Metazoa; phylum Chordata; class Amphibia; order Caudata; family Salamandridae; genus Lissotriton; species Lissotriton vulgaris. Next base: position 27,894,122 of record NC_141698.1, read on the forward strand.
GTTAGGGGAACTGGTATGTTATTAAAGTAGTATAAAAAACGTGGGAGCACCGCCATTTTAATAATTTCAACTCTCCTAGCCATGGAGAGGGGTAAACTAATGCAGCGGCTAATCTGTGTTTCCAGCATAGAGACTGCAGCGCCATAATTGAGGCGTATCATCAATGCAGTGTCTAGATGAATATGTATTCCTAAATATTTAATGAAATCATGGCACCATTCTAGCAGAAATTCAAAAGACCAGGGAGTAGTGCTGGCAGTAAGTGGAAAAATGACCGATTTGTGCCAGTTAATATTTAGGCCTGAGAATGCTCCGAAACGTATAATTTCCCGTATTAATGTGGACAGATTGCAGTGGGGCTGCCTGGCGTATAGTATCATGTCATCTGCCTACATGGACATCAATAAAGGGCCAGTTCGAAACTGTAACCCGCGCTGGAGGTGGTTCTCCTGGAACTGTCGGACCAATGGATCGAGAGCTAAAATAAACAAAAGCGGGGAAAGTGGGCAACCCTGTCTTGTACCCCCTGATAGAGGGAAGGGATCTGACAATACACCATTGAGTCGCAGCCGTGCGGAGGGCCTGGTATACAAAAGGGCTATGGTTGCAATAAAGCACTCTGGCATGCCCATACGGCACATGACAGAGAGGAAGAAGGGCCATTCCAGTGAATCAAATGCTTTCTACGCATCCAATAAAATCGCCGCGGCTGGAGTAACAGGGTCAATACGGTGTAAGATCGTAAATAAGGTGCGGAGGTTAAGGGAAGTAGACCTATGCGGAACAAAACCCGATTGCACGGGAGAGATGATGAATTCCATCAGAAGTGACAGTCTGATTGCTATCACTTTGGCTAGAATTTTGTAGTCCATGTTCAGTAGTGACAGCGGCTTATATGAATAACAAAGTTTGGGGTCCTTCCCTGGTTTAGGCAATCGAATTATCACCGCTTCACAAAAGGTCGGGGGAAGATGCCCACATCCAAGGCCTCCGCATAGACCTCAACCAAGCAAGGCACTAGTAGGTCTTTATATGTTTTATAAAAGTCGGCAGAGAAGCCGTCTAGTCCGGGAGCCGAAGAGCCGCGTAAGGCGTCAATGGGCTCTATAATGCTGTCTGCCGTAATGAGGACTAGAATGAACTCCTGCATGTAACGCTCTAGATACACAAGGGCCACTTCCGATAGATACTCTTCTTGGTCGGCCCGATACACAGAGAGGCGTGAGGTATAAAGGGTCTTGTAGTATGTGAGGTAGAGCTCACAGACCGCCGGTGTAGACTGTACTGGGGAGCAGTCTGGACATGACATGGAAATGATGCAAGTTGGGGCTCTAGGAGGCCGCAGTGTGTTTGCTAATAGGCGCCCTCTCCATAACGCCATGCTACGCAGTGCTTATTTAGAAAGGAAAGTTCCCTATCCGCCGCGTCACAGAACTTAATATAAAGCGCTAAAAGAGTGGCGGACAGGGCGTCTGAGGGGGCAGTAAGCAGTTCTCGGTCCACGGCGGCAATGTCTTCTTCGATCTTGTCTAAGGTGGAAGGCAGGTCTCGGAGGATCCCTGCGTGTTTTGAGATGCACACCCCTCTGATATATGCCTTAAAGCCCTCCCACAGGACCGCCCATGTGTCAACGGAGCCTGTGTTCAAATCAAAGTAATCTTTGATAGCTTGTCGCATCTCTTTGGTGAAGACGGGGTCCAGTAATGCCCGTCCAGGGAAACGCCAACCTCTTTCATAACCCCCCTCCCTTGGGATAAACAGTTGAAGAATAACCGGGCAGTGATCAGAGAGAGTGCGGGGGAGAGTGCGGACTGATCCCAACCAGCTAGCAATCACGGGATAGACTAGCTAGTAATCCAGTCTGGTCCATGTGCTGTGGAACCCAGAGTAGTGAGTGAAAGCGGGATTGATAGGGTGTAAATGTGTCTCCATATCTACAAGGGAATAGTGTGTGCAGATGTCCCGAAGGGCCTGGCGGGAATGGGGGTTGGAGTCAGGGGTGGAAGCAGTACTGTCCCTATCATGATCCATGAGTAGGTTAAAGTCCCCGCCAATAATCAAGAGTCCAGTATCAATCGCTAGGGGGTGGGCGGAAAGGGATTGGTAAAAAGAGGGAGTGTCAGTGTTCGGGCCGTAGACACAGACCAATGACATCCTATGACCCAGTAGCTGACCAGTGACGATCAAAAAACGACCCTCAGGGTCACAGTTTGTGGCAAAGTGTGCTAACTGGATGCGCTTATGTACAAGGATAGCCACCCCTCTTGAATACGAGCTATAACTGGAGAAATATCTATGCGGGCCCCATCCCGATGCCAGGCCACCAGCCGTGGCGTCTGCCAAATGAGTTTCCTGCATAAAAAGGACGTCTACCTTATGACGTGTCACATAATTCAGGACTTGTCTCAGTTTCCTGTTATCGTTCAGGCCCGCACATTCCAAGTTAACAATGACAGTCTGGAGGGACCGGGCACATTTCCTAGCACAACCATATCAACAACAGTTTATAAATGGAATTTATGTATCGGCAACCCATAGCACTCAAAAACATCCTCATACTTTGCAAACTGCAATAGTTAACAAGAAAAAAATGAAAAAACACAAAAAAAACTCCTGCCCGCCACCCACCCTCTCCCTATCTAGAAAGAGGAATACCCAAGTACCGTTCTCACAAAAATAAACCATGGAGGTATTTACCATGGGGCATGGCAACACCACGCCAGTCCGGCAACCAGCATTCAGATAACTAAAACAGTAGAATGGTAAATATGCATTAGAACGAGCAATAACCACCAGTCATTTTGTGAACCAAGGAATAAAGCAAAACAGTTATTCAGCGACTCCCGGACTGGGAAAAGAGGTCCACGCTGGATTGCGAGGACTGCTGTGGAGGGGAGTGTGGTCGTGAGCCACCGGGCGAACCACTTTTGTTATGCTTGAAGTTGCGGAAGAATTCCTATGCGGCTTGTGGAGTGTCAAAAATTCTTGATTTGCCATCAATGTCCACCCTAAGTTGGGCCGGGTAGAGCATACCATAACGGAGTCCCAGATTTCTCAGCATGTCCTTGACGCACTGATATTTACGCCTAGCTTCCTGCACCATGAACGTAAAGTCTGGGAAGAAGGATAAGCTGTTGCCCTGCCATTGGATGTCACCCTTCTCACGAGCCGCACGGAGGGCTTTGTCCCGATCGCGAAAGTTCATAAGCTGTGCAATAATCGGTCTAGGGGTCAGGCCCGGCTTGGGGCGAGGGCCCAGGGATCGATGCGCTCGTTCAACCACGAAGCACTGGGTAAAGGTTTCCCTTCCAAAAAGGTCCGACAAGAGCTGTTCCACAAATGTGTCCAGTCGACCAGTGGGTGTCGTCTCCGGAACGCCAATAAGGCGTATGTTGTTGCGGCGACCTCTTGCCTCCAAATCTTCGTTCTTGACCGCCACGTCTTTAAGGATCTTCTCAAATCTCTCCAGCCGTTTCAGGGAAGAAGAGGCGCCATCTTCGAGGTCAGAAACCCTGGATTCCACCACATCAAACCTGCGGTTGTGACCCTGGATTTTTGCGTTCACGTTGGCGAAATTTTTATCGAGGTAATCCAAGCGGGCGTCCAGGGCTTTGAAGCCAGATCTCATTTTGGGTATCATGGCGGCAGCCAGTGAGTTCGGGTTAGATTCCTCCGCAAGAGGAGCCGCCGCAGCGGCGGCGTCCGCAGCAGGGTCCGCCGATACATCTGGAGGCTTTTCAAATTGGAGTTTAGGCTGTCTCTGGTCTTTTTTAATCATTGCGGAGAGCGAGCTGGTGCCCAGGTAAGGCGACGCGGTCTGTGGTGTGCAGGAGTAGAAATGAGCTGGTCAACTGGGGTTGTGTGGAATCCTCGGGTCACAGGAAGGATGTAGAAGGGCAGTCCCGGGCACGGTCGTGTGGACCGCCTTGATCTCAGGGCGCCCAGTGCTCCAGGCCCAGCCGGGGTGCCACCAGGACAAGGAGGCTGTCGAGGATCGAAACAGCGCCAAGCGGAGTTACTGCGCCAGTGAGGGACCCCAAAGGGATGGTAGGTGCAGGTCCACTGCGGCCGGCTGCGGGCAGGCGATCACCAGGTGCCGATGTGTTGCTAAAGAGAAGCCCACAGGGGGCCCCCTCCAGGGGGAAGCTGGAAGGTCAGGCAGGAGGTTGCCAAATGCACTGCTGGGAGAGCCAGACGCTTAGGCTCTGCCAAGGGAGGGCCCGGGACAAGAGGAGGGCGGGAAACGGAGCCAATGCACCCCCCTGGTCCGAGAGCGCCCCTCCCGGCATCAAAAGGGGGGGAAAAGCGCAATCTCCCCGACCCCACCGGTCCACCGCCACCTCCCGGCACCCCACCCCCCCCCCAGGGCATCAAACCGACACCGCGTGCACCCCGGGCCGGCCCCCAAAACTACTGTGGGCCCCGGCGCCGAAAGCACAATGTAGGCCCGGAGACCGACACCACCACAATGGTCGCGTGGGTCCAGCAGGGGGGACCAGCCGGAGACAGGGCGCAGGGACAGACCCCAGAGCAGCAGCGGGCAATGCGAGGCTTACCCCGACTCCGACGACTCCAGTGCGGTGACGGCAGCGCTTCAGCGTAGGCCGGATTTCATCAGGCTCGAACGCCATCTCCAGAAGTGCCGCAGCCACCCCAAACCGACATCTCCCGGCAGTCAAGGTCTACGCGCCGAAGGGGAAAAGGTTCTGTGTGGTTTCGCTCGCTCCACGCCATTAAAGGGCTGCTGGAAATGCCTGACCGGTGGAGCTCTACACGGCCATCTTGGTCGCTCCCGTAGCCACGCCCCCCACCCCCCCCCTACAAGATATATATATAATACTAGCCTCTCAGTTAATCAATGTGGCAGGTGGCTGAAATGGGAGGTGGGAGGGTTGCATGTGAATCTATGAAAAATATCAGTACTGGAGAACCACAGTGTACAGGTAAGTATATGTGTTTTTTTTCCAGTATTGAATCTTTGTAGGAAAGTAGGATCTGCTTCTTATGGTTACTCCACTTTTTGCTTAAGGTGACACTGTTTTTGAAGTCTGACTGGGATCCTGCTAATCAGTACCCTCGTCTATATGCTTTCTCCCTAAACTGTTATGTCATGTACTCAGGTACACTTCAGATTGTCAGTCCATAGTACATGGTACCCACTTACCCAGGGCATAGGTACCCCAGAGGCCTCCCACATGTATTATGCCACCCATGAAAGGCCATGCAAAATGTAACTACAGCCCTGCCATTGCAGCCTGTGTACGTTGGTGCATGCACCACTTACTTAAGATATAGGTTTACTATATCTAAGGGTCACTACACCTAAAACCTATCAGTCACCCCTATAGCAGGTTCTAACAATCCTGAAGGCAGGGTGCTTGGTTCTAAGTGAGAGGGTGCCACTCCATGAGCAGGACACCCCTGCAGCCTACAGAGTCCATTCTCCCGGGTTGGTAGTGCTGCAGCCATTTACGACATATAGAATGGCATTATGCGACCGTGTGATGACCAACTCTAAAAGGGCTGAAAGTAACCCTATTGTGTTTTGTGTCAAACATTGTGGAATCATACCCTCACACCGGTAACCAATGTGGGAGGTATGATTCCACCCCTCAGAAACTAGCTTTGTGCGGTCCCTGGTACCAGCATTCTAGTCCAGGGCAGCCCAAAATGGTTGCTGCTGACACATTTCTGCCCTCCTGCTGCTGAGCCAAGCTCAAGCAGGGGAAGGCAGAACAATAGGCACCCTGTCACAGAGAGGTGTGACCACCTCCCAGACAGGATTTAGTGTATTAGGCCTAGGTGGGTGCGCTTGCCCGTGCCCGAAAGTCTGCATGAGGGGCACATTTGGTGTACCTGTGCATAGTCCAGTTCAAACCAGTCCTGGGATCCGTTGGCTTCTGCTCTGGTGTGAAACTGGACAAAGGACGTAAGAGTAACCTGCCCACTGTCCTGACGCTCCCCTGGGAGGGTCCCCAGAATCTTTCCAACCCTCTCCCATGGGTACAAAAGAGCGTCCCTGGCTGTAGGAACCTAAATTTCACGTGGACAAGATTCTGAACCAGAAACCATTGAACTTTGACCGTCTGGACACTCTGGACTGAGTTTCGGCCAGACTCCGTCTCCCACTCCGTCCAAAGCATTGTCTGTGCCTGTACACCATGCATGCTCCATGCAGGACCTGTGGAGCATCAAGGACAACCAAAGACATCTCCTTTGGAGTGAACAAGTCACTCCCCTGCAACCGCAGGCACTATATCACGACGGACCGGTCTGCTGCTCCTGAGCTCCTCCGGACTCCAAAGCAAAAAGTATCACTTGCGGTGACCCAGCTGAGTTACAGGAATCTCTATTAGTAAAGCACTCACCCTCTGTTGCATGTTGCGTTGTCCAGACCACCATACTCAAGAAACCTGTGTGTGCTGGTCATAATGTTTCCTTTTTATATAACTAAACATACAAACTACTTCTATTTTAACTACACGTAAATATAGCTGTTTCTTAACAACGACACTGAGTATTCTTTGCAAAAATTTAACTATTGATTGTAGCTTGTCTAGCATCTAACTTTATTTGTATGTTGCTATGCTCCGGCTCTCATACAAAGAAGAAGCAGTATGTATTTTATGGAATGTTTTATCATTTTAACGTTTTTTTATGTATTTATTGTAAAATTGATTTTATAGTACATATTGTTGAAATAAAGCTTATTGATTGATTGCTCAGGACGATAATGGGACTCCTTATTGTGAGACGTTATAATATTGTGATGCTTAATTAAACTCGTGTTCAAGGTAACTCATCACTGTCAGGATATAAAGTTATACAATAGAAATGTCCAATGTACAATCTAATCACATGTTGTATGAAATATGCACAAAATCTTAATACACTATGTAAAAGAAAAAGGCCCTCCTTATGAGGATCCTCAGAAAATAGCTTCAGTATCAGCACAAGACTAGCATGGCCTAAATAAGCCTTTCTTGGATTCCTTTGAAATTATGTATTTCTGACAATGTAATGCTTAGGCAGAGCTGAAACTTCTTTTATCATGTATTTCCCATTAATCCCTGGGATCTACACGTTTTTTAGACAACATAAACTTTGGGTGAGTGTTTATTTGTGCTCAGAGAAACTTACAGACAATACACAGTAGAACGCTTTCAACATATTTGTGGAACCAATGTTATTCTTGTATAAAATACATGTGCTGCGAAAATCAGTAGACAGTAGCAGATGAAAGTGATTACAAGCACCAAAAGAGTAAATAATAGAAGCTGTTTTACAATGGTGCTAAAACAGTCTATATATGCAAGCATATAAAACAAGGTAGTAATCAGGCGTCCTCCTACTAGGCAACCCCTACTCTGAGTGTACCTAGAACGTGTGTAGGTGTGAAGCCAAGAATCGCCCGAAGGGACGATTCAACCCGATTACCTGACAGGCGAGAAGGTAGAACCCCGTCTTGGTCCCGAACTGGACACCCCTCAAGGAGATATCAGGCCACTGTGTGGTGAAGTCTCAGCATGCAGGGACCCTCGGTGTCTACTGAAGCGCCTCCTCTGCCAATTCTATGAGATGCTGATTATTTATAATAAAAAAAAATCCTTGCGATGTATGTATAGATTAGCAATGTTATGGATATGTAGATAGCTATGTCGCCCCATACATGAGACGAGGGACACAACCTTTATACACTGTGCGTAAAAGGGCCTTATTCCTGTTGTTCCAGGCATCGTGATAATGTTATGTGAAGCTAGATGTTTAAACAGAAGCAGTTTAAGAGAAACTAATCCAACATTGTCACGCACACGAATATGTGCAAAAGGTCACAGCAGAAATGTTATTGTGAAAAAGAGTCTAATGTAAGAAATGAGCAGCTTCGCTACATGGGCCTAACCTGGGCACATAACACTTTTTGAAGCAGTAGAATTCAAATGTAGGACAACTGAAATCAAAGTAACAGTTTCCCTCAAAGTATTTTAAAGAGTTCTGGAAGACTCCCTTACACACAACATGCGGTTAGAAATTTGAGGTGTGGCGGCTCTGAGGGAGAGGAATGATGCAGGAGCTGCCATCAGATTGGCTGAAGTTTGGTTCTACCTATAATGATGATGATTGGTATACAATCTCACTAGTTTTGGTTTTACTGCATGAGGCTTTGCTTTATGCTCTCACCTCGCCAGCAAGTAATATTCAAGCATGTGGATCTGTACAAGATTCAATACAGGAGAACCAATGTTAAACAGCAGTGTACATAGACCCACAAGAACACTGGAAACAGTCAAAGATCACATATAGTTTATCCTCCTCATTATACATTACAAATATTGTCCCGAGCGACAGGCACCTATCTCTATTCCCTTCAGTGACTCCAGGTTTCATTTTTTATGAGTTTATCAATATATAACAGCGCCTCATCGAAAAGGGGGTTGAGAAGTGCATGACAATCTATGAAACATACCAATGCTGTAGAACTACAGTAACAGGTACGTAAACTTTTTCTTCCTCAGCATTGGCTCTTCCATAGATTCACATGCTTGAATACAGATTTTCAAAGCAGTAACAAACATAAACATATAATCTGGATGGCAGGAATGAGGCTCATGTTATGCCAAGAGATTCCAAATCCCTGCCTGTCCAAGCACTGTTTCTGTCTTGGATCTTCATAACAATGCATTAGTGGGTCTCCATGTTACTGCTTTACATGTTTCCTTTTACAAGACTACAGCAAAAACGGTTAACGTGGCCACCATTCCTCTAGGAAAATGTGTTTGTCATAAATATGGCTGCTCATTATTTCTTGCAGAAACACAATATGTGAAACAATCCTCTCAGTGACACTTTGTTTAGAAAAGAATCCACCTTATTAACATGTCCATAAAAAACAAAGAGTTGATCTACCTGGTGAACGCAAGATAACATTTTGCACATTTCGATATTTAGAAAGTGTAAGGACCTCTCAGCCACTGATGTAGGTTGAAGAGAAACCAGAGAAACCATGATTCAAGTGGAATGAAAATGAAACTTTTAGGATGAATTTAGAATTCTATGGCAGGACTGGAGGCGAGGATTATGCTTTACTTCCTTCACTTTATTACATAATTTCACAAACAGCAGCCATTATGATAAACCAACTAAAACTAATACTCCCAGAAACACTTGGGAAACAACAATAATATCAACATCCAATCAAATAGAAACAGTCCATATAAAGTCCTTTGTTTCTGTTGAAGCTCCCCTTTTCTTTGCTGCTGGGCAGCCACAGATAAGTTGCATGCTCCCTGCTCTTGTTACTTGTGTATTGCCTGTTTGTGTCCTGAAATCGTTGTAGGAAGCTGGCTCTGTATATACCATACCAAAGTGAGGTATAGTGTGCACAGAGTCCAGTGGAACCCCAAAGGTAGGCAGAGGTAAACATAGATAACACCTTACACTCTATTTGTGGTAGTGTGGTTGAGCAGTAAGGCTTTGACAGTGTTAAGCATTTGTTGTACTCACTCTGTCAGCAAATGAATTCACACACTCAAAGACTGAACATCAGACCAATTGTTTTTTTAATAAAAATATTCTTTTAGTTATTTTATTTCCTAGAACCAAGCAAGCCTGGCACAGGTAACTGATAAATAATTTGCTGTGAATATACAGTTGTAACACAGTTTGGATTGTAATTGTATATGCACTTTGTTTTGATTTACAGTTCTGTTACTGAGAAATGCAATGCTTTGGAAATACAGTACATATACTTTGAATAGACTTTTTAGTAAAATGACCAGTACATTACTTTCAGATTACTTTTCTTACACAGTTTAAAGTGTTTTTGTTATTTAGTACAGTTGTAAAAGGATTTCTTATATTTTCCAACTCCACACTTGGAAGCGTTTCATAGAAAATCAGTCAATGTTATCCTATGGAGGAAAATAGTGCTATTGGTTCAAAGGTAAGTACTTTGTTGTGGGAGTTGGTATTCTGGGGTTAGACTCAGGGGTCTCCCAGGGTCAAGGGTGCACTCTTGTTACACTCTCAGCGGTACTAGGGCGGCCAGGTGCATAGTGCTGAGGCCCAATGTTATCCAAAGGGGGATAGGGGACCTCCGGTTGGTGGCTGCTGACGAGCAGGCCACTGGGTTGTTGGTTAGGCCCAAGTTCCTTCACAGGGACTGAAATCCTCCCCATCAGGAGACTGATCCTCACTGGGAGTTTGGGAGGAGGATAATTCCTTACCCTTCCTGCTCCTTCTCATAGGAGCAATCTGGTCCATTGTTCCAGGATCCAGTGCTCCTTCGGTGCTAAGCTGTTTGGCCTCCGCCCTGGCTACAGCAAAGACATTGGCAGAAAATTCCATCCTTTCTGCATGAGTCCTAAACCCTACTTCAGACTAGGCTGAAGTTTCTAAATAATTGCCCAACAATCTAAACCTTTTTTCGGCTATTTGGGGTAGTTCGCAATTAGGCCCCTGTACCTTTTTGTCCCCATAAAGTATCCAGGCCAAATTTGCGTTCTTGTCTTCCAACACCATGGGGATTTTAAAGGTACCCAGGATTTGTGGATTCGCCAGGAGGGGAACTGGAGATTAGCCAAAATACAGCTATTTTTTAAAAACAATTTTTTTTTTTTGTGTAAGACCTTTATTAACAACTGTCAGGTTACACAGCTACCAGCCTACAACCCGGGGGCCGGCTTGCAATGTGTTTACAGATACGTAATAAAAGACAGGTGTAATACAAATCAGTCTTTGCCACTGGCCGGAGCCGCCCCTGGCGTACCCTCTGTAGAACTCGCAGCTAGTATTACAACATGAGTCTCACATTTTGTCATTTTATAAACAAAGGAACAGTAGTAACTCTCAACTTCAGGACCTGACATTGAAACCATTCATGTCTGACTGTACATTTATATTAATGGATCTGGTTCATTCCTCCAGCTCACTCAATAGTCGTAGTAGTCCTTTGGCCTAGATTTCACAGGGAGGTTTTCTTCGTATGTCAACAGCCTGTCTCTACAAACGGACATGTCATGGAGCCATGTGGACTTTTTAGGTACCTTTCGACTATGCCAGCATTGCGCCACCTGTCTTTTAGCAAGTAATAAGGATACGACACAGAATTTACGCTTTAGTGCTCGAAATTGTGGGACAATCCCAAGTAGACAGACCTGTATTGTGCATTGGACCTCCTCCTCTAGCATTATAGTGAGTGTGGATGTAACTTCTTTCCAGTACTCTTAGATCTTGGCGCAATACCACGCCAGGTGAGTAAAGTCTACGCCTTCCCTGTTGCACCTCCTGCACCTATCCTCATCTTGCAGGCCAAATTTGAGCAGGTGTGTAGTATGCCTGATGAATGAATTTGTAATGTATAATTCTCAAGTTTCCGTTCGGCGTTAGAATCTGCGTCAGGGCGCAGGTTTGTTGCCATTCCTTATCAGATAAGGAGGTCTCCAGCTCCAAATCCCACCTTGCCTTGGCCTTTGTGGTAGGCTGCGCCAACTCTGATTGCGCTGCCGCGTACAATCTAGACACCAAATGTGATAGGTCCTGCGTAGTGATTATTAGTTGGAGTGGTTCAAAACAATCTGGCTCCATTGGAAATGTTGGATAGTGTTCCTTCAGTGCTCTCATCAATCTATAATACGTGAAACGGAACATGGGGGTCATGTTTTGTATATATGTTAAATGTTCAATATCTTGGAATGTGCCTTCAGGAAACACGTCTCCCATTGTGTCTATGCCAGCGTTCCGCAGTAAAGACATGCCTACTTTCTCACTAGTGACTGATAATGCGTGATGGTGAGGCAGAGGCAAGGCCGGCGCATACAACGGGAACTTGCGGGCCAGTTGTCCGAGTTTACGCCAGGCTTTAATCGTGTTGTCGATGGTGTTAATGTCTTTCGCATGTAGCGGTGGTCTGATGTGTGTTATGATCGCCGACAAGGGGATTGGATCCGCATCGCCTTCCTCTATGGCTGTATGAGTGAGATATGGTATCTTGTGGTACCAATAAGCCGCATATTGTGCTTGAGCACAAAGGTAGTATAGGAGAAAGTCTGGTACTCCAAAACCACCCTGTGTATATGGGAGTGTTAATGTCTGAAGATCTATTCGGGCTTGTTTGCCGGCCCATATTAGTGTCAGTACCAGTGACTTAATGCGGCGAAATGTTTCTACTGGAGGTGTGATGGGAATGTTAATAAAAAGGTATAGTAGTTTGGGTAAAATATTCATTTTAACGATCGCGATCCTGTCAGCCAGAGATAGTGGCAAATGGATCCAACGCTGGACCTTATCCTCCAGCTTGGATATCGCCACTCCGTAGTTGGCGCGTATGACTTCCTCTGGATCTCTGTGATACATGACCCCTAGGTAGCGAATTGGATCATGCTGCCATTCCAATGGATAGTCGACCTCAAAGGGAGCAGTAGTGTCTGTTAGAGGTATGATGGAAGATTTGGACCAGTTGATTGTTAATCCCGAGTGACCCCCGAATCTAATATACTCCCTGAGTAAATTATTCAGATGAGTGCCAGGATCTCTCACATACAGCAACATATCGTCTGCGTACAGAGAAATGTGCAAAGGTCTGGACGCAAAGTGCAGGGCTGAATCTTTGTAGTTTTGTCGCACTATGCATGCCAGGGGCTCCAACGCTAACGCGAAAAGTAAAGGGGAAAGGGGACAGCCCTGTCTAGTGCCACGTTCTATGTTAAAGGGGGATGAGATATAACCATTAATCCGGACTCTGGCACATGGTTGGGTGTATATCAGTGAGATCCATTGGACAAAACGTTTGGGAAAGCCCATCCGATGCAGCATGGCGATCATTTAGCTCCATTCAATGGAGTCGAATGCCTTGGCGGCATCGAGCATGACTGCCACGGCTTTAACTGAGGGTTGGAGGTAGTGAGAAAGGGCAAAAAGGGATCTTGTATTGTGGGAAGTCGATCTCGTGGGGATAAATCCAGTCTGATCTGGAAGGACCAGATGAGTCATCAGAGGGGACAAACGTACTGCCAGCAGTTTCGCAAGTATTTTTGAGTCTACGTTAATGAGCGATAGGGGCCTGTATGAGTCACACTCCTCGGGGTCTTTGGACGGCTTCAAAAGGGCAATAACTAACGCCTCACGAAGAGTAGGGGGAAGTATGGATTTTTCGAAAGAGGTGCCATACATGTCCACTAAATGAGGTGCAAGGATGTCTGCGAAGTGTTTGTAGAACTCATTAGTGTACCCATCGGGGCCTGGGGCCTTACCATTAGGTAGTGACTTAATCACTGCCGTCACTTCTTCCACTGTAATGGGCATTGCTAAGTGCTCCCTCTGTGAATCTGATAACCAACCAATCGCTACGTCATGTAAATATTCAAAGATTTTGTCTGTCGAAGCTGTTGGTTGTGATTTGTATAGTTCACTAAAGGAATACACAAAGCTTTTTAGAATGTCTGCTGATTGTGTCTGTACCTGACCCTCCTTCGATTTGACTCTAAGTATGGCTGATTGTTTCCTCCCTTCACATATCTTCCTCGCCAGTGTCCCACCCGGTCTGCCGCCTTCTTCAAAATTCCTGGCTATGTGTTTGCGGTCTAGGTATTTGATTTCAGCCGCTACAAGATCGGTATGCTCAGTGTGCAAGGCACGCAGCTCTGGCAGCAGTGAAATATCTTGTGTGTTCTCGAAATCCAGTTCTATATTTCTTATTCGTGTCTCGCAGCGCTGTATCTGTCTCCTGATGTCTCGCAAGACCCCCACCGTGGTGCCAATACAGACGCCCCTTATTGTGGCCTTAAAGGCCTCCCACAAGAGTCCCGGGTCGTCTACAGTTTGTGAATTTATGTGAAAATATTCCCTGATTGCTTTCGTTATGGTGTCTGTGTAGATGGAATCGGACAAGGCGTGCGCATTGAACCTCCACTGAAATGGAGATGGCGTGTATTGTGGTATACAAATCTGTAATAATACAGGGTTATGATCCGACAATGTGCGCGGCAGCACCTTTAACTCCCTGGCCCATAGTGCGACATTGTTCGTACCTAACCAATAGTCTAAGCGAGACCAGCTGCCATGTGATGCTGTGACGTGAGTGGCCCCGGGTTCGTTGGCATAACGAAGCCTCCAAATATCTGCCAAAGCCAGATCTTTCATCATGTGGCTAACCATCGTCCTCGCTTGTTTATGCTGCTCCAACGAATTGGAGGAGCGATCTAGCCTGTCCACCAATGTCACGTTCCAATCCCCTCCGCAGATTATATGTGTGTTCGCATGTGGTTGTAAGTGTCCCCACACCTCCCTGAAAAACTCTGGTGTATCTGTGTTGGGACCATAAACGTTAAGGAATGTAACGTGTTGACCGCGCAGAGTGCCTGAAACCAAAATGTATCTGCCATTGGGATCTTGTGTAACGTGCTGCGACTTGAAATTCACCCCTTTCCGGACCAAAATCAGCACCCCTCGGGAGTAGGATGAGTAGCAGGCTCTAAAGGTCGATTCCGCCCATCTCGCTCCTAGTTGTGTGTGAGTGTTGGGTGCTAGATGGGATTATTGTATGAATGCTATATCTATTTCCCATCTGGTGAGGCTCGCAAAAATCTGACGGATTTTCCGTGGCTGGGCGAATCCCCTAATGTTCCAAGTAAGGACGTTTAAGTGATGTCTATTCATGTGCCTAGAACCCTGAATCAACTAATAACTCGCCTTTATCCATTCCCATGCAAAACCTAGTCAAAGGCAATGTGTGTATCAGTGCAGCCTCAGGACACATGTTAGCGATGGCAATCTCTGACCAGGTATAACTCCGTGTCTCGAACAATCTCAATGTCAGTGGTCTATCAAAACATATAAAACTCTCAAAGTTCCCCTCCCCACCCACTCCAGCAACCCCAACCTGCCGAAGCCATCGTCCCATCGAATACAAATCCCCCAAACATGAAACAAACAACCCAATTTCCATACCGTAGAACTTGTGTTGGGTGTTACCCTCTTGGAGGACCGCTGGGAGCACAACCTTACACCCGACGATTCAGGTGTGGGCGACACTTCTATCGCTTACATACAAGCAAAATAAACATCTGTGATGCCACTTTCCCCCGCCCTCTAGCAGCCGCGGTCATATGTAATTAAGTGTAGAGGACCATTAGCAGTACAGTCTAATCCTCATGGTGCAATCTATGTCAACAGGCAGGACGACACGCTTCTCACAGTGCACAGCCCTCCCCCACTTAAAGCCCAGCACATCACCTACACACCGTTGTTGAAATTCTTTTGCGTGTAAGTGCAGTGATAAAGTATGTGTGATACTGCATTGCCGTTCTAGCGCCCTCGGAGGGATTGCCTGCCTCGGACGCATCCTTCCAATAGGCTGGCAGTTGTGCCCGCCCTTGAGTTGAGTCTGTTAGGCCTGCATGCAGTCGCTCTGTGCAGTGAGGGAGTATCCAATGTGCAATCCAGGTGTGAGGGCTGTAGAAGAGTTTTCGGCCTTACGCAGAACCATGCATTGCAGATCGCAGCATGCGGCTCTCCGCTAGGCATTCTCAGTCAATTCAGCCACAGTGGCAAGGAGAGTGAATGGAAACCGTCCCTGATCACACTCCGTGTGACGGACTTCTGTTTGTGTGACATAGTCTGCTTATTGCAGGACTATCTATTGCAAAGCGCAGTATGCGGCTTTCCGCCACACATTCCCAGTCAATACAGCCACAGTTGCAAGGAGAGTCAATGGAGGCTGCCCTGGTCGTCTCCCACCTGGCTGCGTTTCGTAGTTTGCCCTTTCACAGTTACACCACCGCAACAGTCACTGCTAGATGTGGGCGCCAGAAGCGTGCAGGTACTGCCCATAAACCAATGAGAGACTTACCGCTGAGTATTGGTGGGACTCACCAGTGATTTCAGTCCGAGTCTCGTTGCTGTTCTTCCTGAACATTCAATCTGTTTTCCCTTTGCACCTTTTTGACGAAGTCTTGGGCTGCTTTGGGTGTAGGTAGTACAATAGCTTTTTCTTTCCATGTGACCCGCAGTCTGGCAGGATATAGCATAGAATAGGCAATGTTTATGTTCCTTAATTTCGCCTTGACAGTGGTGTATTCTTTTCTTGCCTGTTGAACCGCCACGGTGTGATCTAGATAAAACTCCAGGGAGTTGCCCTGATGAGTGATTTTACCTTTCTCCCTCGCCAGTCTGAGGATGGTGTCACGGTCCCGATAATTGAGAATTCTCGCCACTATTGGCCTCGGCGATGCTCCAGGCGGTGGACGAGGCGCCAGTGATCTGTGGGCTCGTTCTACAATGAACACCGGTGACAACGCCTCCGTTCCAAAGAGATCCTTGCATAGGTTTTCGATATACAGTTCCATACGTCCTGTATTGGTCGTCTCTGGCACACCCGTAATGCGCACATTATTGCGTCTCGAGCACGCTTCCAAGTCCTCCTCCTTCGCTTTAATTACCTCCAGTATTCGTTCCATTCCCGTGCATTTAGAGGTGGAAGTTCGCGCCTCATCTTCAACTGCTGATGTGCGCGTTTCAGCCTCGTCGAGTCTCTCGACGTGTTTTTCTTGTCTCGCGGCCATACTATCCATTCTACAAGTGAGATTATCTAATTTGCCGTTAATGTCTTGTAAATTAGATTGGATGGCTAGCAAAATTTTCTCCATGTTGCTGTTTGGTAGAGGGTCCGCAGCGCTGCCGCCCGTGTCCGCCGCGTCATCTGAATTTTTGCTTGATTTTCTGTTGTCAAACGATAGCTTCGGTTGTTGCTTATCTGGCTTACCCATCGCCCCAGCCTGAGATTTCGTTGGTTTGGACGCAAGGCCCGTCGCCCTCGTGATCCGCGCCGCAGTCGCCGTGGTGCCCCCAGGTGGAAGATGTCTGCTTGCACTTGCACTGTGGAGCTTATGGATTTATAGTCTAGGACCGATTGACTTCACTGTGGAGCTTGTGGATTTATAGTCTAGGAGCGGTTGACTTCACTGTGGCACTGCTTGCACCCCTGGGGGTCCAGAACACCCTTTGGCACCTCACCAGCAGTCCTGAATTCGACCTAATATTTCATGAGGCAGACGGGGTTGAGAGAGGGCATACAAGGCAGATGGGCAGAGCTGCTCACTGTTCAGATCTTACACGTTCGGCACTTCGCGCCAAGGGCAATCTGAGCAGGTGTGATATGGCCGATGTCCGCTGTTCAGCAATGCTATCTGCTCGCGGTAGTGTGGGGTCACACGGCGGCGGGCATCCGCGGGAATGTTGCCCGCGATGTAGTGTCACCGAGTGCGGAGTGCGGATCCAGAGGTACGCTGCTGTCAGTTCGGTTCCGCACTCAGGAGCGCAAGGACTCGGGCGCCTACGCTGGGACTATGGGCGTCGCCATCTTGACAGGCGAGCGGTCCGGGGCAGCGGCCGTAGCGGTCAGCAGGGTCTTTGTGCAGAGCGCTCTATGGTGGCAATGAGGTCCCGGGAAACAGACCTTACCCTCAGTTAGTCCGTCTGTCCGCCATATGCCGCAAGCCGATCAGGCATTAACTGTGGCTTCCTGCTTGTCTGCGAGTCGCCTGTCCGCCATCTTGACCGGTGAGCCTCGTCTCTCGGCAATCGCAGCTATGTATCTTCACCGTCGTGAAGGGACCGTGACTCGCTTCATGTCTGCGAGTGCACCTCTTCTTCCCACGCACGTGGGGTCGTTTTTTGGGCGATTTGGTGGGGTTTGTGACATGTACAGGTCACATCATGTATTATCGCCCGGCGGAGCTGTGACTCACACAGCCATTCCGCTGTGCCCCCCCTAGCGCTCCAAAATTTATTTTTTAAATGGGGAAAAAGTGCTGCAGAAGAAAGCGTCTGTTTTTTTCCCTGCAAATGGTATGAAAAGGGGTTTATGGTGCTGAAATCACCATCTTCCCAGCTTTCAGGGAAAGGCAGACTTTTGTCAGAAAACATTTTTGTTTCCACAGTTTTGGCATTCTAATTGGACATAGCCAATTTTTGCAAATTTTTGTGCTTTCTACCTCCTTCCAGTTAGTGGGAGAAAATGGCGTGAACGCAATAATGGATCCCATAAAGCTATACCTTTCTGAAAAGTAAACAACATTCTAAATTCAGCAAGGGGTCATTTGTGTAGATCCGTCAAGGTCTTGTTTATAGAAACTACTAGTTAAGAATAAGAAAAATTGAAAATGTGTTAAAAAACCAGTCATTGTACCAACGTTTTCACCTGTAACTTCTTACAAGTGTGACAGATTTCTGAAAGCAATATACCGTTCCATCCTCTGGACCCTTCTGGTTGTGGGGATATTTAGGACTTATAGGTTCACCAAGAACCTGAGGAACCCAGAGCCAATAACTGATTGGCGTCTTGCAATGGTTTTTCATTATGTACCGGGTAGATAGCAAATCGTTTGGTAAAATATAAAGAGTGGAAAATAGGGATCAAGGACACCTATGAGTTTCCGAAATAGGAACAAAATATAGTGTTTAGAAGCAGTAGCTATTTGCACATATCCGAAATTGTGGGTACCCATATTAGGACATTTTTAAAAGTGACTACTTTTTTACACATTGTCTTACATTTGGAAAGCAGAAATTCATAGAAAGTCAATAGGTAAGAACAGTTACTCTACAAATCTGTACTCCCCTAAGTCTCCCGATAAAAACTGTACCTCACGTGTGTGGGTAGGCCTAGTGCCTGTGACAGGAAATGGTCCAAAAAGCAACAATGACATATCACATTTTTCTAGTGAAAATTGACCCTTTTATGCAATGTGCCTAGCTGTAGATTTTGGACCCTAGCTCAGCCGGCACCTGGGGAAACCTAGCAAACCTGTACATTTTTTAAAACTAGGTACCCAGGGGAATCCAGGATAGGGTGACTTGTGTGGTTCTCACTAGGTTCTGTTACTCAGAATCCCTTGCAAATCTCAAACTTTGTAAATAAAAAAAAAAATGTTCCTCACATTTCTGTGATGGAAAGTTCTGGAATCTGCGTGGATCCACACAATTCCACATACCCTTCATTCCCCAAAGTCTCCCGATAAAACTGGTACCTCACTTGTGTGGGTAGGCCTAGTGCCCGCAGCAGGAAACGGGCCAAAACGCAACGTGGACACACCACATTTTTACAGTGAAAACGGACCCTTTTTTTGCAAAGTGCCTAGCTGTGGATTTTGAACCCTTAGCGCAGCCGGCACCTAGGGAGACCTAGCAAACTTCTACATTGTTTAGAACTAGACACCCAAGGGAATCCAGGATGAGGTGACTTGTGTGGCTCTCACCAGGTTCTGTTATCCAGAATCCCTTGCAAACCTCAAACTTTGTCAAATAAACACATTTTCCTCACATTTCTGTCATGGAAAGTTCTGGAATCTGTGTGGATCCACAAACCTCCACCCGCCCCGCATTCCCCAAAATCTTGCGATAAAAATGGTACCTCAGTTGTGTGGATAGGCCTAGTGCACATGACAGGAAAAGGGCCAAAACGTAACGTGGACACACCATATTTTAACTGTGAAAACTGACCCTTTTTTGTACAAAGTGCCTAGCTGTGGATTTTGAACCCTAGCTCTGCAGGCACCTAGGAATACCTAGCAAACCTATAGATTTTTTTAAAAAGACACCCAGGGGAATCCAGGATGGGGTGACTTGTGTGGCTCTCACCATGTTCTGTTACCCAGAATCTCTTGCAAACCTCAAATTCAGTTTAAAAAAAACATTTTTCTCACATTTCTGTGATGGAAAGTTCTGGAATATGCGTAGACCCATAAAGTTCCACCCCCCACATTCCCCAAAGTCTCCCGATACAAATGGCATCTCACTTGTGTGTGTAGGTCTAGTGCCCGCGACAGAAAATGGGCCAAAACGCAACCTGGACACATCACATTTTTACAGTGTAAAACTGACCCTTTTTTGCAAAGTGCCTAGCTGTGGATTTTTGTGGAGACATGAAAATTCCTATCACAAAACGACCTGGTTTTGCACAGTGGCACTTTAGTTTTTGGCTGCAGGTTCAGCGGCAATCTAGAGAAACCTACCAAACCCACACATTTCTAAAAAATAGACACCTGGGGGAGTCCAGGGAGGTATGGCTTGCGTGGACCTCCCAAAGGTTTCCTACTCAGAATATATAGCAAAGGAGGGGTGAAAGAAACGGATCAAGTGTTGATCCTAAGGCTCAGATTACCATTCCAGAAAGGGAGAATGGAAGGTCCAACCAGAGTCAGAGCCCCAAGGAACAATGACTAACAAAAACGGACTCGGCTGTTCCTAAAGACAAAAGGAGAAAGGTATGGTCAATGAGGGAAGAAAAAGGAGGGTAGTGCTCAGTGGAGGGCTACCCTGGGCATCCCATTAGTTGGAATTAATGGCCTCACACACTCTTGCGAGTGTCATGCTTCATCATCGGCCGTTGCTCCTCGTTGGGCAGGCGGTGCAATACCCTACGGGCTCACCTCTATGAGGGGCTCTTTATCGGAGATCTTTTTTCCAACAGCCTGTGGGTGAAGTGCAAGTGAGGGGCCAGGAAGAGGGTGGATAGTGTAGGTGGGTGCGTTAAAATATAGCACGAGGTACCGGAGATAGTCTATCTGGATCCCGGTAGCAATGGGTAGGCACAATAGCCTTGACCAAGGCCTCGAGAACCATTAAACCCCTATTGGTTCTCCCCCTTGAAGTCACACCTACCGGGTACTGTTGACACCGGTACTCCTTGACCTTTAGGCAAGAGCAGTCCAATTCAGGTAGTACAACAGGAAATATATGTATTATAGGTTGACACTTTACTAGGTCATCCCTTGTGATAGATGTAAATATATTAGGTCCTGAAGAATCGCAGCATAATTGCAAAGGCGAGAAACATGTCGACCTCACAGAATGAATTGTAGTCCTAGATCGTGATACGGAATCCTAATTTCTGGCGATCATAGGCTACCCACTGTTTTTAATATATAGCATGGGAACCACCAGAATAAATTGATCTCCGGTACCTCGTGCTATATTTTAACGCACCCACCTACACTATCCACCCTCTTCCTGGCCCCTCACTTGCACTTCACCCACAGGCTGTTGGAAAAAAGATCTCTGATAAAGAGCCCCTCATAGAGGTGAGCCCATAGGGCATTGCACCGCCTGCCCAACGAGGAGCAACGGCCGATGATGTAGCATGACACTCGCAAGAGTGTGTGAGGCCATTAATTCCAACTAATGGGATGCCCAGGGTAGCCCTCCACTGAGCACTACCCTCCTTTTTCTTCCCTCATTGACCATACCTCTCTCCTTTTGTCTTTAGGAACAGCCGAGTCCGTTTTTGTTAGTCATTGTTCGTACTCAGAATCCCTTGCAAACCTCAAATTTAGCTGAACAAATAAAATGTTTCTCAAATTTCTGTTCGGGAAAGTTGTGGGATCGCTGGGCTGACACAAATTTCCTACCATCCAGCATTCCCCCAGGTCTCCCGATAAAAATGGTACCGCACTCCTGTGGGTGGGCCAAGTACCCGTGACAGGCAAGGGCCCAAAACTTATTGTGAAGATATCAAAATTACCCATCACAACATTTTCTTGTTTTGCAATGGGGGGTGTAGGAAGGTGGATACCTGACTATGGTCGCCCCCAACTTTTTGCCTGGTGTTTTGCTGGTTTTCCGACTTAGTTGGCCTGGGACCCTGCCAATCAGGACCCCAGGCCTACTGCTCTCTCTCTAAAATAGATTCCATGTACCTTAGGTACATTTCCAATTGGTACTGGGCCACCTTATCAGACCCTGTAACTCAGGGCATAGGTGTACCCAGGGCCTACCAGGGGCTGAAGCCTGTATTATGCCACCCCTGGCTGGCCATCTAAATCTGACACTACTGGCTGCACGACAGCTGGGGCAAGGTGGTGTAATCACCCTTTGCTTTAGATATAGTATACCTATATCTAACCCTAAAATGGACACACAGATTCCTATCAGTCACTCCTATGGCAGGCCTTGGCAATCCTGAAGGCAGAGTGCTTGGAATCGTGTGAGATGGTGCTCTGGCATGAGCTGGGCCCGTTTGCAGCTTGCGGAACCAAGTCCTAATAGCTGTTCCATGATAACGCATACCATATACTCTTAAGCGCATTATAATCCTCGCGGTTAAATGCTATCTTTGGTATCGCTTTATCAAAACATGTCGAGTAAGGTGTCATACGAATTGGAATACTAACCCCTCGCCAATTCTGGCGACGGGGTTAGCATTCCACCCTTCTAGAGGGACACGACATGTATGTAACTGTGAACCCCGGCTAAAGTTAACTTGAGCCTCAGCATCACAAAATGGATGCTGCCACCACAGACACAAGTCTGACCCCCTACAGCTGGGAGTCATTCCAGCGAGGGGAGCTTGGACAAAGGGTTTCCTGTCAGGGGCGGTGCTAGCACCATCCCAGACAGGGTTTTGTGTATCCTGGGTAGGCAGGGCTTTACAGGAAGGTGACTGCAAGTGGCACCCCGGTGCTCACTACGCATCTGCCAGCTAGAACCAGTTCCAGGGGCACACCAGCCCCTGAGCTGGGGAAAGTCCGGCATGGGACTGGGGTGTAACCACCCCCCTTCCTGGTCCCACCCCTAGGGCAGGACCTAGTCGCGTACCCACCCCTTTCTTTAGGATAAAGGCAGGAGCGGGGACCCTTCCAAATGAGATCATCTTTGAATCAAGAAACTACTTTCTACGAAAGGAACTCTCGACTCTTCTCAAGATTTCTCCCTTGTGGCTAAGGAGTAGTCACCCTGCATCCGCAGGCACCATCTAAGAACTCTGCGGTTTGCTGCACGTCCTTCCTCCGGAATCCGACTGACCAGCTCGACGAGACCCGGCTTCCCTGGCACCTCTGACCTCTACCTACCTCGACAGCTAAGCTGAGAACCGTAGGTGCGACGAGACCTCGAGGGACCGGCCATTATCAGAACTGCACGACTTCTATCCAGCACGACCGCCGAGGGATCCCCTGGTGAGTGCTTTGGGGTCCGAGAAGCCCCGACCCTGAGCAGCTCCAGCACCGAAGTCCAGCCCCCCAGCATCCACGAGATCTGCGTGGGGCCCTTCTGCTTTTTGCTGCTCACCGCATTGTCTGGCTACTAGCCCGCTGGCTTGTGGCCTTCCCGACGACGACCGACGACAACAACACTGCTGGTCTGGTTGCTCCAGACTGGCCCTTGCTCCCTTCCAAAAGAGGAGCACCCCGGTCCCTCCAGGTCCACTCCAGACGCCATTTTAGGTCCACCGCGTGGGCTTGAATTTGCCAAGACTTGTTGCCCCAATCCTGGGTCCAGCGACGTCGACAGCATCAACCATCGTGGGACAGCTCGCACCTCCATCCTGGTCGCCAACAACGCCTCCTGGTCTGTGAGACTGCAGAGCCCAGCGTCGCCCACTCACCTGGTCGAGGTGACTTCATCCGGTGCCATCCTGGTGCCCATCTGATCACTGGCTAGTGATTCAGGACTTGGTCCCCTCTGCTTACAGGTGTCTTCCATCTTCGATCCAGGCTTGGATCCACTGAACAATCTTCACTGGTCGCCTGCCAGCAACTCCTTCTTTCAGGCTCCATAGACTGCAACGAAGATTCCCGACGTCTTTTCAGACCTATGCAGCCGCAGCCCCTGGGCTAGGTAACTTCGGCATTTCGGTGCCCCAGCACAGCCTCACTATCCAAGGGTCCAGATCCACTTTCGTTTTCAGCCTACCTAGTCGGGTTCGCCCGAGAACGTTAACTTTTGCTTTTACTAGCCTCCATAGACTTTGTCCCGCATCCCGCGTGAGAGTGCACACTCTGCACCCGAGTCCCCTAGGCCTCCTACTAGTAATCTGAAGGTTCAGTAACGTAGTCCTAGCGATTCCAAAGCCTATTAGTCCAGTACTTACCTGCTAGTAATCTCGCATTCCACTTCCATAGTATATGGTTTTCCGTGCCCCTCGGGCATTTGTGTAAATTGTGCAACTTAAAGTATTTTCGTAAGAGTTTTGTTGTGTGCTTAGTACCCTGTCCTCATAAAGAGTACAGGGCTGTTGTGATCTAAATAAATACACTGTTTATTTTCATAACACTTGTGTGGTGTCCTTTCACTTGGTGTTCAAGGGGTATATGTGATGGTATAACAGCTGGCTTAACACGCCCTCTAGAGTCTAGCCTAAAGACTGCTCTTGTCCATGCTACTAGGATAGCTGGTCTATCGGTTGACTTACAACCAATCATCAATAAGGGTTGTTTGGACTGATACATAGTGATCACTAGAATAGTGAGCACTGCATATCAGGCTAACTTCTCACATTGGTGAGCAGCGGTTGGGATTTGAGCTTGCTGTTGTTTTACCACACGTATTCTAAGAATATCTTTGTGAAAGATCACATAAGTATAAGGTACATATAACTTAGCTTAGAATACTCTGAGTTCTACTGAACCAGCTGTTGTAGTTTAACAAGGCTTAGCACACCTTGACTACAACTCTTAGCAAGGGATCAGTAGGCAAACAAATAGTGTAGGTAGGTGCATCACTTACACCACACTAGAAACATGTCTAACCACGGAGAGTCTTCAGAGACCCCTCTTGTGGTTGTGGACCCTCCACAGGTCCCTTCCAGATATGCTGCTCTTAGCTTCCAGGAGATGAGACAAGTGTGTACCTCCAGGAAACTAAAACAGGGTTCTAACCCTACCATTCCTTTTCTGATTGGTCTCTTAGAGACTTATGATGCTAGGAGGGCTGCTAACACAGGCCCTTCTAATCCAGATGGGAATCTGCCCCCCCTTAGAGGGACCCTTTACTAACCCTGACCACCCCCTCCAGGCAGCAGATGATGCTGAGGAGGAGGAGGAAGAGGAGTTATCAGAGGATGAGGCAGACAAGGGACAGGTAGAAGTCAGGAGACTCACCAGGTCCAACTTAAGTAGGCATGAGAATGGATTTGGGGGACCCCCAGGGCCACTCTCAGGCCGACTTAACATTGGGAGTGGACGAGTTAGGTCTCTATCTAGAGGCTCTAACAGATCCATTCGAACCAATGGCTCTCAGACCTCTTCTCATAGAGTGATGTCATCCCCTAAGAGAAGGGAGCATGAAGCTAAGATGAGGGAAGCCAATCTGAGGATTGAAAGGGAAGAACTTGCCCTGGCCAAAGAGAGGCTTGCCTTTGCTAGAGAGCAGAAATTGTGTGGGGCAGACCCCACTGGTGGCAGCATTCTCCCAAGAGAAAAAGACAGGAGTTTAGACACTAGACACCTGACTAAGATAGTGCCCCCCTTTAAACAAGGGGATGACATCCACAAATTGATGACTGCTTTGGAGAGGGCTTGCACTGTACAGTGTGTCCCCCCGAGTCAGTGGGCAACTATTCTGTGGCTCTCCTTTGAAGGCAAAGGTAGAGATAAGCTCCTCACTACTAGAGCTGAGGATGCTAACAATTACCAAGTCCTGAAGAATACACTGGTTGATGGGTTTGGTTTAACCACTGAACAGTACAGGTTGATGTTCAGAGATACCCAGAAAACTCAGTCTCAGGATTGGACTGACTTTGTTGATTGTGCCACTAAGGCTTTTGAAGGCTGGCTACTGGGAAGCAAGGTTACTGATTTCAAAGGATTGTACAATCTAATTATGAGAGAGCAAATCTTAAGTAATTGTCAGAACCAGTTATTACACCAGCACCTGGTAGACTCTGATCTGACCTCTCCACAAGAATTGGGTAAGAGAGCAGACAAATGGGTCAGAACCAGGGTCAGGCCTAAGAACCAGGGTGGTGACCAAAAGAAGGAATCAACCAAGCCTCAAGAGAAGGGTGGGAATAAATCTTCTGATCAAACCACAGGGCCCCAAAATTCCTCTGAAAAGGGTGGGTCCCAAACTTCTCCCAAAACCCAAAAGAAACCTTATTGTCATACCTGCAAACAGGTAGGCCATTACAAAAGTGACAGCAGTTGTCCCAAGGCCAACAACAATAAGGAGAACATACCCCCAGGTAATACTCCCAGACCTCCTGTTACCACTAGTGGTAATCCCCCAGGTGGTGGGAGTGCCCCCAAGAATGTGGTGGGCATTACTTTGGGAAACTAGGTGGATTATGGCCTAGCCAGATCCCCTAACAACACTCTTGTCTGTGAGACTGGCATGGGGTTTGCCAACTTCACTACTGGTTCCCACATTTTGGGAAAGTATAGACAAGAGCCCTTTATCAATGGTCAGAAAGTTGAGGCATACAGAGACACGGGGGCCAGCATCACCATGGTGATTGACCATCTGGTCCCCTCTGCTCAACTGGCCCCTGGTTTCATTTATCAGGTGACAGACGTTCATGGCGTGAAAAGAAGGCATCCCATGGCAGTAGTCGAGCTCAGTTGGGGTAATGTCACAGGGCCCATGAGAGTGGCAGTGACAGACACCCTACCTGTAGATTGCTTACTGGGGAATGACCTGGAACTCTCAGCATGGGCTGAGGTGGAGCAGGAAAATCACTCCAGGATGATAGGCCTACCCAGAAAGGTTAGTGGGGCAGTAATAGCTACAGCCCCAGTCCAAGCACCAGTCCTCCCTGAAAAGGTTGGAAGAGCAGTGGTAGCCACTGCCCAGGCTCAGACAGACTTTCCTGAACAGGATAGGAGGGCTGTGACAGTCACAGCCCAAACACAGACTGAGTGCCCTCCTGAAAAGGTTGGCACGGTTGAAATGGTCTCAGCCTCTACTCAGACAGATAGTGGGGTTGTGAAGCCTGAAACAATGGATCACTCCACCCAAACAGAGAGCATTGAGGAGGAAGAAAAGTCTTCCCCCTCCCAGACACTAGGTGAGAGCCAGCCTCCTCAGGGAACTGACTCTACTCCTGGTGAAGGAACTGCCCCAGAGGTAGTCAGGCCTAGCCTGGCAGAGCCCCTGATGGCAGTGGACCCTTCCCAGGTGGGACCCAGTCTGGAGCAGGTAGCCTGCACCTCTCAACCCTGCCTCCATCAGCCCAGGGCTGTAAAGGTCAGGGAGGCCAGTGGTGGACCCCAAAGGGCCCCCTGTCCAAAAATCCCCAATCAGCCGATTAGGATCACTGAAGCTAGTAGTCCTAGCCAAGTGAAAATAAAACAAACTCCTGAGGGATCCCCCTTAAACTTAGGTAGGGAACTCCCACAGCTGGACACTGCTGGGCACAGCCAAACCTGGGGCCTAAAAACCCCAAACCTGACCTGTCCCTCCAGTAAGCCAAACAGAGGGACTCAGCCTCCAGCTTTAGGTAGCCAGAGGTTGACCCTGAGAGCTCATAGCAACTCAGTACTGGGAAGAAAGGCACATATGGTGGATAGTGATTGGAGGAAGTTGAGCCCAACAGTAGTGGAGTCTCACTTCAGTACTCCATTCCCACACCAGCCTTTTACTTTGCCAAAGCACATCACAGGTAGTGATTCCCTATGGTGGAGACCCTCAGATACCCTTAGGGTGAGGGGTTGCTTAGTGGACCATGATACAGGGGGTAACCATGCCAGTGCATGTACCACCTCATATGGCCACTCAGGCAATATAGGCTTACCTGGTCAAGGATAGCCTTATCTCCTTTCGTTTGGGGGGGGGGGGGGTTGTGTAGGAAGGTGGATACCTGACTATGGTTGCCCCCAACTTTTTGCCTGGTGTTTTGCTGGTTTTCCGACTTAGTTGGCCTGGGACCCTGCCAATCAGGACCCCAGGCCTACTGCTCTCTCTCTAAAATGGATTCCATGTACCTTAGGTACATTTCCAATTGGTACTGGGCCACCTTATCAGACCCGGTAACTCAGGGCATAGGTGTACCCAGGGCCTACCAGGGGCTGAAGCATGTATTATGCCACCCCTGGCTGGCCATCTAAATCTGACACAACTGGCTGCACGACAGCTGGGGCAAGGTGGTGTAATCACCCTTTGCTTTAGATGTAGTATACCTATATCTAACCCTAAAATGGACACACAGATTCCTATCAGTCACTCCTATGGCAGGCCTTGTCAATCCTGAAGGCAGAGTGCTTGGAATCGTGGGAGATGGTGCTCTGGCATGAGCTGAGCCCGTTTGCAGCTTGCGGAACCAAGTCCTAATAGCTGTTCCATAATAACGCATACCATATACTCTTAAGTGCCTTATAATCCCCGCGGTTAAATGCTATCTTTGGTATCGCTTTATCAAAACATGTCGAGTATGGTGTCATACGAATTGGAATACTAACCCCTCGCCAATTCTGGCGACGGGGTTAGCATTCCACCCTTCTAGAGGGACACGACATGTATGTAACTGTGAACTCCGGTTAAAGTTAACTCGAGCCTCAGCATCACAAAATGGATGCTGCCACCACAGACACAAGTCTGACCCCCTACAGCTGGGAGTCCTTCCAGCGAGGGGAGCTTGGACAAAGGGTTTCCTGTCAGGGGCGGTGCTAGCACCATCCCAGACAGGGTTTTGTGTATCCTGGGTAGGCAGGGCTTTACAGGAAGGTGACTGCAAGTGGCACCCCGGTGCTCACTATGCATCTGCCGGCTAGAACCAGTCCCAGGGGAACACCAGCACCTGAGCTGGGGAAAGTCCGGCATGGGAGAGGGGTGTAACCACCCCCCTTCCTGGTCCCACCCCTAGGGCAGGACCTAGTCTCGTACCCACCCCTTTCTTTAGGATAAAGGCAGGAGCGGGGACCCTTCCAAATTAGATCATCTTTGAATCAAGAAACTACTTTCTACGAAAGGAACTCTCGACTCTTCTCAAGATTTCTCCCTTGTGGCTAAGGAGTAGTAACCCTGCATCCGCAGGCACCATCTAAGAACTCTGCGGTTTGCTGCACGTCCTTCCTCCGGAATCCGACTGACCAGCTCAACGAGACCCGGTTCCCTGGCACCTCTGACCTCTACCTACCTCTACAGCTAAGCTGAGAACCGTAGGTGCGACGAGACCTCGAGGGACCGGCCATCATCAAAACTGCACGACTTCTATCCAGCACGACCGCCGAGGGATCCTCTGGTGAGTGCTTTGGGGTCCGAGAAGCCCCGACCCTGAGCAGCTCCAGCACCGAAGTCCAGCCCCCCAGCATCCACGAGATCTGCGTGGGGCCCTTCTGCTTTTTGCTGCTCACCGCGTTGTCTGGCTACTAGCCCGCTGGCTTGTGGCCTTCCCGACGACGACCGACGACAACAACACTGCTGGTCTGGTTGCTCCAGACTGGCCCTTGCTCCCTTCCAAAAGAGGAGCACCCCGGACCCTCCCGGTCCACTCCAGACGCCATTTTAGGTCCACCGCGTGGGCTTGAATTTGCCAAGACTTGTTGCCCCAATCCTGGGTCCAGCGACGTCGACAGCATCAACCATCGTGGGACAGCTCGCACCTCCATCCTGGTCGCCAACAACGCCTCCTGGTCCGTGAGACTGCAGAGCCCAGCGTCGCCCACTCACCTGGTCGAGGTGACTCCATCCGGTGCCATCCTGGTGCCCATCTGATCACTGGCTAGTGATTCAGGACTTGGTCCCCTCTGCTTACAGGTGTCTTCCATCTTCGATCCAGGCTTGGATCCACCGAACAATCTTCACTGGTCGCCTGCCAGCAACTCCTTCTTTCAGGCTCCATAGACTGCAACGAGGATTCCCGACGTCTTTTCAGACCTATGCAGCCGCAGCCCCTGGGCTAGGTAACTTCGGCATTTCGGTGCCCCAGCATAGCCTCACTATCCAAGAGTCCAGATCCACTTTCGTTTTCAGCCTACCTAGTCGGGTTCGCCCGAGAACACTAACTTTTGCTTTTACTAGCCTCCATAGACTTTGTCCCGCATCCCGCGTGAGAGTGCACACTATGCACCCGAGTCCCCTAGGCCACCTACTAGTAATCTGAAGGTTCAGTAACGTAGTTCTAGCGATTCCAAAGCCTATTAGTCCAGTACTTACCTGCTAGTAATCTCGCATTCCACTTCCATAGTATATGGTTTTCCGTGCCCCTCGGGCATTTGTGTAAATTGTGCAACTTAAAGTATTTTCGTAAGAGTTTTGTTGTGTGCTTAGTACCCTGTCCTCATAAAGAGTACAGGGCTGTTGTGATCTAAATAAATACACTGTTTATTTTCATAACACTTGTGTGGTGTCCTTTCACTTGGTGTTCAAGGGGTATATGTGATGGTATAACAGCTGGCTTAACACGCCCTCTAGAGTCTAGCCTAAAGACTGCTCTTGTCCATGCTACTAGGATAGCTGGTCTATCGGTTGACTTACAACTAATCATTAATAAGGGTTGTTTGGACTGATACATAGTGATCACTAGAATAGTGAGCACTGCATATCAGGCCAACTTCTCACAGGGGGCACCTGGGTTTTTGGCACCGGGCTCTGTAGCCATCTAGGAAAACATACCAAACCCACACATTTCTGATTACTAGACACCCTGGGGAGTCCAGGGAGGTATGGCTTGTGTGTATCCCCTAACGTATTCCTACCCAGAAGCCCCTGCAAACCTCAAATGTAGCTAAAAAAAGTTTGCTTTTTCCACACATTTTTGTGGCCGCTTAGCCCGGGACTAAAAACGCAAGTGACCCCATGACACTAAAAACCAGGTTGTTTTGTGATAGATAGGTGGGCATCTGTATTTTTGGCCCCGAATTTGAAGGCATCTCGGGGAACCTAAAAAACCAGACATTTCTGAAAACTAGACACGTGTGGGAGTCTAGGGAGGTGAGGCTTGCATTTATCCCCCAACAGTTTCCTTCCAAAAATTAGCTGTAAACCTCAAATTTGGCTAAAAAGTCACATTTTACTCTAATTTCTGTGTGGGAGTGTTGTGGGATCACCGCATGGCACAAATTTCCTACCACTCAGCGTTCCACTCAGCCTCCTGATAAAAATTATACCTTCCGGGACTTTTTTTATTGCTGGGGGCATTAGCATGCCCACTCTCAGCAGCCCCACCCCTACGTATAAAAAAAGAACAAAATCCCTGGTGCCTAGTGGGCTTTCTGCCCCTTCGGGGGGCAGATAGGGGGCTACTGACCCCATCTGCCTCCTGGGGGTGGGACGACGCAGAAAGACAGGAATTGTGCTGGAGGGGGCATTGGCATGCCTATCTCCTGACTTTCTACATGCTCAGGGGGCTGAGATAGCCCCCTGAGCACATAGAAAGTGAAACTGAAATTAGCCTATCGGCTCATTTTAGTTTCAGTTTCTATGAAATGACGTCAGCGCGACGCACACGCTGATCGTCATTTCACAGAAACCAAAGCTACAGCCTTGGGAGCTGGGAAAGTTTTTCCCCAGCTCCTGAGGCTGTTGAAGTATTGAATGTTATCTGAATCTTGGTCCAAAACGAATCTAGGGACCCACCCACAGGTAAGCCCTTAAGTACCCTTAGGAAAGGGTTGGGCGATTCGGGGGCTCCTCCCAGAGAAGGGGCCGGACAGTCGGGAGGATACTCCCATGTCCTTTGTGCAGTTTTGCGCCATGAGGGAGCCAATGGCTTGAACTGGAGTATGCAAGGAGGGCACTAAATGTGCCCTTCAAGAAGGCTTAGTGGCGCTGGCAAGCGCCCCCACCCTGTCCCAATACACTAAACCCTGTCTGGGAGGTGGTCCTGTGTCAGGATATCTTTTGTTCTGCCTTCCCCTGCTCGAGCATGGCTCAGCAGCAGGAGGGAAGAATCGTGTCTCTGGTCAGCAGGAGCCCTAGTTTGCTGTCCGGTTCTGGTACCGGGAGCACTAAGGGCCAACTGGAGGATCTTTACAGTGCATGGAAACATACCTCCCACAACGTTTATGTTGTGAGGGTATGACTGCAACATGTTTGATACCAAATATGGCAGGGTATGTTACAGCCTGTTTAGAAATGGTCATCGCGTAATGACGCATGGCCCCCTTTATGTCATAATAGCACTTACAACCCAGGAGAATGGACTCCGAAGGTTGTAGGGGTGCCCTCACATATAGGACCAAAACACCCTGCCATCAAGATTGAAAGGCCTTCCTTATGAGTGACTTATAGGTTTTACGTGTAGTGACCACAGATATAGGGGAACCTATATCTGTCATAAGTGGTGATAGCATCAGCTTACACAGGCTGTAATGTCAGGCCTGTAGTCACACCTTGAGTGGTCTCTCATGGGTGGCATAATACATGTTGCAGCCCATGGGAGACCCCTGGTGTACCTATGCCCTGGGTAACTTAGTACCATATACTAGGGACTGGAAAGGGCACACCAGTAGCCAAGCTGGGGGGTACCTAGTTACTCACTATTTCCAATTTAGGGAAGAAGCACAGAGACTGAGGTCTCTATTAGCAGGATCCCAACTGTTAGCAACCTCCTACAAACAAATTTCGCGCGAAATTTGTTTGTAGGAGGTTGCTACGTCTGGGACTCTTCTTCAACGGAATGATGATGACTCTTTAATTGAGGATCTATAAAAGTACGGTGCAAATCAGAGTACTCACTTCTACATATCGATGGGTGAAAGAAAATAAAGATTGCTACAAATACTCTAGTGTCTATTCCACCCTAGTGCATGAATTGGCATTTGGATCGAGTATTCTTACGTTTTCTCTTCTTCTTCTATGATTGTTTGCACATTATTTGTGCTTCAACTAGCTTTGCTGCTGGCTTATCATATCAGCTGTGGATTTTTCCAATGAGACTGTAATCAACCTGAATTTGTTCTGCCCTGAGGAAGCCCATATCGGGCGAAAGGCGTTGGCTGTTTCGTGCTGTTTCATTGATCATCGTACTTTGAGTTTCTTGGCTGGTTTATCATTGTGTCAAGAGAAACCGATTAAAATTTGGACTTTTTTCACATTCATAAAGGACACGAGTCTCAATTTATCAATTTGATACATCACATCTAACAAATTTTCTTGCTGCCTCTCCATTCGCCTGTTTTTTGGATAAACTACTGACCAAGTATGATCTCTTATTGTTTGTTGATGGGTCCTGCCTGAGAGACAATGGGTAAACCCTGAGAGCTGCCTACGCAGTCTGTACATTAACTGGGGTAGTGGGAGCTCCCGGGCTTGGCGGGATGTCTTCTGTACAAGTGGCTGAGAGACGATCTTTATTGACCGTCAGTATGTCTTTGGTGTCGTTCATGAGTTCGGACAATTATGGTTACAGAGAGGATTCATGTCATCATCAGGATACCCTATCTGCAATGGAGAACATGTCATGAGATTGTTGAAGGCATTCAAGGTGCCTACCAAAATTGCTGTAGTAAAATATTCTGCCCAGAGGAGTGGAGATGACTATGTGACAGTTGGCAACCGATATGCTGATGAAGTTGCACAATATTATGCTCATGGGTCCTGAACATTTAATGGAGAATATGTAAATGAATCGGAAGACTAGACCAATTATAACCTTTTGTTAACAACAGCTGATGCTTGAGAGGAAGCGAAAAGGTGGCAAGAGGAAGTGCTTGAGGCAGAACAGCAGAGTTGGGTCATGGCAGGTTGTGTTAAAAGAGAGGATGGCATTTGGGTTTCAGCAGGTAGAAGACCTGTATTGCCAGATAGCTTGTTGTCCACAATGGTTAGACATTTTCATGGTCGTACACATGTGGGGAGGGATCCCATGGTCAGATTGTTTTGAAAGAAGGTATCGTTTTTTACCTGTAATTCTAGTTCGCCTTTCTTCGGGAAGGCCTTGAGAAGTCACTTAAGAAAGTCACAATGCAGCTAGGGGTAAGCTACAGTGGTCTTCATCTTGGAATGGCAAAATAAGAAATTATAATTACATATGCTCTAAGTACCTACATTTTCTGTAATGGCACAGAGAAAAGAACCTTCACAAACCCTTTTGTCATGAGAAAACAGAGATGAAGAAGTGCAGGGCAATGTAGCCCATAGGCTGTCATCATAAGTGAAGAAAAAAAGGCTGTACCTTTAAGAGCAGAGGAACAACCAATATCCCATAATGCTCAGCCAAAGGCAATTACCTCAGTTCTTTTTGAAGGCTACACTTAACCGATAATAATGGAGCATGAAATTATTTGTCCACTCCACTGGGGAGGAGGGAGGGCTGCTTATGACCATCATGGAAATACCCCTATGAGAGAACTAGAATTACAGGTAAGAAACTATACCTTCTCTCGTAGGGGACTTCCATGTATAGTCATAAGCGTTGAATAGAATAGCAAGCTCATCCTCCCTAAGGCGGTGGAGTAGACAGAAAACACCAAGAAAAAACCCTGTTAAGTAAACACATTTCTGAGGGATGCCTGTCCTACTTGTGCATCTGCCCTAGCATCTGTGTCCAGGCAGTAGTGCCCCTAGTGAATGTATGGTCTGACCTCCAAGAAGCTGCCTTGCAAATGTCTTCTACAAGAATATACCTCATTAGGGCAGCAGTCGCTGCCTAACCCCTGGTAGAGTGAGCTTTCATACTACCAGAAAGAGATTTGTTGGCTAGCTGATAGCAGCAGAGAATGCAAGAGACAATCCACCTAGAGATTGACTGTTTAGAGGTAGCTACACCTGTGCGGACTGGACAGTGATTGATAAACAGCTGTTGTGAATTACGAATGGCCTCTGGTCTTGTCCAAATAGAATTTTAACACCCTTTTAATATCCAGTCAATGGTGAGCTCTCTCTGCTGCAGACGAATGGTTTGGAAAGAACGTGGGTAAATCGATAGTCTGGAATAAGTGGAAATCTGAGACCACTTTAGGGAGAAACTTAGGGTGAGTGCACAGCACTACTTTGGAGAAAATGGAATGCCGTGTAAGGCTCATGGGTGCACGAGGCCTGGATCTCACTAACTTTCCAGGCTGACGTAATGGCAACCAGGAAAGCAGTTTTCCATGCTGTAATGAAACTTTGTGAATGGGTTCAAAGCAAGGAAGCATGAGACGAGACAGTACTACATTGAGCTCCCATGGAGGAGAAGACCGTCGAATGGGAGGGAAGACTGTCTTTAACCCCTCTAGGAAATCTATAATAACTGGGATCCTAAAGAAAGAGATTTGGGAAGGACTTTTCCTATACACCGTGAGAGCAGAGAGGTGGACTCTGATTGAGGAGTATTGCAGGCCAGAATTGGCAAGGTGTAACAAATATGGGAGAATTACTTCTTCCTGGCAAGAAATGGGATCAATTTGTTTGGAGGAGCGCCAAATACAAAATTGTTTCCATTTAAAAGCATAAGCTGTTCGTGTAGATGGTTGCTTCGCTTCTTTCAGAATGTCCAAACAGTACTGAGGCAGATTTAGATGACCATACTTCACTATCTCAGGAGCCATGCTGCCAAACTCAAGGAGGAAAGGATGGGGTGTAGCAGTTGACCTCCAAAGTCTGTGAGAAGATCCGGTCTGCAAGGCAGCCTGAGATGTGGACGGAGAGACCAGTGAAGGAGGTCCGGAAACCACAGTTGTCTCGGTCATTCTGGGGCAATGAGTATCATTTGGGTTGTCATGGACGTCAGTTTATGCAGGACTGCCGGTATAAGTGGTATTGGAGGAAAAGCGTAAAGAAATTTGTTCGACAAGTTGATCCACAGGGCATTCCAAGTGCCCTTGCATGGTCAAATCTGGAGGCAAAGTCGCTGCATTTTTTTATTTCCTCTGTGGTGAGCAGATCTGATAGAGGGTATGCCCCACAACCTGAAGATACCTGCACAACCTCTTTGTTCAGCACCCACTTGTGATTTTTGTTGAGAACCCTGCTGAGGGCTTCTAAGTGGATATTCTGCTCCACTGGCAGATGCGCAGCTACCAGCATTAGATTCCTGGTGATGAGCTAGGGCCGGATCACTTGGGATTCTTGCCACAGGGCTCTGGACCGGGTAACCTCCTCCTTGTTCAGGTAGTACATTGTGGTTGTATTGTCAATCTGAACAAGCAGGTTGTTGGTCGTGAATGCAGGATGAAAAGCATTGAGTGCCAGGTGCAGTACTTGGAGTTCCAGAAGGTTGATATGATATGTCTGTTCTCTTGAGGACCATAGTCCTTGTATCTGTAGGTGATCCATGTGGGCTCCCACCCGACCAATGAGGCATCTGTGATCAAGGTCTGTGTGGGTGGAAGGTGGTGAAAAGGCATTCTCCTTAGGAGATTCTTCTGGGAACACCACCATTAAAGAGATTTCTTTGCATGAGTTGAGAGGGTGATCTTGTCCTCCCGGTTCCCTGAGAACTGGTTCCACTGGTCTTCCAGGCACTCCTGGAGAGGACACATGAGGAGGCGAGCATTGGGAGTCAGAAATATGCAGGAGACCATCAAGCAGAGGAGCGAGGAGACTATGCGTACTGATAGATGTGTTATCCGCTGAAGATTGGGACATTTTCGGAGAATGGATAACCGTCGTTCCTCCGAAGGAAACACCTTTTCCCACAACATATCAATGGTAGCTCCTAAGTAAGGTAGAATCTGAATTGGAGATGACGTGGACTATTGAACATTGACGTGCAGACCCAAGAGATGAAGCAGAATGCACCTCCACAGGAAATGTTTTTGGGCTTTTGTGAATGTGGATGCTTTGATCAGCCAATCGTCCAGGTAGGGATATACATAGATTTTGTGTTTCCGCAGGTGCACTGCCACCTCCGCCATGCATTTGAAGAAGGTTCTGGGCACTGACTTGAGGCCGAATGGGAGAACCGCATATTGGTAGTGGTTCTGAACTCTTGCCTGCCTTTCTTTTGCAGTAGCAAGTATCTGGAGTAGATACCTTGACCTTGTTGGCTTCGAGTGACTGGCCCCACCGCTTTCTTGTGGCACAGAGTGTTGACTTCCTCTTGTAAAAGCTTGAGGCGAGACGTGGACGACCTCAGAGGAATGGATGGTGGTGGGGCAGAGAATCTGAGATGATAGCCATGTTTGACAATATTCAAGACCCACTCTGCCACTTTGCCAAATGATTTCCAATGCTACCCCCTACCAGAGTGGATAACAGAAGTGGGGTAAGAGATGATGCAGGGTTTTGCTGCAGCGGGTTGACGTCCTCCCAGCTTAGATTGTTGGGAGTGCCGACCTCTCTGTGTTTTGCATTGCAACTGGTACGGTTGCTGATATTGTTGCAATCTGCTTGACTGCCATTGAGGGGTTTAAACCCTCCGTGCAGAGAACCGTCAGTGGTAAGGGTGGAACAAACGTCATTCTTCAGATTTTTCTAATCCCAACGATTTTAGGGTATCCATTTCCGTTTTCATTCTCGTCATTTCATCGTTGGTATGTGAGCCAAAGAGGGTGGAGCCAGAAAAGGGTAAATTTTGCAGACGTAACCGGTCGTCTGGCTTCAGAGAAGGTAATTGCAGCCATGCGTGCCAAAGTAAAGCAATTTTGTGGCAGTAGCTGTGAGCAGCTGGAATGGAAGAGTCCGTTGCCACCCTGATGACTTGATTTGACACCATGGCCCCTTCCTGGATAATTTCTAGGATATCTTCCCGGTGTTCTTTTGGGGGGGGGGGGTCCGCAAAGTGGAGGTTGGAATCCCACAAGGCACGGTTGTACCTTCCTAGAAAGGCCTGTGGCACTGCCACTTTTATGGGCATAGCTGGCGTGCTGCAAATCTTGCATCCTGACGAATCCACCTTTTTGCTCTCCTTATCAGGGGAGAGGTAGCAGATGGGTAGAGAGGGGTCTTGTAATGTTAATGTTACTGGGATTTATAAAGCGCACGTATACCCGGGGGTGTCTTGGCGCTAAGGACAACAGTGGGCCTGCTAGGGCGTCTAGTTCTGTAACAGCCAGGTTTTCAGTCCCTTCCTGAAGGAGGAAAGGGAACTCTCACGTGCGAGCTCACTTGGAAGAGAGTTCCAGAGTTTGAAGGTGCAGAAGCAAAAGCTGCCCCCCCCCCCCCCCACCCCAAAAAAAAGCGATGTTCGGATTCTGGGCACTGTCAGGTGTTTAGCTCCTGAAGAGCAAAGATATTTGGTTGGTTCATACCAGATAAGAAGGTCCTGTAGAAAGACCGGACCTGTGTGGTGTAGTGCTTTATATGCCAGGCACAGCGCCTTGAATTTTATCCGTTGTGCCACAGGTAGCTAATGCAGGCTGCAAATCTCTTTGGAAACAGATTTGTACCTGGGGGTATTAGACAGTAACAGCGCCGCTGAGTTCTGTACGCTCAGAAGCAGAGAAGGCAAGAGGGAGAGAGACTAAGGGTCTGATTACGAGTTTGGCGGACAAACTGTGATGGATATCACATCCGCCAAATTACAATTCCCTTATATCCTATGTAATTTGGCGGATGGGATATCTGTCATGTTTGTGACAGAGTATCCCTTCTGCCAAACTTGGATCAGGTCCTAAGTCTGCCTGCAGAACGTGTGCCAAGCACTATTCCAGAGGATACTGAGGATTCTGGTAAGAGTGACAGTGAGGACAAACGATCTACACTCAGAAGATCGAAAAGAGCGTGGGTGCCTTGTCAGAGGTATTCATTTCCTGAATTGACATACTTTTCAGCAAATGACCCAAAGAAGAAATTCTGTGATTTGGAGGTTAAGCGTGAGATCCCAGTTGAACCTTTGTGAATCTGTGCTAATTGCTGAACTATGCTTTGAATTTGCTTTGCCACTGATTGGACTGACCTGAGTTGTCACTGGCATGAACTTTGAACTGAACTTTGATCTGTGTTTTCATTTCAGATTTAAGAAAATTCCCTATACCTGAGGCAGCAGAAAGAGCGTAAGAGTATCATTTACAAGAAGACGGAGTAGGGTTAGGAAAGACTCACAAAAACTTTCTAAACAATTTCATCACTCGACCCATGAACTTTGTTTTGCCGTTTGCACAAGTAGAAACATACTTAGGTTAGATTTCTCTCAGTGGTCTGATTTTAGGGAAGTCATGGAAACCAATATTACTAATAGATGTAGGCTTATATCAGCTGGTGTATTGATAGCTATTATTGTAGGACTCATTTTTGCTTTTAGGGTTATATTCAGTTACACTTCCTAATTTATTTGAACTTAGGTCTATGACTACCCATAGAACCCCGATTCCTAATGATGATAGTGTGCATACATTTGACTTTAAGTCATTACATGTAGATTCATCAAGAGGAGACATTTCCTCAAATGCTTATTTTAAGTTGCTTTATGAATATATTGACACTACGGATGCTAAGACTGCTACGCAGTTACCTGCCTCAGCTGAAGAAGGGATTACCTATCACCATATTCCTCTTTCATATGGTATTACATGTAGTCTTTTAATGAGTCTATTTTATGGAAAAGAGTAATTTTCACTATTATCTTTAGAATTTGGATTTACTGCTTTCTGAAGTTACCATGTTTAATCATTTGAATAGTCGCCCCAATACCAAAGAGATCGAAACAGCTGATTGTTTATTTAAACCCATTGCAACACTAGATACTGCTTATGCTCATAGGCATAATTTGACTTGTTCCTTAACTGATGTTGAAAAGAAATTCCTAGGTTCCGTAGAAGATAGGAGAAGGTTGATGGATGCTAAATGGGAAACAGGGAAGGATCTTAAGTATAGAAATCAGTGGGCTAAAGAGGAATTAGAGCATCCAGAGTCAGGAGTTATGGCTGCACTAACTGTACATTGGAAACACAAGAGAAAATAATATGTGCTTAGGGGTAAATCTGCAGTTCATACAAAATTTAAGGGAAATAGTAATTGTGATCACATTTTTGAATTTGGGAGAAATTGGCCATTGTTCATGAGAGATCGAGATTTTGTAATTCCTGGAGTCTATTATGTTTGTGGGGATCACGCATATTTTACATTCCCCGAGGGTGGTATGGCACATGTTAAGTGGCAATAGTCGCCTCAAGATTTATCATGTAGAACATTTAGACTATCCAGGGCGGGGATCATAAGTTAGAACACAAAGAAATAGCAGTGGCTCTGAAATGATTGGAGTTATATTTGATGCATTGATTCCTTCCGCAGAAGTAGTTTTGATTGATCTCAAAATTATAATGTTGTCCACCATAGTTGATAAGGTAGCTACTAGAACTGCAAATTCATTGTTGTCCATGGACGCTGAAATTACAGCTATGAGGCCAATGGTGATGCAGAATCGCCTCATGTTAGGCATCCTTCTCACAGAGGAAGACAGAGTCTGCCAGATGCAATGCTGCACTTATATTCCTGACAAGAGCAAGTAGGTGAAAAAATACATTAAGAATATTACAGGCTTAAAGGGAGATTTAATGGAGTTGGAAGCTACAGGTCCTTGGGAAGCGACTGGAAATGGGTTTGCAGAAGTAGGCAAGTGTTTCGGAAACCTTGGAAGTGGAATATTTGGCTCCATTTTGAGACCCCTTGTCATAACTGCCCTTTGCGCAATCTGTCTGTTTGTAGTGTTTAACCCCTTCCACACTCATGACGAGCTGGGCTCGTCATGGTGTAGCCTCCTCGCACACTGATGACGAGCCCAGCTCGTCATGTAAAGTGCGATTTACAAAAACTCAGCATACGAGCAGAATAAGAGCAGCGCGCATGTGGTTAAGGGGTACAAGAGTATAGAAGTGAAAAGAAACACGTAGGAAAGGAGGAGAATAAAAAGAGAGAGAAAGGATGTGGAATTAGAGGAGAGTCAGTGTACATCTTATAATGAGATGAAATACATGGAAAACTCCAGAAGAAAAAAGTTGAACACATCAGGGTTTTGAGCTGGTCTCATCTGATAATATTCATGTGTTGATTGTGATGGCTAACATCACCATTAAAGGGGAGATTGGAGCAGTGCAATTTAGGCTCCACCCGTATACGTCACAAATATGCAATTATGTACTCGAATTTGACCTTATATTCACTGAGTGCCTTAACTTCATTAACAAGTGTGAAGCATTTAAATGCATTCATGGTCTAAACCCATTTTAGGGGCTAGAGATTTACACATGAATACATTAATGTTCAGTTGGAACGTATAAGCATGTACTTTCTTATTCACGTTTACATTTATTCTTGACATTATATATGGGTATGTATAATCATGTATTTATAAGTGCATAATAACTGTTAACTTTACTTAGCCTAACTACAGACCTCAATTGAAAAGCATTTTGCCTTGCCGGCATATTTTCTGTTTCTTTGCAGGTGTATTATCATGATTCACGTTAGTTAGAGAAAGGTCTATAGTTTGTATTAGATTGCTGATAGTGAGGCCTGAAGGGAAGAAATTGGCAGTGAATGTGGATAATTCATGGTTAAAAGCGGCCTG
This sequence comes from Lissotriton vulgaris, assembly GCF_964263255.1. Classification (NCBI taxonomy): domain Eukaryota; kingdom Metazoa; phylum Chordata; class Amphibia; order Caudata; family Salamandridae; genus Lissotriton; species Lissotriton vulgaris. The sequence goes on from NC_141698.1 coordinate 27,935,199, forward strand.
TTCATCACGTACCAGAACCGAGAGATTTTCAAGGTTGAGAATTACAGTACAAGTTTCAATGTGATGGGAAACTGAAGCATACATGCCAACATTTTAGAGGAGAAAAGTCGGATATTTTAACAAAATGATTGGAAGAATGTAATTCTCCCATTCCCTTCTATTGAGGCCTTACTCGGATCTATTGTCATGTATGGGGCTTGTAAATGTGCTTCTGCAGGATCGGATATCAGAAATGCAGGCATAACTAATATACGGAGAAAGTGATATGGCAAGCATAGAGCGAAAAAAAAATGTTGAGCAAAGGCCTGGAGGAGCAGGTTCCTTTCAGTGCATACTCCTGGTCACACAAGTCAACAACAGAAGTTCCCCGAGGAATCAGGCTTTTGCATGCAGGAATCAGGAGACAGGGGACTAGCCTTGAAATCGAAAGTCTCCCGCCTGAATCGGAATGGTTGGCATGTATGCTGATGGAATGTTGCAGATGCACTCAACTAACAATTTGGTTTGTTCCTGGTGGTGTGAAAGTAGATAAGGACGCTTCTGAATCTCCTGATACATTTAATTGGTGTTCACACAGAGGAGGCAGAGGTTCTCTTTAGACTTTGAGAGGTACAGACCTCTCTGCCACTCTCATTTTTGCACATGTGAAACATTATGCTAAACACTGATTTCCTTCTACTAAAGTCTAATCATTCTGACACCTTCTAGGCTCCCTAATTAGACACCCTGTGTAGATGAATCTGTGGGGCTCTCACAATTCAGTGTCTCATTTTATTGCGGCCTAATCTACTGAGATATTGCAGATTATCTGCTGTGCTGCTGTATTTTTAAACTTACTATTGGTCTGTTTATATACTGGATAGAATGTTACTCCAAAATAAAATCCCTTTAACCATATTTGGCGATTCATGGTCTTTATTGGTCCTTATTGTGAAGTCAGATTGGCATCACAAGTTATAAATGTATTGGTGATGTCTTCTCCCTTTCAATGCTTCATGTCAACCAACACAGGGTCATACAACCAACAGGGAAACATCTTTGATGACTTCACTAAGAGATTTTTTTAAATAACAGCACTCTTTCTGCAAGTACAGTCATGTATTTGAACCCCTCCTTCATTCCATGATCCAGGATATGGATGTACTTCATCGTCTTTCTGGGGTGCTCTTTGAATTCCTATCAAAGGCACTGCTGGCCCCTCAAACACATGGGAAGATTGTGAGAAACCTTTTAGTCAATCTTTTCCAGCAAAGAATGGAACTGGATGATGTTGTCTGATGGAGAGTCTGATTGTGAGAGTATCCTCTTTTTTAGGTATGGAGAACGATTCTTTATTCTTTCTCATCCTGGTGAATGCCTTCATTCTCTGGTTTGTCATCAAAGACCTCATTTTCTTTCTTATCTGGGTCTGTATCCTGAACACCATCTTGTGAGCCTTCATCTTCCACATCTCTTGCTGTTGGGGATACTGGTTGCTGCATTGGAAGCTGCGCCAATAGGTCTGGATAACGTGGCATATGAAGTATAGGGAGCTGTGGCTGAAGTGAAACTGGAATATGTTGCTGTGGTGCCTGTATTGGTGGACACTTGGGAGAATAATGGTGCGACTGAAGGCTTTCATCATGTACTAGAGGTGGCAAAGAAAGTGACTAGAACTTCCCCACCGAGGTTCAGAGTGACTAACACAATCCGTATTGCGTCACTGAAATGGGAGACCCTAAGGAGAATTCTCTTTGTATCCTTGTGGTTGAACCTCTGTGTCTCTATCTTCTGGTGACTCCCCATATTTGTCTTCCTCTTACTAAGGCATGTAGTGAGCATATTGGTGTACTGATCTGTATGCTATGTCATAGGCTAGCCCCTGTTTCCTTAATTCTGGTTCAAACTACAAATCCAGGATCTGCACTGTCAATTGAGCCTACATGGTCCATACAAATACAAATAGGCTGGAGGAACCTCCTTAGAATGCAGAAGGTAAGGTCTGCTGTCATTGAATGAACTGTCAATAGGATCGCCTACAGTATCATTGCCGGGACTGTATACACCGGTACTGTCATAGAATTCTTGAGTTTGGTAAAATATGTTCCCTTCTGATTCCCTCACCAATTGTATCACTGCACCCTAGTTTCTTGCTACTCATGTATTTGTATGTTCAGTATCAAGCCTCATCTATTTGGCTGTGCCTGCTTCCTCCTAACTAAATTTCTGAAGTTGACTATAACCACTTGTGTGTCTCTATTTCTTGCTCCTCATCCGCTTTTCCATTCTGGCTCTCTGCTTGATCTGCAAAACTCCATACTGATTGACAGACACAGGGCATGAGGAGAGGGATTCCCATCTTATCAACAGCAAACCAAAATCCAATAAAAGTAAGGTTTGTGACAGTAAAGGACAGAGCTTTTCCAGGGACACAACCATTACATGCAGTAGAAATGTACGCAATGATGGCTTCTAAGGGGTGCAGAGAGCTTAGCCCAGCCACATCATTGACTGAAGTTTCAGTTGTTTTAAAGGAGGTGGATATGTTGCTAAACAGAACCTGTTGTTGGTCCCGTGGCCATTTTAACACTGTTTGTTGATATTTAACATTATGTGGGATTCCCAACTTGACTGGTGGAAATGATGCAAGCATGTGAATGTATGACAGACCCACTGGTTACTAAGTGAAATTCAAGCAAGTGAATCTATGATAGATTTGGTGCTGAAGAAATACAAGTTACAGGACTTAGACAGCAGAGATAGCCATCAGCGAAACATTTTGGATCTTTTATTCCACAGAATTCCAATGCGCAAAGACGGCTAAGTACCCAGTCAATGGGTCAGACATGGGCCAAAAGGACTGTAATATGACCTTTACAGTATCAGTCACTGGTGCCTCTGAAATTAGACACGGTTCAAATGGACTATAATATAACCTATACAGTAACAGCCTTTGGTATCAATGGAAACAGATACATTTTTGCTTGATGCTCGCAACTTAGTACCCTGACAAATAACACCCTGCCTGATTCTTCAGTTGGGAGAATGGTAAATGTCAGTTATGAATCAACAATCCATTAATAAAGGAACAGATTTCAAAAAGGATAGGCTCCTTCCACCCTGAGCTACCGTCTTAGGTTTACACTTACCAAGAAGATGTGACCAGATGTTGCCTGTCTCTGTGTGTAGCCGAAAAATGCTTAAAAAGCAGGCACGGAATGAGGGCAAGGGAGGGCGGTGCCCATTACAAAGGAAGTCATTTTCTTTCAGCCAGTCAGGCAGCCGGTCATATGGCAAAACAGACCATTGCCCCTCCCAGACCTGAAGGGAGAAGAAAACGGGATTTTGTTATCGATTAGTTAGAGAGGGCACCATGAACAACGTGCATCATTTGCTTTACAAACGCTTGAGATTGCCAGTAGTATTACCAAACTTTGTGTGATGACCTGGGCCTTTGCAATTATTACTCACATTATGACAAAAAGCAAGGCTTGCGTCATGACCTCGAGCCTTTTTGTTGCATGTCAAGGTGCAAACTCAGGAGCCAAGACCTGGGGTTTATATACAGACCTCATAAGTTCAGAGGTCATCGCTTGAGCCTTGGCCTCCAATCCTTACATTACATGCCAGAGGCCATAATAACAATCCTTGCATTGTAACCACTAATTATTTGCCAGAGGGCTCTGGCCTCTAGTCCTTCTTATATGACAGGGAGGGGGCATGGCATGGGTCTTATTGAATAGTCCTTGTTATCTGCAAAAAGGCATGAACTGTCTCTTTTTTAGTTTTCCTCCACAATTTAGCCATTTAACTTGCTGTCTGGACTATTTTTCTGTCCATTAAGTACAAGGGAAATACTCTGTCATGCAGCATTGGTTCACATAATTTCCTTGCAGTGGTCAAGCCCAGGCTCTTAAAGCGGGACCACTATCAATTGACCAGGTTTCCACCTATGACCAT